>NC_051060.1:4805000-5405000 GCF_904848185.1 Acanthopagrus latus | reverse complement strand
TGAGCAAATACATGGGTCTGAAATAAAGTTCTATGCAACTGAAATCCAGCTGATTTGATTGATTTATAAAGAACAGTGAATGAACATGTTTATGTCAGTATATCATTTGCACCCTTGCTAAGTAAATTGACCAGCTGACCATCAAACTCATGTTGATGCAAGTGTAAATGCCTGCAGAAGACAGCCACCAGGATGTGGATTGAATCTGGCCACAAGTTGATGTGTTGAGCTGGGTGGAAGGCATCTTGCTTTTCCTCTGCTAACTAGAGGTCATTCAGTAGCAATGCTTCAGTCCACGGGCATGTGACTGAAGATGGTAGCTGAGGGCAAACAAGCATCCCGGTTGGCTCTAATGATCTTTTCAATCAGACAGTAAAAGTAATGTTAGTCTACCTAGCAAGCGTTCATCTGCATATTCAGATCCAATGGCAATGCAGGCAGAGCACTGGCTCTGTTACCACTTGCCATCATCCAGATACAGATCAAACGTTAATATCAGGTTATAGTGTAGTCTTTATGTTGACATGCTAGCCTTTAATTTGATGATGGTCAAGTGATGACTGTGCTTTATGTAATATTTGATGTTGTAATGTTATCGTCTGGTTTCAAATTCTTGTGTTTAGTATTTATTCTAATTGTTTCCCCCCAATTATCTGCTGTCTCTCCCCCTCAGCCCCTGAATGTCAAGCTTCAGTCACAAGAAACTAAAGCTGTTAAATAAATGTAGTGGAGTAAAGAGCAGTAAGTCGTTCACAGTGTAAATACTCGGAAGACTCTTCTCGAGTCTGTCCTGACTGTCCTGAAGACATTTTGAGCATTTCAGTCTGATCTGGGTACAGCTCTTCTCAGGGATGGAAATCCAAAGTGATTTATAAACATTCAGTGGTATTGATGTCTCACATCGCTTTAGTATCACTTCTTCCCCTCAGACCAGAAGGAATGTGAATCTCTGCCACAGATACTCCCCATCTTGTAAATTCCCTTCACAATAAATCGTCAGAGTAATCCTTCTCTGGTGTGCCGAGGCTTCCTGGGATTTATGATGAGTTGCCTTGTGTCTCCGAGCAGGGAGTGTGTGTGTGTGTGTTTGTCAGGTGTGTTTAAACACTCACAGCCTCTCCAGGAATTGACAGCCCGCTGGGTCCTTGAGGGCCGGGCAGACCCATGGGCCCCGGTGGTCCGTTATCTCCACGTGGGCCGATCGGTCCCTGAAGGTCAGATAAGAAACGTTTTAAACACAAGAGGAATTTGTTGTTGATATATGCTGATATTTCTATAAATCTGTTGCAAGCTGTGGAAAAGACCAACAGGATACAAGGAACCTCCCCTTCATATCAGAGAGAAAAAGCAAAAACATGCATCAATAAGTGGAATCAGATGTGCTCAAGCTCTTCAAAGCTTTTGTACTATAAACAAATCTTTTGTTCATGGAGAGCTGATAGCTGAGGAGTCTGATCTGGCTCAGAGAAGAACTGCCTGGGGGGCTTTTTCTATATCTCTTATTAAAAGGGTGATATTTTGAAGATGAGACAGATAGAGGGTTAGTTTTTAAAGATACTTACAGCAGGACCAGCTTCTCCTCTCTCACCTCGAGGACCTTTGCTGCCGGGGGCACCCTGAGGATGAATATAAATAAAATATATGTAAATATATTTAATATAAATGTATGTAAATTCAATCTTAGTTTAGCACATAAGGTCATGATTATGATTAGATCTTAAAATTTGCTCAAAATACCGACAGTTATGCTATTGCTGGACCATCACATTTGGATTTGTAAAGATCAACAGACCATTTTACATCCTGACGACTGTCGTTTACACTTTCAGATTCTTCTTTAAAAAGATAAGGGCATTTATAAACAACTGCTTGGCTTTATCCTAGTGGCTTTTTGCTGGTTATACAAGTTCAAATAATATTCACCAGAAATAAAGATTCCACAGTTCAGCAAAAAAATACCAGCTTTCAATGATTAAACAGTAAACAACAAAAACTAAAATTCAGTTTCTTAAATCTCAAGCCACAAACAAATCAATAAAGGATCCCTGAAAACGAAAAAAATAAACCAACAACCCTGACAATGTCAGAGTTTTCTCCGAAAACAGTTGTGTCTTCTTTCAAGTGTTTATTTTTTCTTCTGAGCTGCTAAAGGAGGCTGGTTGGACAGAAACTAAAAAATACTGGAAGAATTGTTAATCCTGTTTCTGATTTTAATGGTGAGCTCATTGTGATCTGCTTTCCATTTAGAACCAACATCATGACACCTCTAGTTTTCATATTACTTATCAAAAGTTAAACACACCAACTAATGAAATACTAAACTGTTTGGCAGAAAGTTGTGTGCATGTAACACGCACAGCAAATACCCATCTTAAAGTCCCTAAAAAGTTTGTTTCAAATCTTGACTATTTCTCTTTAACTTTTCTTATTTTGTCAGAAATATATATGTCAGTTACAACAACACTTTTTGTTTGTTTTAAGAATCTTTATTCATATATTTAAGTCTGGTTCATTTGTATATTTCACTTATTGTCAAACAATGACTGTTCTGCTGCAGAGAACACTCACTAGATCATCGAATGTAGACTGATCTGCCACTGAAAATGGTCCCTACTGTATTTCCTCCTATTTGTCATATGAAAACTACAGCAAGTAGCTGTTTAGGAAGTGACTATAACTGTTGACAATGAGAAAAATATACAGTACTAATGTATCAACAGCTTTCTTTATCTGTAGTGCAGTCAGAGGAAAGGCAGCAGGTTCTATCTACCATCTGTCTGACAGGTCAGCCTTCATCATGCTGCACCACAGTTTACCTTCTCCACCCTCTTAAAAGATTTTATGAGGCATTGCAAAGATGTTTCCCATGGTTAATGTGCTTCAGGGTGCAATAATCTCCCTTGTACAACATATAGTATATAAATAACCATAAATAACCAACAGGTCAGAGCTTTAACTTACAGGGAAATAGCTCAGTGGACAAAGGTTCCATTAGAAAATAAAGCATTGAGTAAAAGTAACAGAAAACAAGTAATGAGAGTAAACAAGTTAGAGCTCCCTATGAAAAATGTTTCCTGGCTCAATGCTTTATGCATGAAATTACAGATTACTGAATACTGAAAGCATGAAAACCACCACAAAAATGATGGGTTGAAGGATCACAAGCTTCTACAGGTTCAGTAAAATTAGTTTGACAGTATGAAACAATGCTGATTTGTGTGTGACAGTTGACTTTCTATTTAACATATGATTTGAAAAAAACAAAAAAAAAAAAACAAGCAACCAACCCTGTCTTCTAGAAATGACCTTCATATGCCACTAATTAACAACACCACAAGCAACAGTTAAAAGGAACTCTAGTGCTGGTAGCATTATGCTTTTTATCAATAAAATGAGGAACAGTTCTGAATGAATCTTAGACTGCAATAATACTTTATTATCATTGGCTTGAGGCAACAAAAGGAGGATAAATGTTTTTTTTTTATGGGTGTGTTTATAGAACTCAAAGCACCTGCTTAAGGTGCAGGAAATCATTAAATTACTAAAAAAGTAAACTATCTCAATATTTCACCAATATCGCCATCGTTCTAAAAAGGGAACTATGCTGATTTAACCCAAAGTTTGTTTCCAGGTGTTTGGGGAGTCTTAGGGCAGTATCTCACTATCTTGTTGCACAAA
The DNA here is from genome assembly GCF_904848185.1 of Acanthopagrus latus. Lineage (NCBI taxonomy): Eukaryota > Metazoa > Chordata > Actinopteri > Spariformes > Sparidae > Acanthopagrus > Acanthopagrus latus. The sequence continues at coordinate 5,401,322 of NC_051060.1, read as the reverse complement.
GTGTCATTGCTAGTTTCAGACTGACAGTAATCATCTTCACGCCCACTGCCAGCGTTGTGTAGATAGCAAATGGGAGGCAGGGACGCAGCAGAGCACCTGTCGTTAAATATCAGTGTATTTTAGCAGTGCAACAATGAATAGACAGAGGAGGTGGACCCTGGGTCTTTGGCATCAAAAGACAATGACATGGTTCCTTCTGGACTTCAAAATAGTTCTGTTTCCTCCAAAAAGCATTTGGCAAGAATCATTTAGTTTGTAAACATCATTTCTAGGAGATAGGGTTGAGCTGTCACATAATGGTGAAAAAAGAATACAAGACTTTCCTCTGAAATGTAGAGGAGGAACATTTTAAATCCTCCAAAATGGAAAGAATCAAGTAAAGAAGTGGAAAGTCTAAACTGTTCTGTAAACAGCAGCTTATTAAGAGGTCGTTCAGATGGATTCAGGTGATTCTTACCACTGGTCCCTGAGGCCCTGGCAGCCCGTTGGGCTCTGAGGTGCAGGTGCAGGAGTTGGGAAGAGACGGACACTTCAGCTCATCTCTCTGGTGGAGAAAGAAACAAGTAAAAAACAAATAGAATATAAGCCAAGTCACTGAGTTGACCTTCAGACAGAGAGTCTGAACAAACTGATTCATACAGGCCAAAGAAAACACACTCCAAGATTCAACTGATGTAACTTTAGATTGAGGGCTAGAGCAGAGCTAACATCTAACAGTGTTCATGTCACTTCATTAGCAGCAGATGGTTCATACACTCATGGCTCAAACATCAACAGTCACTGACAAACTGTGAGAGAGCGTCTGAAAAAGGTGTTGCGACACGAGCAGTTCAGCAGGTCTGAAGTGTTACCAGAGACATTTTTAACCAGTGTAACATCGTGTTGGAAGTGCAGTCTGTCTTTGTTCAGAAAATATATTTCACAATGTTGCTATAAACTCATGCAGTCAAGCATTTAAACAACATTTCTGTATGTTAAACTCTCTCTCGCACAAGATAAAGAGCAGAGCCAGGGTGCGTGACGTTTTCTGGAGCAGCTCCACCAGAACAAATATGTGGGCATGGTGACAGCACCCTGGGTGATTTTCCAGTAGAGCTAGGCACATTTTCTGCTTCAGAGATTTCAGCACATGGTGAAATTAAGCTTTTGTGTAAGTAAAACCTCGAGAAAAACAGTTCAGGAATCTAAAAAAAGGAGAGGGGTACTTTCAGGACACAAAAAACACAGAAATGGTTCTTCTAAGACAAGTGGATCATACAGACGTTTTTTAGTATGAATTACTACTGTTCCCTGGCTGGTAGTATACTCGTCCAGTAAAATCCTATGTTGGCATTTACATTCTGCAAATCAACGAAACATTCTAGTTTGTAAGAGTTCTACATATAAACATTTCAACAATATGTGTAATGTCACTTTCAGATTGCAGGAGGGGGAGATGGCTGCTAAGCCAGCGACCACTGATCAAGATGCCGTTTTAAACATTTTTAAGCAAAAAAAACACTGGGTATTTACTTATGAGCTGTCAAGATATTTTCCAGACATGTTGGTGATGACAAAACAACCTAAACCTAACCGGAGCATAAGTTACAGTTGAACAGTGTTGTGGTAACTTGAGGTTCAAAATGAAATTTTAATGAACAATAAAGTTTCAACATATTGGTGGTTTGCAGAAACATACATATGCTTGTATTTATTCTGGTGATTGGACCTCTGAAACCACTTGTTACTCAGTCTGGTGTGAAATTCATTAAAAGAACAAACAGGGAGTCTGTCAGTGTTCTGACATTTGTGCTGTGTTCAGCAGCAGTATACTCTGATGTTTTGTTTGGAATAACCTGCCAGCTTCATTCTTCGGCCAGAACAAACACATTAGCGAGAACACTCCTGTCATACATGTTCACATTAATATTTTTGATCATCTACATCTTGGCCTCTGATCTATTTTCTTCTTACTGAAAGAACTAAGTGAAAGAACAACCTTGATGTCAAAAACTAGGACTAGAAACGATCATTATGTTTCAGAGAACAGTTAGAAAAAGTTTAGACAGGAGCATGTTCACCACTGTGTTCCATCACCTTTTCTTTAAAGAAGCGTTTGGGAACTGTAGACACGTTTTGAATGTGGAATTCTTTCTCATTCTTGATTGATAAATAATACAGCTTTACGTTTTTTGGAATCTGTGTTGTAATACTGGCTATCTAGAATATATATTTAAATACCATTCAGATTGTCAGCTTAAATGTCTATTAAGTATGACACTGAATTGTTTAGGAGTTTCACGCTCAAGTTCAAGCAGGGTACTAACTCCCACATGGATGTGAAACTCCTCCTGGTTCCAGCGTACATTTCCACACCGACTGCCTCAGTTTGGATCATTTAATAATTGTCAGCAAAACAGCCCAATCAAGCAGCTGTCCTCACTCTGCAGCAATTGAGATAATAATCCACCACAGTTGAATCCTTTTCAAAATGTTTTGGACGTCCAACTGCAAACGTGCTGCGCTTAGACAAAGCTTTGTTTGTTCCAGCCTCTCTGGAGATCTCTGCTGGGACTCAAGTGAGAAAGGCCAGTCGCTAAACAACAGCCTGCACTGTGCTGCATTAAACTGTCACTGCTGCTGCTGGTGGCCAAATATTTCACTGCCTCAAACAATTGTTCCTCTCTTCCTAGCCTCGCTGAGTTCTTTAGAAACACCAGAAATGTTTTCCTGTGTGAGAGAGAGAAGGACACGGAAAGACGGGAACTTCTCCGACAGGTTGTAAATATATTTGTCATGTTTGTGCTCGTTTTATGTTCTTTAAAGTCTGTTCAGATTTGTTTTCTTTCTCTTCAGCACTGCACGAGACAATCTCTGCGTGTTAGAAAGCAAGTATGTGCTTGCACGTTCGCCAGATGTTTACAGCTCGTTTTTTGCCCCCAAATGACCAAAATAAGTCACTGAATGCAGGTTTAATAGCCCCCCCATTTAAACCGAATTAAGTCTGAAACTAAGGATGAGAGAATCTCCACACATCAAAGCTTTAACAATGAGAGCGGATGTGCAGTGATGAGCTTTAAAGCTTTTTAATAAGAGCAGCAGCAAACGCACTGATGTAAGGTTTGATGCTTCACTCTGATGAAGGACACTTTATGATGACAGCCTCTGCATTTTGTTGTTTTTAAGAAGCTCCAAGTCTCTAACAGATCCAGATCTTGTGTAAAAAATTAACTGAAAAACACAAAGTAAATGAACAACATGTCTGTTGGAATCCTCTGATTTACTGTGAAACCATGAAACCTTAACAGAACGGGGGTAAGACATATGTTGCATTTATCTTCTCAAAAATGATTAAGATATTTGGGTTTAAAAGAAACTCAATTATAAGGACTGCCTGGAAGTAAAATGCAGCACACTCTCTCCCTCAACTCATCAAATACAGCAGCCTGGTCATTGGCTGACACTCTAGTTTTGCGACACCATTATGCAATTTAATTATCTTCTCTGACCTCTGGCCAAAAATGAAGACATTTTAGAAATGTTTTTTTCATCTGGGCCCTTTTGTCCCAGATGAAAAAAACAACATAATGCTGAGTCTTGTAACTCACGTCAAGTTATGAAAGTGATGCAGATACTTCACTCAGGTAAAAGAAGTTACATCATTCACGTATATTCATGTAACATGACTAAAAAGACGACTGTAGTTTGGTTAGATTTAGGCACAAAAAATCCTTGGTTAAGTTTTGGAAAAGATCATAATTTGGGTTGAAATGACTATGTTCTGTCTTGGAACTTAACAAAAGTGAAGTAAGCTACCTAACTCATATTACTCATGTAACATAAATTACCTAAGTGTGTCACCTTGTGTACATTAAATTACACAACTAACATAACTTAAGCAAATCACTCTTGACTCTTGGTCACAAATGGGACATGAGCCGCTTTCTCCGGAGGGAAAGTCCAGTGTATGACCTATTAAACCGCCCCCCCCCCCCCCCCTCTGACTTCCACGCTCTTAGAAGTGACACAAGAGGAGAAACTACAGCGTCAAACTTAAAAGAATGAGGCCACTGACCAGGCTGCTATATTTTAGAATTTGTAGAATGGGATGGTAAAATTGCGACTTGAACTTGAACATATTTTATTTTCTAGAGCAAGATGAAATTAAACATGACAATTTGTTCTTTGTTGTTATCTGAAAACTGCTTATAAATGCATAATTTTTACCAGAGCAAGTTTCTCATCAGTGAAATTATCTGACCGCTTGGTATGAATGATGGCCAAAATAAAGAAAACAATACTCAGGTTATAAAGAATCTACAGTGTATGAGAACACACACATCTGTTAAATATGTCAATCCTTGCTGTTTTTTCTGATGTTTTGTATTAAACCTCACACCCTGTTGTCCTTTCACCAGATGCCTCGGCTGGCTCACACTCATTGGGTATCATATATACCATGTTTATTTTCTTCTTTGATTCAAGCCGGTTCTGACTCTGATTATGCCGCTTTGAGCTTTGATCTGCTCCTGAGTCAGAGGGAAAACCAAGGACACCCTGAGTGTTTGGACCTGCAGCTGGGTGTTACAACACAAACTGTCAGGAGGCTCCAATTACTGCTGCTCTTAACTGAAACGAAACGTGTCATTAAACATCTCTGCATTGTTCCTGAGTTGCCTAACCTTTAAAATGATAGGGATGATATGTTAAAACAAAGACGCAACAGGAAAAATGATTTGAGGAGTATTTTTTTTGGGAACCTTATATCAAGATTACCCAACTATAGCTACCTGCAGAGGCATCAACATTTTCTTTACTCGTAGGCAAAAAAAAAAAGATATACATTGTCGAATGTGTCTAATCAGACTTTGAAGATCCACAAACGTTTCCAAAGTTTTGTTTTTGTTGCTCTTCCATCTACAGGCCAAAAACTCCTTCAATCCAAACAGATTTTTGGAGCAGAATGTTGATTATCAGGAGACTACAATCGAAGCCAAAACATGAAGCACTGAGAGTCTGAACACATTAAACATGTTAAGTAAGAAGGCCCTGTGTCCGTGTTTTGTGGAGGCGGGGGTTCCCTTACCATTGATGGGAGGTCACAACATCTGTCCCTGCTGGTCCAGCCCAGGCTGCAGACAATATCGAACATCTGGAGTTGGAACTGTGGAGAGGGAAAAAAAAAAAGAAAAACATGGAAATGCTGTTGTGGTACATGTGTCTCTGATACGCCCTTCACAGCTCCCAGAAGACGTACAGAGACAGCGAGAACGCAGTGCAGCAGAGTCCCATTAGCCTCGGGGAACACAGGAAACGGTTCATATTGCAGCCATATTGAAGGCTCAACATACAGAACATACACATTTCTGTATGTTCACTTTAATCAAGTTCAGCCCATAATTCTGTTAGACAAACTGCCTGAATGCAGAGGAAACTGATCTGTCTTCAACTTCAACCCTGAGCTAATGTCGTTGAGTTCAAAGGTCAAAACCACATGTCCAAGTGTTTATTTAAATTAATAAATCTCAATTTCTTCAACATATGAAATGTTGAACTTGGGTCCAACCAGTGACTAACATAAACTTATGTTAATGACACTGCTGTTTAGGTTACTGAGTCAGCTGAATAATTTTAGGGAGAAAAACAGTGTAGTATCAGCTGTGTGCAGAGGCAGGCTGCATGGCATTGTACTACTATAAACTGGGCCAGCAGCAAGTCATACTGTGCTACTGCTTGGTTTACAGCAGTACACTGCTCTGCTTCCTCCTGGTGTGACATGCTGCTTCTCCACACAGACAGAAGATACAATTCCAAATCAAAAACTTAAAATTTCACTTTCATGTTATAAGCTATATTGATATTGATTCATCAATACCCATTTAACCACACAGTGTCAATAAAGACTACAAGTTAAGAGAATCCTTGACCCCGTGAGGTGAAAACCACTGTTCTGTGAACACTGCAGGATCACAGTCAACTTACAGTTGCTGATTCTCCCTTGGAGCCAATGGACTTGGACATCTTGCCAAGGACCTGGTAGCCGTCGCTAGATGTGTTTCCGGCAGCCTTGATCTCCTTTTCAGCCACTTCTTGGCAGTCGATGTTGAGTTTGACGCCGGTGGAGGATACCAGGATATGGAGCTTCAGAGAAAGAGAGAGGAAGAGGAGGAAAAGAGAAGAAACAGGAGAAGAGATTTTATTGCCACATTCTTTGTTCCAAGACCAAGCCTAGTGTCTGGTTTTTATCCCGATGGCCTGCAAACTATTAGGTTATGCAGAGCCTGAGATCGTCTGTGCTGTAGTTCTGTTTATTTAAAACACTGATGGAATGTTAGAGAAGAAAACCAGTGCTTCTTTCTCTTCATTCAGAAGAAAAGCCTGTCCATCAGAGCTCCAGCACTGCTGCAGAGAGAAGACAATTAAAGTTTGAATCAAACACTTGATGTATAAAAAACCTTTGGATCTCTTTGTACTGCTTCCTTTTTTCCCTCAGAAACTGAAGAAACATCTCTTTACTTCTCACATTGTATGCTCCTAACCCTTACCCCCAAAACTGCAACTTTTATTACTGCTTTTATTTTCTGGGGATCAGGTCATTTAATAGATTACTTCATAGCATAGGGATGCAACTTTATAACATTTTCCAAGCCCAAATCAATCACCTAAACTTAGGATATCAGCTGATACCAAGTACCTCACAATCCTCATTTGGATCACTTTTATACAAGTCAACATGACACAGCATCTTAACTAGAAGCAGAGATGCTCAATCGGACATGAAATAAAGTGATTTTCTCATTATAATGAAGCAAACTCTTGTAAATGTTCACCATACTTAAACTGGAGGAAAGACATGTCGATGTTCAACTGCTCTAATAAGTGCAGCAAACAGGCAAAAGATCACAGGTGTTGGACCAGCTGAGGCAAAAATACTTCACTTAATAACTCTTAATAAGCTTAATTGCATCCTGTCTTTGTTTCCTCTTGTTCCTCATTAAATAAAACAGATGTTACACAGTTCTGCCAGAGTGAGCTTACTGATATAAGACATGTCCTTTATCTGAATTTGTTAAACATGTGATAGAATCTAACATCACTTTGTCTTCGCAATTATCTGAAACGATTTCGGCACCAAAAAAGACTTTTATAAAAGCTGGTTAAAGATGCGCCAGTATGATACACTAGTGTTTCAGCTATCCTCATTTAGAAATGACGTCACGACATCACAACTTTATAGAAGTCCTGACAGCTCGTTTGTGAATACAGACCAAGCATTTCTCTGTCACGCTTTCACAGTGTTTACACAGCAGCTGGGCTGGCTTTACAATAAAAGAACATGGAAATCTCACTTCCAACAAAATGGGACCATTAATGAGGTCAGGACTGTACTAATTCACCAGATTGAAACATCCCAACATACCAGCAGCTTTTATGTCAACAATTCCACCCACTTTTAAATAAACTTTTGGACATCCTGCTCAGCCACATCTCAAAGATTCCTTCCATTTCCCCCCAAAAAACAGTTTCAGCGAGAAACACATCATGTTTTAAAAACCAAATATCCCCAAATTCCTTCCCTTCCCTCCATCTCATTGGACATCTGACATCACTTTGACTCTTAACTGTAAAATAACTGAGGCAGCAGCGGGTTTATCTCGCTCATACCCACAGGACCACACTGCATTTCTCCTTGCTCACATCTCCCTCGCCACATCTCATGATGTCATTTTGTGGTAAGCCATGAGCGCCGCCTTTACAACAACTTAGCCTTGAAACCGGCCCCTCGGAGGCAGCGGGCGATCAGAATGAGTCCAGCTGAGAGGAGGGAAAACGTTGCCTTACAAAGCCACTGGCTGGCCGCCGCTCACCGTCTGTGGTCAGAGAGCATCCGCGGAGATTCAGAGGCATGTTGAGAGGACCACGGACAGACAGCGGAAATACTGACACGTCCAAGATAGACCTCATGGGGGGAAGCACAGCGGTGTCTCCATTTACACTTTCAGGCATTTATCAGATTCTCAGTAGCTTTCAACAACTCAGCAGGTGCTGATGAAGCTGCAGCATGTCACTCTCAATACTTTAGACTCTTAGTTTCCAATAACAGTTCAGATATGGTCAAACTGAATCCGCCATCATTTAAATACAATCAGGTTCAAGCCAAAAGTATTGTCAACAGGCTGGAACTCTGAAACGTTGTTCCTATTAAACACAAGCTGTTGGATCGTCTCATGGGAATATTTGACTGTCTATCAGCATCAGAACTGCCAAAATAAAGAATTCATCCATTTTTCAAACTGTGCTTCCAGCTAAGGGAATCTTTTGAGCCTTGTCTGGATTCAAAGCTTTTACTTCACAAAAAAGATTTTAAATCCTAGCTTTGGAAATACAAGATTAAAAATCCAATTTTAAAAGTTTGCTAGTTGCTATCTTTGAATTCACAGGATAATCCCACATGAACATGACCAAGAAATACATGCCTTAATTAGTCAGGAAATCTTAAAATTAAGTAAATTACTGGGAAACAAGTCAGGTTCATGCCATTCTTTTACACTTAAGGGATAAAAGAGAGTTTCAAGTAACAGCGTAATAATAGTCCACTAGTATTTGACGTAATTTTGTGATTATTTTTCGAAGTAAAGAATACAATACTATTACTCAGTGTATTTGATTTGTTACTGTTCTGTTGCAAGCCTGATCTAAAAACCACAATGTTCCACATATTTTAAATCTCTAAAGAAGTAGCAGATCTGTGTGTGTGTCTGAAGGCAATAGTTTTTTATGATAACGAGTCTATTTGTACAAGAATTTGAGACACTGTTGCTCTCCAGTAACGTAGCAAAGACAGGCACTGAGACAAGGCACTTGAGAATAAAGTCACATTCTGTCCAAATATCACGAGGGCAAATGTAGATTAATGCGCCTCTGAAAATAGTCCCTAAGAACTGCACTATTTCCTCCTGTTCGTATAAGTATAAAACATCAAAACGAACATGCAGTCACTGAGCCTTTTTTTTTTTTTTTAGAAAAAGTAGGAAAAGAGTAGTATGTGAAAACGACAGTGATTCGACTTTCTCCCTCATCTGTGTTTCAAATGAAATGAACCTGATTACAACTTGTGTTTTACAGGCTCTTTAGGAACTTTTGGAATGCACTTTTAACCATACATACTGATGTCTAGAAGCTCTGTTTGAGTTTCAGGCTGTAATAAGAGGATGTTGGTCATCTGTACTGAGATTATACACACTGCTTCGCTGCAGATGGAAATCCAACTCTGGCCTCACTTCAGTAGGTCAGTGGGACAAGTTTCACGCTGTCTTCCACCAGAATCTCTGGACTTTTCTCTGCATTAGATGATGATTGTTTTCTTTAGTCTGTACTGTACAAGCAACAAATGGGATGGTGTAATGTCATACTCTGATTTTCTGAGTTGCTGGCCAGACTGTTAATCTATTTCTCTGCAGCTGGCCCAGATTAACAACTGAGGGTTGATAGTTAGTGCTCAGAGGGAGGATCTTCACTTTAATACCTTAGGTACCCACAACAGGTCTGTGTGTTTGACCAGTAAACTCATCTGCGAGATGATTTCAAGGCTGAGTTAGCTGGGTGCCAAGTGGAAAAGGGTTAGAGACAACTTGATGGGGTGAACCCTGACATCTTCCATCAGTGTAATCATGGCGCAATAACTGACCCAAACACCAGCTCAGAGGGAGGCTGCAGTCAGGTTTAATTCATGTTTCTGAAAGCCAGCCGCTCCACTAACTGACAGGCCTTTAAATCTTTACCAAATGATTCTTCAGTCCGGTTTTATTATGACCCGAGGGTTCAACTTTAAAAAAAGTAAAAATCCCCAGTGAGAAGGTCAAAGGTTTAACCTTCATGATATGCATGTGTCCACCCCGCAGCAGTGTCCTTGACTCTGAGCTTCCAGGTTTATGACCAACACTGACCTCTGACCTCTCTGACAGAGGCGGGAAGAAGGAAGCACCCCCAGGGATAAATTCTGTATGACTTTCTCTTTCACTCTCATACTGTTTTTGCATCAAAATGAGTCGATATTTGCAGGTTTATTAAATGGGGAATAACCAAGTAAAATAAGCAACTGACACCTTTTCTTTTACCAGGTGACTGTTTTGCCTCGCTGTTTTGTTTTTCTTCATTCAAAGTCACAAACGTGCCAGAAAACAAGGAACAGTAGAAAACAGCAGACATATATGTCATCAGACTGCATGGATAAGATGTTAAACTTATAAAACACACTATTCTTTCCAAAGCTGATGAACAAAGTAGCTAACAGTGAGTATAATATCGGGCATGAATGTCTGGAACTTTATCAGATCTGGAGCCGATAAATACTCGTGACTACTGCAGAGTCATTTCACCTGGGAATAAATGCCCATGTACCCTTTCCTGTAGAGGATGGAAGCCAAATGTTGGCGTTTGGACATTTATACCCCTTTCACACTGGACAAAAAAATCCCAAAACAAAGACATGTATCACAACGGAAACAGACGCATCAGCTATATTTAATCTGGAGCTGACTGGCTGCATTTCTTGTTTAAAAAAAATTTAAAACATTTCATAACGGCCTTCATATTTCCAGCCTGAGGGATGAGAGAAATTGCAGAGGAAAACATATTCTCCGTCAAAAGTAAATTATGTCTCAAGGTGCATGGAGGATCAGTATCCTCAGGGAGCAGCTGTCACAGCAGGTAGTCTAAATCACTGACAGCTTCTTTATCATTACAAATTGTCCAATGAGAGACTGACTTTACAGCCTGCTGCTGACACTGACGTCTGGCCCTGTAGCAGACACTGTGTGCATGCTGGGAGGTAAAACCACAGCACAGCAAGAATTCCCCTGCGGTCGGCTACTGGAGGCAACGGAGGCAAGACCGAGCGCCTGCCATCCCAAACTGCTCCTGAGAAGAGGTGGAGGAGGAGCTCCTCCTTTCTGCTGGCACTCCTCAGCTGCTCTGATGTAATTGTTTAATAGAGGTGACCCAACATTTTCCAGGCGAGCGTCCCAGCAGGGACTGCAGTGCATTTTTTACTCCCCCTCTCAGAAGAGCTTATGGATCCTGTGAAAGTCAGTGATATTGTTGCAGGGCTGTCAACAGTGATCCCCCAGCAGGACAGCATGTAAATGAGTGAAACTATCAGGACCACATCTCTGAGCTCCACTGCACTGAATACAACACATTCCCTCTAACTGAGGACTGTCCTAAAGCTTTTCTGCAGTCTGTCAGTCATCAGGCCAAAGAAAAGTTTGTGCAGAGAGAAAGTAAAGTCGCTTTGTTATATAGCCAGTGCATGTTTGTGTTTCTGAAGTTGGATCTGGGGTTTTGATAATGCCGTAAATCTTCACCACCATTTTAGCCAGGAACCTTTTGAAAGAGAGTTTAAAAGTAAATCTTATGAAATGGTTGACTTTACTTACATAGTGATATTTGAATTAAAGTCACAGATACGATCTGAGCTGATTTGTTCTTACAGACAACAAAGCAAATACTAAGCTTGTGGTTTGGCAACATATTCTGAATGTGAAATTCCTCAAGAATCTTTTAATGCTTGAAACAGAAAAAAAAACAAAAACATTTTACACAAAAAAATTGTCATCTCAAGATCCACATATTTTATTTTTCAGATGCTGTCAGTCACATCTCATGGTCTTTATCAGCAGACAAGAGTTTGCTCAGCTGTTTTTGGCCGTAACAACTAAACTGTCCCCATGACAAATGACCAACCCTGCTGAGGAAGGCCTTGAGATGTGGCTGAATGTGCCACATATAGCCAACAAATTGTTATTAGTTTGAGCACAGTAAAGATTGTTACCCCAATTCACTAGATGGAACATTATTCCTAAAAAGAGAAAAATACGCAGCTGGAAGTGAGATATCTGGTGCTCTTTATGACACAGCAAATGATATCGCCCTTCCCAAATACACAACAACAACATTTAGAGCACAGTCAAAAGTATGACAGCACATTGAGTTCATTACTCTGTAATTTCCATGACATGCAACAGTCCCATACCAAAAAAAAGTCCCATACCTAAAATTTATCCAGGTACATTGCAAGACAAAAACAAACCCCTAAAACCTTCAACATGGTGGTTTCCTGCCTTTAAAGCTCTCAAAATTGTAGTGATGCTTAAACTTGTCCAAATTCATTATGAGAGTGTGACCCTACCTGGGTCATGAATAAATTAATTTCATCTTGCAAAATAAACTAAAACTAACCTGTTAAATAACCTGTCAAGTCTTCCAAATTTTGGTTTTAAGATTTAGTAGCGAAAAAGTGTCTCAGACTGGAGCTGAAACTCAAATGTATTCCTGGAAAAGTCCCATTAAATGATAATTACACGAGAAGCACAAACTGGAGCCACTAATGAACTTGCAATTTGTAAAGAGAGAGAGTTGACGTAATAAATCAGCAGCGTTACTCTCAATCGCTCCACCTCTGGCTGGATATTTAAACCAAACCACTCAAACATGACTCAGACTATCTATTGATCATTTAATAACATCCAGAAGATGCAGATGTCTGTCTCCATTAGTCCATTAGACAGGCCAATCTGTATGTAGTCATTCAAAATAGAACACAGCCTCACTTTACATCCTGTGTTTTACAACCTGCAGAGGACCATCTGTTTGTCGGAGCCCTCGTAACGTTTCAGGAACACGTCTGTAGTTGCATGTGAGGTGCTCCGACTGTAATATACAACACATTTGGAATCTCAGGCATCTGCCAGTCTCTGTATGACCTGAGGACGTCCAGTGAGAACAAAGACGAGCGATTCGATTGATGTGTCACGCCAAGAGCTAAAGAAATGTTACATAATGCAACTCTCAGAATGTTATATAATTCAACCATTAAAGACATATTTGACTTTCAGTCCAAACCCATAATATACACATGGATTTTAAACATTTTCAACCTTTAACATTCCTCTTGTGTGTTTAGTCTGCAGTCTCAGCATCTTTTCTGCATGATGAAAGCTGTCTGAAGGTTTGTCACTTCTGTCTCAAGTGTCCTATAATCTTTTGTTGTTAATCCAGCTCATATAAACGACTCCTTACCTTGTGGAAGCTCCCATGGAAGATTCTCTTCACTTGATCATTGTCGAACGTGACCCTCTGGATTTCACCGCGCTCGTCTTTGTTGTAGAAGGACACGGTCTTGCTGGAGGCTGAGCAGAGAGACAAAACAAAAGATGTTACCCATCAATCTCCTTTATTTTGTTCTTGTGTTCCCGAAAATGAGGTTGATCATCAGAAGCCTGTTAATTCATTTAAGTTCCTCCAGAAGTTTGCAAACCGACATCAAAAACACCAAACTTGCATCTCTAACTTGCAGGAAATTGAAATCAGTTCAGACACATTCCAAACACAGTTGCACACTTTGCACATTCTGATTTGGTCACTTTAAGCCAATATCTAAATCCAATATGTCCTGATTTGTTGGCAAGGTCTGATATGGCCACTTTGACTCCATTTCACAATGACTAACTTTCTGCACAGGTCACCATTGACAGTCTGCAACTGTTCTCTTCATGTGTTTTTGAACAATTTAACTTTCACTTCTCTTGGAAGACTTCAATGTCACGGACAAATGAGTGACATTCTGATGGAATATTTATCTGTTTATAGGGCTTAAAAACAAATCACAGAGTCCGCCAATTCCATGCATCACTGTCTAGAAACAGGATGAGCTAGCAAGCTAGCAAGTTACCTTGGGCCTCTTCTCATCGAACCTTCCACCATAATGTCAATAAGTAACTCACAACTCATGCAGTTTGTTTCTCCCTATAGATGATCTGAACCTCTGTGTCATCAAGAGGCCGTTATTCAAGAACCAGAACAACTGATCATCACTGGAGGTTTTCTATTGAGGCCCAGCAGATTGAATCTGAGGCTTTACGAGAGCCAGCTGAGCTCTTGATGACACCAGAGTTTTGTGGTTAAAGGAGTCATCTCGGTTATCAACCGAGACCAAAGCAGCCCAAGGACACAGCCGGCTCATTACACCCCACTCAGCTCTGTTCATGAGCAGATACGACACAATGAGGCCCAGCTGCTCCGCATGTCCTCACACATTAACCACACAGTAACGTCCTCTAACAACACACACACACACACAACAGTGGATAAGGACAGAGGAGATATTTACGGTTCAGAGTGACGCCGGTCTCTGGCTTGTGATCGCTAGTTGACACCTGCCAGATATCGAAGGCCTCGGTGGGTGAGTCGGGCAGGAGACGGAACATCAGGATGATGGTGTAGGCGTGAGGGAGACCGTCAGGGTGGATGTCTCTGGTCATGAGACAAAATCAGATGACATGTTAGATTTTACTGTCAATATGACAGGCTTTACATGCAGTATAACAGGTACAAGGTGGATCGGCTGCATACAAAGGGTGTCCACGGACATGTTCAGAAGTCTGAGGGTTTTTTTCCCAAATAAAAATGCAAACGGAAGAAATTAAATCCCAAGTATGAAAAGCAGTAAAATGATTTATGAGAGGTGACAGAGGGTAAAGAGAAAGGAAGGGACACCAGGTGAGACTCATTGGAAAAAATGACAGATGACACAGTAAACCATTTCCAAGTGGTATTATTGTTGGAGTCGCTGTTGCAAAGACAACCGAAAACTTTCCGTCTTCCTCAGAGCAACAAAATGTGAGTTTTACTGTTCATTTAGTCTCTAAAAGCTGCCAGGCTGACTGGATCACCAGGCTAATGGCAGACGGAATAGCATGGTGATCGTGAAGTTTACAGGAACCAATGTAAACTGTGATCTCATCTCATCTCATTATCAAGCGCTTATCCGTGAGGGTTGCAGGGATGTAACTGCTTTATCCCATTTTTTTTTCCAAGGGGTCACTGGGGTTACTGGAGCCAATCCCAGTTATCTCTCTGGGCGAAGAACTATTATTCAGTTGACTTTACATTTTGCAATCAACGTTTACTTCATGACCGTACCTTAAGGCATAAAAACAGTGCGGAAACTTAACATAGTCTAACATTTAGTTTAGTCAGATCTCAAATCAGCAGTTGTACTCTGGTGCAAAACCACAAGAGTGCACCATAATTAAATGGACTCGGTTTGCCCTCAACCTGACACAACTGTCAGGCAAACTGTAGCGCCGCAGAGATTAATCGATAAATTGATTTATTTTTTGAAAGAAAATTAGTTGCCAACAATTTATGTAGTTAAAAAATGTTTGAGTCATTTCTCAAGCAAAAATCACAAACTCTTGCCAATTCCAGCTTCTTAAATGTGAGGATTTGGTGCTTCGTGGTCATGAATTTAAAAAGGAAGGATCCTCTACAATGAGAATACCATACAATATCTGCTAAGAGTTTTTTTTACTTGTGATAAAATGTTTCAGCTTCTACATGAGTAAAGGATTTTAACAATGTGTCCACTGCTGGCTCTGCTCCGACATCAGAGCAGGATGTTTCTCATTTGTCCCTCTGATGTCACTACACATTCTGGAGAGTCGAACTTGGTAAACAGTCAGAACTCAAACTGTTTTCCACCACTTTGCTGTTGCATGTGATATTCTGGACATGGACTGCCTGTGTTGGGTGGCGGCCAGTGTTAACAGTCTAGTTTGTGGTTGCATTTGCACTCGGTGTTCTGACATAGGCTTGTTGTGTGAAACAGCTTCAGAGTGGAATGAAACACGGGTTCAAAGGCAGGCCGCACTCTGACCTCACTGAGCATCGTAAATCCACTGACCCAGTTAGTGATGAGAATGAGCTCCAACAGTCTGAACTCAGCTGGGCGGGACGCTTCGTGATACTGACATGAGCAACTTGGAAATTTTCAGAAGATGAAAAAATGCAGCATCATGGGGAAGCGCCAGGAGAAAAAGTTGGTCGAACTCAGGCCTGAATTTTTGTCTGGGTCTTGGTTTGGGGCTACAGACTTTTTCTTGGAAGATGTCAGGAACAAAACGTGTTTGGTGTTTAAGTGTTCGAATCTCTGGGAACACTTTCTCTAGAGACTATAAAACTGGTTTTGATTTGTTGTCCTCAAAAATACAATGACTGACTGAATTTTGTGCATTTCAATATCATTCTACTTACATCCTATCAGGCAAGTCTTGCAACACGGCGGCCATCTTGGCAATATCCCAAGGTAATTACAGCCGATTAACAAGACCAGGCTCCTATCTAAATGAATGGATAGGGAGCCAGAACGTGCATAAAAACACCAACTGCTTTTATGGTTCAATCCAGAGGGCTGCTACATGACACCATCTGCTCAGCCCACCAGAGCACTTAAACAGAGTTTAATATGATATTATCCTTTTCCATGTTTATTCAAGCACCGTCAGTACCAGCTCCTTCCTGCCACCAAGTATTTTGAAACTGTGTAATGACGCGATTAGCTGATACATTTCATGGTTCGGCTGTGATAAAGCAGATTATTGGCTTTTAGTGGGAAGGGGCAGGGTATGTGAACAACTACCATCTCTGATGTTATGGATTGCTCTTTTCCAAATGATCTCAGTGTTTTGTCTCCTCTCTTATAAAGGTGTCTCATACCACCAACCACAAAACGATAGCTAATAAATACAAATTAAGAATAAAAGAGGAATCAGGAAGGGTGCCTGACAAACAGAAATTGAAGGACCTCTTCTTTGTGTTGCTCTAAAAGGATAAACACCTCACACTTTTTCACTAGTACCCAACGGACAATGTATTTTCCTTTCTGAAAAGCCAAAGCATGATATGTGGCTTTTCTTTTTTAAGACAGATTAAAATTCTCTTCTATAATGGGCCTCATAATTGAAACATGTCAGCATTTGACAATGCAGAGATGGCTGGTTTTATAAAAAACATTCCCAGAAGAAGTGGTGACCAAGGAATCACCATGAGGCTGGTCAACCACAGACAAAATGAATCAAAGTTAGATGATGTCGGACTCACGTTGTGGGCTGACTTAGGAAGGCGTTCTTGTGGAGTCTGTACGCTGTGTAGCTGTTGAAGGAGCCTGTCTCCATAGAAACGCCTTTAACGTAGCTGTAGGTCTTCTCTGTCAGGTTGAACGCCTCCAGCATCCTGAAGCCTGAAACACGACAGATCAGGAGGACTTTTCACTAAGAAATTCCGGACAAATTTTCAGTCTTTTGTAAATAGTGAATTTCAGCATTTCTCCAAAATAGCCTCCAATGTCATTGTTTGTACTTACCAGGGGAAGTGAATCCATTCAGGAAAATTAAGGGACACGCTGCAGAAAAAGAAGGAAGGGTTAGGGTTAGGGTTAGGGTTAGAAGAAGAACGAAATTTACGGCATTTCACCACATAATTCAGATATTTTGGACTATTTTTCTACAGTCGATATTGTGCAAACTTACTTGATGTTGCAGTTTCACAAATGAAGGTGATCAGGTTTTCTTTGATGGTGTCGAAAGCATCAAAGTCGTCCACAACAAAGACGTGTCTTTCGCTGGGTTTGCTGCCGATCGCCTGCAACTCCACGAAATCCACATCAGCAACACCGATGGCAAAAACACTGTAACCTGAAGACCGGACACATAAACAGTCAGAATACAAACCAACAGAAATCCAGGATTTTATTTCCTTTGACACTGTAATATATTTTAGATCATTTAGCATGTTTGATTCTTGTTACCTGCGTGCTGCAGCTTGGCAGCATTCTTCTTCACTTCGTCCTGAGAGCGTCCGTCAGTGATTGCCACGACCACCCTGGGGACATTCCTCCTCATTCCATTTTCAATAGAAAAGGCCTTCTCATAAGTGTGTTTGAGAGCCACTCCTGTTGAACAGAGACAAACTGTGTCAGAAAAACAACTAGTCGACTTGCTGACTGTCTTCGTCACTGCGTCATGTGGTGTGATGTGAACCTGTCTTGGTGTTTCCTCCTCTGTAGCGGATGTGATGAAGAGCTGACATGGCGATGCCTTTGTCTCGATAAGCATTCAGCCTGAACTCTGTCTTTGCGTCATCGCTGTACTGCACAAATGACACCTGTTGGGAAAGTCACATCACTGGCATCAGCAACGAGTCGGGTCGAGTATGGTCACATGTAAAGCTCCCTATCACAATCACAAACAGAGAACAGGACAACCTCTAACCTTAAAAATGCTTGATTTTAAAAGGGGGAAACAAGGAACAACTTTAACAAAGAAAACAAAGGAGCAACATGCAAACAAAATGCAGCATGTATTCATGTTATAAGCAAGACTAAGTGTATAAAGTGTTCCTATGGTCCATACTGAAAACATTTGTAGATATTGATACTGACGAAGAAATTCACTTAGCCCCCACTCCTGTGAGCTAAGTTTGTATATTATAATTGGATGGACTTCTAGTTACTTTACTCTTGTGTGTTTTGACATCAACATGCTGTCATCTATAGAAGTCAAAGGCACAGTTTAAAGTCAGCTACTTAATTATAATTCTGCAGGACACAGTGTAAAATCATTACTGACCGGGTTAAAAACCTTTAATTTTATTTTCTTTACTCATCCTCTCATTTGGTCCTATTTCTAAGTTCACTCGTTTTATTTACCTGCTGTGTTTGTCTTGTTAGGGCATTCTTGTTGTCAGATGTTAATAATTACACTTGATTTAATCTTTATATCTGTACTGGGAAGGATTTTAATGAGCAACTTGGTTCCTTCCTCCCATGAGCTTTATTACTGTCTTTTACCAGGATGTTTTTTGTTGTGTACATAAAAACAAAACAACTACAGCATGATGTCAGAACAAATCGCTGTTTTGCGATTGGATCAATGTTTTTAATACAAACCTGCATTCCTGAGGGGCCAATCACATCGAAGGCACCGATCATGCTGTAGACGAAGTGCACGACTTTGGTGAAGCTCTCCTCGCCAATACTCCAGGAGCCGTCGATGAGGAACACTACATCTGCTTTGGCACCTTTGCACACTGAGGAAAAGAAAACAAGTCAATATGGAGCTTTTAAGTCCACGGCCCGACCTCAGGGCTGCATCACAAACACCAGGAGAGAAAATGGCATCGTCACACGGCATAATCGTGGTTTGAGAGCTGGAGTGCATTAAAAATGTCAGCTGAAAAGCGTGGAACAAACTAAACGATTGAGAAGAATGACGAGATGTAGACATGTATAGTAATTATGGGTTTCACTGATTTAAAAAAAAATCTGGCAGCACAAAACAATCAACATTTGGTTACCAGAAGGGTGAAAGTGAGCTCTCGTTAATGGGTTCCTCTCAGACCAAAACGAATCGGGCAGAAAGCTTTGAATAATCTTTGCCTTATGTGATGCAGCGCTCTCTGTAATCTCTTCCCTGCTTTCCTCACATTCAGAGATTTATAAACAAGTTTTACACAAAAACCAACGACACAAACAGATTCTTTGGACTGCTCTGTCTTCCTTTTTCAACACCTAAGTTGTTGGTTCTTAACGGCCGTGTTCCCCCTTCATGCGCCCCGCAGGGCCAGCAACACATGTGGTGGCTATTAATCCACTGCTGGCACGAGTCGGAACGACTCAGTGCTCAAACCGCTGCCTCGGCCAAAAACGCGGCATTGAGGAGTTTCCAATCAGAGCTGAGCTTGAATGAAAATAATCGATCCATTCAGTGCTGAGATGATCTGCATTTTCCTCAAAGGCTGTTTAGGGCCTTTGGGACGGCCCATGTGTCACTGCAGCATAATGAGTCCCATGAGGATGCTCAACTTGCTCAATTTACTTCTACACTTACTTTTAGCTTGCACTGAAGGAGTAAAAGCTAGCTCATTCCTATGAAGGCTGCTCAGTGGCGCAAGAGGCCAAAAAACAAAAAGTCTTTTTGAGTCCCTGTGTGTCCCTTACTGTTGTAATTACACAGTTGGGCCACAATGTCAGATTGGCCTTCAAAGACTGCACTCTTTCTCGCTGCAAACTAATGTTAACAGTCCACTTGTTCTTGGAGTATATTATGTATGTCTGCTTAGTCACTTTCACAGACAAAGTGCATGTTTACAGAAGATAAGCAGACAATAACTAGAAAGTCTGATGCTTCTTTTCTGTAGCCGGCTTCTGTCTGGCTCTCTATCATTGCAACTGTCAGAGAACCATGACCTTGATGTGTTCTCCAATTAAGTACAAAATAACATGATTTGATTGGCTGTCTGCACAGAGAGAAAAACAGTTGCATTTTGAGTGGTATAATCACAGACAAGGGGCGCTATCATGAAACCAAAAGCAAACATCAGTATGCTGTAGTATAAAAAGACAAAAAACAAACATGAAATATCATTTCAGCTGGACCGTAATTGACAGCATTGGATAATATGTTCCATGAGACACTTACCTGCCCATGCTGGAGGGATGGTGGGTGGAGGTGTTGGTGTTGGCGGGAGTGTTGGAACTGGAGTTGGCTTCACCACTGTGAGAAACACAAACAGTTACAAAAGTGTCATCAACATATTTGTAATAAATACCGAACAACAGTAAACATGTCATATGATGAAGTCATTGTCTTGGATCAGTCCTGTGAGGTGATGTCACTGCGTCATGTTCCACATCTCCGACACATTCAGACATGTCACAGTTTGACTGAGACTACTGGAAACACAGAGCCTGTTATCAGCTTTTCCTTCATAAATCTGAAGTGCCAGGTTCTGGAGGGCATTCTATTTCTGTTGTTCCATCAGTGATGTGGAGGTCTTTGTTAAACAACACTCAGAACATAAACATCTCATTGCATCTGAAAACCTACAAACCTACTGTGTGTGTTGTCTAATAACTTAAACATGTCCAGTCTGATTTTAATTTAACGTTTGATTTGAAAACATAAACATACATTGCTCTACATGATGAGAAAAATATTACAATGAAGTTCAAATAATCTGCAATGTGTGTTTGTATTTTATTATAAAACAGATGTTTATCCTGCATTAAACAGCACATACATCTCCTGTAGTGTCGTATAAATAGTGATATCACTGGGTTGGAACGTTGGAACATTTCGCAGCAAATGTGACTTCTCCTACAAGTAGGCAGACTTGTGTTTAGCTACGAACAGTTTTTGAATGCACCTTCTCTCTGCATGTATTGTGAAAAAACCCTCAAGTCTGAACAGTTACATTCAGTTCATGAAAATTCAAATCACTTTTGCTTCCAGTTGCAGCACTCACATGTTCTCTCCTTGGTGCTGACCCCTGGACCTTCCAGATTCGGGGTCTGGACGAAGACGGTGGCGGTGTACAGAGCGTCAGGAGAGAGTCCATCAAAGCAATACTGAGGTAGCCCAGCAGGGATTGTGATCTCATGCTGTCCTTTACTGGAGGCTGCAGATGAAAGATACATGAAAATTTTAACTCACAAATTGTAAGAGTTAAAGCATCATCAGAAGGAATGATTGCTGATTTTAGACATTCTCTGACACTTTGTTTAGTTAAAGACATTTTTTTAGCTAAAATTTACACATCATATATTTTCAGTATGTATGTGTATTTATGTGCATGTATGCATGGTTGTTTCTGTTCATAAACATTTGTTTTTGCTGTTCAGATTTTTGGATTATCTGGATTGCTCCAAATAAAATAGCACTGTTTAATGGTCAGGTTAAATATTGTACATTATGTTCAACAAATGAAAGTCCAAACTGTTGATTTTCACACTGTGTGAGCATGCACAACCACTTAATTAAGTCAAAGATGTTCTACCTAAGGGGAATATACTCTTCTCTGTCTTTCTTTTTTAGGTTGTTAAGTATTTGCTCAAACTTTTAAGGGACACCATCTCTGAGCAAGTGATGGTACTGATTTTGGGTGGA
Source organism: Acanthopagrus latus (assembly GCF_904848185.1). Lineage (NCBI taxonomy): Eukaryota > Metazoa > Chordata > Actinopteri > Spariformes > Sparidae > Acanthopagrus > Acanthopagrus latus. Next base: position 5,379,558 of record NC_051060.1, on the reverse strand, counting down.
TACATAGAAAGTTTGAAAAATCCATAAAGTCTGCACATGAGGATTTTGCTACCATACTTCCACATATATTAAGGCCTTTGTATGAAGACTTACAAATGGAGGTAAAAAAGCTTTCTGGGGGCTGATCTGGTGTGCAGACTCAGTTGTTTTTATTTTTCATTTTTGCTTCTGCTTGGATAATCTAATCGAACTGTTACTTTTGTACCAAATCAAAAACAGAAAGCCAATGAAGACTCGCTAGCAGCATTTGTAGAAAAAAACAAGACACATGAGCAGATCCCTTATTGTTCATTAAAATATTTTTGTGGGACTCATTGATCTGCTTGATCACATTCAAAGCAAGACTGACTCATGTACTGTCATTGGAGCCACTTAAGATCTCCAGAGTTTGTCGTGGATGGCTGGCCTTGTTAACCGCACCCGATGGGTTTTATTCACTCTTTTAGCTCTGAATCTGTATGAGATTAATCTAAGTGTTGAAAACTAAGATATCTAATCATTATACGTATCTCCAGGGGCGCTATAGAATTGATAATTACTTCCCCAGTTGGGGGACATTTCTGTATTTTATAACTGGGCTTAACAACTCAACAACTGGGCCTGCTGGCTGATAATGTTGGCAACTTCAGCCTGTATTTCTGCTTCACAAATGAATGATGATGTTATTATTTTGCATATTATAGCACTGTACTGTTTCTGTGTTCCAAAAGAGCAAATTATGTGTTCATGTAGGACGTTGACTCGTGTATATATTTTTTCAAGACCTTTAAGTTGTACCTCCAAATTGCTTTTTCGATTTGTCTTGTCTGATCAGTTGAGAAGCACTTCTCTTACTCTTCTTTAAAAGTTAAAACAACCTTACTTCTCTTTCAAAATTGTCATAACATTTGTGTCCGTTACAAACCACAATCTAGTATTTTTTAACCCTTTGGGCTTTTGAATTTATAGTTCTGTCTGTGTCTCTGTATCTTCTGTTTAGTTACTAAAGAAGGAAAATAAAAGATCAGTCAATGCTGCTTAGATTCTACAAAAGCTCTCATCCATCTCAACGTCTGTGTGATAAATAAATCCAACAACTGACCCTTCGAGTGAAGTGTTTACACTCTGCATGGCTGGGCAGGGATTTATTGATAACAGGGTTTCCTATTTACACTCTGCATTCTGGTTAAGCACAAACAAACAAAGCCTGTTTATTACAGAGACAGCTGCCACGGATGGTGATTGCTACTCCTCAGTGTCCTGAACTAAAGTTAGCAGGGTTTCATCATTCTCTGACACATGACAGAACCCAGCAGCACGGTGGTGATGCAACACTTTGAGAATGAGCTCTGTAATATCAACAAGTTATGATCGAAGTCACTTCATATAAATCGTTTTTCGGAAAACACACACTCCAAAACAGTGGCCCTCATCGCTCAAGATTGATGATACAGAGAGTGGTGTTGACAAAATCTAATCCCTGAGACATCTCAGCTGCATATCACATCAGTCTGAGTCTTACAAACTGGCAGCCACGTGTTCTTCTCACCAGTGTTTCCATGGATTTAAACTCTGGAGAAGTGGAAAAGACCTCTGTTCACAGTTTTTCCACTTACTCATCTCACCACCGTCTCCGACCACTGTTTGCATTTCCATTTGAGAACAAACAGTTGACTGGTTTGTTGACTTGAGAGCAACGTCTGCTGCTTCAGATTCTCACTCATCCTCCGGTGGTGGTTTACCAGCCATCTGTCTCATGCTATTTGCTCTGGCATCATGAACGGCTAATAGCTACCATATAGATATTCAAATATGGAGGCCCCATTCCTGGTTTTTCCTGCTCTTTAACTGCTAACCCGTCTCGGTGTGCGAATACAAACCAGATGGGGTTGAAATACCCTGCAGTAATTGAAAAGGATGTAATGCTTGCAGACTGAGACACAATTAAAGCTTGGTGGTCGGACACTTTCAATCCAGGCCAAAACTTGCATCCTGCTCAGAGTAATAATCACAAAGTGGAGGCCTGAAGATAAACAGAGTCTAAGATGTGATCCCTTCACGGTCTGCTGAGTGCTGTGACAGATCTGTTGCATCCATGGACGCAGAGATGATGTCATGTGGAGATACATCTGCAAACATTACAGCTTGTATCACCCCAAACAAGTCACCCTCAATCAAGAGATGACTACTAAAGTGGAGCACACCACCGTCATCAGGTGTACACATGAATCTGATATGTCTACAGTAGGCCGAGGTATTGGTAAGGACAGCTGATGATGTTTTTCAAGAAATTTTAGGGGCTGTCCAGGTTACTGTAATCTATCAAAGTAGAATTAAAGCAGCATTCAAGATTCAAAGTGTTTATGACAAATACAATTACAATTTGCTTGTCAGATAATGGTTGTTTTGTGGGTTGTTTGTAAAGTGAAATGTCAAACATTTGTTGGTTCCAGCTTCATGAAAGTGAGAAATTGTGAGGTTCGTCTGACCAACAGTCAAAGAAAATAAAACAATGGTGTAAGTTCGGCTACTTACGGTCCACAGGGTTGAGTTTGATGCGGTACGATGTTGCCGCCCTGTGAGGAGCCCACTTGATGCAGAACTTGTCGTGGTCGACATTGTATGTCTCGATGTTTGTAACATTCAGGTAGACTAAGGAGAGAAAGTCACATTTCAGCAAACCAAACATATCAAAAGTAGAGGTGGATTGTTTTCTTGATTATAAGATGCTGTGTGTTACGGATGTGGAAGATTCTGCATCAACACAGAGATGATATGAATTCTTGGTGGACGTTTGGCTAAGATTACTTATGTAGTAGGTATGTCAGAGGGAGGGAGAGATATGCAGTAAGTGATAATAAAAACTCAGCAAGTATAGCAAATGTCGGATTTATGAACGTGCTGGGAAGCACGAACTGGAGGAGACTTCTGTCTCTCAACAATTACTAATCACTTAAGCCATTTTCACCTGAAGCTAACATCTGCAGCCATAAATAATAACTGTTACTGCAAGCCCAGCTAATCCGTCAAGATCTGAGAAGGCGTTGTCAACTTTGCTGTCCAACTCTGAGAGAGGCTTGTGCAGCAGATTTAATAACTGCCTTATCTTAAAGATACAAAGTGAAAACAATATTATTAGACAGATAACAACATGCAAGGCACTGCAGATGGATAAATGTTTTATGTAATGTTTACGTATTGAAAAGACGCAGCTTTTATTTTGAAGACTGCTGTAGCCTGATTGTTGGAGGGTCTGTCTGAATAAAAATTCAAATGATGAAAAGTAGCCACGTGCAGTAATATAGATCATTGAGGACGCCATACATTGAGATGCATCGTAACACCTGTGAAGTCAAATAATGCTAATCCTAGACCCTGAAAAGTCAACAGGTCAGGTACAGGAGTTACATAAGTAAAAAATGTTCTTTTCCTTAGTGGTACGTGTCAAAGCAGATCATTTCAGAGGTTAACCTTATGAAAACAGACCTCCTGTGGGAAAACCTCAAAGAGAATCAGTAGTTTTGGGTGTATTCTGTATGATGAATGAAGGCACTGTGGAAATATTTTTATTGCACATAAAATGCCTTCGTTCCCAGCTCATTAGAATGAGCATATCTAAAAAATATACTGTGCAGAGTTCAAATAAGTTATAGAATGTAAAGAAATATTTTGTCCATGTTTCTACATTTTGAAATCTTTTGGATCATTATGTTCTGTGTTTTTTTAAAAAGTAAAATCTAATGGAAATACATGTCAAAACATGTTTATCTTTACATACTTCATTATTTATTATGGTTTATGACTTATATAACCTTTTATCTTAGGTTGTACATCACAATAGGCAAAAATACTAATGTTGGCACTGGTGGACCACTTTTGTTGCAGAGTTCAAAGGGATAAGATTCCTTTACTGCTGCTGCTCTAATACAATGGAGGTGAAGTCATTTTTAACTACAGTAACTTTTTCAAATTTACATTTTAATGCTTTTCAACCATTTCTGTCATGTTTTTATAGGCACAAAAAACATAACTGTTTGTCCAAGATAAACAAGTCATCTGAGTCTGAGTCCTAAGAGGACAAGTCCGTGTCACAAAACTTCAGAAGAAAATTGCAGGTCTGTTCGGTCTTCGAATGCAGAGCACAGACTTTGTACTAACAGTGTTTTAAGAAACTTAGACAAACTGATCTGAAAAATTCTTCCAGTTTCGAACTGAGAATTTTCATTTTCAAGACAAGTTACTTCTTTGTGCGGTCTTAAATGAGTGAAAGTGAATACAATTCCATTTAACTTTGCTGTATTTGGTGGCAAGGACATCAGTAGTGGCAAAACCAAGACAAGATCATAAATACAGGAAAACTATCTGCACAGCTTCATATCATTGGGTTTAAATGTGTTGTGATTTAAAGAACTGATGGTATTCTTGACAGCATTTGTACTTACGTGTTGTTCCCTGTCCATCCAGAGGTGTGCTCACGCCCCCGGTGTACTGAGCCACCACGTTCACATCGTAGGTGGTTCCAGGCTGCAGGTTGTGCAGAGTGTAGGAGGACACGTCACCCACAAAGAGGTCTATTGGCTGTTCTGTGCTTCCTGGAAGGCAACACCACACGGATTAAAAGAGAAAAAAGTTCAGGACCGAATCGTGTAATTACTGTCATTGTGTAACCAAACCAAACACTTTCACTCATCTCAGAGTCAGAAAACAAACATCAGAGAGTGTCTGCAGAGGGAGCAGCTATCTGGGAAGCATTTTACAGATGGTGACTCACAGTGGAGGCCAAGTTCAACATCGAACCAGTCGAGCACAAATTCTTCACAAAATGAGCGAAAATTAAGATTGAAGGATTTCGACAAAAAGTTCCATCTCAAGGGACACTTACTAGGTTTTTTCGGAGTGTGACATGGTCTTCAACTGAGACCTAGATGTCCACTTATCGTCCATGGTTAAAAATAGCTATCATAAATAAATGTAAACTAAAACGTAAAAACAACTTTTGAACCGTTATGCTCGTCATGCTTTCAAAAAAATCACGTTCTGCCACATAAATGCATAAAGGAACCCCCCTTCTCTGTTTCTCAAGGGGAAGACCAGCGTACACTGTGTAAAAGTGTAAATGTGACCTCACCTGTAGGAGTGTATGTCAGTCTGTATCCCTGGACAGGAGCTGCCACTGGGTCCCAGGCCACTCTGAATCTGGTGTACCACTCGTCAGAGATCCGGAGGTTTCTGGGACTCAACAGGCCAACTGTGAGAGAGAGGAGAAACGGGTCAACAACAACAACAACAATCTGTCTTAGCAGCCTGGGGAAACAACATGGCTGAAAGTCCATTTAACTGGAGGTGAAGAAGACCTTCTAAATCTTGAAATCTTTAAGTCGAGAGTTCTTCTTCACGGCCATAAAACTGTATTCATCTTTTAAGTGTCAGTTGTTTTGTCAATGATTTCCATGAAATAAGTGAGAATACCTTGAACTGGACATGTGAATTACATGTTTTTATCATTTCAGCAACACAGGATCAACTGAATGCAGTTTTCAAAGTGATCCTTATAACTCAACACTAAAACGCTCCCTGGGTAAACATTTCTGCCTCCTCAGTTGTGATTCACTGCTGACTGACTTGACTTACATCCATTTATGAAATTCATTATATACACGTGTTTACATTTGAGCCTTTACTCAGACTTGTTCAGCTGTTGTGCTCAGACTTGGATGGATGCCTAAAAGTGCGCCTGACACACACGCATGCATGCACACACGCACGCACGCACGCACGCACACACACACACACACACGCACACACATCTTCAAGTTTCTATTATTTGTATTACTAATGCTACTGCTCACCAGTAAAGTGCTCTCTGGTTCAGCTCCTGTGAGACTCGAGTGGTCTGAACGTGTCATGTTAACACATTTTGGCGCTGCTGACTAATGTATGTCTCCTGTATTTATTTTCACTGTACAGACGCTCACTGTAGCGCTGCAAGCTGTCGTGTTTAGCTCAGTGGAAGTGAGCTGTAACACAAAGTTCACCAGTTCTATCCCTTCAGTAATTGTGACCACAGTGAAATACTTACAGATGTAGGCTGAGAGGTCTCAGGTCTTATTGCTTTCATGTTTATTGAACATTTTGTGAGTCATACTGCAACCTTTTTTTTCCTGTTTGGACTAAATGTGAGTTTCTGTTTTCTGAGAAACTTTATTTACAGCAAAAACTCCATTCTTGAAACAAGTCCATAAAGAATCTGTTAGGTTTCAAATTCTTTCCTCGAAAAAAACATTTGCTAAATGCACCTCTTCTGTGTTGCACAATCACCTTCTCATAGCTTCAGTTCTCTACTTAAGTTGTGTATTTGTAGTCCAATAGTAAAGGATGGATTGTTTGTAACATACTGTTCACATGGTTTAATAATGGAGAAATGAATTATGGCAGAGTTTTCTTTCTAAGTGTTAATAGACCAACAGCAGCCTCTTTACAGTCAACTTGGTGATCCTGAAAGAATCCAATAAAACTGGCCACTTTTCTGCTGCTTGACTGGAAACTAGTCTTTTTCAGACATGTAACACAAGCTGAAATCTATAACTTCCAAGACATTATCATCGTTTCAAGTGAAGTTTGCATGCTTGTATCGGAGAAGATTGTGAGAGACATGCTACTGCTAAATTAGCTACTTCAAGTCTCTATCTATTAAACATGTAAGTATAGTGATTATTTACTGGACAAAATGCAAAAGACATTGGACTAAGGCTGCCTTCAGACATGGTGTGATAGTGCTGGACTTAAACTGATTTGGCTCGACACACAGTCGACCTGGAAAGATGTTGCTACAAATCATTTCTCTGTGAAAGCAGCGCCTCTTCTGTCACTGCTAAAAAAAATAAATAAAATAAAAACCTGAATTGGTGTTAATCTGTGGATGCCTCACCTGTACGTCCGTTTCCATTGAGGTTCCCTCCAGGGCCCTCTGCGTAGATGGCCTCTACGGTGATGTTGTACGGGGTGTCGGGGATCAGATTCTGCAGTCTGGCGTTGTTTCTGTTTCCTGGAACCACAGTCTGAGGAATCGTAACACCACAGAGTCAGAGGTTTCCAGACACCAAGGAGTGTCTGATGTAATCCAGAAAAGACAGCAATAGATGGTGTGACACTCTCTGGTCTGTTTGGGTGTGCCTTGTTATTTGCTCCTCCTGATTGGGATGGGACTGGGATGCCACTTCCACTGTTTTGGAGCCTCAGTGGACAGTTGGCTGACTGAACGCACCTGGTCTCTGAGGCTATAAAAGCTAAAAAGGTTTCTCTCTTCCCTACCCTCCATCATTGTCTTTTGGTTTGTCTTATGAGTAGTGTTTACCTTACTTTAATAAGTTGTTCTTGTTCCATACAAAATATCATGCATAGATTTCTTTTCTTACCAACATGCAAACAAATCCACACCTCATTTCTTAGGACTTGTAAAATAATTGATTGACTTGTTTGGTCTTGATCAAACGCACCTGTCCTCCAACTTTCTAAGGTGCAAGAACTTTGTATTTATTGTTACCTTGCTCCTCCCTTTTAAGCTAAACTTTGCATCACCCCCAACTATCAATCAGTGATGTGCACTTTGGTGACTTTGTCACCACATTTAGCAAACCTCTTTGTTTCTAAAAATATATAAATTGGGGGATTATTCTGACCATCAAGCTATAAATATATTCAGTTCATTTAAAGTGTATTTCATTCCATGCATACTGCTGAGAGAGGGAGCAGAGAGAGAAAGAGCAGTCTGTGGTTCCTCCACGTCTCCACCTGCACCTTTCTACAATTATGTGATGCTGAAACTTTCTCTGTAACAGAGCTTGTGGATATATTATCTGTTTGTTTGTGCTTCTCCTCCACTCTTTCTGTCTGAATCAGACTCTTCCTATTGCTTATAAATATGAAGATAGTTTGTTAGATCTGCCTTAATTTGTAGTATTCTTTTACTTCAAATATACGATGTCCTTGCAGTAAATTTGTGATTATTTGGCTCCCACTGGTTTATTTAAACACTTTCATGTGAATCTACATGCAAGTAATATATTGCTATGAGCTTTTACCCCAGTTTGAATTGGTTTCCATTTGTTCAGCAGACTATTCTCTAATAAGCAGAATGGAATCATTTCTCTGGTGTCCTGATGCAGAAAATTATAGTTCATTTGGCTCATGGAAACTGTGTACAAACACAAACCTCATCCATCGGCTGCAGATGCTAAATTATCATAGTGCGTAATATAAATGGTTAATTCCCCAACAGTCCCAGTCCGGAGAACTCCTTTCATCACCGTCCCTCCACTGCAGTTAGCTGACTCATTCAGAACAGGTGCTTCGCTAACAAGACAAGGGGGAGCACAGCTGGGCCCACTCCGCCCTCCACCCCTGCTCCAACTCATTATTTAGGACTATTAATAATGTAAATATGGCACAAATTACAGTGTTTATTTAACGGAGCCTGTAATTACTCTCACTAATCTGCGATTTATAACCTGAATGAGCCAAGGGAATCCTGAGATCTGACTTCACCACATTGTTTGCAGAGAACATCACGGCAAATGATGAACAGCAAGAGTTTACCCAAAACAAAAACACATCTTCACGTGAAATAAATCTCTTTTCATTGTAGAATGCTGAGAGTCAAGAGGACAAAATGAGTTTGAGATTTTTGATCGTGATGCATTTTCTTTCCTTGTTCATCTTCTGTCAAAAGTTTTAGTGAGAGAAATGAACTGCAAATATATTTGTTCACATTTTTTAGTTTTTTGTGTGTTTTCTACGTGCTCTTGGCTTCTTGTTTTAAGAGTTTATACTCTTAAAATGATGTCTTTATTTGCAAAACACAGCACAAAGTTCCTCCTCCTGGACTAATGCTTTATCTCTGTGTTGATGCAATATTGTGTCATTTTGGCTGCTGTGATTGGTGCAAGTGAGCCTTGAGGTGTCACAGTTTACTTACAAACTCTGTGATGGGGTCTCCGGTCATGGGGGCGTAGCCGATCCTGTACTGTCTCACAGGACCCTCGGCATGGTCCCAGCCGATAGTGAGGGTGCTGGTGGTGGCATCAAACACACGCATGTTTCTTGGACCAGCGCGCGGCACTGCAGCAGAAACACACACAATGTGTTATCTCGTGCAACAACACACTTACTGTATACAACACTGTGAATTTATGCACACCACAATATAGTATGTTACAAGACACTGGATCTGTTGCTTAGAAAATATATCTATGGGGTTAGCATTATTTGTTTTTCAGTTGCTTTAAAAATAATTGCATGGTTGGGAAAAAAAAAAAGACTGACGGATCTAAATTCATTTTGACATACTGCCACAGCATAGACCTTTTGACTTTTCCCCCCTACACGTAAACACAATTATCTGAACTTTCTCCCCCTTACATTTCATAAAAGGCTCATTACTTTACTCTGATGCATTTAAGGGGAATTACGGATTATTTTTATTCGGCATCATTGTACTTCTACAGGAGGAAAGCATTTAGAGACTTTTGCAACCTCTGCAATTTTGCAGTATTGGAAAGTGTGTTGGTTCACTTTGCTCAGTGAAGAAGCCATTAATCATTACGTATATCATCAACTCATTATGTGCCACTTGTGATAAGATATAAACATGAAAACAGAAAACAGTCACATTGATGACTCGCCTCTTAAACATCCATGCACATGACTCAATGCAGACATAAACAGTGGTCAGCGTGAGTCAGTTATTTGATAAAACATTATATGTATACAGTGTCAGCTTGTGAGATTGTTGGACTTACGTGTTTTGCCGTTGCTTTTGACAGGCGATCCCTCTCCATCAGCGTACAAAGGCGAGACAGTGACTGAGTAGGGAGTGTCTGGGATCAGGTTGTCCAGGAAGGCATTGTTAATATTTCCAGGAACCAGGACCTTTATGGAGAGGAAAGCAATGAGTAAAGAAATATAAAGGCCTCATCCTCACCAGGACAGCCTATTCAAATGTGCGTTCTCATGCATGACATAAAGGTCTGGCAGTGATAATGTATATCATGACCTCACTGCTCATCCCACATCCAGTTATCTCCCCAAGCACCCTGCTGCCAAAGTTTTCCTGAAACACTAACAAAGTCCTGGGAGGTTAGATGCCAAACAAATCATTCATTCAGTAAGTGGACTGACGGATAAACAGTTTCTGCTAGGAAGCGGCTGGAGAGTGCGGAGTCTGTCAGCAACTCAGAGCAGGCTCAGACATGCAGCTCAACGTGTTTTCTAACAACAACGATGACTGCAGACCGTCTCTTGTCACTGGGATTATCACGGCATCTATCCTGTGCCACAAAAACCCAAACCTCTTACATCATGGGAAACAAATCTGCAGGTTGAACTCACGTCCACCCCCATCTACAGCTTTTGTTTTGGTTAAAGTTAAATATCTCCAGGGGTTTTTGACCCAGAGCTTCTGGAACATGGGACCATGAAACAGGTTCCTCAGTGATGATGTGGTTGAGATCCCACAACTGGAAGCACACATACGCCTGCTGGCCTGGGGTCAAATCCCTCCAGTCAGTTCAACAGTAAGGCTAATGGATTGGCTGTGGTCCTTTCAAAACAAAGTGAATTACGTTAGACTGGAGGTCCAGTCATACAGTCATTTCCTGAAGACAGAGCTGCTCTCGAGGGCTGAGATTAAGCTCACTGGTTGAAGTTTGGAGCCAAAGAATCCCATTTCTTTTTGGTAATTAATTAGCTTTTAAGAGGGATTGTGATTACTGTGTTAAAGAGTCAACTTGCAGGATTCACTGATTTCCACAGTTAAGTACAATTAAGTAATATAATGTTTGCAAGTTTGCCCACAGCACTGATTGTTGGCACACAACTACTTACATTGCCTGTAATTTTGTGTTTTTAAAGGGAAAGTATGTCCTGAGGCAAGTCAACACCTAAGACTCATAAGATAAGTCTTTATGTCAGGACAGAATATGCCAAAACATGGAACAAGTGAAGACCAAAATAATTCCAAGGCAAGACCAGCTAGCTCTGGGATGAAAGCCATATCAAGACCATCCAATCCTATGTCAAGAACAACAAGTCCTGAGTGAAGGCCAAAAAGTTAAAAGACAAGAACCAAGTCAAGACCAGTGAATCTAAAGAAATACCAAAAATCCCCACTCAAGAACAAAGTCAGGAATAAAAGTCCTTAAGTCAAGACCAAAAACTCTCAAGTCAAGACCCACAAGTCTTACATTAAGCCAAAGTAGTTCCACATCAGAGACCTTCTTAAATCTTCACCCTTAGTTTTCATCTTATTTGACTGATAGAACCTTCAATTGATGACCAAAATCAATGGGAAAATGCTGCCTCTGGTGTTTCACATGATATATGATGATTCTAAAAATCAAAATAATAGGTCTATATTTGCAAATGTGCAAAATCTGATAGGAAACTGAAACCAGGAGAGTGGAAGCTGGTATAGTACACTATTACTCATTGTTTTGGAATTGCAAGTTCAGCAATCACATGTGGTTCTTTTATATAATCTTAGCAATTAAGTCCTCTTTTGATTAATATGCTTACAGGGACTAGATGCTGCTCTGTTATCTAAAATGAGGCCAGTTTGAGCCCAATTATACTGAATTATTCATCAGGAATAGATACATCTTATTTTAGAGCTAATCTTTGTTTTTTTTCTCTGTGTCTCTGTCTCTTTTCTGAACAACTTCTTCTCAGACCAAACACAATAAAAGTCAATTAATAAGAAGTGGAAATAGATAGAGGAAATGATGACCACATAATAAACAACAAACCCCTCAGTGTGGTAACTACATGGGCTAATAAACTGTATAGCACTTCACAGCATCATCAAAGCAGATCTTAATCATCAAAACAGCCTAATTAGATTACAACCTTATGGTCCCAAAAACTTCAACCATTGCAGCTTTCACTGATGTCAGTCACAGATGTGTCTACTGAGCAATATTTCTCAACTTCAGTCATAGAGTTCAAACTCTTTCTGGGGAAATAAAGCCCACTCTTGTCTCCCTGTGATCCACATCACCGGTGCGTGAAATCAGTGCTGATGGAAAAATCGGGAAAAAAAGTCATGAATTCCATATTTGAAAGCATTTCTGTAATAATTGCCGCTAAAACATCTGTGCAACATCAACACGAACACTTAGTGAAATAAATGGAGAAGACCAAAAGGGACTGCCTGTTGCTTCCATGAAGTAGACCGAGTCAGTGAAAGCTATGACCCTCCATTGATGGTTTACTGGTTTAATCAGACACAGAGAAGTACAGATAAATCTGATTTAAACACTCAGCCGACCAAAGTAGATGCAACGTGATGAGTTTAGAAACCTTGTATAACCAACTCTCAAGTGCCAGAAATTCAAAGTCAGGACAAACAAGTCTTGAGTCATAACCAAATCAACACCAAAAAGTCCTAACACCTGCAGGTCCCTGGTGAAAAGCCATGTCAAGACAAATAACTCCCAGGCCTAGATCAAAACCTCAAAGTTTCAAATTAAATACCCTTCACCAAATCAAGTACAGAGTTTTAACATCTGAATGTGATAATAAGAGCTATCATCAGTTTTAAGTCTGCTGGTCTGCACTGACATGTCTGATTTTCTGCTTGTCTGACTTTCTGGGAGGATATCAGGTTATTCCGCTTCAAAAGGCTGGAGTTTAGATGAAGTCATGAGTCATCTGTGACAAAGTGACCAAATATCCACCTGTGTTAAGATTAATCTCATTTGGCAGATTTTACAACTTGGCTGTTGTGTGTAATCAAATCTAAAGCTATCGTTTTCAATCAATCAGTCTTTAATCAGTTTCAGCCTCTCAAGTGTGAGTAATACCTGCTTTTCTTAGTTTTAAATAACCGAAAATGGAATATCTTTGGGTCTGTTGGTAGGAAAACTCAAGATGTCGACTTGGATTCTAAGACATTTTCATTCTTGGCATTTCATAAAGAAAAATACCAAATAAATAATCAATAGATTAGTCAAAAATGAAAATAATGGTTAGTTGCAAACCTATCTGTTATAACATCTTCTTTATCTTAAAACAAGCAAACAGAAAATGCCAGTGGGATGAGATCATTCCCCTTTTTTCCAATGTAATTTCTCTTATCTTCAACAAGAATTGACCTGCAACCTTTGTGATGGAAACAAATCACTCATCTAATATCACAAACAGATTTTTGTAACTAGTTAAAAGTGAGATAACATGCTGGAGTCCGTTATTTTTTGTTCTTACATGTGTAGCTGTAATCCTGTGAGTAGAGACACTGATCTCAGGGGAAACTACCTCTTCCTTCCCTTCAGGCAAATTCTGCCACTAATGACAGTTGTGTTTTAACAGCCGGGAGAGGGTTACTCACCGACTCGGCAGGTCTGGCTCCGGACAGGGGTGCATAAGCCACCCGGTACTGCTGAACCTGGCCTGAGGCGGGCTCCCAGCGCACGTTCAGGCTGTTGGGGGTGGGGTTGTACACCTGGATGTTCCTGGGTGGCGTGCGTGGGACTGCAGGGTCACAAAGGTTAAGAGAAAGTGAAGTGAGGAAAGGGGAGGACTGGATTTCTCCACTTAGAAATAATACATCAAAACAAAGGGCTTGTTTCAAGGACCCAAAAAATGATGGCTAATGCCAATGGATTTACAAAGACAAATTATTTCATTCCTGAAAATGACGTTGTTAGTTAGTAAAGAGCTAAACGGTAACAGAGAGACAAGAATTCAATTAAAAGATCAAGTTTAGCGTATCTAAAACGTCACACAACTCATGTAAAATCGAATTTTTCAAAAAGTCAGAACCCCAGTGAACATTTTATTGAATTTAAAAGTGAAATGAATAAATCCCTCCATGTTTGTTGTGTGTTGTCAAAACTAAGGATTAAAACAATCTGCTTTTGTTGGAATCACTTCACAAATCTGTCTTTTATCAACATTTAATGGAAGAATAAACTGTCTTCCAGTGGGTCACACTGCATCCAGTCGAGCTTGAACTAAAATGCTGACTGCAGCAAAAGTCTGCTGCAGGAAAGTCATTTTATAGTGTCTATGTGGAGAATGTGTACAAAGAGAGTAGCAACGTTTTGGTTTTATGCAAAAGCCCTAAACTTCCCTTTTAAACCAAACCAGATGTGCATATCCCCCTGGTATTTGGAGCTTTACCCATTAAAACAAAACTAGATGCAGTAGGTAGACGAATCCTCCTCCTGAATAAGGCAAAATCCTCCAGAGCAGAACCTTTTCCCTAATGTTGTATAACCTTATTAAAAAATAATCATTTAATACCTTTGAAATACAGAGGACACCGTATGTCAGGATGTTTAACTTCTATCATCCAAGGACAAAATTACCTTCTATCCTTCAGAGAGATTTTGTAATCTTGATTTAATTTTGAGTTATTAATCATTTTATAGCAGTGAGCTCCGTTCTTTTCACATTTTGGACTCAAACTCTGTTTTTGTCCAGACAAAATGTGACAAATTCCTCCTGAGACACAAACAGTAAAACTGGACAGAGTTGCTGGTAATAAAAGATCATTAACGTCACAGACAGGCTCATATTCATTGATAGACTGACTCACACAGAGGACCATGATGTCTCTGCTCTGATGGAGAGGTTGACTAACCTGCCAACAGATGGACTATACCGGTTCACTTCTCTCTGCAGCAAATATATGTGATGTTTAACATGTTCAACTAAAGTATCCATACTTTCATTCTGCATTAATTAATATTTCACTGGCTTTTTCAAACAAATAAATTCCATATGTTTAGCATGAGACACTCTCTATGGGCAGTCAGGCCCAAAACAGCACTGCTTTTAAAAAGCTCAGGAACCAGTAAGATGATGAAATAATTAACATTTTTTCTAACTTTAACAATGCACACGCGGTGAGATGTCAATTGTGGTAAGCTCCTTGGATAAACTTCAAATACCTTGACAACTGGGTAGTATTTTTGGTCTAGTAAGTGGTCTTCTGGCAAAATCTGTTTCCCTTAAAAGTTTCTAAAAAGTCAATTTCATCTTGATTTTATTTTCTGCTATTGGTAACATTGTAAGACCTCTTCATCTTCTACACTCTCTTTTGGTGTAACCATGAGCAAAGAAACTAGAGCTATTCAAAGTTGAAACAGACTTCAACACAAGACTGTTTTCAGACACCACTGTACAGTCATCATCTTGTTTAATGCTATCACGGCAACGATGATGTTATCCGACTGTGCTGTGTTGTATCAATCTTTTGAAATCTGACAAAAATGCAAAAAAATTAATGAGGTGCATTGCCATCAACTGATCTGGGGCAAATAAACAAAGCTCAGTTTTGTAAGAAGTTGGCGGTAAAGGCCTCGTTTCACACTGATATAATAAAAAAGTGGAAAAATGAAATGCTGCAGACTGAAAACAAAACCAGTTGTTCTGCCAATAAACCTCCCAGAAGGAGAAGAAACAAAAGCATTTGCCATGGCCATCTAAAAGGCCTTCTTCTTCTTCTTTTTTTCATTATTATTATGCTTCTTATTTTTGTTCTACCATGTATTCTTCTTCTTATGAAAATGTGTTGCTCCCATCTCCCATCAAGTGCTTTAACTATCGCTATCATCTTCAAGAAAGGCAAAAGCCTCCTAAAGGAAATGTTTTCTCAACTGAGGTTCATTCAGATTTTGCCATTTTTCATTCTTCAAAATGTGCAGTAAAATATTTTCATGGAAACACGACTATTAACCACCACGGTCAGTAGCCAGAGGAGTAGTGCATTAACGTTTCAAACCCAACCAACCAATAACAACACTTTCACTTGGACATAAAGTGTCCATGAATGTCCTCAAAACTGATTTACAAACAGAAGTGCATCAGATGACATATTTGGATGATTCATCAACGAAGCCTCCAAACTATCCTGACAAGAACTAAAACATTTAGTCTTGAGTCTTCAAACCACAGTGGTCTGTGGAGTCACAGTTATGCTTCAATCAAAGCCTCCCAATTAAAAACCCCCAGATGCATTTCTGCTGACTGAGCATGGCATCCTGTCTGGGCAGAAAGAAAACCAGCACACACAATGGGACATCAAACCACACAGTGACAGAGTGACCAGTGACTAAACTGTTCTCAAAACAGAGAATGTTTCTCAATCAAAACTCTTCAGTTACCAACAGAAGTAAAAAAAAATACCACATCTTCTTGGTTTTATATTCTGTCATCGATCACTTTGAAAGAACGCTTCAGCTTCTCTTTTGTTCCACCAGCTCACCCTGAAGAGATGATTGAGAGTTCTGGCAAATTCTAGTTTTTCCACTGAGGTTAAGAGCTCACCAGGGAGTTACAGGCTGTCTAAAAAGATGTTTCAGATTTAAAAAGACAACTACAAAAGACCAAAAATAAAATAAAATTGATGAGTGACTTCAGTGAAGGAGAACTGTTTCTGAGAAAATAGATTCCAATTCAGAGTTTCTAACATCTTGAGAAATGAATTCCTGATACGTGAAAGCAAAGTAAATGCACCTCCCGACATCTTTACTGCAGAAATGTATCATGGAACAAATTAATCCATCAACAGACAAGAACTGCTGTCACAGAGTTTCATGATCAAGAGCTCAGGCAGACTGTAATGTCTGAGGGATGCGCTGCACTTAAAAACACATTTGGATCAACAACAAGTTTGGAATTTATGGTCCATTTTAATGTAAGTATTTTATGTTTCACTTTTACAAGAGAAAATACTTCAAAGGGTGTCTCATCCTTGGCCTGACAGGATCTCAGAGAATTTTCCCCCCACAGGAATAATCTGATTAAATGTTTAATAGAAGATAGTAAAAGATGTTTTCTGAAAAACAGATGTTGGAAAGAGGGAGTCTGTTTTACAGTCAAGCCTTGTATGTGTTACAGAGTGAGCTCGTTAATGTAAGAAAGTGTCAGAGTCAATGATATGAGCATAGGACCTGCCCTGAGAGTCTAGTGAGCTCAGTTTAACCCCCAGAAGTTTTATGACGCTTGTGTCATGTTTTTGCGAACACAGAGAGAATTAAATCCTAATGGTTAGAAAATCTGTCCTGACATCTCTACTGCAGAAACTTATAGTTATCAAATCAAAAAGGGGCTCAATTTTTAGAGTGTTCAGTCTTTAGTTATGCTACTGTCTGACGTCAGATCATTGTTCCAGTGTCAGTTGTAAACTAAGGTGTGATCAGGTGGAGTGAGGAGAGTAAAAGACTTACGTGTCTTTCCATTGTCAGACTGGCGCAGACCTTCTCCCTCTGGGTAAACTGGAACCACGGTCACAGTGTAGGGAGTGTCTGACAGCAGGTTCCTCAGGATGGTGTTGGTGGTGCCGCCTGACACCTGCTCCTGCTCACACACATTGAAACACATCAGGATTATAGAACTAAAAGAAGCTCAGCACAAAACATCTCAGGTTTAATGGAGGTGAGAATAAAGACTCAGTTCCCCTATTTTGATGAAGTTATCATTCTCAGCAAACTAAAATGTGCAAAAGTCGTCCAGACTGTACTTGTTTATTAGATCATTACATTTGTAAACAGCGTAGTAGTAGAGCTTTGATCTTTGAAACTTTGGGATTTTAAAGAAAAAGGAGAATTAAAAAGACTTCTTTAAAGCCTTGCGCTGTGGAGAATGAAGCTCTGAAGCAAACCTCCACCAAGAAATAGAAATGAAGTGAGTCTCAACACTCCTGCTGGACTGGAGGGACTGTGGATCCTTTTCAGCAGACCATAAAAATATTTTTCGGTCTTTTCCATCTGTTAGTGGGCCATTTAGTCTCAGAGACTTGGACCTGCAATCTGATTTCTCTTTCACCTTAACACACCATGAAAATATTCTTGAAAGTCTGAGCAAAATACAAAAAAATTACAAAAGTCTGGTTTTCTGAGGGAACTGAATCAACTCTATTCAGTCAATGGAGAATATGCCAGTAACGGGGAGGGGATAAATACTGGGTATATGTAATTGGTGTAATCATCTTGACTGATAAAAACGTTTAAGTATCCAGGCTGTAATAAATAACAGGGAGTCGGTGTGCTGTCTCACCATGTCCTCTGCTCCCCCAGATGCAGGAATATAGAAGATGCGATACTGGCGAACATTGCCCTCCGCCGGCTCCCACCGCACCTTCAGGGAGCTGGTGGTGGGATCAGTGACCTGCAGATTCTTCACTCCGCCCAGAGCCTCTGTCAACACAACACCAACAGAGCCATTACTTGATTGTCAATTTCCTGTTTGACTTAGAGCCACAAGTCAAGTGAGACCAGCAGCTACAATTGACTATCACTTTGACCTCATCAAATCAACAGATGGGTGAGGTTTAACGCTTCAGGGAGGTTCAGTGAGTCAAGTGTTCAGGTGTCAATAACAGGGGACTGACATCTGCTCTCTTCAAAATACTTGTCTTTGATTATCTAAACTTCTTGCTACTGTCAGTCTACCAAATCATCTTTTTGGTGCTTTTTTATTCTTTGAAACGCACTGGATTAATCACATGTATAAAAGACAAACCTGAAGAGAGGAAGTTATACTGTTTTTTGATCATTTGAAAATTTCACCTTTCTACCATTTCAATGCAATAAAAATTTCAATGCCAACAAGTTTTTCAGTGTTATATTCAGGGTTAATATAGTATTTACTTCAAAAAGGCAAACTCTGCACTGCTCCCACTGAACTCACTTGTCTTTCCGTTCTCCGACATGCGTTTTCCCTCCATGTCAGAGTAAATAGGCACCAGTGTCACTTTGTACTCGGTGTCCGGCTGCAGGTCTCTCAGCACTGCGTTAGTTGACATCCCAGATACCTGAGTCTATAATGGACAAAATAGCACATCTGTTAAAAAATCTCAGTTATGAAGACTTTTATACCTCATAGTTGAGGGTGTGTCTATAAGCACTTTAATCTACTAAGGTACAGTTTTCCTGTGTCATTTCCCCTGGTGTAACTTTAACCCTCAGAACCCCCAAATTGTGGATTGAAAGGCTTGTTTCACATTCTTTTTAAAATCACCCAAATTACACCATCAACTGCAGCTAGATACTGTAAAAACAGAAATTATCATCAGATTTTCAAATACGCTTAAATTAGTGATATCGCGTGTGTCAGTTATTATGATCACAGCAGAAAACCAACCATGCTGTCGGTTCCTCCAGCAGCAGGGACGTAGATAATCTGGTACTGCCTGACATCACCATCGGCCGGCTCCCAGCGGACCCTGAGGGAGTTGGTGGTGGGGTCGGTTACCTTCAGATTCTTCACTCCACCCAGAGGCTCTGAAAGAGACATACACATCAGAGTCTGAAACACCATGATCCTCATTGTTTCCTTTATCCTACAGGAAGAAGTGGATGGGTGGAAATCACCTCATCAGAACAGTCCAGATGTCTGTTGTGGAGGTTATATCTTTTTCTTCCCTGTGATTGTCTAAAGCCCTCTGGTATTCTACGGGGCAAAAACATCCCTATTAAAAACATTTTTAGACTTAAAAGAATTTCTTGCTGGAAAAAAAGAAGTGTTACTGCTGCAAATAATCTGGAGCAATTGTTCTATCCTGCAGGGGCACCAGATGGGTGGGTTTACCACATCAGGACTGTCCAGATGTGTCAGAAGTTGCCTAAACTTTCTGGCATTCATAATGTTGTTTTGTGAGCCACAAAAGTCCAGAAACACGGGGTCTGTATTATCATCTTCAGTCTTAAAGGATCATGTCCGCGTTTTTATCGGCTCTTTTATCCCGTTCACTACGAAGTGAGTTGACGTTACATTACTTACATCTTTTCTTCCAGGAAGCCACTGAAATGAGTTATTAGAACTGTGGTGGCAAGTCAGATGTTTAGGTCAGAAAACCTCCAAACATTGCACTATGATGCCAGGAGTTATGAAGGTTTAGGTCATTTTTTTAGTGACACCCCACCTTGCCTCAAAAAAGACTACCACAAGAAATAAGAACATCATCTTGAGGACATATAGGGCTGATTGAACTCTGTTGACCTATATATCACAGAAAGGTGTATTTAAGAAGTAAGGTGATTGTTTAAACCACTACCAGGTTATGTAGCAGCAAGAGTAGGGAACATGGTTAAATGAAATGCAAGCTGCATATAAAGTGACATATAAATTGTATGATGTTGAATATCTGTCAGCTTAAAACTGTGACCTAAAATCATTTCCTGGAGGAAATACTGTAATACTCGGTTCTAGTCATCCCCTCTGTCCCGACATATCTTGTTTTTCCTTTACCATACGCCCTCGATATCAACAACTATGTACCTAACATTAACAGCTTATCTGTTGTTTTGTTTGGAATTAATTTGCAATTTTTTGTCTCTAAAACCATCTCTGTGCGTGTGAGTTGTGTTTTGTTGCAATAATAGTTCACATGAAAACAACAATCCAACAAATAAATAAATAAATCTTTCAAACATCAATAGCACGCAAAGAATAATGTAAGTTTTTATAATAGCAATAAAACACAAGTCCTTAAGAGGATTGGATGGGCCATGAATGCACCAACGGGGAGGGATTAAAGAACCAGTCCAAGCAAGTAACTGAATGATCGCCTCTGGATGGTTGGACATTGATCTGAAACTGTTTTGTGTCCTTTAGAAAATGTTTGGCTAGCTAATGAGGATACAAGACCCCGTGGAATGAAGTTGTTTTGCTCCAGGACAGTGGATAATGAGAACATTTCAATTTCCTTAACTACATCCATGTTTCCCTCACTTACATACAAAACATGGAGGAAGTGAGGGGAGGCGGACTCAAGGAATCATCATCAACACTGTGTTTCGACAAGAAAAACATCACAATAAGGGACTAAAAAAGGTATTTCATCAGGTCTTTAAAGGTTAGAACCAGTGTGATACTTAATAGGGTGTCTACTGAAAAAGACACATTTTTTAAGATCTTTTTTCGATGATTGTTTTCAACCAAATTTGAGACAAATCTTCTTTTTCTTATTCAAGCACTGCAGGTAAGTATTAAGGTATGTAACGGTAGGTTTTATCTAAGAATATGGATATTAGAATGAGTTAAGTTAATCAACATTGTGCCAACTAGTGAGTGCAAGTATCAAGTAAAAAGACGTTTCAAGATTTGTATCATCAGAAATACTAGAGCAGAAACATTTGATTACTTTTGACAAAAAAAAGCAATAAAAAGTTTGATTACTTTTGACAAAATGACAGTGTTTGCAGTAATAAAGACCTTACAAATTCAAATAAGTTTATTATAATTTATTACTTTTAAGAGCTTATATTTATAAAATCTAAAGACCTGCAGACATCCTGATTTAACACTGAAGCAGGAAAATGTCAAAAAAAATTATTCAAGTGAATATGTTTGGTCAGTTCTGCAAGGTCTACCAGATAGGTGACATTTTCAAATGCCAGCACAAAGCACACAAGTTATTGTCAGATTTGATTATTTGCCTCTCCCTGTAACAATACACACACACACTCCAAGGAATGTGAGCTGTGTCTTCTGCTGCACTCATTCTGCTAAACAACGCTGAGTCACTCACTTGTCTTTCCCTTCTCGGCTTCTCGTATGCCCTCCACGTCGGGATAGATGGGAACAACAGCCACGTTGTAGACGGTGTTGGGATCCAAGTTCCTCAGGATGGTGCTGGTGGTGCCTGCTGACACCTCCTCCTGTTCAGTGAAAAGTTAAAACCTCCGTCAGCATGACAACGACATAATCCAATAATGCTGAGAGTCCACTAGACGTAAGATAACAGAGGTGGAGCTGTAGTGAAATGTTTCTCGGCTGCTGACATGTGAGATCCTGAGCAAATCCTTCAAGTCAGTGTGAAAATATAAAAATACCATATCTGAATAAAACAGGTCCCACCATTCGCTCTTCTCCTCCTGGTTCAGCTGTGTAGAAGACCTTGTAGCTGCGGACATTGCCCACGGCTGGATCCCAACGGACCGTCAGAGTGTTGATGGTGGGGTCGATTACCTGCAAGTTCTTCACTCCACCCAAAGGATCTGAGGAAGAGGCGAAGCAGTTAGATCACTGCAGAAAGAATTGGAAGATTAACATTTTTAGGACTGTCTACAGAGCACACAACCCCAGTTTGTCCTGTTTTTCTCTTTTCAGTGACACTCTCAAACATCTGTGATAAAAACGTATTTTCTCCTTTTATTATCATTATTGTATGTATTGTAGTATACACATGCATTTTAATACTTTATGTTGCCATGTCAATCTATAGATCAAATGTCTTTGTGTCTTCATCAAATCTTGCTGAGACAGTTTTCAACAAATCTTGGTGATGAGGTAAAATTTTACTCTCTTTATTCTTTTTCTGTTCCCATTCATCAAAAGAAGTTTGGGCTCAGCATTTATCTCCTCTAAAGGTCCAGGTTACACAAATCACTCCACAGACTAATCTGAACTCACTTGTTTTCCCATTTGCAGCTTGTGATTTTCCCTCCATCTCATGGTAAACAGGCACAAGGGTGACAGTGTACTCTGTGTTTGGCTCCAGGTTCTTTAGGACGGTGGAGGTGGTGGTTCCAGACACCTGGTCCTGGTGGAGGAAAAAAGAAACAACTCTGAACTGGGTGAACTCCGAGATTTGGAGACTTCTTAGAAAAGAGACATTTGGATGGTAGTTTCATGTGTTGTGAGCCCAGTTTTCTTGGATGCAGCTTCAGTCAGTAAAAGAAGAGTAGAAGCTTGGAGATAAAGACGGATTTAAGCAGAAAAATTCCACTTCAGTTCACTTCAGCCTTCGAGCAAAACCACCAAACTGGCAGCAATAAAGAGCGTGTGCCTTCTTCTGCATGTACTCCTGCAGACTTCTGCTACAAATATAAATTCTTAATCTAATAGTACAACCAAAAACCTGCCAATACGTTGAGATAAACCCAGTTGTTTCCAGACCAAATCATCTTACTTTACGACATTCCTGAAACCAAGTGACATAATCTGAAGTGTAATGAGAGCGACCCCCTCAAGATATTGTCACTCCTTCATAGAAAACATGTTGAAACAGCTTTGGGAATGATTTAAACCATCCCACATCACGTTCAAATTCTTTCCATTTGCTGTAAGTACATGTAGATTTTAAGGCTACAACTTTACCCAGCGGTTTTCATCTTGTGATAACTTGATATTGTACCTCTTCCAGCATGCAAAAAGAAAATTTTTGCATGAAACTGTCTTGGAAACAAGTGGAATCATCTCACGCCACTGGCATTTCTCCACTAGAGAACTTTAATTTGGGGCCAAATTGAAGAATATGCTATTTGCTCACACGGTACGGTACCTGCTCTTACTTAAAAGTCACATTTGTACTTTCTCTGTGATGTAGTCATGGCATGCAATGGAAAATGTAGCAATTTAAGACATTTCATACTTCAATGTGGGTATCATACTTCATATCCAGAAGGAGTGTAATAAGAATGGAAGAAGTAAAAATGAAATACGAAGGAGAAGAAGCAGAAGAGGAAGAATAAGAAGATGAAGAGGAACAACAAAATGAGGAACAAGAACAAGAAGAACACGACTACAGAGAATAACAGAAGAGGTAGAAGACAAAGAGAGGCAGAAGGATAAAACAAATAAAGAAGAAGTAGAGGATGAGGGAGTAGAAGAATGCAAATGGGGAGAAGAAGAAGGAAAAGAGAGGTAAAGGAAAACAGCCAATAGTCAATACAGGAGTATTATTCATTGGCTGATGGCACTGGATGTTACTGTGACCAGCAGCTGTAGGATTTTTTGGCAGTTTATATAACTGATTATGCAGCTAGTTGTATCGTTTTACAGATTTTAGTGTATTTATCAGTTTTTAATATCAAGTGTTGTTTTAACTTGCTTCCATTTTTTTTTATTTGATCTTTTTGTGTTTTTGTTTCTTAAGTTTCCTGTGTTCGATTTATTTGAGTGTTTATTTATTTGAGTGTTTTTCCCAAACAACACATTACTGACAGTGGACTAATGGCATAAAGAAAGTCTGACCAGAATGAAAGGCAGATGCAGTAAAATAATAGTTGGTAAGTGAGGGGATAGAAGAGGTGATTTTTTTTTTTATCTAATACATCTCTTAACTGCCACTGAACAATTATTTTGATTTTCAGGTAGCTAAAATGCCTCCTTGTGGTTTGAATTAAAACAAACATATCACGTTTCACATTTCAGGCAGCCATAAAACCAAGATACTAATATTTCATGGATGAAGTTCTCAGCTTCTGGTAAAAATCCAACATCTGGGCCTGGCAAATCTTGACTGTTACATAAAACTGTCTGACTGCTCTGCCATCAATTGTTTCTCAGTTTTCAGTAAAGATTAACTTGTGACATAATATCTCTGGAGTGAATCTCTCTTACCACATCCTGATCTCCTCCAGCAGTGGGCACCCAGATCACAATGTACTCGCGTACATTTCCCTCAGCGGGCTCCCAGCGGACATTCAGGGTGCTGGTGGTGGGATCGGTAACCTGCAGGTTCCTCACAAAACCCAGTGGCCCTGAGCAGAGACATCAAACAGGACGTCAAATTCAACACTAGGATCTGAGCGTCACACAGCTGCTCTCTAGTCTTATATTGCTGGTGTCCAGGAGTAATTTTGTTTGGATGTTGGACGGCAGGAAAATGGGTGTTTTCTGGTTTATGTTTCATTTATGTCTACTAATTCAGACTCAGTTACTATGCGGATATATTTAGATTGATGCTATTTGTGTACTTGTGTTAAAACTGATCATTTATTTTATGGTAATTGTTTCTTCGTGAAATACATTTTCACACTTCACCCCTGTTTTTTCTATGATCAACATCCAAACAAGATGTCCTGTTATGGTTAAAGAAAAAAAGGTTCCAAAATTGAAGATGTGCTGATGTGTGGACACTACCTGGACTTTTGCTGAACTTCCTTCTTGAATATCTTAGCAATGTCAAAATATGTCATTACAGGCTTACTCAGCTATTCTACTAAAGCAGCTTTACATCCTAAAAACTAAAAATAATAATCCAATTAAGATTGAGATTAAGATTAAGACTAGGATTGAGATTGCCCATTAACAGACTCAAATTATGTTCTCCCACTAGTAAATTCTGCCACAACAACCTTGTACCGACAGGGACTTTGTCACTGGTTTGTAAGAGGGTACGAATGAAGCAGTATTGGATGTGGAAATGTGTCACCAGCTGGTTGTTGCCTCGCAATCATGTTGGTATACTGGTGTCAGACAGGGAACATTTTGGGCCAAGGAAAAAATGTTACTAAAAGACTAACTCTTGCTATCATTGGATAATTAAATAATTCAAAAGAAACACTACAGAAAAAAAAAGAATGATAGGAGCCATGGAGGGTAAAAAAAAGGCCTGGAGGTCTGGGCCAAAAATGCTGAAAATGTGGCTTTGAAATTAGTCAAGTTACTGAAATACGGAAAGATATTTTAGCTGGGGAAAAACTAAAATTTTAGCTGCACTTCTGCTGAGGTTCAAAGGCCAGAAACATGGTCCATGCAGGTAGGAGGTAGAAATAAAAATAATCTGGTCAAAGATTTTCAACGTTCCGAAAAAAAAAAAATCCCATATACTACACTGCCATAGTTACTCACTTGTCTTCCCTGTGTCGGACAGGCTTGGTCCATCTCCCTCTGCATACACAGGGACCACGGTGACAGAGTAGCGTGTATCTGGTAGGAGCTTCTCCAGGACGGTTGTGGTGGTGCTCTCTGACACTTGCTCCTGCAAACACACACGTGGTGAACTCAACAACTTGCGGACCTGCCCTTTAACAAGAAGTCAAAATACTACTAGTCCAAGAATCATGACTTTTGACCCCAAGCAAAGTTTCAATTCAGTTTACTGCACTTGAACAAAAATTACTGCTATAAATCTTCAAGACTGAAACTATTATTCTGTTCTCAAGTTCACCTTGTGACAATATTCAAAAAGTCTACCCTTTCACATCTACACCTTTCTTTTTGGTCTAAATCAACAAGAAATAGTTGGAATTAGCTTCTAACAACAGTCTTAAAACAGTCTTTAGACCATTATAAGATATCCACTAAAACCTATTCCAGGTTGAATACTGGTTAAACTTTCATTTAACAGTTGATTATACTGTAGATCATTTGACCGTCACAGTTGCAAAAACAAAGATAGATTTAACTTGGGAAGTCAGATAAAATGTCTGGAGATTCGCAGCAAAGCATTGTTGCTGTATTCTCCTGAAATACTGAAGAAGCGGGGGACTACAATCCAAGTATAATAAAACTGAAACTCTCCAGATGCTCTGAGAATTGATTTGATTATTATATACACCACTTTTTGAGCAGACACCTTCACTGTATTTGTTAAGCCAAAAGTGTTAGCGTACACTCCATGTGAAGTGGGTGCAGGAGCCTGACTACGCATCAATGGTGTAAATAACTTCTTTCAAATCAATTTGGGTTCCCAGAGATTTGGTTTGCTTGGGACAAGCTATATGGAGCCTTTTATGTTTTTTTGGTTGTTTGTTCATTTTTAAAGGTCTCCAGCCACTTCAGTTGTTTAGGAGAATTTTGCAACACTGTTTTACTGTGAAGCTCCAGAAATGTTTCATGGACTTTGAAACTTCCCCCGACTTTCCATCAGCAGAGTAGATAATGGCTGAACTCGTCTGTTCACCTTGTGAATTATCATTTACAAACACAACTATAAATACTTGAAGAAAAGACAATACTATTGAAACAAACTGAAACTTTTAAGAGAAAAGTATCCCTGCATTAATCATGTCAGTTGTTTCTGTTATTCAAAAGAGTAACAACCTTTGTTGTTTTGGTTTATGTTAAAAGTCTGACTAATTCTTTTTCTATTTTCTGTATAAAGACTGTGAGACTTACTCATTAAGTCAAACTCTAACCAAATTATTACAGTTTTTTCAGTATCTTCTTAAGTCAAGAGGCAACATATGAAACCAAATGAGCGTTTAAATTCCTCTGGAAAAGGAGCAGAAAATTCCTCTGGAAAATTACCTCTGATGCACTAATTGGGTGTGAAAGTTATGTCATCCTTAGAGACAAACCATTTCCAAAAAGACAAACTTTAGCAGCCAAATAATTTGGGCTGTTGTTTCATGGCTCTTTACCTCGGCGAGTGCTGACAGCAGGCATTTGATTAACAGGATTTCCACAGATATTTTTTACAAGCTGCTCTCTGGAACTATTAAACTGACAAACATGCCATGCAACGATGATAGATGCCCTCTTGGAAAAGGATTTAGACACTATTGTCTGGCAACTGCATGATGGGATTATCCTGTCAGAGTGCATGACATCACTAAATCCCTGCTGAGGGCTTTGATCGTTTTGTTGCTTTTGAAGAATGACAATTCAAACTGTCTGACAGTCTGATGGACTTTTTTAATAACTTCTGCAAAAACCTGTGACATTTTGAAATTGAACTTAAATATTCTGTTGGTCATTCGACAAGTGTGATCTCACTTCTTTATTCTTTTTTTTTTTTTTTTACTCAGGTATTGACAGGTCTCTCCTGAATCTCAATTCTCATAAAAACACCCACAAGCAGAGCAGCGTTGTTATCAACACAGCTGTCTGCCAAAAACATGTTTTACTTGGAGATTTTCCAGATCAGATTACAAAATCATCCAGCAACATACTGCAATGGCCACTTTATGTGAAGCAACTGAAGAAGACACTGATCTGAGCTCAGTGTTGAACAACTAAGATCAAATAAAAGAGCTGAGTCAGCACGGGCTCAGCTGTGATTTAAAATATGATGACAAACGATCTTACTAAATTAATGTTTTACAAGTGTTGCTGTCAGTATGTTTGATTGATTATTATAACCTAGTATTTGAAATTAAACCAACTGTATTTCAGCTTATATTATCTCATATATATTCTAGTCTAGATCAATTTAGTTGTAGTTAAACTAAATCTTAATCAAACTCAAGTCAACTTAACTTAACTCAGGTCATCTGGACTTATCCCAAGATGACTTCACTCTGCTCACATGTCTCAGGTTAATTTGACCTCAGCTCAAGTAACTCAACTCAGTTGAAATCCCCTCAGCTAAAGGTAAGTCCACCTAGGTTAACTCGCCTTGTCTCAACTTAACTTGACTCAGCTAAAATCAACAAAATTCGATTTAACTCTTGTTAAATTGACTCAGTTTAACTCAACTCAACCCAAGTAACTTTATCAACCCAGGTTAACTCAAATTAATTCAGGTTAACTCAACTTGACTCAAGTTAATTTAACTCAATTAAACCCAAGTTAACTCAACTCAAATAAACATAATTCATCTCAGGTAAGCCTGACCCAATTCAATTTAATTTGTCATTAAATTAACTCAGGTTAATCCAACTCAATCCAAGTTCTCAACTCAAGTGGATTTGACTTGACTCATGTTAACTCAACCTAATCCACCAATATTAATTTTTCAACTCAGCCTTTATTTTTAACTTCACATGTTTCGTATTTGATCATATTTTGGTACAAGAGTTACAGTTTTCTGATCTACTCCTTCACGTAAAATTAACTGTTTATTGAATTAGTCAGAGCTAATCAATTTTGTCTTTCTGCAAATCATAAAGGATTCAGCATGGGAACCTTTATGGTGCAGGCACAAGAAACTTGTTTTTTTTTCTTTTGACTATTTTTAAACAGCTTTTATTTCAGAACCAGGTTCTGTTTGAGACTTTTCTGAACAGTGAAAAAAGGTCTTACCACAATCTCCAGTCCTCCATCAGCAGGAACGTAGATCACCTTGTAGCCCTGAACATTGCCGTCAGCAGGATTCCAGGTGACAGTGAGAGTTGTGATGGTAGGTTTTGTCACCTTCATGTTGCCCACTCCACTCAGAGGCACTGAGAGCGAGAAAATGATTGTTGTTGGCAAACTCTATTACCGCCTGATCCACTGATTACTTTACATGACAGTAACTTACATGTCCTTCCATTCTCAGACTGGCGTTTTCCCTCCCTGGCAGGGTAGACTGGCAACACAGACACTGTGTATGGTGTGTCGGGCAACAAGTTCCTGAGGATGATGGAGGTGGTGCCTGTAGGAACCTGTTCCTGTTTGCAAAGATTCAACATATGAAGTCATTTATCTGGTCAGCCTCCTAACTGGCTGCCTCTCAACCAGCTTCCTGATCTGTTTTTGTCCTCGGAGGTAAGACAGGTATAACAGAGACTAACCATCTCCTCCAGGCCACCTTCAACTGGCACATAGAAGACCTTGTAGAGGCGAACAGCTCCATCAGCCGGGTCCCAGTTCACAGCCAGAGAAGTCATGGTGGGGTCCGTCACCCTCAGGTTCTTCACTCCTCCAAGTGGCCCTAAGCAAGAGGAGAGGCCAGGTTGGTCATAAATGTCTAAGACTCAATGTGTTGAGATTCTATTAATCTGTTTTATTTTTATCATAACACAATTATGTGAACTCTGGTACATGGGATGTCTATGTACCATAGTTCCAGTGTTACCTAATTACCGGATTAACCTAATTCAATATTTTGAAAAAGCTGAACAAATTAAGTGCACTACAAAGCATTATCAAATACTAGTAAGTAGTAACTGTAGTACATTTCTATGCATGAGCTCAAAAGTAAGAGAGAGTTTCAAAGTGGGCAATAGGACATTGAATCAATCATACTATGGAATGTGGATCATTAATTGGATCAGTGACGTGAGTCTAATGTTCTGTAAGTGAATTATGTCATACTGCCACCTGATTTTGGAGTGGACAGGCCAAATTTTGAGTAATAACACAGAGAAAAAAAGGACCAGCAAGACTTTGCCTTCATTTTTAGCCAAAATTGCAGTAAAGCAAAGAAAATGTAAAAATGTTTTATGTGTGATTATATGATTTAATGCGTCTGAAGGGACATGTCCGGTAAAAATTATATTGTCTCAATTTTACTATAGGTTAGCTCTTTGTCATACTTGTCTTTCCGTTTTCAGACATTGTCTTTCCATCTCCTGCAGCGTAAACTGGCACCAGAGAGACAGTGTAAAGGGTGTCCGGTGTCAGTCCTCGCAGGAGGGTGTTGGTTGTGCCTGCAGACACTGTTTCCTGAGTTTAACAACAAATAAGACAAATTAGCTGCTTCAAACTCAAACAGAAGACAGAGAAACACAAATGCAACTGGAAAGGACTACGGAAAGTTGATTAGTGGTTACAGTGGCAGCATCATCAGCATCCCACATGCAGTATGACTAATTCCTAGTCTAGTTACGCTCCAACAGTAACAGACTGATTGTTGTGGGTCACTCTGAGGGCTACATGACAAAGCAGGATGATCACATCAGCCAAATGCAAGCTCTGCTCACAACCTATTATCAACATGCATGAAACAAGAAACTATAAACAA
This sequence comes from Acanthopagrus latus, assembly GCF_904848185.1. Classification (NCBI taxonomy): domain Eukaryota; kingdom Metazoa; phylum Chordata; class Actinopteri; order Spariformes; family Sparidae; genus Acanthopagrus; species Acanthopagrus latus. The sequence continues at coordinate 5,349,236 of NC_051060.1, read as the reverse complement.
ATCTGTAATGTTAAAATGAGGTTCAGTGTGTCCATTCACATTTTTTAACTAAAATGATGGACATGTCAAGACACACAGGTGAATAATATAGCTTCAGGTGCAACACTGCAAAGTGCCGGCCAACACGAAGCGGATGATTGTCCTACCAGTCCTACCATGCTCTCAGCCCCTCCGGCAGCGGGGGCATAAATGACTTTGTACTCCTTCACTCTGCCCTCGGCTGGCTCCCAGCGCACATTCAGGGTGGTCATGGTGGGGTTCAACACCTGCAGGTTCTTCACTCCACCAAGAGGCTCTGAGGGAGCACAAATACTGGTGTTACACTTGAAAACATCTAAATGAATCTATTCTGGGAGATTTTAATGAACATGAGATAAGCTCATAAAGTGTTATCCTTGCAAAGACTCATTTTATTAACTTTTCTGCTTTGTAAAGCTAATTTTTTCAGATTACGCAACTGGCCTTTTTAAGTACTTAACATTTAACAGCACACCTAGCCAAAATTCACATATGGGGACTCAGTTGAAAGGCAACATGGAGTAGTTTGTGAAAATTTGCTCAATTCATGAAGGGTAAAACTACAACTTACACTCCATCATGCAGATCAAATATGAAGGAAATATAATTTGTTGGGATTCTCTTCTTCAGGGCTTAACAAGGCCATGCTCAATGTTACAACTATGTCTGTAGTTTGTGGTGTGACTGGCATTCTCAGACTTTGATCCTGATCCAGTGCACTGCCAATCAGGTGCCTTATGATAGGTTAAAAGTTATGAGTGTTCTTAAAACCCATAAAAGAACAGATTCAATCTTTATATTAATCTGAAAATGTTTAAACTGTCAATTTGTGATATCTGATTCTTACTGGTTTTCCCTTCGCTGGAGATGTCTTTGCTGACTGCGGTGGGATAGATGGCGGCCACACTGACAGAGTACTGAGTATCGGGGTCCAGCTTCTGCAGGACAACGCTGGTCTTCTTCCCTCCGACCTGTGTCTATTCACAGGAAACATGTCAGCAATGAGTCTATGTCAGTGTCCTCAAATGTAAAGGTAATTACAATAGAACAAAAACGTTGTAAATGATCATATAAAAGGTTAAACTACTACTACTACTAAGGTTAACACTAACATGAAATCTTCATTCTCCTAGGATTTGTTAATTCAGTATTAAAGATTTCCCCGTTGTCAAAAAACATAATCAAAATCTAAAACATAAATGACATTAATGTCCTTATATACAAGCAATTTTTTGTTTTTCTTGCAGCTATCATATATAAGCTCATGTCTCCTGCATAACGGAAATTGTTTTCAGACAGTACATGAATAAAATATATGAAAACTTGAAAAACAAGGAGAAACGAACAGAAAAGACTCCATTAAATACAATTCATAAATTCTAAAAAACTTGCTAAAGGAGGCAACATGTCTCTAAAACTGTGATTGGTTATCTCTGCTGTCTTCCAAAAACTAAATTGAACCTCTAAAATGAACCATGATGTGCAGTGTGTCATGTTCTTGAGACTGATCTGCTGTTTCAAAAGAACAATGTCAGCAAACTATTTACAATATCTATTCATGATAAAATTAAGTATTTCTCTGGATGGAAATCCAAGCAAGCCTTTGGGAAATCCTGGGCAAACAACTGTGCAGTATAACACTGTAAACACATTCTTGGAGCGAGTAAACAGTTTGCTTGGTAGCTCAGAGATAAATCACGGAGGGTCACATCACATTCACATTGGTATCTGAGGTATTTCGTTTAATTTGTATTCAGAGAAACATGCAGAGAGTCTGTGTGTTATTCAGTGGGAATCAAACTTGTGACATTTGGCTTTGTGATCGTCTTATGCTCATATGGTAATTGAGTGGCTCATGTCATTATACTGCACTCATCACAAGAGCGATATTATTATATAAAGTCACAGCCCAGTTGCCAGAATAAAATGTTGGCATTTTATATTCCTGCAAACCGTTCAAATTTGTACATTTCACACATATTATATCAACATTTATTTGATACATGACATATCACATTCACTGATGAGATGGCTGCCAAGCCAGAGATCATGAAATTTCATCTGTGAGTGTGAAACCAGTGGATATTAACAATATGTTGGGACATTTTCTAGCTGAACTTTTCCTTACAAAAAACAAATGTGTTTCTGCGCCTAAACCTCACCAGCGTCAGCAAAGAGTGATCCCAACATGAAATTAAAAATTGAATGTAAAGGAACATATACTGCTAACATCTGTATTAGCCATTGGGATATATACAACTACAGGATACTAGTTTTTAACAACAAATCAGTGATGTTATATAATAATCTTTGATCTAAATTATTAAAACATGAGCCAAAAATAGGTTTGTTTACTGTAAACTGTGGTGATCTAATTGTTGTTTTTTTGCAGCACAACACTTTTCAGTGTTTGAGCATAAATTCCACATAAACATCAGTTCAAACTGGTCTGACGATTGTGAAAAATATCCTGGTATTTTTTTAGCATAATCTTTTTTCTCCATTCTGAAAAGGGCATTTTGATTTCATAACAGAAGTTACGAAATCAAATCAAATCAAAATAATAAATGATAAATCATTAACTGTTATATTTCTTTTCATGAATCTGATTATTCAAGGCTTAGTCTGGCATTATCCAGTTTTTTTTACTTCTTGGTGACAAATCCCATTATAAGACCAAAACCAACAACATTTTTTTTGTTTCTCAACACTTTCTGATGTACTGCCTGTGACTCTCATCTCACCAAGCCATTTGGTTCCACTGATAATCTTTAAGAACAGCTAACACACACATAGTTTCAGGATAAAAAATAGAAAAAATCAATCATGTCCCTACAGCTGCTCGCTGTAGTTTTTATCAAACAAACAGCAGGAAATAGTGCTTCTGTTAGGGACTAGTTTCACTGGGGGTTTAATCCACATTTGGTGTTTTATTGGGTAATATCTGTTAATGGATTAAATCAATGTTGGTTTTGGTCTTTTCATGAGATTTGTTGACACTAAGAAATTATAGAATATCTCAAAACGTACCATATGCTTTAACCCTCTAAGGCCCAGCGTTGCAAAATTACAACATTTTTATTTTTTCTAAAAAAGGGTAGAAATGTTTTTTTGTTGTTGTTGTTTTTCACATTAGCATAGTCACTGGGTCCTATTGTTCAGTCTCACAATGGTTCTGGATAGGACATTTGTATATAAGCCCGGCCCACAGGTCCAGAACTTTCACAATCTGCAAAACTTTGGCTGAGCAACAACACTTTGTTTCCTTGGACTGGATTTATCAGATTTAAGTAAGTATAATGCCTTTAATATTTTTTTTTGTAATCATTACACTTGCTAGAACATGTACATATGTAATTATTGTGAAATACATTCATCAAATGTAAATTAGAGCATGTTGTATATATGTTGTAATTTTACAACACTGGGCCATTGAGGTAGTCAAAATGGCCATGTTGTAGGTTTACAACATACCTGGCTAAGTGTAGTCTAAATAGACATTTTGACAGGGACCTTCTATTTTTCACAATATATTTTAAAATTACACACATTTATTACACTTTCCAGATTATATATTATGTAGGCTTTATATTTATTTTTACTTTAATTTCCAAACCAGTGCTATTCGGAACCCACTGTACAAGAAGCTGTATTACCAAAATATATTGCAATAGCATATCACTTTCTACTGCTTATAATGCTTATAATGGTAATCACCTTCAATAGTTCAGTTTCTCATTCTGTTTGTATACATGTGCCTATTATGTTGGGTCAATTCATAGTCTAAGCAGTTAGTTCTGGGGGGATAGTGGGGGGATGCTGAGGGGTGCCTGTTGCATTGTTGTAGAACAGGTGAGAACGTTCGGTAATGCATTCCCATTGCAGACATTATCATCCTAGAAGAAATGCAACATGCATTCCTTTTGGGATGATGGTTTCACATTCTTGAACATTCTCACCTGATAATCAGAGCACAATAGGTTTGCCAGACAGTATTGTGTGACTAGTGAAATGTGTAAATAGGTTACTTTGCCCCACCACCCATGTACTAATGTTATTTCCATTTATTTTTTTTCATTTCAGAATGTCTTCAGCAAGGAGAAAACCCTTCTACAGTGTGCAGGATGTCATCGATGCTGTCCAGAATGGAGAGAGTGATGTGGACATAGACTTTGATGAAACTGATGAAGAGTCAGATGACGAAACCCATGAAGAAGTGGACAAAGAAAACCATCCACCCACTGACTGCCCAGCCGATGAGGACATTGAGCCCCAACCAGCCAAACATGCCATGCCCCGTGACAGATATCGCTGGCAGAAAAAAGTTTTCATCAGCCCTAATACGGATTTTTCTGGTCCACCTCTCACAAAAGATATGCATTCCCTCCACACACCACTGGAATACTTCCGACAATTTGTGTCTGAAGACATGATTGAGTCACTCACAATAAACACAATTGAGTACAGCCTTCAAACACATGGAAGATCCATAAACACCAACAAAAAGGAAATAGAACAAATGATGGGCATGTATCTGAAGATGGGCCTGGTACAAATGGCTGGAAAGCGAATGTACGCACACGGTACGCACCTGTTGCTGATGTGATGCCACGCAACAGATTCCAGTCTCTGTTGACATCCTTGCATTTTACACGCTACTCCCAACTACTACTCCTCATACCCCTTGTACATATGTCTATACTGTAAATATTTGGCATTCCCTACATGCATGCACATGTTCCTGTTTTTTATTTTTTTATTGTTTTTAAATAAATTTGCTATTCATAAAAAATATGACTACTGTTGAAATTATTATTCATGTTATATACTGTTCTGGGGCTACGTAACAAGCAATCAACCATGCAAATGTACCCAGAGTGTTTTTTTTTACTGAGGTATAAACATTTGTACCTTTCTGTTCTGACAATGAGTACACCTAGCTGACAGGAAATTCTGCTACCCCATTGACCCAGCGTTGTAATATTACAACGTTCTCATAAAACTTTACAAAAACAAAATTTTTTTGCAAACACTTCATTTTCATCTCCAAAGGCCTCCTACAACACCATCTAAGTGGTTGAAAAATTTTTCTTTTATGTTTTTCTATGTCTGGGTCTTACAGGGTTAAATACCGCTAAAACTTGAGCCTGCAGATTCACAGAGGTTGCTATCATTTTTCCTGACTATACTATTTAATTATATTCAATAATATTGAATCAGCACAGCAGTGGACTTAAACCTTTCCATACTTATCCTTAATATTTGCACAATTCCCAAAGTGAACATTTACGACTTTTCTTTTTGTTTAGAGCGGTGAGGAAACCCTGAGCTCATCCTGAACAAACAAACATCCTGTCTGCTTCCACATGACTGATGTTAGAAACAACAAGACGACAACACGACACCAGATGCTCTTACTCCTCTGTTATACACATGTGATGCAGCAAGGGCATCAGGGCTACATTAGACAGATTTGTACCGCTGACCTCATGATTCGACCCTGACACGTTGTTTGGGGGAACTCTGTCATAACATCTCAGAGACACAATCAAATCTGTAACTCACTGACATTCTTTTCATACAGCCGAATTATTTCCAGGGTTAATTACTGTGGAGTCATCCAGCAGGAATGTGAGATTGGTGGCCAAACGCAGGACTTCACTGAGTCTACACTCGTGTTGCAGGACGATGTCATAAACCAAATGTCAAAATCTGATGAAGGAGCTCACAAAGGCCAAAAACCTATCTTGTTGAGTGGTCTTGCTGTACACCTTCAGGACTTTTACATGCATCTCAAGAGAGAGACGAGATTTTAAAACAAAATACAACCTTTACTGTAAATTTGTTGGAAATATTTGTTCCTTCATTCATCTATTTGTGTTGTCAAAGATCTCTACTGTGACTCATTTTGATCATCATCATCATCATCATCACAACCCTAACCCATCATCTCGCAGCATGAGTCCAACTTAAGATTTACTAATGATACTGTACCTGTGTACTTTCACATGATTAAAAGTTAATTTAAGGACTTGTATTTTTGAAATTGTATTGTTTATTTGTTTGGTGCCTAAATAAAGGACTCAATGTATCTTTCTGACAGGCATCTCTTATATGTAATGAATTCTTATTTAAAATGATCTCCGATATAAAAATGCACGATAAAGATGAAACTGTTTGCCTTTCAATCCTGTTCTTTCCCAGCTAGGTGTTTTCCTGAGAGTCCTGAGCGTATCATCTCCAGAGGGAAAGAAACATCCCATCATATTAAACACTTCATAATTGATTTCTTTATATATGTGCTCTGGGACTCATTCTGCAAACTTTTCTGACAGATTTAAAGCTCTCCATCATGTTGAGATATTCATTACATTTGTCATCGAGTGGCTGAAGCACACTGGAGATGTTCCCAATGGTCAAAAAGCAGCACAGCCGGCTACACCGCACCCCAGAAAGAATCGAGCAACATCTCCGTTTGTTCAAACAGATCAGGAAAATCCACCCTAAAAAGGAATTCAGTCAAACTATTCCTCTAATCCTGGACACACAGAGGATACCCAGTTTGCTTTCACAGCTTGTAGTGATGTTTTTAAGGGATTTGTTTTCTGGTAAACCTGAATGTTTTAAAACAGTCCATGAAATGAAGCCAATGTGGGTGTAAAACTTAGATAAACACTGTAGAAACTTCTTCAGTCACTCTATTGTTCAGTGTCGGTGGAACAGCTCCAGCTCATGTCTCTAGATAAAATGAAGAGCCAATTGTGTGCACGCGTGTGTGCGCGCAAGCGTGCGTGCGTGGTCTGACACAGCACAGGAGACAGACGCAGCGTTCAGGACTGAAACATCTAGTCCATGGGAAATTGTCAAATCCAGAGTGTTACCACTGGAATAAGTTGGTTCATGGACAAGCTGAATAACGTTAGAAATATCGAGAAGTCCAAAAAGAGCTTTCCTTAGAGGGTCAGAGGGCTTATTTAAATGGATAATGAAATCTCCAATAATTAGGATCTTATCTGAGTGAGTCACAAAATCTGCAATAAATTCACAAAATTCTTCAAGGATTTGGGAGTATGGCCCTGGAGGTCTGTACAGTACAACCAGCTGAAAGCCCGTTCCCATGGTTTTAAAACCAGAGCCTCAAATGTAGTACATTTAAAATTCAGGTTGGAGCTTAAACTGAAAATAAATTTGCACAAACCATACCAGCACAAACAGTATCACTAGCAGGCTCCCTAGTCACCTGCGACCTGCCGAGTGCTACATCCCTAGTGTTAAACCTGCTTAAAACACCTGTCTATATTGCTAGACAAAACAGCAGCGCCGACTACTCTTAGCAGGCCGTCTGCTCTTAGCAGGTGGGGGCGACCCCAAAAAGAGGTACATGATACTTAAATGTTCACAATAGCTGTCATTTTGTCAGGTCACGTTCTTCTTCTACTGCTTCTTTGCACAGTTTGTACAGTTTACAACTCTAAGAACAGCTTACTTGTATGTAGAATTTTTATGGCTTATACTTTTCATGGTGTTTATGGTGTACATGCTATTGAACCATTCCCATTCTTTATTCTTAGTCATTCTTTAACTTATTTGTTCAGTTTTTGTTGTCCTCGTTCCTCGCTGTAGATCAATTTAGGTGCAAGTCTGTGTCTAATGACAGCAATGTAAGACCAAAACCAAATTCCCTGTATGTGTTCACATTACATATACAAAAATGATTTTAAAAAAGCCTTATATTTACTGAAACTTCTTGACTGCACCATAATTCATCTTCTTCTTTTGATTCATTTCCTTTTATGAATGTAATTGTGTGTCTTGTTGTCTTTAAAAAAAAATAATAATATCAACCTTTATTTAACCCAAGGCCAACCCAATATTTCATTTATGCATTTCTATGACTCACACAGAAGCACTTTTAAGCTCTTGTGTTTAAAATGTGTGGTATGAATACGCTCTGACTTGCTTGATGATGATGAAACCATCTGAAAAAAACATTTCACCAGCTTGTGACTAAAGACATCATGTTATGATAAAGAACAATTATTACTTTCAGTTTGGACCTTTTTCTTCCTGTTTTTCTTAGCACATTTAAATTTACGTTTGGATGAAAAAACCTATATAGTTATATCTTACTTTAGGGGAATTGAAGAGCCATTACCGTTAAACAAAAAAAGTTAGGACTCTTAAAACATAAAAATAACAGAAAGAGATATTTTGCTCATCTTTCTTGACACACGCTCAATTGAAATCAGTACAATGGCAATATATTTATTGTTTTATCTCATCACTTCATTTCATTTTTGTGAATACATGCTTATTCTTAATTTGATGTCAGCAACGCCTTTCAAACATATTGGGGCAGGAGCAACAGAAGACTTTGTGGAATGCTCCAAAAACACCTGTCTGGAACATCCTGCAGGTTTACAGTGTTATTGGTAACAGGTAATAGTATCATGATTGGGTATGAGAGGGAAATCATTGAAAGGCTCAGTTGTTTACAAGAAAGGATGAGGCGTAGCTCAACACTTTGTCAATCACATGATGGAGTTGTAAGCATACTGATGACACCATTATGTTTGTATCTATTTCTATCTTTTTTGCTGTCGTTATATTGAATATCATAAAACAAGCAATGAACTCACCACAAGAGGCTCGCCTCCAGCGACAGGCTTGTAAGTGATCCTATAGTTCTGGACGGGGCCAGGGGCGGCGTCCCATTTCACAGACAGCGAGGAGGTGGTGGCGTTGAAAACCCTCAAGTTTCGAGGAGGCTCGGGAGGCACTGGGAGCACACACATAAACTCCAGTAAGATAAACAGAAAAACAATGCAAACTGTGTTTTATTAGCGATGGTGATGGTAAGGATGATGATGGCAGTGATGGTGATGCTCCCACAATCCCGCAGGTTACACAAGCTGAAGGGGTCAATTTCACGATGAAAGCAGAAAATTGATAAAAACAAGAGCAGCAGTTTGGTCAATGAAGCTGTTGAGAGCAGGGCTGGAGGTCAGCAATTTCTAATTCAAGTCACTGGCTTAAATAACTAATGGCATATATTTAAAAAAAAAAAAAATAGTAAAAAAAATTGTGATCACAATAATTTGAAAGAATACGCTAACACATTTTTTTACTGCTACCAATACATTTGGATAGACTTCATATCAATTTTTGAATTTTTACAAATAGATTAAGAAATATCATGAGCAATTTTAAAAGATAAATTGCAGTGTAAGCAGGTTACTGAGTCCTGTATTAAATTGTTAGCTGATTTTGTTGAATTCAAAGCTTACTGACCTTCAACCCCACAGCAGAAACACTGTACAATAACACAACAACATGCAACAACATTAATTGGATGACTGGGTGAACACTGATGACGGATGATGTGATGAATTAATGTGAGATGAATGAAAATGTGACTACAGGAATGTTACAATGACACCGCGGTGAAGGATGGTGGGTAAAATAAACAAAACAAAATGGCTGACAGTTGAATTAAAACAGTCATTCACATGGATGGAGGTCTGTGGAGGATGACATGTTACAGGTCAATTTACACACTTTCTGCATTAAACGCTCTGAATCTACGTTCACACCACAATCTACTACACGTCAATTATGGAGCTGAAGTGGATTTTTAAAATCTTCATTTGTTTGTTTATGCCATATGATGTACACAAAGAAGAAATGCTCAGTGTTGAGATAAGTATGTTGTATAAATAAGATAAGATAAGAATGTTGTATTAATGTTTGTAACTTAAACATTCAATATTCTCAGTTAAACCATTTTCATAACTGCTGTGGTTTTTAAAAGTTTAATTCAACTAAAATATGACACAACATCAATAATAATATTGCAGCAGAAGCTAAACATTCTGGCTGAACATGAAAACTTGAAGTGACTACATTTGCTATATTTGTCAAGTGATTGTAGCTGTTTATATGTAAAAAGCATCAGTTCAGAATATGTAATGAAAATGAAAAAAGGCAGCAGTGTCCAACAGCGACTGACTAAGGTTTCTTGTGGTGTGAACGTACAGTGAAGCACTGAAATGCACATTCATGCAGTTAAGAAAGAAAAAGTGTGCTTCTAACCACACTGTCCCTCATGGTTCACAATACCATTCCAGACAACATCATGAACATTATGATGAAAAGGAACCTTTCCTTCTCACATGACATACTTACATATATCCTTCAACACTAGAAAGAGATGTTGAGAAAACAACAACATTATTATTTCAACATCAGTTACATCTGTGAGTTTAAAACATGATTTTTTGCACACAGGACAGATGATGTTGGTTCAACGGTTTGCTTACATGTGCGCTCGCTTCCTATCAGGTCCTCGCTCTCTGACTCATCAGGGTAAATGGCTGTGACAGTAACGGAGTATTCAGTATCGGGATCCAAGTTCTGCAGGACGTGACTATTCTCCTCTTTGTTCAGGATGGCCTGGTGATGGAGCAAGATTAAGTACTGTATATTAACAGAGCTAATTCAGTTCCAATAGACATCACTGTGATCTAGGTAGCAGGACATGATAAGCTATATTTTAATGGTGTAGTTGAAGATCCTTTGCAATTCAAATCAAACTGCTTTTTCAGTGGCATTAACAAGTAAGAAATCCTCTGAAATAACTACAGAATGTCCAAGTTAAAGTTTCCTAAAAATAAAATCTGTTGCACAAAAACTCTGAAGCTTTAATTTAAGCATTTAAGGTTTTTTTTATCCTATTTTGGTCTTAAACTTAAGGAATCTCCTGGAAGACCTTAGAAACCAAAGTAAAGTAAAAAAAAATAGATAGGTAACTCTATAATTTTTCGGCAATTAATGATAAAATGATCACATCCTAAGGAGGGTGTGACCATTAGAAAACCACAAAATAAGTTAATTGATAGCAGAAGTCGTTTTTATTTTGACAACTTCTGTGCAGAGAATTCTTTCATTGTCAGTCATAAAACACTCAAGTCAAAGTCTGATGAAGAGGTCCAGAAAAAAAAAAAAATAAAAATGATGGTCCAACAGCTGATATTTGATATTCCTGTGCCACTAAAAAACTGAATTTCAACAATGTAAAATCTCTTTTAATACAGTAAATGCCTTCACATTATTCCTCAACTAATTAAACCTTTCAACAGACTGTGCATCACTATTAATGGGTCTGTGATCTAAATATAAGTTTAGCCTTCAGTGTCATACTTACAGTAAAAACTTAAGGTGTTACAAACTCAAACTCCACAACAAACAAACTCCTGGTCTTTAGACAAAGATATAGATATAAGATATAACTGAAGATGAGTTGCATGATGCCCAATAAACTAAACTACATTTAAGGGACGTCACCTGTCATTCTTACACTGAATTCAAATAAAAACTGATAAGCACAAAGCTACAAACTTTCCCCTTTCTGTTACGGAAAAGAAAAGTACAAAAAATGCACAACTGTTCAGCTGGCTTTCACAACTTACTAGATTTCCCCTCACTGTGTATCTGATTTAAACCCACTGACCTATTTGTATTTGTCAATAAAGAACGCCTAATAATATGAAATCTAAAATTGTTATGAAGAGCCTGGCATTCATTTCATTCACAGGCTGTCATGCTGAGGGAACTGAACCAAAGGTGGGTCCAAAAGCAACAATTGAGGGCCAAAGTATAACAAGTAGAAAACAAAGCAAGCATTATTGTTGCTTTAGCTAAGATGAATGTTTTTACTTAATTCTGGGCAAACACAATAACTAGGTTTTTTGAGGCATGTCAGTTTAATGGATCTGCAAAACCACTATGGGTCCTCCGTGTGATTTTCTGTTAGACTCCAGTAATAAGAGAAATCTCTGATGACAGTAATACAGCATGACTTTCATATTTTCACCTAAACAAAAACATCTCCAGTTTCATAGTCGTCATTTAATCGAGCCTCCTTGGAGAGCAGACCACATGTCAAAGAGGCAGGACTGTCAGTGAGTAGGATTAAAGTCTGGACTAGTTCAGAAAGTCTGAGCAGCATCAAGCAGGTGTGCATTAATGCTCTAAACCTGAACTCAAAGCTGTATCTGAGTTCAGGCTCAAGTTTTAATCAGAGGAAACACAGTGAGGCTGCAGGCGAAAAACCTTCATCACTGGCTGGATTTTGTGTGAGGTGACTCAAACCAGATGTTCAGTGTCACTGCAGACAAATGCTGCTGTCCAAGTGAAGCTCATTTGCATATTCCAAGAGATATCACTTGACTGTACTGTTTATCCAGCTGCTGAAGATGCATTCTCAATAACAAATAGAAATGTAAAGTGGACAAAACAAATCCAGATACATATGTGGATACAAGCCAAATGCCAGATGTGTCAGTCTAAGCCAGTAGTGGATGTTGATTTAGGATTTCTAAAAACCTCCAAAAAGTTTTGGAGATGTGTCTTTATCCACCTCAGTTGTTTGCACATATCAAAAAACCCAGGATATACTTGTGTGTACTAGACAACAATCGATTAGTTGACTAGTTAAGGCTGAAAAACAGACAAAAGCTGAAAAATATAATTGAAGAACCAGTCGCATTTGTAACTTACAAATTGGAAGTTGGTCTCCCCCTTCTTGGTCCAACCAATGCGGTAGAGGGCCACATCTGGGGCTCCATGGTCCCAGGTGGCTCTGAAGGAGGACTGGGTCACCTCGGAGAACTGCAGGTTCTTTGGAGCTGGAACTACATCTGTTCACACAAACAAAAACAAGATGGAGAAAGGAAATGATAACAAGGAGGTCAAAACTCATCAATGATTGTGACCTTTTTTCTGGCCACTTTTCAGTCGCATTGTCTCACAAATGTAGCCGTTAATGTAGTATGTTTATCATAACATCATACCCGTTTTCAACGCTTACATTGATGTTTATAATGTTTTCTTTCACTAATCATTACCGTTACATGATATAGAATAGAAACAATGCATTGTGTCTGAATTTAACAGTATTTTTGTCTCTATATGTGTCAATGAATCGATTTAATACTGTAAACGGCTGTGGCTGTCAGTATGCCAAGTATACCCAGAAATAAAAATGCTGCATTAATGGTGTACATGGTTTTGAAATGTGCACATGATAGGTTAGCTAAGCACTGAAATATTTTCTTCAATTTGATGAAAACACCTATTCAGAGATCTGGAACCTGGCTCGGTTACAGTTGCAGAATCTACTATGTCATTAAAAGGTCCTCACAAGTATAGAACCACAACATGTGTGTATGTTTAAACACTGAAAAGTTTTTCCAGTTCACCTGGGATTAATGATAATCAGAGCCAATCCAGTAAATGATCACACACACAGATTTAATGGTGCACAGAGAGAGTCCAGCCTCACCGGAGGCTGTTTTCAGTCCAGGAGGGGAAGTAATGAAAGGCTAATCCAGAGCTCATCACCATCACAGACACTGTACACATGTGCTGTTCAGGTACTGGACAGGGTTTGTCACACTGGTTGTGTTTGAGTAGGTTAAAGCGTGGGTTTTCAACATGTTGTCATTAATCCCTCATGATATCTTGCTATCTTCTACTTTCAAGATGTGGACATTTTCCTTTGATCTCTATATCATGAATGGAAAAGTGGAAAATAAGATGTAAATCAGGGTCACACAAAGGCAGCCTACTTTGTTAAGCCATATTACATGACATTGAACACCCCGCTGAGCTGCTGCAGTCCTACTGCGCAACTCTGAGGTGCTTAAAATAAAATGATGAGCAAATGACAAAAACGAAAAGCAGATTCAGACCTGTGATAGCATTTCCGAGCATGGGTGATCCAGGTCCCTCATCATAGATTGGGGTGACGGCCACATCGTACTCAGTCTGGGAGATGAGGCTGGTCAGATCTAGGGTGGTGATGCCACCTTCGACTTCAACCTGTCGGTGACAAATTCAGTCAGCATTGAGAGAAAATCGAGTACACACATTGAGTGAATGTTGCACAACCCTCTAATTTAAATAGCAAGGGTTTTTAATATGCATCGAAACTTAAGAAAACAGAAATTCGCGCCAGCAGGAATTGTTAATAATGACTCAAATGCATGAACACCAACATATTCCTACATGAAGCATATTTTCATAGCACCACATACTAGTGAAATGGCATCATATATCACAGGATTACTTTAAATGTTAATCTAAATGTGTTTTCTCCAATAGGTAACACATGCAAGAACTTGGTCAGATTTAGTAAAAGAATCATGTGTCCATTGATGTCAAGCAACAGCAGAGTATAACTGGTCCCCTCTGCTGGTGTTTGTTTGCTGTTCTAGATCAATGCACCAGTAAAGACAGCGACAATGTATAGGTAAAGATCCTAGAACTAGGATTATTCAACCTTTAAACATGATTGACATTTGCATGAATCTTAACATAACCCAGTGACATTTTCCTTTGATTTAGTCAAGCTTCGGAAACATACTCCTTGAATGAGGAGGCCTTAAAGTGTTCAGAAAAAAAATGGAAATGACAACTCTATACATGACAACTGAGCAAACTTCCTCTACTGATGTGATATTATTAAAAGCTAAAGCTACTAAATGGACCTTGGGGAGGAATTCCCAGAAACAGTTTTTTTATGCCAAGTTCAAGAATTAAAACAATTTTGATTCTTGTATTGTTTCCTTATTAGCCAGATGTTGTCTTACAAAGCAAATGGTAGGAAATCTGAATGTGGAAAAAAATGTGGAGAAAAAATTTCAAAAATATATGACTGGCTCCTTTCCAACTGCAAGTAGTTAAGTTTGCCTTTTTTGATTTTTTTTTTAGTGTGTCATGTTTGACGTTCTGGACAACGGGGAACAGAAGAAAGCAACATGGAGTCCAGGGACAATATTGTGGTGATTACTTTTTTTAAATAGTTTATTTTTTATTTATTTTATTATATATATATATATATACAGTGGGGCAAATAAGTATTTAGACAACCACTAATTGTGCAATTTCTCCCACTTGAAAAGATTAGAGAGGCCTGTAATTGTCAACATGGGTAAACCTCAACCATGAGAGACAGAATGTGGAGAAAAAAAAAAAAAAAAAAAAAAAAAAAAAGCAGAAAATCACATTGTTTGATTTTTAAAGAATTTATTTGCAAATCATGGTGGAAAATAAGTATTTGGTCAATACCAAAAGTTCATCTCAATACTTTGTTATGTACCCTTTGTTGGCAATAACGGAGGCCAAACATTTTCTGTAACTCTTCACAAGCTTTTCACACACTGTTGCTGGTATTTTGGCCCATTCCTCCATGCAGATCTCCTCTAGAGCAGTGATGTTTTGGGGCTGTCGTTGGGCAACACGGACTTTCAACTCCCTCCACAGATTTTCTATGGGGTTGAGATCTGGAGACTGGCTAGGCCACTCCAGGACCTTGAAATGCTTCTTACGAAGCCACTCCTTTGTCGCCCTGGCTGTGTGTTTGGGATCATTGTCATGCTGAAAGACCCAGCCACGTCTCATCTTCAATGCCCTTGCTGATGGAAGGAGCTTTTCACTCAAAATCTCTCGATACATGGCCCCATTCATTCTTTCCTTTACACAGATCAGTCGTCCTGGTCCCTTTGCAGAAAAACAGCCCCAAAGCATGATGTTTCCACCCCCATGCTTCACAGTGGGTATGGTGTTCTTCGGATGCAATTCAGTATTCTTTCTCCTCCAAACACGAGAACCTGTGTTTCTACCAAAATGTTCTATTTTGGTTTCATCTGACCATAACACATTCTCCCAGTCCTCTTCTGGATCATCCAAATGCTCTCTAGCGAACCACAGACGGGCCTGGACGTGTACTGGCTTCAGCAGGGGGACACGTCTGGCAGTGCAGGATTTGAGTCCCTGGCGGCGCATTGTGTTACTGATAGTAGCCTTTGTTACTGTGGTCCCAGCTCTCTGCAGGTCATTCACTAGGTCCCCCCGTGTGGTTCTGGGATTTTTGCTCACCGTTCTTGTTATCATTTTGACGCCACGGGGTGAGATCTTGCATGGAGCCCCAGATCGAGGGAGATTATCAGTGGTCTTGTATGTCTTCCATTTTCTAATAATTGCTCCCACAGTTGATTTCTTTACACCAAGCGTTTTACCTATTGCAGATTCAGTCTTCCCAGCCTGGTGCAGGTCTACAATTTTGTCTCTGGTGTCCTTCGACAGCTCTTTGGTCTTGGCCATAGTGGAGTTTGGAGTGTGACTGACTGAGGTTGTGGACAGGTGTCTTTTATACCGATAATGAGTTAAAACAGGTGCCATTAATACAGGTAACGAGTGGAGCCTCGTTAGACCTCATTAGAAGAAGTTAGACCTCTTTGACAGCCAGAAATCTTGCTTCTTTGTAGCTGACCAAATACTTATTTTCCACTCTAATTTGGAAATAAATTCTTTAAAAATCAAACAATGTGATTTTCTGTTTTTTTTTCCACATTCTGTCTCTCATGGTTGAGGTTTACCCATGTTGACAATTACAGGCCTCTCTAATCTTTTCAAGTAGGAGAACTTGCACAATTGGTGGTTGACTAAATACTTATTTGCCCCACTGTATTATATCATTTATTCCTTTATTCAGTCTCTTTTTCAAACTGAATACTGACTGATGATGTTGAGGGCAATTATTTACATCCTTGATATTACAACTGCTCAGAGCTGGAGCTGGTTAATACCTGTGACTACGTGTGAGTGCTCCTACCTGGGAAGAAATGCCGACTGTATCCTTTCCCACTGAAGATAAAAGCCAAATTAGTGGTTGAAAGGGGGGTTGTCCAGTGTGAAAGGGATATCACTTGTACCACAAGTCTGTGTGTTACTAATGATGAACTCTTGATTTGCTCAGTGGTGTGACGAGAACTACCTCATCATTTACATCAAAAAAACTGAGGAGATGGTTTTTGACCCTTGGTCGGTGGGGGATCATACTCCACTGTCCATACACAGGGAGGAGCTCAAACAGGTCAAATCTTACAAGTATCTGGGTATTCACCTAGATAACCTCTTCAGTTAGAGTGATCACGTAGACTATGTGTGTTTTCGTTTACAGCAAAGGCTGTATTTTCTAAGCTGACTGAGTATGTTTAGTGACAGCCAGAACATCGTATTATTTTTACTTTATCAGGCAGTCATTAGGTATGGGATGACGGCGTGATTCCACAATCTCGTCACAAAGTCCAAATATAAATTGCAGCACCTCGTATAGACTGCTATGAAGGTGATGGGGAGGACTGACAAGCTCTCCCTTCAGTCCATCTATGAGCAGTCTGTACTCAAGCAGGCGCAGAGGGTATTGTCGAACCCGTTCATACATCCTTCAAAGGGATTACAAGCTCTTGCCTTCTGGCAGAAGGTACAGAATCCCCAAATGCAAACTGAAACATTTTAAATACTCTTATGTACCCACCTCCATCAAAATTCTAAATAGAGCCGTATGCTGAGGCCTGGGAAGTGTGCAATAACCTAGTGTTGTTTTAATCTTATTGGATGTGTCATGAGTTTGTATGTAGCCTATGCCCGTACGCCTTTAGCTGTTATGTGTATTTATTTTTTGTAATGGCAGCTACAAATAAGCGCATGCACTTTGAGTCCATGGCAAATTTCCCCTAGGGGACAATTAAGTATATTCTATTCTATTCTATTCTATTCGTATTTTACACTATATTTCAAGCTCTGCAGATTTACTATGTGATTCAGATGGGAGACTAGTTTTATAGTTTTATGTGAAATTATAAGTCAAAGCCTTAATATAGAAAACATGAGACATGAATCCTCAGTCCACTTTCCCATTTCAGGGTAGTGCTAGTGGTAAGTTACATAAGCAGTAGAGAATATAACCCTCAGCACTTAGAAGGCATTAATCCAATGTGTCTTCTATAGACACAAGAAACCTTCAGCTGTAATCCTTAAGAGGAGTTGAGCTGCTGTGTGTCATCCATCAACATTCTGGAAAATCTTGCAGGTGTCAGCCGACAGCACCTTGGGCTCCCGATTCATTGCAGACTGCTTGTCATCAACAGTGAGAAATTATGAGTAGTGCTGGGATGATCCAGTCAGGCTGGGCTGATGACCTGAGCCAGCACTCCTCTGCCAGCAGACTGATCAGCCAAATCTGCTCAGAGTCCGGCTATAACTCCTGGCTCAGTCCTGACTTCCTCACTTTCCCAGAATGAGGGTATCACTGCTGACTAAAAATACACCCTGATGAACCTCTCTGTGAGGTTTTGTTATTAAAAGGCACCTCTGACTGGCCTTACAAACAGTGTGAACACTTTCAACAAGTGTTGTGCCATGACTGATACCTGCCAATAGGAAAGGTTGCACCTCTACACTCTCTTTTCACATGGAACTCATTTAGACTGTTTAGATGGTACTTTCACAGTTAGACAGAGTTTGAACTGCACAATAAGGACAAAGAAGGGGGTTGCTTGAGATTCAAAAATTCCAAAGCAAACAAAACCTGAAGATTGTCTTTGAAAGAGGAAAATAATTAAAACATATGGCCTTTAAAAGCAAATAGTGGGAAACATAAAGATGCCACAGGCTACTATAATGGGTTTCCATGAAAATTAAATGAAGGGTGAATACTGGTATGGATACAGATAGAAGAACAGATCCAGGATTTTTTCTTTTTTCCACTCTCTTTATCATTGTGAGATTTTTTTGTCAGTTTTATCAGTCTCTTAGGGGATAATACATGGTTCTTGATGAAAAAAAAAATATTTTGGTAACAGTTGGGCCATGGCCGAGGTATGCTCTCTACTGAGTGCCATTCTAGTTTTAAATATCAATTCATGTGCCAATTATTTTCTCTAAGTTCGTATATGAAATGTCATACGATGGCATATAAATGTCAATGAAAAAACCAAATCAGTTTATGTTGATATAAAACAAAATAAAGCAGCAAATACCCATATCAAGGAAGCTGGAGCCTTACAAAATTTGTTGTTCTTACTTAAAAACAAGACTTAAAGGTTAACTAATCAATTAATTGACTAATTATTTAACATCCCCCCCAAAATGGAGTTTGAAAGCTTTTAAAGCTAAAATGACAGGTTCAAATTGTAAAATAAATTGTTTATTTTAATTTATAACATTTGTAGCTTTTTCATAATTCCCAAAAAAGGTATGGGTACACAACCACTTTTCTGACTGTGACAACCTTGTATCATGTGTGAAGTGATTTCAGTATCAGTCAGGAAACATAGAAGGACAGAACCTCGGTTTTACCTCTTTCAGTTCTCCCTCCTCTGGTTTGTAGGTGATGATGTACTTGCGGACCGCTCCAGGAGCAGCATCCCAATTGAGCTTCATGGCGCTGTGAGTAACATCAGTGATTCTCAGGACTCCAGCAGGAGGCATGGGCACTGAGGGTGGACAGAGAACAGACATCTATTAAAAATTTTAACCATCCTGAGTGAAGCATAAAAGCATTTATAAAACTAAAAGCTGATGATGGAAATGGTGGGGCCAGACAGCAGCTCAGTTTTTAAGCGCATCTGTTTTCTATCTATAAGCCCACAATCCAAAACCCTAACTCCAGCATGTGGGATATGTGATCCAACTCTTCTAAAATAAAAGCTGACATAAAAATAAAACCCAGTTAAATTTTGTAAAAAGTTTTTTCCTTTACTAAACCCTTTTCTAATAAACACAAGGTTTTATTCAAGAGGAGATAAGTCCTGGTATCTTGTAAAAATAAATCAGTGTCTATTTTTCAAAAAAGAATTACATTTGTGAAATAATGTGTGGTCAAATCCTTTCTAACATTTCGTTATAATCTTTAATTGTGCAGAATTAATCTCATTATTTGAGACACTTATCAATAAGATCACTACATGATATGATAGATAGGAAGTTTAAGTTTTTGGGAAAACTCCTGTAGGTTCCTTACAGCAATGCTGAGTATAAAGTATATTTAAGAAAGCAACACAACAAATGTAAAGTACATTATTTCTGTTTGAGTACAGAATCAGTTCAGCATTACATACATGTGACTCCTGTCCCCTCTAGAGGGTCACTGGCAGCTTCTCCATGCAAGGCATAAAGTGATATGGAGTATTCTGTGTTGGGTATGAGCTGCACCAGCTGGACGCTAGTTATATCTCCTCCAACACGCTCCTACAGAGGGAGGGAGGGGGAAAACAAGAACAGAGACAGAGGGATGGGGGTCGAGGTTGGACAACAGACGAGACAGGACATGTGAGAAATGGTTTTTGTTGTTGTGTTGTTTTAACTGAACACCTGGTTAACAGACCCAACTCTCAAACTGCTGTGATGTTTGTGACTTCTAGTGATTCACACAAACTGAAAATGACACAATAATACTGTGACACAAAAAGATGTGTAATCGTTACCGTCCATGTTTTAGCCCAATTTGTTACAGTTTTCGAGTCCTGGGATTTTTTTTTTTCTACTTTAGGATTCTTTGTTCCAGTGAGGGCAAATCTTAATGCTCTGATATTTGAGACAAATTGCTTTTAATCTTGCTTGCAGTTGTGTTTTTCTCCTTCCTGCTTCAGCATGACAATACACCTGTGCACAAAGTCAAGAAAGTCCCATGAAGAAATGATTTTCCCAATCTGGTGAACAACAATATAACTAGCTTGTAAGGAGCCCTGACCTCAGCCCCATCCAACACTGCTGGGATGAACTTGAACTATTAATGTGAGCCAGATCGGATCACCCGACATCAGTGTCTCTAATTTGTCTCAAATCCCTGAATTCAAGTTTCAAGGATCATTTATGCAATGCCCCTCTGAGGTCATGATTCCCATTTCAGGTGCATATTTTCCAGTAAGGACCACCTCGCTGTACATTAAATCATCCCTTACATTTTCCTTTGCTCTATAATCGCATATGAGGGTTAACACCACAGAAGCATTCAGCATCTGTTCTGTTTATATCACCCTGATGACTTCACGCCGTGAGCTAATCCTTCCCATTACCCAGCGTGTCTGTGGGCTCTGCTTTTTGCGGGCCTGGCCTGAGCTGGGCTGTTAAAGTCCACTTCCTGTTCTATGAAGCACTCATCTCATTGCCATCTGGAAGCAGTAAGGCGACATGAGTAGGAGCCTGCTCTTATAAAATCAATGTGGAAATGCTGAGCACATACATTAAGATGTGAGTGAGTTTGTGTGTTTCTCATGTTTAAAAGTGTTTGGATGCCTGTTTTTTTTAGTGCATTTGTATAGCTGATGTTGTAGGGACATATGTTCACTAAGTCGATAATGGGGACTCACTCCTTATGGGAACTTTGGCTCAGACTGGTGTGATGGTAATGTTTGCCTTGTTCTTTTCTTTACATAGATTGACTGTAACCTTTTGATATTCCCTGCAAAGGACTCAGTTTCCCATCAATCACAGGGAGGACTTATGTCCAGACTAAGTCCTTCAGAGGACCATCGGTGGACCACCATGGGACATTTTTTTAGAAAAAATATGTGTAGCAGTTAATGTCAAGTGACAAATCATGTTTTTATCCTGTATGAATAGTCCCATGTAGTATACAAATGTTGTGAATTAATAACTCAAGAAAGTCAGTTTTTCATAAAAATAAAATATAAGATGTCCAAAATACGTAATCAAATACGTAACCATGTCTACACACCCAACAGTTGCTTAAGTGACATCAGATCATTAAACAACCATTAACTGAAACCCTGTAGAGCCAGTCTTGTATATTAACTAGCTAACAGATCTGACTAATTTTCCTTTTGGCATAATTGCAGCTGTCAATATAAGCAAACATTTTGTGTTTACTGAGGGCATTGGGGACAGTGGGGACTGACGATGTCTCCACCACTTTTTGAAATGACAAATTTGACCCCATCACTTTATAAAAGCACAATTAATTAAAAAATGCTGAAAAAAATACCTTACACACAGAAATGTAATCTTGAAAATTAGCTAAATTTTGATGTGTCAAGATAAGAAGCTATAATTAAATAAGCTGACCATGTAAAAACTGTTTATTTCAACTGATCTCCTATACAACATAAATGGATGTCATTGTGGTGACACAAATTGTGCAAGATGATGTAGTTCAAGGAATGTTATAAATGCTGTAATTTTACTAACTTTAAAACAAACAAAAACTGTCTTCACTTGCAAAATCATCGTTTAAATTGACATGATGTTTGTAATTCATAGCACAATTCAAACAGCATCAAAAGTGTATTTGTCTGCACCATTAACGACCATACATATTTTTTCCCCAAAAAAATCCAGTGAGGCCTTCTATTACCTAAACTATAAGCATTCTACCTTTAGCTAACAGGGTATGAGGCTAACAAAACATAAGCATGGCCTAAGGATGGTCAATCCTACACCAGTTAACATGCAATTAGTTTACTATATTGTTTAAGGTAGTAATTTTCATTGTATGGAAAATAGGAAAAAAAAAAAACAATCTTAGCTGGGCTAAGCCCCCAGGAGGCAGGGTCAATTCTAACAATCCTTTATGTTAGCTTGCTACAGAGTACAGGATCCTAGAATTACGTAAAAATAAATTACTGCTGTCTAAGTAGATGTCTGTCAGTAAACTTCAAACCATTTCCCACGTTAAACACACAGCCTCACAAATAAGATTTGAAAGAAGAATGACTTTACCTCCCCCTCCACCTGAGGCTCAGTAGCGTTGATGGATTTGTACCGGAGCATGTAGCCTGTGGCACCAGCTGCCTCCTCCCATCTCACCCTCATTGTGCTGGAGGTCTCATCATAAACAATCATGTTCTTTGCAGCTGACAGTGGCACTGAAAAGACAAAAACACACAAGAAAAGCTTAATATAACAGGGACCTCCAGTTGAATGTATCTTAGTAGAGTAGCATGACACAGAGTATTCAGAGATCACCAAGGCTGGACAATCTTGAATATTTGCTGTTTCATTAATTTGTGTAATAGATTCAACATTCTGATGTAAGTTGAAGTATCCAGACTTGAGAGCAACAACTGGGGATTCTTTGAATCAAATGACTGAACGGGCAGGTCAGCAATGATCTCTTTTGATTCAATATTCAATATTTGGAGGTGTTTTTGGTTTTGGCCCAAACAGATAATGACACAAACAGGCGAGCAACATCAAGATCAAATCTCCAAAATCCGTCCCAAAGAGATGAAGGCTCTTTTATTTTATCATCATGCGGGATTTTTTGCCTTTATTGGACAGCATACAAAGTTACGTATGTGGTTGCTGATTTATTAAGCATCTTCCAAACAGGAAGCCCTGTGTCATTAATGTGGTAAAAGGAAAAGGCTGGAAATACTCTTAACATTTGATTAATAAATCCCAGAAGAGACTAAAACCAACTGTGTCTTGATCATATGGACAGTAATGTTTTTGTATTCAAAGCCTGATATATCTTATTCTTTTTCTGCTATAGAGCCCCAGTGTTGTACAAAAAGCAATTTAATAATTCAGTGGAAAGGTCTGATTAAAACTGAAACTAAAATAGTTAAATGAAAATTCATTAACACAGGAAAAAAATGTGCTCTTTCATTACATATCTTAAATGGTTAAAAACTCCTTTAGCCTGTTATTGTCTGTGTTTCCACCATGGTCTAAAGACTCATCAATAGTAGGCAAATTATTCAGTTGATATATGAAAAAGATCATCAATCATTCAATCATTCCGTCTGTTGTACATTTATTCTGTGACTCCATGTTGAAGTGTCAAAGTATAATGACCAAAAAACAGTTTGTGGCTTCAAATCCTCCAAAGTTTCCTGGTCCCTGGGGAAGGTCCTGAGTTGATTTAGCTCATAAAAAAGATAAATCCAATTTCTTCTATTAACCCTGCCTCTGGTATATTTATACATCCTATCTATGGCTATCAGCTCATTTGCAAAATTGTAAGTTGTATATTTGTATATTTTTTGATGATACATTGTACTATATGTAGTGTTAGCACTTTTTGTAGTTTGGGAGAAGGAAAAAGGAAAAATTCCACTGAGGTGGACTATCAAGTTAATCTAATCTAGACTAATTCTTGTTTGCATAAGTGTGGTGACAGTAAATGTGAATGGAAGGATTCCGAGGCTGGCTACCATAATGTCTAGTTCACTTTTACTGTGAACAGGATGTACCATGTTGAGCACCAATAAACATTTCTTTTAACAGAGAAAATGTGTCATTTGGGCTTTTAAGAGTGTGGTTTGCACAATAAGCCCTATCTCTTCACTGTTAAGCACTATGAAAGATCAATAGGGGACACCCCCACCCAAACCCACAGCCTCCAGCCTCCAGTCTTTACACACTTTCTGTTTGAGTCACTCTCAAAAACGGCAGACACTATTTTCAGAAGGACATAAGGACCTAAGTGAGTGTTAGTATAAAAAATGAGGCCATGGTGATCTAATGGCTATGGGTGCCATCCAAGTGGACGACGACAGAACTATCACTTATTGTTTTATGACAGTGGGAAACTGCTCATTGTTAAAATCAGTGGCACATTTAAGAACAAATAAAGTGAACATTAAAGGACAGATGAACAAATAAAAGCACTTAGAGCCATGCACTTAACACATCGTTAAATTATATCAGTTTATTTAAGATATACAAAATGACCGCAGCCCTGATGAATCACCTCATTACAGTCGTCTTAATGGCTCGAAGGGCTTCTTACTTTGCCCAGCAAAGACGAGCATCAGCTCACAGTATTGCATCATGGTACCATGTTTGTGTTGAGCAGTTTTCTGCCTCAGATCAGATGCTAAATATATGTTGTATAAACAGAAATGTTGGAGCAGATTTGAGGCGGAAAAGAAGTGCGTAAACAAGTTCCAACGATGTGTGTGAAACAGGCTAATGAGCAGAGAAATCAAGCTGTTTATCTCACAAACCATATGGAAGAAACAGAATGCTTTCCCACAGCAATGAAACACCACAGAGCGACTCTATCTGCCACCCAAAGGGCGCCGAGTGTCTTGTGAAAATGGAAACAAAGCATTTCTGTTAATACACAAAGGGGCAAAGAGGAAGAGGAAACACACTTACAGGTGGTCTCGGTGCCCTTCAAAGGCTCGCTGCTCTCCTCGCCAGTCACAGAGTAAACGTTGACAATGTACTCTGTCAGAGGGGTCAGGCCTTCAAGCACGGCAGTCGTCACTGACCCGTCGACCAGCAGCTGAAACGTTGAAGGACTGGTTGTTATACCGTTGCCAGCAATTTCACTATGATTTTCAAGATTTAGTCCAAAAGTGTAGCAATTAAAGTTCTTGTACATTATACAGGCTAAATGAGATGTGTCTAAAATCCTGACAAAGACAACAGACAAAAATGACCAAGTTCAATGTGAAGTTTTTTTAACAGGATGAGAAGAAATAAAAGATATGAGACTTTGCTTTAGATTCGCGTTCAAAGGTTTTCCGCTTTGACAAAAACGATTACCAGTGAAAACAGTTGACAGTAGATTTACATATTGTTTAGTTTTCACTTTTCAGCACAGAAAATGGAATTTCATTAACCCTTTCTGTGTTGAGGTGCAAGGAGAAAACTCTGTTGGCCAAATAAAGCCAAAACCTTCTGTACCTACAGACAGGAGAACTAAGACGTTTAAAGGAGGGTGTAATTAATTGTTCTTTAATACAGAAACAAATGTCAGGTCTGATTCATAATCTTGTTGTCATAATCCTGGTTTAAATATCTAAAATTACACATTAAGACTCATTTAGAAAAGATCTTGTACACCCATTAGTGTTTGGACAATTAACAACTGAGCTTTGTCAACTTCTGGGAATGAACTGTTTTCTAAATTGTTTATCAAAAAAAAATAATTTTTAACAGTATTAGCCTCTCTGCCAGACTGACATCAATATTAGCCACAACAGTAAGCTTCAGCAGTGTTGGCTTCTCTTCTTTTGACAGTTATTTGGAATTGCAAACAGGGTCTATGCCACTTTAACTAAGGATTCCTAATGGAGCCAATTCGTCAGTTAAGAAGGTTCTTTAATAGCTAAATTCCTATCCTATGATAAGAGTTTTTCCTAAAAGTCATAAAATTTCACCTTAAACTGAGGTAAGCTAGGATTTCAGATTACAGACATTCAGTTATAAAGCCCCTGGTTCCCCATTGTTGTTTGGGACGACTTTCACTCTCGTGTTCCAGATATAAATGGTCAAAAGACACAGAAAATTGGTGTAGCCCATAAAACTTTATCAGAGGAATTTGCACGTTGTGCTTCCTGGTTCAGAACCTTTATGTCTACCATCTGTGAGTGCTGGATGAGAACCTGGATATCAAATAGCATCTCTTATGCTTATTAATTTCCTTTGGCTCAAATTACAGCCAACATAAACTGCAAAAGATGACTCTTCATTTAGATAATGACAGGTTCTCAGTCACACAAAAAACAGAATATGTGATGCTTAAATCCCCCATGTTCTTTTAAATTCTCATATGTGTTGGACTAGAAAGACTCTAGAAAGTGTTACCTACCAGGTCTGGGTTTTATATAAAATGTGTACTTGGCCAGGTGTGCTATTTGACAAAGCACTGCACCAAGAAATACATGGAAAAAGACGTTTGCTAGCAAGTAAACAATGATTTGAACAGTTTAGGTTAAAGCTTTTATGAAAAAAACAAAAGTTTTATTCGGAACCAATCAGTTAAGGTGAGTAAGACTAAAGGTAAATTAATTAGTTTTTGTTTTTTTTTACAAGAGAACTCGACAAAGCCACCAAAATGTATGTTCATTTTCACTGACATCATCTTCATGGTATAAACTATTGTATAGACTAAGATGTAGTTCAGTCTGAATGTTGTCAGAAGAACCTATTACAGTACCTTCTCTCATCTAAAAAAAATATTTTGGGAGGTTGGTTGCTGATGATGAAGCTGCCAGGTTTTTGTTCTTTCCAAAAAGCAAAACAAAATCTTGTCAACTCATGATCCAACACAGCAAAATCAGTGCAGTCTGCAGTGACTTCTGTGCAGGTTGTAAAAGAAAATGGTCAAAACACAGAAGGTTTAGAATAAAATGTTCAAATCACTAATTAGATCAAAATAAAAACATCGCCAACAAACCTTTTGGAGCTCTGGAAACATTTCTTTTTTTGTGTGCCACAGTGGGTGGTGATGAAAAAACAACATTAACATCTATTCAAAAGATATCTTTGCAATATAGAAATAAGATTTGAATGAAATATGCCTCTCTGTTCTCTCCTGGTGATCAGTTCTTCAGGAGCTATCACTGACTGGTGGTGGTCAAGGTGTTGTATAATTGTCTGTTAAACTGAAACTATTGTGTTGTGTTCATGTGCTGGTGGGAAAGTCCTCATGTGTGGAACGTCCAACTTGGCTGCTAAACAGTGTCACATTCCTGTTCTTTTCTGCTGGAAAATCAAACCCAGCGGAGAAACGACAAACAAACACAAAGAGGCTGCAGCTTCTCAAGCTGCTGGAATGTTCATTTTTGACGTCTGCAGAGAAAAATCTCCTTTATCAAGTTATTTGTGTCTATGATTGATGAAGTTCAAGCTGTTTCCAATGCAAAACAATTTTTTTCTCAAATCAAGTTCAGTTTTTCTTGACTCTAGCGGAGCCACCTGTTGAATTACAGCTCAAACACTCACTTCCAGAGAATTCTTTGAACAATTTAATCTCTTTTGGGAACAGCAAGGTCCACCACCACCACCGACATCTTTCTCACAGGTTGTGGTGGCTCCTTCGCTGATGCTAGCTACCTCTTATCTGTAACGTTAGCCTAACATTTCATTCTAATTGTGGAGCTCCAATCAATTGCTGTTCAGCAACTGGAAAGAAAACCCAACCCATACTGAGGAATACTGGCTAAAATATCACAATATCAGTTTGTGTCAAATGTTTTTCTCACATTGGTACTTTGTGTTTTATTGGTATATATTTGAAAAGCAAGTACCTTATTGTAACATTTCTAACCAGTTAAATTCTTAAAGGCGATTAATTGATGAATATTTAATCATTTACATCCCTAGTTGAAATCTCTAATCTGTCTTATTATTATACTGAATATTTTCATATATAACTTGTTTTCAGGACTTACTTATAGACTAAACTTATTCAATAGCACAAAATGTGTTGTAACGTGGACAACGTTGCTAACTAAACCACATCAGTCAACATTTCAGATGATGACGTTGATGACATTGTTTCCACAACCAAGCCTCAACCTAATCAGATCTTAAGCACAGCTTTGTTCCAACATACAACTGAAACTGAACCATACAGAAATGTAAAGTTTCATCACATCTGTATGATATGAAACGTTTAAATTGAACTTATGAGCCATGCAAATTTTAACATATCCATGGTTTGAGGAAACATTCTAATTTTGATTCTTGCAACTGGGTTGGGATAAACGAAGTCCCTGCAGACCAGTGGAAAGACAACAGGTGACACCTTAGATAATTAGATTTAGAAGAAAATATACACTGACAGCAACATGAAAAACAGAAAAACAGCTTGAAAAACCTGATGGGCAAATTAAAAAAGCTTTGTTCCATAAATGTAATAAACTTACTCTGTCTTAAGAGTGTAATGCTGTTGTAAATTTAATATCTTGTTCAGGATTTTAAACACAAAGCAT
This sequence comes from Acanthopagrus latus, assembly GCF_904848185.1. NCBI lineage: Eukaryota > Metazoa > Chordata > Actinopteri > Spariformes > Sparidae > Acanthopagrus > Acanthopagrus latus. The sequence goes on along the minus strand of NC_051060.1, from coordinate 5,320,677 downwards.
AGAGATGAAGCAGGACTTCATAGATAAGACTTAACTCCTACTGCAAGACTGTGACTTTGTCCCACCTCTGACGTTCAAATCGGTAGGATTTACTTGGCTAAATGCAGTTCGCATGAGTTAAATATTGTCCGGGTTTTACTCTTCAATGACATAACAGCACCCACTCAAATTCATTGCCCCAACAACATCATTGTTCACATTTCTATTTCTCCCTTCTGCATAAATATTTCAGGTACACAGCGTGCCATAACCCTGACCCTGACCTTCCTTGTTACTGGCTACTTGTAATTTATAAATTTACTCTCTTGTTACACTGGTAGTAAACCACTGTCAATAGGACCTGCACTATATTACAGCCATGTAAATATCATATATCTTATGTTGTTATGCTCAAACGTGCTCCACAGTCCAATGTAAACAGATGAAAGAAAATAGCGTGAGGCCACAGAGCAAGGCGACTCAGCCCAGTGTGAGGTCTATAACGTTTAAGTAAGTGGATCCAGCGGAAACTCTGCTTGAGTTCAGATGAGCCCGATTATTATCACGCAGGCTCCATCTGACAAGAGCCAATAAAAGCACAAAGGATAGACGAGACCCAGTGCTGTTTGTAAAGATAGGGCTGACAGAAGGTTAAGTGTAAACTAAATGCAGGTTTACTAAGGCAACTGGCATCCAGATTTCTATCCCTGAGGGCTGAGCACACGGAGCTCTGAATAAAACCCAGACCTGGAAACACTTTCAAGGGCTGGATTTTAACCTATTTTGTGAGCCTCATAGTCCAATACATACCAGAATATTAAACAACAGGGGGGATCGAAGTGTCAAGTATTTTGTTTTTGTGTGACCGACAACCTGTCATTATCTAAATTCAATGGAAGTGGTGAAATGGTACAGTTCAGAGACAACCAAACTAAAGAGGAATCTATTACAACGTATTATGGGTCTAATGGGAGTCAAAGGGAATCAATAAGCAATTAAAATGCCAATTGATATCCAGGATCTCATCTAGCACTTATGGATGTTAGACATAACATTCCTAAACCAAGAAGCACAATGGGTAGAATCCTCTTATAAAGTTATATGAAACACAGTAATTATCTGAGCATTCTGATCATTTATACCTGGAACAAGAGAGTAAAAGAGTAATGAAAAAAAGAACAGTAATGAAAGAACCAAGGACATTATCATAGAAAGTCTGAAATCTAAGAAACATGTTTCCTGACTGAAATCCTTTGTTAACCAAAGAACTAAAGAAATGCGGTCAATTTGGTTAGCTATTGGTCTCTCAGACGTGGATGTTAGCCTGTTTGAGAAGGTAACACTGATCTTAGCCTGTCAGAGAAGCTAACACTGTTGTATCTTTGCTGGAGAAGCTAACTCCGATATATCCCCTCCTCCACTGAGACTATTAATGTTTCCCACTCATCAAAATTTAACTTTAAAGTTGTCTTTTCTTGTTTATCATAGCAAGTTAGCTAGCCAGCAACAGGTGAAGTGAGACAGCTGTTGTCATAGATAAAGGCAGTCGCTTGTAAATTCACTCTGATACAGGCATGACAGGATGAGGATTGGCAGGCTGACTTCTGACAGATAATCCTGAATTCAATATGAAAAACAGTCTATTTATGACTAATGATTTATCAAAACAATATAATGTCTGTTATTGTGAGTGGTAAATAGAGACTTTGTTATACAACTCTTAGAGTTCAGCATTCAGAGATAGACGGAGGGTTAATAGGATTGGGTGAAAGCTTTATCTCACCTCCAGGGTGGGTCCTCCGGCAACTTGTGCATATGTGACACGGTACTTTTCAACAGGGCCGGCGGGTGCCGTCCAGGTGGCACGGAAGGAGTGGTGGGTGACCTCAGATGTCACGAGGTCAGTGGGTGCCTCCAGTTCTTCCACTGAAAAGTAGCGAACAAGAGCTGGAATATGATCCGACATGTCAGGTATTTCACACCTGAACTCTGCCACCACAAATCTGAACCCTCATTGTGTTCGCTCCTCTGACAGTGAAGGTGTTGGCCCGCTTTACATTTCAGCTCTTCTGAAGATGGCCTTCTCTTCTTTTTCTTCTTTTCGGTAACCATAAATCTTTTTTGTATTTCCTCTTAAAACTGATTTACAGACAAAAAGCACTTCCAATATGAAAGTTTCCATCAGATGCTTGGATCTGTGTCACAACATCTTTTTGATGGTCTGAAGTAATCGACATTGTCAGGCAGAATTGAGTCACACTTATCCATCTGCATTTTGGGATTTGATCTATTTTTTTTTTTAGATTTGATTTGTGAAAAATAGAAGACTTTGTTCTCATCTGGGGATTATATGGACTGCAGAATTTGTACTTTCTTCTAGTCAATAGTTACTCTTTACTTGGACTAAAGGTTTCTGTCGTCCTTCATAAGCAGAAAGACTTTCTCGCCCTTGAGCGACTGTAAAACCAAATGAAAGCCTGCAGTAAAATTTGACAAATACATGGTTGTCGGTCTTAAACACTGTGGCTTTGTAAATTCCGAAGTCCTGACCTCCACCACCAGAAACTACTAAGAGGTGTAAATCTGAGCCAACGGTATTCAAAGAAAAGTTGGAATTACAGCTGCAAGCTGCAAGCTGCAAGCTGCAGCGCATAGCTCCATTTCAGTAATGACGTTATGAAAAATGCAGAGTAAAAAGTAAATTCAGAAACAATTCATCCTCACATTTACTGATTTTATTAATCAGGTGTTATGATATTGAAAAGACTTGAGGGCCAAGGCATCATCAGATCAAAAGGAAAAGGAAATGGATCGAATTTTAAACTCAGACCAAAATCTGAAACAATAACCCTGGCATTATTTCAATGCAATTTGTTACGATGTTTCTTGCTGTGGAAAAAATACTGCTTTCAAATTGTTCTGCCTTTGGAAAAATTGTCAATTTGATGATGATGCTACCTGTGACTCATTCCCTACCTGAACCCTTGACGCTGTTACACAGGTTGACTGTGAGGTCGTCCACGATGGTCAGCAGGAACTGGAAGTCATTGACGTTGTACATGTGAATTTCATCAGGGTCAGAGGCGATGGACCTCAGCTCGTTCTCATCTGCATTCTTCACACCTGAGAGAAAAATGTATCGTCAATGTAACAGTGCCTAAAAGAAACAAAGCTAAAGACTAGACAAACATGTATCTGGTTTGTAAGGTGACATATACATATTCTCACCATTAAGATTTGAGTCAGGAGGAAATAAATTGTTTCCATGCCTCAACTCAACTAATCCCACATATCACAAATACTGTAAATCACCATGGACCATTGTCTAAAGCTCACCATCACCTTTTAGAAAATAACTTTTTAAAACTTGAAACTGTCTTGATTTAATATTCTTCAGTAAATTGAAATTTCTGACATGGGAAAAAAAATCTAAAATCTTGGTCCTCTAGCTGAAAGTTGATACATCCATACAACAGACACAATAAATAAGACACCTTATTCTTTGAAAGTAATAGTTTCCCATGTTCATGGGTAACGATATACAAATTGGAGCTCTCTTGCTCTATGAAATGAGGTGAGAATGCATTCGTTTCATGTCATTCATACTGACAATCTCACTCACCGATTGCATAGAGCTCGATGCCGCTGTCTCTCAAGTTCTGTGAGTTGAAGACGATTTCGTCCTGCGACTTTCCATCAGTGATCAGGACACCGATTTTTCTGGAGTCTGGACGCAGTCCTACACTGGCTTTGAAGTTGTTCTGAAGGATGTAATTCAGAGCCATTCCTGTTGGACATATATAGAGGGTTAAATAAAGCTTTCAGACAGTTACATGTAGTACGTTAAATTTCTAAGTACAGTAATAATCATACAATACAAGTACAATGTGTAAATCTGAGTTGACAACAAAAAGTAGTGGTGTCTTAAGCCATACTTAGGCAGATTAGGTTTAAAACTATGAGGATGACATCTTGGGTTTTGGGATGGACTGATCCTCACTGTACACACTTTTCTGACATTTTATAGACCAAATAACTAACTGATTAATCGAGACAGCAATAAATTAATATCAAGCCATAAAAGCTGGGGGTTCTTTATCAGAGAAAATGCATTTGTTCCCAAATTTGCCAATCCTAGATTAGTTTAAACATTGTGTGGATTGGACAAAGTGCTGTTCAGTCACCTGTCATGGTGTTGCCTCCTTTGTATGGCAGGTTGGCAATGGCATCTAGCAGGGACTCCTTGGTCGGGTGGTCCTTCAGGTGCCACTCTGTCTTTGGGTCTCCACTGTACTGAGCCAGACCTGCAGACCAAACACAAGTAGTATTAAAAACACAACAAGAAAGTAACAACAAACAAAATAATACACAAAATGATGCCAACTACACAGGTTTACCGAAAAAAAAAAACTGCAGCAAATAAAAAAAATAACACGTTAGCAAAACCATGCAATCACCTTAAGTGGCAGTACTAAATGAGGTATTATATTCTAGATATTAAGGTGTTTGTATAAGTGTGAAATAAAAGGAAAGAAGGCACTCCTTATCAGATGACTTTTAACATTAATGAGCCTATAAATGCATTAATAATAGCATTGTAAAAATGTTAGTTGTTACGTTCTCATCAAGACGTATAAGAACTTATATCTTAATAAGTCAGTTAGTTAATAAGTTGGTGATATATTGTAGGCAATTGGATTAAGTGCATAATAAAGAATGTATTAACTGTAGTAAGGCATTGTTCTTGTCACAGCCCAAAAACTCTTACTAAATATCTCATAGAATATGTATCAATCTTAAAAAGCAACACAAAGTTTCGTAAATGATTAATACTGACATAATAGGTAAGAACTGTAGGTTAAATTCAATAACTGCCTTTGCTAAGAAACTTTTATGAAAGTTCACAAGCAGTCTATGAACAAGACTCTTCTTCTTAAGCACTTATTAAGCCGTATAATCTACTAATAACAATGTTAATTATGGTATTTACACTTATAGAGTTTTATTAACAATAATAAATATCTTATCAAGACTTACAAGGGCTCTTACTACTTATTAATGCTTATGATAAAGACCTTACTGTGTCCTTGTTTTATTAGTATTGATAGTAGCATTGGTAGTTGTAGCTGGCACAAGTGGATATTTAGTAAAGATTTCCCACTTTTATTAAACCACATTTCAGAAGAAAATAGCACCTTTTACCCCACAACAGTAACTCTATTAAGTGGCTTTAAGAACAACTCGAGGGTAGTTGCAAATGACCCACAAGTGGCCCTAATGACTCTAAAACTTCCCCCCAGTTAGTTAGAACTGAAGAAGCCTCTTGGATGAGAGGTGATGCCTCTTCAAGAAACTGAAACAGTTCCAGTTGCCTACGATGTAGCACTTTCAATGGCTTCAAGTATTAATTAGCTTATAGATCAAGAGAACGTGTGACAAACTCCGATAATCTTTGGAAAAATTATGAAAATATTCTACAAGTCTTTTGTGACTGAATATTCTGCGTGGTAAAAATGTTAAATACTGGACTATTACATGTAATGGAGAATTTTTACATTGGGGTAAAAAGGTTTTGAATTCTTAGTTTACAACTTTAAGTTGTGCCAGAAGAACTGGTTAAAGTAGCAGATATGCAAGTACCAAAATTAGGAGCTTGAATTGAGCTGAACTATTTCAGAGGCTATCATTATTAGTAAAAATGATATAGCAGTACAGATAAGACAGGTAGTGATGGTGAGAGCAGTTGTGGTAATAGGAGGAGGTCTGAATAGTAACAGTAGTAAGAATATTACCAATCTGGACTCGGTCAGGGCCGATGTCGAACACGCTGACCATGCGAGCGATGAAGTTGCGGATGGTTTTGAAGTTGATGCGTCCGATGCTCCAGGAGCCGTCGACCAGCAGCACGATGTCGGCCTTGGCTGTGGTCTTACACTGCTGAGCGTCTGCAGGGAGATGATGAGGAGGAGGAGGAGGAGGGAGGCAGTGAGCGAGACACCTGGTACACCACAGACACCCGCCACGAGTGTCCCATCAGATTCATATAAATGATTTGAGGGGAATGTGTGTGAGCAAGTGTGGAAAAAAGTGAGAGGAAACTTTGTGGGATACATCAGGGAAGAGAAGAATACATCACAAATTCTGACAATCACAAGATGTTTATACAGCAGAGGTTTTACACAGCATTATGTAACACAAATAATTCACACTCATAACACATTGTGTAACAGCTGTTGGTTCTGGATTAACTGCTCTCTCTTCTGGGCCTTATTTCTCTGTCTCTTCCAGCACAGCGAGTCGTCTGGGATTTTACATCCAGCAGCAGATCAGCCTGTGGTCTTTTCTGGCTGACACTTGGGCTGAACCCTCCAGCAGCAGCAGTCAGCCTCTCTGACGCTGTGATATATGAGGCCTCATGTTCCCAATAGTTACTGCGCATTCCTGCTCCAGGCACCTGTAGGGGTGAAAAATGGGCACTTGTCCTCTTTTCGAGGACGACAAGCTAGACGTTTTAAAAAAAAAGTGGCCCCTGTGTGCGCAATTGAAAACAGGTTAGGAGACAAGCGATTAAATGTTTTTGTTCTTTTTCAGCAGGCTGCAGAAACAGATGCTCGACGCTAAGAAGAACAGAGTCGGATGCCTGGCCCCAGTCTGTTTGAGTTATATCACTGGTGGTAAACAATATACTCATGTGTCCCTCCGACATTCATTAATAAAAACAGATGTCATAAACAGAGGAAGCTTTAAGAGGCATCTAATATGCTGCAGACGACTGCTGGATCCAGTGTCTCTGAGTGAGAGTCTCAGCAAATAAATATCCAGCTTAGTCTGACTGTGAGTTATAAATCACTGGTGACCCGCACAATCCTGCAGCAGTTGACTTTTTTGTTTGTGCACTCAGGCTGACTGTCTTTTTAAAACCTAAAATGAAATGAAAGGTTTCAGTCCAAAATCAAAAACACACACAAATGTGTTTACTGAGAGTGTCAACACAAGGTTAGCATTTTGTTTTTCAAAAGACACCCTCTTAAGTGTTCCATGGCAGCTGATGCATATGACTTAGTTGACGCAATGGTTTTCATCAGTTTTAAATCTATTATCTAACTTTCAAAACATTCAGACCGATAAGGGGCGCACAAAGAGCATCCAGTATAATTTGAGCAAAACAGAGTTTAATGTAATGTTGGAAAGCTTTGCATTGCAGTTCATTCTTGACCTTGAAACTAGCTGCTTGATAAAATAATGAGCAGCTATTTTAATCCATTTTAGACTAGATCCCCTTAGAAGGGCTTTAGAGTAACACTGTCACTTCATCTTGGGGATAATACGAAATGTTTTTGGGATCAACAGGGAAATCTTGCCAAAGCATTTATGCAATTATTTCTTTATTAAAAAACATATTATCATGCTCTTACTATAGTTACTATAGAGGATCTAGAGAAATATGATGTGTTAAAACCATCAACTCAGTATCGGTGGGGTAAACAGCCTATTTTTTCCTGGATAAAGCCACATTTTGGACAACAAATCCATCTTGAAATCAGTAGGAGGAGAGCTAGTTAGCTGAGTCCGTGCTTCTAGAGTCAACAAGGCTAAAAGAGCTAAAGACATAGCAGGACTGACCGTTTCTGTCAAGTGTTAAACATTGAGTTTTCAGTCATTTAATGTACTTCAGGTGAGTACAGTTTTGAGGTAAAAGCACTTAAAATGTTAATACTTCGAGCTAACAACTGTAGATGGTGATAACAAAGTAAAGGAAGAACGCCTTGATTTTGTAACTGTTTCCTTTCACTGCAGGATGGTTAAAATAATTATTTCGGGACGGTTTTTACAAATCTGTCTCCATGACGACTGAACAAATGACACATGGTCACAAGATTTGGTTAAAAGCAGGAAAAAGCATGTAAAAAATAACATTCCTGCAGCGTAAGACGGAAACATCGAAGTGGCTCTGCTAGATCTTATGGACCTGTCAGGGACTGGACTAAAGCTGCCTTTAAGCAGGCTGCCATGTGAGAGCTGCAGCTTAATATATGAGGATCTCTGAGTGGAACCTCAGTGGAACATCCTGGCCAGTTCCCCACTCAGTGGGCAGTCGGTCACTGTGTCTGCTCCCCATTACAGCAGGAATTTCTGCCCAAGGTCAGCACCTTCTCTGGGGTCTTATGAGAAGCATAACATTTTCCTAATTGCGTTCAAAAAAGCTCTGGAACATAAAAAAGTCTGTAATTGCAAGCAGAGCCCTTTTCTTCGAACAACATAAAAATGGGAAATATCTACTTTTGCAAGACTAAATAAACATTTGGGCAGCAGATAGTAAGATCTGAGTAACTCATCTGGGATCGGATGAAGATACATGTTGTTTGCGTCACCGTTAAAGGTCAACACGTCATGGAGTGGTTGCTCGCACACTGGCACATTTGTAGCATGTGAGACGGTCAGGGAATGTGTCCAACTGGGCAATTTATAAATTTTAATGTCAACACTTCAGCATGTCCATTAAATGGCGTGTCATTTTACTCCAGACTTCAAATGAGATATGAGGAAGGCTATGCAAGCCAAGCAGCTCAAAATAATTTACACTAATCATAATCATCTGCGCCCAATTTCAGTCAAAGAGACAGTGATCATAATACCCCTTGACAACAAATAATTCAATGTTCTGGCATTGATCAGGGCGGCACTTCGAAGTCAGATCACTCCTGTTCTGAAATGAACTGGATCAGAGCGTCTGGTCTGCAGGCCTGCTCTTTATGACTGCTAATGGAGTATCTGGAGAGTGGTGGAGTTTTTACCAGTAGAAATAGGCGGATCATTGTTAGGAATCTCAGTGAGGGTCGTCTTCTCCTCTCCTGCCAGTGGCATACTCTCCCCTCCGTCAAACATCCCAAAAACAGCAACTGAGTATTTTGTTCCTGCCCTGAGGGAAAAAGAAAAAGTCGTAAACTTACATCAGTCCTTGACAATCTTAATTAGATGACTATAATGCCAACATTTTAAAAAACAGATGGTATTTCAAATGACTAAACCTGTAAAAGCAGGTAGGTGTATAAAACTGTAGGTAATATTTATTTTTTCAGCATCAAGCTGCACTAGAGGAAAGTGTATTTGTTTTACGTTGAACAGGTGTGTAAAACAGTCCTATATTGTCCTTATCTCAGACATATTGGAATCAACACCCATTTCAAATGGCATGATAGCTACCTTAGCAAGATCTGTTTGTAGAGGATTTTTGCTTGGGTTTTACAAAGTGGTTGGAATGACATTGCTATGTGGCTGATAGACATTTTTTTTTTACATTTTCAGATAAGATTGTCACCAGGCTGTTGTTTGGTGATGGTAGGGAAATGGTAGGTGGTAAGTGTAAGCCATCCATGACATCCATGACTTCTAATCTGCTTTATCATCTGTTTTACTGTAAATGGGACCACCTCTTTTTGTGATCACACTGTGTTGAAGAAGAAAATGCTTTTCATAAGCTTACATTCAACTTTATGCAACCTGCTGGCCAATTAGAAAGGATGCAGGTTTAAGGCGCTTCTGCATTGGCTTCAATTATCAGAACTCTGTCAATATGCAGTCAATGATGAGGACTAGAGTGTGTACTCTATGTTTTCTGTGATGTTCAAAGTGGCTGCTAAAGTCATACTAGCACTGACAAGGGCACTACTACTACAGATGGTTGATCTTTTTTATCATCTAATATTCATTGGTTCCCTTAAGGCCTGAATTTCCTCAGAACAATGCATGCTTACCTGAGTTCCTCTAGAACAACTGTGCTATCATAGGGACCGACAAGGAGTTCCCCGAGGTCAACATCATTCCCTGAGGGGTGAAACGTCACTTTGTAGCCCCTGACATCTCCCGGTGCTGGATCCCAGGTGACTCTGAAACTGGTTTTGGTGGGCTCTGAGGTCTGGAGGTTTCTGGGAGCCTTGTAGGGTGACACTGAAATAGAAGAACCCGGCCAGAACTTCAGGACAAACTCATGAGGAAAAAAAACTTTAACACTACTCCAACTATTGGCAAAGGTTTGAAGATCAGCCACACCACATTCAAGCCAGTTTGTCATTAGTCCATAATACAATACCTTGAACCCGTTGTCACTCGTTAAAAAGCCCAGTGTCATGCTGTGTGTTAGTAATGGTAGCGTGTGATTGAGCATATGTTTAACTGTGATTTTAGTGTTCTAGTGAAAAGACACTGCTTCTCTGCAGCGCAGCAGCACCTGTAGTGTGAAAATAGTCATCTTAACAAGTCGTTTAAACTTGAAGTCATTCATAAATATTATTTTTGGTGGAACAAGGAAAAAATCTGCAACTTGGATGACAAAATCCCATTTGTTTCCAAGGCAGCATGACGTGCTGATATTTCTCTTGAAACAAGCAGCGAAATTGTCAAATAGGCCATTTTTCTCCATTTGTTTGGCAAAGGCTGACATGCAGAGAACATCCAGGAAGCCTGTTCAGATAGAGTCTTTATACTTGATTGGAAAGGGATAGTTTGATTTAGGGGTTCACATAAAGTGAAATATGTCCTGTTGGTCAGCTTAGTGGAAGTCAATGGTACCATTCAGCCATTCCCTTCAACTTTGTTGAAGTATGCCTTCAATTATTTGTACATGTTGAACTTGCATCCAAAGTTTTCCTTTAAAAATGTCTTTGCATTTATCAAAAACATGAACGTTCTCTTACTGTGGGAAAGTGAACACGAAAGCTTCAGCCTCATGGCTAATAAACTTGATGGTGCTTTTCTTCTTTTTGGCAGACAGCTAGGCTAGCCCACATAGTTTAGCGCACATTAAGTCACTATTGCTCTTTCAAGTGCTTGAAAAAAAATAGTATTGTATCAATAATTGTATTTACCATTTGGTTTTGTGTGTTAGCAATTTTGATCACTGATAATCATCATCAGCGAGGTTAGCCGATCAGCTGGCATAGGCTGATACTAAAATGCAGAAAAGCACCGTCAATTTATGAGTATTGAGCTATACTGCTCGATTTACCAAGGAAGTACATGTCAACTGATCTAATTTTTGGCAGCAATTTCCAGCATTCAGTACAACAAAAGAGCTTTAGCAATCAAACATTAGCTAAGTTCTGAAAATCAGGCAGTGCTACACTGAGTTACTAGCTCACATCTCTTACCATTAATTTATGCATTATCAGATTATCAAAATGATCAGACGCAATATATACAAAGATATGGATTAAATATCATTAACATTATGACTAATCTTATTGTGAAAAGTGAAGTAAAAAACAAAGTTAGTAGAGAATAGCAACATAGCCCAAAATCCACATCCAGTGTTTAAACATTTTTACTCTCATACCTCAATTTTAAACTCCAGTCTGGCAGGCCAATCACAGGACACCCTAAGACTCTGGGGTTGGGATCCATACATCAGCAGCAGATTTTTAAATTTTGTTCCACCAACAATAATGTTTTAAAAATGACCTCAGGTTTAAACATCATGGTTAAGATGGACATGTCTCTGCAGTGGACTGTCTGTCATAGGGTTGAATTATGGACCAACGTACGTGTCGTTCCTACTCCTTGCCTTGCTTTTCCTTCCCTGCGCTTGTAGATTGGGTGAACAGTGATGTTGTAAGTGGTTTTGGGTTGCAGGCGCTTCATGGTAGTGGATATTCCTGGGATCTTCAGGGCCACTTCTTTCCCTCCAGCACTGGGAACGTATTTCAGCCGGTAGTGGCTCACCTTGCCTGGTGCTGGCGTCCATGTGGCTTTCATGGTATGCTCAGTCTCATCTGATACAGTCAACTGTTTACCAGCAGCAGAGGCTGAAAACAAAAAAATACTCAATATCAGATAAATATTTAGTTTCTGTTAAATGTAAAAAAAATGATGCAATTGTTAGAGACAGCCAGGTGTACTTTTTGCAGGGAAGAAACAGGATTTCCCAGAAACAGACTTAAAGCAAACTTTTATGTTGTTGATTCTGGCAGCCCCTTTGGTCAAAAGCAGTATGAGATCTTAATCTGGTTAGTATGTGCATTTGGTTTCAAAGTTGACAGAAAGGAGCAAAATATTTTTCATACTGTTTTTCGCTAGTATGACTGTTCACATGATCGATGACAAAGTGGCAATGTATCTATTTGTGGCTATGATTAAGATTAATATATTAATATGTAATATGAGGATGGTGAAACAAAACTTTTTTTTTAGTGTAGTCTACGTCTAAGTTAGTCTAACTAGTGTACAGCTTACATACTGTAATAGGGATTTTGTTGAGGAAGCTAAAGTTATCACTATTTCCTAATAATGGTATTATTTCGTGAGGAATCCAACGCAATGACAGGCTATAAGAAAAACAATAAGAACTTTATTATATAAAGAAATAGCCAGTCTTTGCAATGATGGTCTTGTTTGCTTGGTTAGGTCATACTGATGCAATCTCTTTTTTCCTTTTAATGCTGCAGCTTTAATTTTTTTTTTTTTTTATCTTTGTCTTATATTATCCTGTTAGTTCTTGCTTGAGTATCTTATTTACTCTGTATTGTACTGCACTATATTGTACATATTTTTTTGTTTCTAATTGTAGAAAATGATTAACATGAAGATTTACTGCTCTTTCTATAGAGCTTGATTCTTAACAAGATTTGTTTATGCTGACAAAAACATACCAAAAATATCTGTTGATCCAAATGTTCCTCTTGTATGAAGGTTAATACATTTAATGTGAACATCTGATTTAAAACATCCAACCTGGCTATTCCTTCTACTGTTAAATCTCCTTCAACAGACCACAATTTATCAGTTTTTATGTTTTACATGTGCATGTACACTGTACAAACTTCTGATGGCTACTTCACAGCCATTAAAATGCACTTATTTTTCATCTCAACCCTGAAAACAATCATATTTCCTTCTTTCTCTCCAGGCCAAGTGTGGTTTCCTTCATATTCCTTCCATAATCATTATGTATTCATAACGGCAAGCTTAAATGTTGTGTAAGACCAAGAGCTTTATGCCAAAACTAATTGGTTATGAATTAGGCATTCACCCAGAAATTATCAATTTGTAGAAAATACTAACCACATTTTCCTTTTCCCCTGAAACAACCAGAGCCCTGTAAAATGAAATTAACTTATTCCGATGATTCTGCAAGTGATTACGAAAACTGCAAGGGAATAATTTGTATGTTTAATGATCCCAAGGAAAGTTTTTCAGCCAACTTGATTTCACTCTGGAGGATTTTTATTGGTGGAAAAAAAAAGCATTCAACTCCTCAGTGTGTTGATAGGTTTGAACAAATCTGTGAAGCTGGAGATGTAATCGTCCCGATGGAAAGACGCATAGAGGAACAATATGTACTGAAATGTGCTCCTTTGTCTACACGCTGCTTTGTTTTGGGTGTATTTTTTGTGTCGATTAGGGCAGTTTTAATTTCCCAAGTGTGCATACAGAAAGACAAATGTGTTGACACTTTTAGAGTTTGCTTCATCTCTTAAGCAAAATGTCAGACTGCAGCTCTCAGAGCGTCATTCACGGGACACACACATCGTACTAATATTCCCCTCAGACATGAGTCGTGTTATTAAAGAGAGTCTCGCAGCAAATCTGTCACCACTTTGGTTTTTCACTGCACATAATGAAAACTGTAAATTAAATTTGGACAATGTTCGTGGACTAGAAGCAGAAACCTGTGAGAGAGAGCCAACAGTATGATTATGCAAGCTCTGAAATTCCTTTTGTTTTAGTGATAAAAGGACATCTTTAATTTACTTTGATGTTCAAATTGATGGTGCACACTGCCCTGTAATCAAAATACAGCATTTTCTGCCAAATGTGTACACTAAAAATTAGTGAAAATGTCCCAGACTTCCCTGTGAGGGTTCATAACCCGACCACTGATTTTTAAAAACCCAAATTCACCCTTCCAGGGTGCACCTTTGAACAAGTTCTTTTAACCAGAAATCAGGATCCCTTTTTCTCCTTTCTGCCATTCTTAAATATCCAACGATTGTCAGAGGAACAGAAACAGGAGTCTTACGTGTGTAAATCTAATCATATTGCAATCTTTAGCCTGCTGATTAGGCAGAATTAACGTGTTAGCTCTTTGTAACCCAGGTTATGAAAAGTACAATGGAGTCTTACTGATCATGTGTTCAGTAATTCAACTAATTCCTTTATTCTCCAGAGCTCATGCAGTGTCTTACCATCAGTGGTTTCCTGTCCAGTGAGTGGGTCGCTGTCTTTGTGACCGTAAGCAGCGATGACAGAAACTTGGTAGAGCGTTTCTGGAGTCAGACCTTCCAGCACTGTGTTGGTGACATCTCCTGGCACCATTTTCTCTCCAGCCTCCTCGGAGAACAGCGACTTCCAACGAACCTGATACATCTTCACTACCCCGGGTGCTGCCGTCCAAGATGCAGCAAAGCTGGTGTCTGTCACGTCACTGGTGACCAGGTTTTTAGGTGGGCCCACCTCTGAAAACAACAGGAAAAGGTACAGATTATTATCAGTTTCTGTATTTTAATGAGATGGTATTTAAATCTATAATCTAAATGACAACTCCCTGAGTTTGAGCATACTATACCCCCAATCCAAAAAATGTCCCCCAAAATCACAACAGATGTTTTGAAACTCATCTGTGAGAAACTTTTATATTGTTTAAAGTCATACTGTGACTGTGTTGCTGAAATGTTCTTTCCCACATTTAACAGTTTGTTTTTAAATCCATCTTCTCTGTAAAACAAAAGGAACCATTTGGACGTGCTGGCAGATCTCATTGTTTTCTAAAATGGAAAATATTAAAAGGCCATCAAGTGGACAGAAGAGTTGAACAACTCACCACAGTTATAAAGGGCAGAGATGACTGGAGAAACACACGTGATTCTTTTATACTTCTGAGGATATTTTAAGACATTTCTGCTTCATTAGAGAGTGCAGAGGGTTGAGTTACAGGCAACATGGGAGAGGAAAGACATGAAACGTGTCAGGAACCGGATGAACCTAAAACGTCCACAGAGCCAGCGGGATAACAAGGGAAGAACTCTTTGCATTGTAGTTAAGTAGACATCTTTAATCCATCAAGTCAGAGCCTATTTAGGAACCTTCAGTATCCTGAGGGCCCTCTGACGTTGCAGTTCATATCTAGGGTCTGCATTTTTATGGCTGTCATTGTCATTTCAAGCTGAACTCAGACATAAACTGTGACTAAAAATAGACAGTTTGGGTATATTTCTACCACTGACCAGCATTTGACAGAATTTGATTAGAATTTGTCTCACCTACTGCTCATTTCTCTCGCCCCGTCTGATTTCTCTCTCTTTGAGCAATGTTGCAGCATTCATAAATCTACAAATTTTAACAACTATTGAACTAGGAAAATAAAGTATAAATAATGTAATATAGTGTAATAAATTAGGATTATCCTTTAAAGATCTTTCAAATGAAGTTCTAACTTGCTGTGATCCCATCTAATTGTCAAACACATTTTTGAAATGCCTCAAATGAAGACAATAATGAGAAAATGCGTATTAGGCACCTGTCCATCATCTGCTTTGGAGCAAATAAACAAACAAAGCTACACAAAGCCTCGTTATGAACGAAGTAGGCTATGTTAAGTATTGCTGTGCTCAGAGCAGAACAACAACAAAACACAACCAGACACAGTTTCAAATGCTATATTTCACAATTTGCAATAAACATGACAAAATATGTTTGATCGTGTGTGCTATTTCTGAACTAAATCTTAATCCAATCCATAACATAAACAATGGTTAACTAAATTTTGACTTGCAATTGTTGGTTTTGCCTTGATAGTGTTTGTGATCCTCAACAAGAATAGAGAAGCCTTAACATATGACTGGCTGTGTACATGCATGGTGCCAAAAGAGTGTTTAGTAAGATTTTTGGTGACTCGCTCGTGTTCCCTTTAGTATTAGTATCAGGCCAACGCACAAAAGTAACTTGGTATATATGGTATATATACTCCTCAGATGATGAGCCTTTCAGATTTTCAAATATCACACTTGCGCTTTCCTTTGAACCACCCACAGGACACAGTGTAAACCATGAAAACAAGATGAATGCTTCCCAGAGGGCAAACCCTTTTGATTTTAACGACTCATTGACCTTTCTCTGACGCCCCAAAAGGAACTCCAGTAGCTCCAGTGTTGAGGCTCTACAAAAAAATCTTCAGTATGAAGCATCTTATTAGCTTAATGGTTATTGTGTATACCACATGCCCTTCCTGCCCCCATTTCATCTCTGCCTCTGCTCTCTATTTAATAAAGAATTTTTAAAAAAAATAGTATGTTGTTTTTAACATGCTGGAGCTTTGCTTAACACCCCTGTTCTCCTTCCAATCCAGTAATGTGAAGACATGGTAACCATTGCCCCCTCTCTTTGCAGTGATAAGATCAGGTAAAACAAATGGGAATAATATTACATTCCCATTCAAACTTGTAATAAACCAGTATGTTCCTTTGTTAATGCATTGTGAGTAACTGTTGATTCTGCCATGAAATACTAGGAAAGACTGTCACAACTAATTTAACTCTTTAATCATCTCAAAGTTAAACTCTAACCGAAAACAGGTCTAACTTTAACCCATAAACATGAACCCTAAATTCAACCTTTGTTAAGATAGCCTTTCAAAATATGCTTACACCAAAACTGACTCCTGTAGAGATGTTAAATCAAGAATACACACACACACACACACACACACACACACACAGTACTTAAGTGTTTTCAGAGGCCTCCACAACCTTAACTGAACCACTGAGGTCAGCAGCACACAGAAGCCAAAGCTCTTATAGATTTGTTTATCCAGTGAGATGAAAATCGAATTCCCACCACCAGCAGCTCATGTTGCTACGAGGAGACATATGATCACTTTCCTATACAGACAGAGTAGCACACTGGAAATATTTATGAATGATGGCGGAGGAGAAGGAAGAGGGAGAACCAGCACCAAATTATGATCCATCTTCAGTTTATAGGAGTTAACATCGTGCCCAGGGGAGGAGATGGATGGACTGAGAGGCCAAGTTTACACAGTGTGCTAATTATAAGATAATATCAGATCCAACTCTATAATCAAGAAACTGAGCATGAAATAAATCACATTTAAGCTTCTGCTGACTGATTCAGATCTTAAGAGAGAGGAGTAAAAGAAAACACCAGGCTCTCCAGGTGCTTATAGTCGGAGAAATTGATTCTTATCTGGATTCAAAATGACAAATTCAGGATGCCTGATTTTATCTTAATGTCTTTGTGCACACTGATGAGCCCAGAGAGTCAAAATGTGTGTTATCGCCAGGATAATTTTTGTCATGTCATTTTAATTTTTTAAAAAGTGCAAAACATGTGGACAGACTGAAGGATGAGCAGTATGGAAATGTCTTTTAGTGAATTAAGTTCTATGGTCTGGCAAGGTTTTTAATTTGACAAGCTGTGTCTGATTTGAAGTATTTCTGCAAAGAAAACCACATCAACTTCATGTGACTTCCAGGATGGATTGTCCTTTGCTTCATCAATGCAGATCCATTAGTTTATTTTTGTCTGTCTGCTCACATGTGCTGCTCAGTCATCGTCTCTCACTCTTCACTGCACAGACGCCACTGCAGCCACCATGAGCAGGGAGCTGCTGCCATTTTTTATCTGCTTCAAGGAGCGCTGTCTGTCAAAGCTGGAAGCCGAGTCTAGAGGCTTTCAAGAATAACAGCCGCAGACAGAAATCAGACGGAGCAGCTATGGAATATCTGGCGCTCTGCAGACGCCACTCAGGCCTGTTTTTCCACAAATCATCATGAAGCAAATCTGAACAAAACCGCAGGAAATTTAATGCACTGAAGATATTTCCACTGATCTGCATGTATCCCTCATCTGTCTATCTATTCATCTATCCATCCATTGATCTATCCATTAATACAAATCTATTTCTATCTATATAATGCGTTCAGTTTGAAACTATAATCATGTTTACATCTTTTCACCTGTTTCTATTTACAACATGTAGTTATTAGTTTTCACTTCTGGAGAGGTTTTTCTGACATTCTTTCATTCAAAACTATTTGGTATAAAACTACTAAATGTGTTCATAGTGGATAATGTTTTGAGAATAAATTAAGGCAAAGACAATGGAGCCCTAACGGGAAATTTGAACATTCATGATAACTGGGCCATCTCTATCTGCTGACAAAGATTCTGTGCTAAAATCAAAAGCTCCAGATCAGCTACTGAAAGGACCTTGTGATGGAATTAGTTCTTAATGTAATGTAATAATCTCACTCTAAAATATGATGAAGATTAACTTTAAAATCTGGTTTCAAATAGTTTGTGTATATATATATATATATATATATATATATATATATATATATATATATATATATATATATATATATATATATATATATATATATATATATATATATATATATATATATATATATATAAAAAATATTGTAAGTACACAACCAAGTGCTGAGCTGCAGATCTACAAACTTTTGTCAGGAGTAAGTTGGTTTCTGTACTTCTTGGAGCCAGAGGTGATTAATTTGAATGAGAGCATGGAGCTGGGAGGATATCCTGATTGGATCTGACTGAGAACCAGACGACACACTGTAGTAGCCCTGCCCTAATGCACACCCTACTTTATCATCTATTTTACTCTAAATGTGACCATAGTTTACAAAATGAACATCCTGCTGTAAGGAGTAGACTTGATTCACGATTGAGACCATAAACTTCTCTATACTAAAGTACAGCTCAGGTCGGCCTTCTTTATGCTTTCTTAAAGATTTCCTATGTCAGTCTCTAAGCAGCTGAGTCTTGTGTGCTCTCTGACACAATGTTGGAGGGGAAGACTTTGTCTGGGACTCCCTGCGGCTGAAGCCTTACAGTCACAGTGGAAAGTCTCTTGGCTTATTAGTTTGTGTAAACTTGGCCACTAGACATGTTCCATCCACCATCAGACATTTAAAGCACCTTGACTTGCAAAGAGCGACTGCAGTCTTCCTACGGATTGCCCAGATGTGGGTAAATATCACTCTGGCAGTGTTGTCAGTGCTACTTCGCATGATATATCCTGTACAGCTCAATGAGCAAGGCAGTAATACTGCCAGAGCCCAATGTTCCTTTTGCCCCCTTAATTCATTTGATTGTGACGACAGTACTGGCAAGGTCATCCAAAAAGTTGTTAACTCCTGTATCAGAACATTATCAACCACTGTGATGTTTTGTTTTTTTTTGTCCTCACACGTGTGGATATATCTCTCAGGTAGCAGAAACAACACATCCACAAAAAATAAGGCCCTGGTGATGTTTAAGCACAGTGTTTTGGTTTTTTTTGGTCTAAACGGCAATTAACGGTGTCTGACACGTCCTATGCGACAGAGGGTTACATAGAACTTTCTGTCTAAAAACAGAAAGACAATCCAGCAATCCTGTCTACTTGAATGCGAGAAAAGAACAAACAGAAAAGAAGTTTGTTTGAAGCATACCAACAACTTTCAAGATATGGATGGGTAAATAAGAACCAGTACTGTGAAGTGAAATGGATTTCAAATTCAGGATTTTGGGGTAATCCACCTACATGGGTCTGGTCAGCTCACTTCTTTCCCCCCTATACCAAAACACTTTGTGAAAAATAAGTAGAGTTCCCTCTTACAAAAGTGGGGAGCCCTCAAATCAAGGGATTAAAGTATTTCACATATTTTCTTTCATTACTCTGTAGCATCATAGGGAAATATCTGTTCTCAGCCAGTCTGTATTACACCCCACAGGACCATTTTTCCCTGGGTAATTTTTTTCATCTTCATATGCAAATTGAGGAGATAAAATGTAATTCTTTGGCTAAAAATGTATGTTTGACTCCAAACTGGAGATTAAAGCAGCCAGAATCACCACAGGGATATTGAGCAAAGCCTGATTTTAGCTAAAATCTGCAGCTTTCTGGTCAATGGAAAAAAAAAAATCATCTTGTGTTCAGAAAAGTCGTCCAAGCGTTGATGGAACTCCCTGAAGAAAAGTTAACAAAAGGTGAAGACTGCAAAAACGTATCGCCTGATATTTCTACAGGTTGAAAGAAACAACCCTCCTTTTCTAGATCCAGACAAACATCACTGGTTTTAAGGACCCGTGTATTTTTAGATTGTTGAGGTTTCATTTTAATGGACAATTGGATTAAAAGAGTTGACCAAGTTTGAAGGATGACATAAAACTCACAAAAATTTATAACAAGACACAAACTTGTTTGGAAAAACCTCCTAAAAGACACCTCATCATTCCTATTTTGCAACTTTTTATCTTATTCCATTTAGCTGCAAGGTTTTTTTAGCCTCTTAATCTTTATTATCTAATCAGTTTCAAAGACTCTTCATCATCACCTTGATTCCTGACTTGTCTCCTTGTCGCAACAGTTGCTGTACTGGGTGTAAAATCAGGAAGTCCTGGTTAATGTAAAGTTTTTGGTTTCTCTCCAAATGAGTGTTAAAAGTGAAGGACTGAAAAAGGCCAAAAGCATCTACAGGGCCTTTATATATCAGCTGAGGACAGGTTTACAGAGATGGAGCACATTTATATAAATGTCATTTTACTTTATCCTGGGATCTACTCTGCCCTTGTTTGAACAAATTAAGACAAACAAAGTCTCTCCACAGCATTTAAACAGTATTTCAACCTATGACGTGAAATACAGTTGATATATCACAGAAAACATCATAACCTGCTGAATTTGGCATCAAGCAGAGTTTTCCATTTTAGCTCTCATTTGGTCGTAAACAGAAATCTCTTGCGTACAAATGAAGCCCTCATGAACCTTAACATGAGCTCTTACTGTACGATAAGAGCTTTTACAATGAGAAAGAGTGAGCTCACTGGTTTTAATGTGGGTACAGTATCAATGCAGCAGTTTTCCACTTCAGATCTGAGCAGGGTTTAACCCTACATGCGAGGGAAATAAAAGTTATGAGGAATCTCCTGCCAGCTGTTCCTGTTGAGGGCCAACACTGGGGATGTCTCTGGCCTTATTCCTCAAGTGTCCTCGTACTGAACCAGGCCTGAGATGCTATAATTGAGGGGTCAAACTGCTTTTGAACAAAAATATCTGTAATGCCAGAGAAGTTGTTTGTTTAAGGCATATCCCACCCCTTCTCCTTCAAAAGCCTTCACTTTATGACAGCCAAACCAGAAGAGGACGATAGAAAGTTTAACTCACTTGAAGATTAGACTTCAGACCCTCTGGATTGAGCTGTTAAAGAAGTTGGTGTTATGGAACTGTGGCAGTAAAGTGTCCTAAAATCTAAACCTTATTTTGTTTTGTTTTTTTAATCAGATTTGTCTATAATTGCATACTATAGTTATAATTAATTTAGATAGGGGCCTGAACTTGTTAGCATTTTCCAAGGTGGCTGCTGAGAGTTGTGACTTGCCTGGACTTTGGCTTATTGCCCAACACAGGGCAATAAATGACCTGTGCTGAGCCAACACGGGCCTAACAACATGATGCATCGGAAAGAAAGCAGGACTGGTTGTAATGATTTCATGGCACTGTGACCAACGAGGCATCTGGAGACAACGCGGATGTGGACAACACTATTAAATTCCAGGCAAGCCCTCACAAGGTGGAAACGCAGACAGACAGAATCTAAGAGAGAGAGTGAAAATAACATGGGAGAGATGAAGAAAGACAGACGGAAAGAGAGAGTGCCACAAAAAATAAAGAATTAAGAGAAATGGGAGTGGACAAATGGGACAGACAAAGACAGAAGGTGAGACAGCATGACAGGCAGACACATGGAGACGGAGACATAAACAGAGAGGAAGACAGACACAGGAATGAGTCAGTCTTCCCTGCTCCTCCTAACCTTCCAGCCCTGCTCTCAGCTGGGTTGCATTCCTGTCCGGTCTTGCTGTTTCTCATCTTTACCTCTCAACCTGTGTGGCTGGCTGACTGTTGTGTCCATTGTTACTGTTACCGTATGTGGATCACAGAGCTGCAGCTCCAGATGCACCAGTGAGCAAACACATCTTAACTACATCCATCCAAACAAATTCAGGTCCACCGTGATAGAATATTTCCAAAGATTCACTTCACTTCTTTTACAAATTCTTTTGTTATAATAATTTTTTTTGGCCTTGCAGAGAAAAGTCAGAAAGGTCTCCAGATGGAGGCAACGGGGACATTGCAGTAACAAGGTCTTTGTCTCAACTGTTTTTTTACACTCTTTTCTGCGTCAGTAGCAGCAAAAGTCAGAGTGACATAAATGATGTTATCAGCTCATGTCAGCAAGTCAGCACATACCATCTGCAGGCAGTCCAACATTTTTTTGCCCTAGTGCCCTCGTGCCAAGGACAAACATGTGTGCACACATCTCTGTCATCTCTCTTACCCATGAAGCTGATTAGAAAAGTTAACATTCTGGGCTTGAACTGCAACTGGATATTTGACAACCTCACAATAAGACCCCAGAAAGTTCAGACTGGCAGCCTAACCTCCTCTACGTTAGTTCTACACCAGAGCCCCACAGAGCTCTGTGCTCAGTCCCCTCCCGTTCACAGTGTACTCCATGTCTGCACTCCCAGATATCAAGAGTACTCTATTGTGAAGTATGCCGACAATGTCACCATCAGCAGCTGCATTATAAACAATGACGAGGGGGAATCAAATATCTTGCCGAGTGGAGTGAACAATCTGCTGCCCTATATCAGCAAAACCAAGGAGCAGAGAAAAAAGGAGGCAAAGGCACACACCCCTGTCTACATAAGTGGAGCTGAGGTGGAGCAGGTAAACAGTTTTAGGTCACAGAGCGCCTATCATGGGCAGAAAAGAAGCACAGAAAAGGTTCCTACGGAAATTTAGGAAGACTTAATTCCAGTGCCAAATTCTTGTCAACTTTTACATGGGAGCAATAGAAAGCGTCACAAACTGGCACGGTTTATCACCACCCAGTACATCACTGCTACCCATCTACAGAGCATCAGTGACAGTGACTTGTCTGCACAGAAAGCAAAGGATATTAAAAGACACCCACCCCAGCCAAAGTCTGTTCACGCTGCTGCCTTCTGGCAAAAGGCAGGCAAGTATCCATTGCTATACCACCAGACTATGGAGCAGCTTCATTCTTCAGGCTGAGAGATTCCGGTAGCATAAACGGACTACAACTTGTGACAACATTTTGTTGTACAAACTTATGTTGTAAGATGACAATCAAATTAATCTTTGAACCTTTACCAAAGTTGTATGGGCATAGGTTTGTAGTTACATCAGGGATCAGAATCAACTTTTTTGGTGTATACACTTTGAGTTTCATCAGAGAAATAATACCACGAAAATGGGGACACATCCTGGGTGAACATGGATCATTATGTTCCTGATCTGTTGAACCCTGTTGTAGTACAGTTGTAGTCCAATTTCCCACAAGCAACATCAGACTAAACTGATCCAAGCCCCACTGTTGTAAATCTGGGCAATAATACTCTGACTGAAAACTGAAAAGTGATCAGAACTGATACGAATGATGGACCAAAGTTATAAGGACACAGGAGGTTAAAAAGTAGACAAACTTATATGACAACTGGATGGCATTCCTCCCTTTTCCTCCTCACCACCTCCCTCTGCTCTTGTACTGTTTATTATCTCTCTCCTGTAACAATAAGCTTGACGCTCAAAGTCCCTCTGGATATTGAAAGTCGGATCACTTCTAACATTTTGCTCTGGAGCAGAAGAAAGCCATGTTTAAACACGGACTTGTATCACATGTTTGTTTTAAGAGCCCCTCTGATCGTATTCCAAGGTTTAGTCACAGCAATTACAGTAAAACCTCAAACATTAGCAATGGTCGTTGAGAACACAGTCATAATAAAAATACAGTAATCACTTAATCTAGAAGGATCAGAGGGGCACAGCTGTGTGCCAGAACTGAAACAGAAATAATTTCAAGCTTTAAATTACAATACTGTTTATACTGAGTCTCTATATAAACTGTGAACACAGACATTAAGACATCCTGACATGTGCATTAATCAACTGTATCTTCTGTAGATAATACGTCACTAACGGTTAAATTTTGTGTCTGAAAAATAAAGATTAAAGTCAGTCAGTGGAAGTATTATTGTTGTTTTTTTCAAGATACATGATCTCACCTTACCTGGGGCTGTGTCTTGATTAGGACTCCAACTAATGATTATTTTCATTGTAAACTGATCTATCTATTATTTCCTGTATTAATTGTATGACATCCTCAAATGTTTGGGGGGTTTTCTGGTTTGTTTGTTTTTTTAACTCAAACTAATTAATCAATTATCTAAATAGTTGGACATATAATAAATACTTGACAACTTATTGATTCATCACTGCAGCTGTAGTCTTAATTTCCTTAATTAAGTTGCTGCCTAACTAAAGGAAATTTTAACCTATAAACCTGAATTAATCAATATTTTTGACATTAATACTAAATCAGATGAGTGCCTATGAAGAGAATTCATTGCTCACAAAAATACCAAAGGATTAGCACCAAACCTGGGAACTCCACTGAGCTTTGTAGCCTCTTAGCTCATAGTTTTGGTCAAGTTCAGTCTGTTTTCATCAACAGCAGATTTCAACCCATTGTAAACCCAATGTGCACTGCCTGCCAGCAACAGACAGGAGACACTAGCAGGAGGAGAATGTGGAGGAATTAGCTGTTAAAAGTCAGATATTTTCTGTCAGAAGAATATTGTACTAACACAGTGGGATAATATTTCTCCGCTAGTATGTTAGCCAACATCTTTAAACCCATGAATATGTGGAGGTTGTCCATCTATTGCTTTTTTAATGTTTTTCTGGTGCCTAGCAACCAAAACACAATGAATTGTATGTATAACTGGTTTACCTTCTAGCGTGGTGCCCTGTCCTTCCAGGGGGTCACCCAGTCCAGACGGGTATCGTGCACTGACAGAGATGTCGTACTGAGTGCCTGGCTGCAGGTTCTTCAGAAGGGCGGCAGTGCTGTCACCTTTCACAGACATTTCCTTCTTGGGGCCACCAGCGGATGGTCGGTATGACAGCCGGTACTGTTGCACATTCCCTGGTGCTGGCTCCCAGGAGACTTTCATGGAGGACTCGGTTTGGTCAAAAACCCTCAGGTCGCGAGGGGAGCCCTTGGCTGAGAAGACAGTTTTAGGGTCAGAAAACCTGCTGATTCATTCTGGTTCATTCTTAAGATTGTTGTACAATAAATCAATGGCAATCCTCAAATCATTTCGAGTTAACATGCTAATGACAATCAATTTTGGAACCCATTGGCTTTTGTCTGACAACGATTTAGCCTGTTGTTTCAGGGCTTTTGATGGATTAATTGGTGAATGCTAATTAAATAACAAATGGAAAGCAGAACACTTTCAGTAACAAAATCTTGTCATTTGCCTACAGATTCTGGAGATTAATGTACTAATTGTTCTAAACCAAGAGCTGTTCCCCAAAGAAAGTTACCGACATCCACAGTTGTACATTGGTGACTCATAATGAATCTTAATATGAGCTGAGGTGTAATATCGGATCTGCTTGACCACATCTTGAGATAGTCCAGATATTTGGTGTAAACACAATCCATACAATTTGTCTCAGAGATCATTTCGCACAGTTTATAAAAGGAGTCTGGGGCTGTTTTGCACCCATCCCAAATTTGTTATCTCGAAGCAGCTTTCTGTAACCTTTGTTGGACTTAGGAATGAATCAATGTGCCTTATGTAACTAAAGAAAAATATGTCTGATTTTCACAAACCAAACTATAAGAATAAATACTTTTGTCAAAAAGTTGTCCTGCAACACTAGCACAGACCACTAACAGTCTACAGACCAACCACTGCAGAAGCAGGATTCTTGCCAGATAATTGCGCATGATGTCCTTGAACGGATGAGAAATACTCTGTCTGTGGCATCCTTGATCAAGACACTGAACTCCAAGTGGCTCCAGTTGAGTTGCTCAGTAGAAAACTGTGTTGCATGGGGCAGCTGACAGGATGTGAATTACTGTAAGTAGGATATGTTCACACAATTCCCCTTTGAAAAAATAACTGTTTAAATAAAGCAGTGACTCATGTGCCTTGGTGTTAACGCCTGCTGCTGAAGTGTTTTATTGTTGAATCTGCCTGATGATGTTTTTTCCTAATGAGTGATGAAAATGTCATGGGTTTTTAGCTTCATTCACTTATTTTTTCCTCACCAGTAGTCAGAAAAACTGAAAAAAAGCAGACTAAAGTGATTCCTGGTGGTGGCTATAACCAAGTATAACATGCTTTTGTCCCATCACAGGACTTAGTGGAAAAGTCTGCAAGTGAAAGGGCAGCTCATGCAAACCCTCCAGGCACTGCATCAATTCATAGTTCTGAGATAAAGTCATGGTACAGTAAACATTGTAATGGGAACAACATTGTCAGCCATACAGCGGGAAAAAAAAAACATAAATCCATCTGAGAGCCAGCTGGGTGTTTCATGTCAAGGAGGTGCAAGATGGGATTAATCCTGTCTCTTTTTGTAAACCATCAAAAATACTAAAAAAAAAAAAAAAAAGAGAGAGAGAAGAATTCACCTCAGACGACAAGCAGCTGCACCATCTGAAGGAGCTGGAGGGGAGCAGTGCTCTCGGACACAGCAAGAAATGCTGTTGCCATGGTAGACAGGAATATCATTTTATTTCCAGCTGTGTCCTTAATGTTTTGGCTCAAGGGCGTTAATCTTGAAAAGATGTGTAATTCCTCCCTAAAAGTGCGAAAGCTCACAGCCCCCAATGAAAGTTTCTATACATGAGAAACTCTCCCTTCACGAATAAATGAAAAAAATAATGATAATTACTTAAGGGCACTGTCCTGAGTCTGGAGGAAAAAATCTCCTCCACTTTCCTTTTTCACTGTTTATCACCTTTGAGTATCTTGTCCCACTTCTATCTCCCTGCTTTCTATGCTTCCGTCTGTTTCTCATTCCTTTCCCTGTAAAGCAGGACAGATCTGACAAGCAGCTCGATGGGTGGCAGGTTGTACAAACACTCCAGAGTTCACTTTCCACCAGGGTCAAAAATGTGTCGACTCCTGGCACTCCCAGGCAATATCGGAATGAAAGCAAATGCCAAATGGCAGATGATGAATTAAAAAAAACAAACACTGTGGACGATAGAGTCACTGAAGCGGTCATAATGAACTCTGAAACCATTTCCATTGTGGTCTGTAAATGACGTAAATAGATCGATTGACAGCTTGGCGTTAGTGTTTTCATTGTCCAACATCTCTGTGATTTAAAGTTACAATAAGATTTTTATAGTTTTTACTGTCCCACAGCACAAACAAAATGATCTCTACACATCTGGAGGCACCTGCTGTGGATCAGAACCAGTGACTCAACGATTACTTAACCAGCTCCTCAGATTTCTGGACTTTAGAGCTTTAAAATCTGCTTTCGAACAACAGTCCACTATCTATTGGAGCTTCAAAAACATCTGATTTGTTGATCATTATTTGTTACCCCTTTGACCCCCTGACTGCTGACATGCACTAATTTGTCACCTGCCAATAATCGATTAGTCAGTCAAGAAATATCTAAATCCTATGATTCCAGCTTCTTAAATGTGAATATTTTTGGTTTCTTTCTTCCTCTTTGACAGTAAACTTAATATCTTTAGGTTGTGGAAATATTAAGACATTTGAGGACATCATCTTGGGCTTGGGGAGACTGATCAACATTTTTCACCATTTTCTGATGTTTTCTGACCAAACTAATTTTAGTAGAAGATTAATCAAAAAAAAAATATCTTAACCATTCTGCAACATAAAAAGTTGTCCAATGTAAGTGGTCAGCTCTTTGCACTGCAACCATGGACAACAATCAACTGGATTGATGATACGGTATAAAAGTTTGTATTTGATAATGGAGAGCTAAGATGTAATGTTATATGGAGCATACTTTTTAGAAAAATTCTAAACCGATTTATTGAGAAAGTGCTGTCACAGTAAACTTCCACTGAGTCTAGCAATATTTGAAAGATATCTGTGCTCTAAGACATGATACTTCCAGGATCTAAGGGTTTTCTAGTTTCTAACAGTGTAATATGAAGCTACGGTTACCTTCTTTGGTGGTGCCTTCAGTCTGCAGCGGCATTCCAGAGCCGGACTGGTACTCAGGAATAACAGTGACGCGGTAGGTGGTTTTAGGCTTAAGTTCCTGCAGCACAGTCGTTGTCTCTGGGCCAACCGTTGTCTTCTCCATCATCGAGCTGTCGTCCCCGACAGGTTCATAGGTCAACCGGTAATGAGTGACAGCTCCTGGAGCTGGCTGCCATGATACTCTAAAGCTGTCTGTGGTCTCTTCGGATACTCTGAGGTTCTGCACAGGGCCAAGTTCTGCAACAAATGTGAGTGAGTTGTACGTGCTGCTGCTTTCATCTTCCAGCTAAAAATATAAGGGTAAAAGTCTTGAGTGAACATAAATACCTTCTAATGTGGTCTCATAGCCGGTTACAGGCAAACTGTCTGCCTTCTCATACTGAGCTTGAACGTTGACCTCATAGCGGGTGAGTGGGTTGAGGTGGGGGAGGATGGTGGAGAGCGTGTCCCCAGGCACAGACATGGACACATAATGCCCATCAGTGTCATCTGCTGCCTTGAACTTAACCAAATAGGACTTGACGTTGGTGGCGTCAATCTCCCAGGAGGCCCTGAAGCTTCTGGAGCCGACCTCTGAGAAGGACAGGTCCCTTGGCTGGACCAGTCCTGGAACAAAAAGAAAGGCACAAAGTTTGTTTTTTACATATATGCAACAGCATCTTGTTTTTACTGTAATGTTGTCATTACATCTTTCTTTTCCATTAATGTTACCATGTGATTGTTACAGTTTTTTAGAGTTTGAGATACAGTACATATGACTGATCAATGATCATCTAAACGAACATCAGTTCAGGATTCAACATTTAACACCACTTGACAATCCCCCAAAGCAGTTGTGATGTTCCATTTCAACAATTAATGCAAATTCATCCAATCCCAGTGAATTGCTGAAATGCTTGACCCTGCTTTTCCACAAGTTTAACCAATCATAGTTTCCCGTGAGTTTCAACAATGAAAGCAGTCACTGGGCAAAACATTTAGCTTTACCTGCAAATTGCTAAACTTGCTTAATTGTTTCTGATTGTTAAGATACCAACATGTGCGACACAAACATGTCACATTTACCAACAATAATGAATGGTAAAAACGGTGTTACACTGCATGAAAAGTTGTCGTCAAACACAAAAAATTGTCATCAACTGACATTCGCATTTTTCAGAAGACAGTGCAGTTTTCAGATAACAGTCAGAAGCTTTTGACAATTTTAACTCGGCAAAAAAAAGGGCTAAAAGCATTGTAGGCCTCGATGATCCTGATTCTGACCTCTAACAAACATTCTCAGCTATAAAGTTATTTTGGTATCTAGGATGCAAATTGAATGAAATGAATTAAACTTGCTCATACTTTCAGATCTGATACCTATGAGTGCCCCCAATCCTCTTAAAAATGTCCCTTTAGGAGTCCTGTATCTATATATTGAGAGCTATAAAGCATGTTGTTTTCACCTATGACCGTTTGAGGTTCTACCCAGCACAACTGGACTTATTTCTTAACAGTTATACAATGAACATCTTTATCTTGGTTTAAGTGAGTATGCACTGTAGAAAAGACAACCAAGACTCCCATCAAAGAAAAGTAAACAGTAGCAAATGAAGGAAACCAGCGCGTAGAAAGGCTGACCAACATGTCATGTAATAAAGATGTCCAATTCCATGTGACAGCTCCATCATTCAAACAAACGTCAGGCGGGCAGCTGCTGTGAAACTCCCCACTCTTTGAGCCAATTTGTTACATGGAAGCTGTGACTGTGCTGCTCCTGAACACTTCTCTTTGTTGACATAAAGTCATTATTATATAAGAATTATATAATCTGCAATCAAAGCTGGTGTGAGTCACATTCTGCACTGGCAGACCTGGAAGCGGCCTTTGGCAAAGTAACAGAGTGATTAATATTTGGCTTTAAGAGGGTGAAACAGCATTTGAGAGGAACTCTTCTTACTTGTTTAAACTTGACTACCAGATGTTCAGGGATGGCTAATGATTTCAGCCCAAAGAAACCATTTCAAAGTCAATTTTCGTTTATGGATATGTGACGAAAAACACGCTTGTCTAGATTGTCCTCATGTGAGAATAAATAAGTCATCTGATGCCTCAACTTGGGCAAAACAAATCCTAAGTTTTCATCTCTGCAACCACTATTTGACCCAGTTCTAATAGTTCCACATGCAGGACCTCTCTCTCTTGGAAGATCAAAAGGTGGACATGTGTTTAACACATTGAGGCAAAAAGTAGGGTTCGGCTCAAATAGACACGCTTGGAAAAGTGACATGAAAGTAACTGTGTGCATATGGACGACTATTGGTGCTGCTCTGTGTCTTCCCCCAGCAATGAATATGGTAGAGTAACATCTGAGTGCTGTGGCAATTAATGTTTTTTTACTCACTAGAAATGTTCTACATCTAAATCGTTGACTGGTGATCTCATTAATAAACTTAAAAGGATAAAAAACATTCAATACTGTTCAGTGTACATATACAGAAAAAAAGGTACTATCACAAGACAGTTTTACATGCTTGATTACACTACAAGGCCGTAGCTTTTCATTTGAAAATTGAACCTCGATCAATTTATAGTGAAGAGTATAGTATAGTGTGGTGGGACGCTAAGTGGTGGTGATACTGAAGTCATGTGATCATGATTTATAGCCAAACATTAGCTGTTTACCTTTGGTGGTCATGTTCTCACTCAAAAAAATCATAAGTGGTCTTCATCTGTGAAGATTATCTTGCTGAACAAAACATGTCATAAAAACGTTGTTTGCCACAGAGCTTGTGATCGGCAATAACCTTAATTCAATTGAAAAATCTCATAGGCTTTTTGTCAAGGTAACCAGGATGATGCTAACTTCCAGGTTGGCCTACAAAAATCTATGCAGCACTCTACTGAATTGTACATTAAGCTAGTATGCCTAATGCTTGCATGTGCGACGGATAAAACAAAGCTAGCACACTAAGTATTAGCATGCAGCTTAACAGACTATTCCCACTACTTAACTGCTTTGCTATAAGCTCAGTTGTGATAAACAACCTCGTCCTTAAACCAATTTGTAATTCCCAGGAAATGATCCTTGATGCAACCCAGAACAGAATTAATTAAATCTAAATTACAACCGACCATAAAAAAAAAAAAAATTGTTCAAAAGACCTTGAACAAAGTACAGTGTCATAGAGGATAAGAATAATACTACTCACGTCTCTGTTGGATGTTGCGAAGTTCTTGCTCGATCCTCAGGCAGATGGACTGTGTGAGTTCTTTGGAAATTCTCTGGAAGGCATCGAAGTCCTCTACGGTATACACATGGGTCTCAGCAGGCTTATTGGCGATGGCCTCCAACTCTGATCGTACAGCATCCTTGACACCCACCGCAAAGATCTCCACATCAGAATTCCTCAGCTTGGTGGCTGGATCCCGGAAGGCGTCGGATGACTTCCCATCAGTGATGAGGATGGTGACACGAGGAACGTGGGCACGGGCCCCTCTGGAGGCCTGAAAGATCCTCTCTCTCACATAGGTCATGGCCCTGCCGGTGTTGGTTGAACCGCCACGGTAAGGGAAAGTCCTCACAGCCTTGACTACGGCGGCCAGGTCATGGTGAGTGTTCAGGTAGAACTCGGTGTGAGGGTCCCTGCTGTACTGGACCAAGCTGATCTGAACCTTATCTGCCCCGATGTCAAAGGAGTTCACCAGCACCTCCAGGAAAGCTCTTACTTTAGCAAAGTTAGCCAGACCAATACTGTAGGAACCATCAACGAGGAGCACAACATCGGCCTGAACATCCACGCCAAGAGAACATTCTGGACATTGGATTAATAAGAAGATAATACAACGTTAGCTACCACTAGCTTCAATGATAGCACACTGAGGTCAGTAAGAGGCACAATTCTACATTATAGCTACCTGAACTATATTGCACTTAGCCAATACAGCCATTGTGTCAAATGATTAAATCAACCATTGATGACATTATGTTGTACTCACCCAGCGATACTGTAACTGGCTGTGTCTTCTGCATGGTCATGATGGGGTCACTGGGCATCAGGCCCTTCAGGGCATACAGATTGATCTGGTACTCTGTATCTGGAGAAAGGTCTCTGACCACCACCGATGTCTGGCCCGGGCCGACATACAGCTCCTGCCTCTTGCTGCCGGTCATCATGGGGATCATCTGCACCTTGTACCCTGTAACCTCTCCAATAGAGGCGTCCCAGGTCACCCGTATGGACTTTGATGCCGTCTCCAGGACTTGGAGGTTAGAGGCTGGCTCGACAACTGAGAAAAATCAGAATTACAGTATTATCTGAATGTCATTGTGAAATAATTTTCAGAAAAAAAAACAAAAATAGCGAAGAAAAAAAAATCAGGTTATAGTACACTGTATATCAAAACACTTAAAGGAATAATTCATGTTTTGGAAGCATGCTTAATTGTTCTTTGTCTGAGAATTAGATGAGAGGATTAAACCAATCTCATATCTGTTCATTAAATATAAAACAATCTTTATGCCAAGCTAAACTAGCTGCTTATAGCCTCATATATACACACATGAGAGTGGTTTTGATCTTCTCATCTAACTCCCAGCAATATAAAGAATAAGTTGAACTACTGATTTAAGATTAAGTGCAAAGGGAAACTGAAAACTTAAAAATGAAAATGTTTGAGACAGATGTGGTATTTCTTTCACACACATCTCACCTTCTAGTCCGCTGACGAGTGAGCTGAGCTGATCGTCGACACCAGCGCACATCTGAGTGATGAACTCTTTCTGCACATTCTTGATTGAGTCAAAGTCGGCAACACTATAGATATGACTTCTGTGAGGAGTGGAGGCCATCAGTTTCATCTCCTGTTCGTCAGCCTGTTGGATACCTATAAAGAACAAAGAATTTAAGTTGTGGTGGATGCACAACATGTGATAATTGATGAAACATCTTAAAGTCGCTGGCAACATGTGACTGTGTCAGAGGTAAAGAGTGAATTTGTTCCAGATCTACAAATACTGTCTTGAATTAGCAATCTGTAGAGACGTGAACTGAAACATTTGTTTTCCACATTAGCGCATAAAAGTTCTCCAGCCACCAATCGACAATAGAAAGCCTCAACTTTTTTTTGTTGTTATTCAACTGGCTGGAAAGTCTGACAGCACGGGCAGTAAATATGAAACTGGTTGGACTCCATTGTAAGGGCGGTGAGTTTTACAGTTCTATATTCTTTTGTAACACTGACGCCATTAGTAAAGCTGTGAGTCTTTACAGACGATAGTTTATTCAAAGATTGACTCAGTGGTATTTTTGAGTACTTTAACTCCATTACTCTGCTTCAGCACAGTTCTGAGCTTGATTATATCCATTATTGAGAGACTTTGCCTACTCTCACTTCTTTCACTCACTTTTGGAGGCAATTCTTGCTTTTTTACTCATTTCTCATTCATTACAGATTAAGATTTGTACATAAACTTTGACCACAAGTTAAAATCATCAAATATAACAAATCTCTATTCATTCTTCTTTCTCTTGTCTTTGGTTCTGTTTCCCGTTTCCATTCCTTCCCTATGTTTTTTCTTTGTCATTTTAACACCGTGGTTTTAATACTTTTAGGATTATGCTCTATTTATTACTGTTTTTAAAATCATTTTTTGAATATCTTCCACACTCAGACACTCAGTTGTTTTGTTTTTTTTCCACAGATGTGAAATATTTTCCTTTAGTTAATCACACATCACTGATTTCCGTGCACAAATTTCACCACTCAAATATTTTTCTTTCACTGTGGCTGAAAGGAAGCCAAGCTCTTCTGTGATTTGTGAAAACTCCAGTAACTAAGAGCATATTTCATGTTTGACTAAGCACTTTTCAATCAGTGACCTGTTTTTCAGCGACTGAAGAAGATGAGCTGTTATTATTATTTAACCACCAGCCCTCTTTAACACCATGGCAACAGCCCACTTCTGTTTCTCCGTCCTGAGATTATGGAAAGTCTGACAATGAAGCCTTAGCGTAAACATACATAATACTTGCTATCACTCGCTTGTAGTGTTAATGATCTAGGAATTTCATCTTCTGCCCTTTTACGTCCTCACAAGTTGCTTTTGCTAGTCGACAGTTAAAAGCATCAAAATACGAATGGAAAATGTAAGATGTGGAATGTCATAAACTTGTTCTGGCTATGTACCGAGGACAAAGATCTCCACCCCCCTGCTCCTGAGCTGCCTGGCGTAGATCTCCACTGGATCCTCAGATTTGCCATCTGTGATGATCACCAGCACTTTGGGAAAATCCTTCCTGGCGCCGGCCGCCTCACTGAAAGCGGTTTTAAGAACGTAGTCGAGGGCATCACCTGGAGCAAAGAGACAGGCAGGAGGGAAGTTTGAAGTAATGCAAGCTATTCTATATCAAGTTATAGGAAACAACATGAAGTTGTTATAATAATACAATAGCTGCAGAAACATTAAAGGACATTAACAATGTACCTGTCCTAGTGTCTCCTCCTTTGTATGGCAGCGAGCCAATGGCCCGGAGCAGCGACGGTCGGGTGAAGTGTGTGTTTAGGCTGAACTCTGGCCGTACGTCATTGCTGTATTGGATCACGCCCACTCGGGTTTTGTCCTCTCCAATCTGAAAGGCGCCGGCCGTCGCTGAGATAAAGTTACGGATGTATTTGAAGTTCTGCTTGCCAACACTCCAGGAGCCATCCACCAAGAACACCACGTCGGCGATGGCGCTGAAAGAGCATTCTGGAAAGAGGACAAGAGACAGTGGAGGAAATATGTATGGGGGCACTTCTGAAATGTAGTCCATAGAAAGAGAGAGAGACAAAGAAGGATGGAAAGTGTTGACTGATACTTGTTTATGGTCGGAAATTTGGTATTTCTGTTCAGTGGCTCATGTCATAACTGCCAAGCAGCCTGTTATAAGTTAGGCTTTAATGGCAATGTAGTTGGTCCATGGATGTCTTTTGGTCCAGATTCAGACACCTAAAAAGCTATTAGACTGATGCGCTTAAGTTCAATATAGAGATTCATCCTCCCCAGAGGATGAAATTGGTGATGAGTTTGCACATGACTGGCCTTTATCTCAGAATATATAGCACTTTTAGTTGCCTTTAAAGAACGGTATTAATGTTAATGCCACCGTTGTGAATACAACTAGATTGTTTCCATTTTCCTCAGAGTAGCAACTGCCGACAACAAAGAACAGAATGTGAATTTATTAATTAATGTAAAAGTGAAAGCAGATAGAAATGCCAATGGTCTCTTTATTCTATAGCCATCACACTGTGCCATCAGCATTTAATTCTTGTGATAAGTTAAAGCAAAAAACACAAAAACACAACTAGATCTTGATAATAATGTCATAATGTAATAATGTTATGACGGTTTCCCCAAACAGCTTTTGAAGCTCATCATCGATATTCTCTTTTCGATTGTTCAGAATCCTTTAGGAGCCGTTCGGTCCCACTAGATGTCAGGTTGTAGCGTTGTAGGCTGAGGTACAGGACTGCGCTCTGCTCGCTTGGAGTTTCCGTTTGACTTTCCTCTCATGAAAAGCAGGAAAAATCAGCACAAGCTCGTCATCATCTGCAGAACTGGGCCAGGGCAGCAGCAGTGCTCTTGTAAATCAGGATCTGTAATGGTTTCCACTTCTCTCAGCACTTCGGGGCTGGGCCTGCTCCCCCAGCTCCAACAGTGGCCTCCCGCCCCGCCCACGACCCCCGCACTGACTGAGCATGCGCAGCTTCCTCCATATTGGCATAATTGGCCGGCAGGGGCCCAATCCGATGACCGAATACTTTAGAGATTTATGGGAGCCTAATTTTGATTATTGCTATACAATGGGGTGTTGTGTGGTAGGAGCCTCCCATCGCTGCTGAGCTCAGGCTGAGGGACACCGCCCAACAGGGAAGAAGAAAGTTCGAGGACAAAATGTGGGAAAGTCGAGGAAGAATGGCGAAGACCTGAATGCTAGTAACTCATTATGTCAGCGGTGATGGAAACCTCTCGTTAAGGTTCAAAGTTAATGAGGGAGAGGACTTACTGACTGAATCTGAAGCGTCTGGTTTCCTGGATGTTCCTCTTGAGCTCCCACTTGACTCGACTGAAAGACAAAAACACATTCATGCCATTACAATAGTTACAGACAATAATATAATCTTATCTGTTGCTGAAGCTATCCTCAAAAGACCCAAACCTTCACTCGAACATCATCATGTGAACTATTTTCTGTCAGTAACTGTTACTGTTTTCCTTTAACAAATAGCAGAGCACTCAAGCTGGATCAAAACCCGTCTTTTGTGGCCATACGTAGGATTTCTTCTCCCATCTGGGGGTTTCTTGTGCAACATTTCCTACTCATATATACAGCAAATGTGCAAAATGAGCTCCCAAATGGTGAAATTAGAGAGTTGATGTCATAGTTTCTGACAGATTTCCAGGGAATCTCCAGAGCTCTGATCATCAGTGTTTGCAGCTGTGCCAAGCAGACGTCCCCACCAAACTGCATTGGGATGGAAATCTGAGTCACCACTCATTTACTGATCCATAAGCAATGATAAATGACAGTTTAATGTTTACTAGTTTTTGTATTTCAACCAGCTGCAGCTGCCCATCCTATCTTATTCGTGTCCAGAGTTGGAGCATTAAGTGCTTCACCTCATTCTGCCTCTTTCACTTACTATATCAGCAATCCCTGGCCTTTTTGGCTCATGACGCCTTCGAATAAACCAATATCTATTTATGCAGTCCAGATGCCTTGATCTGCATACAAATAGCACCAATTTAGACTTTCAAATTGCGTGCAGTGCAAACGCCAAATTTCAATTTTGCATGCAGGTGATTCTAATCCATCCAATTAAGTCTGTGGAAAACAGATGCCTGAAAAAGGTCAGGTGATGTAGTAACGAGAGTGGGAAAGTCCAAGGAGATCAGGGGTGATGGATGGGTCAACAACAAACACAGGAATTCCACCACTGCAGACCACAGGAAGTTCCCATCCCATGAGAAATGGCTTGAACTTAGGTCCAGTTAACAGATGTAACGCATTCAACTCACAGAAACGCACATTACAAGAATAACCTCATCTTTTTTACTGCAAGCACTACGTTTGTACTCTTTCTTCTATGTGTATACTTCCTGCTTACAATCTGTGAAGCTGTGTTACTTGTACTCAGATAGATGAGGCCATGTTGACTTCGTCTTCATCACAGACTATGGACATGGATTGTAAACAGTTAAACAATCTATGAATAATGTTTTTTTTTGTTATTATTTGAAGGATTTAAAGAGGCCCCAAACTCAATATTCAAGCAAACATTTGAAGGAAGTTATACAGAAATTGATGGTTTAACTGTCTGTGTTTATTCTGAAATTGACAAACTAAATGGATGTTGTGTTGAGACTGTTGTTTGGTGTTATTTCCAGGATCCAGAATGAAATTAATTCACAAAAAAATTGTCTGAATGTTTTAATGATGACCATGAGATATGATCATAAGCTCAACAACAGCTACTTGAAGGTGGTGAGATTGTTTTCTCTTTCTTTATTTGAAAATGTGTTAAAGAATGTACATTTTCTAAAGAGCTGCACTGCATGGGAAAACTGAAATAATGATGCAGAGAGCGGACGACATGATGGAAACAAACGCCGTCGGGGGTTCCTGTTATTTTGTCCACTCTCTTTATGGGGTCTTTAGTAACATTACCAGCCAGATTGGTTTTAAACTGAAGCAGGTTGTCATCGTGGTTACTTCCTGCCAGAACTTACCAGCTGCAGACAAACTTTATTTAGCATTTGGATAAATATCTGTTGCTACTTTACACACACACACTCACACACTTCGGGGCACAGTGACTCACGTGTGATCTGGCCGGTCATGGGCAGACTCT
Organism: Acanthopagrus latus; assembly: GCF_904848185.1. Taxonomy (NCBI): domain Eukaryota; kingdom Metazoa; phylum Chordata; class Actinopteri; order Spariformes; family Sparidae; genus Acanthopagrus; species Acanthopagrus latus. The sequence continues at coordinate 5,282,712 of NC_051060.1, read as the reverse complement.
CCTCTGATCCAGCGTACGCAGATATTGTTACGGTATAATCCACATCTGGAGTCAGGTCTGAGATGGAGGTCTTAGTGGCAGATCCAGGCAGAGTAAATTCTTTCGCTGGTTCTTCTACAAGAATGCACAGAGTCAGAGGGAAGCTATTAGGAAAATATTGCATTACTTCATTTCTCCAAGAGTCAAAACAGGGCTCCAGAAAAACCTGATTCCGACTGTTGACCCGAGGACTGGAAGAGCCGCATAAACAGACAACAACAGTTTGATTCAATTTAATGAAAACTTTCCGCATTACTAGGAACCAAAACACATTAGTTTAACCCTTAAATGCCCAAATCTTCCATTGAGTCAAGTGCAGTTATTCATTAAATGATGCCACCGCTGCACATAGTGTACAGTTCATGTGTTGACTCTTTAAGTTTGGAAATTATTGATGCCTATTTTAAAGAATTATTAATGTGAAAAGACTAGATTAGATTCATACAAAGAACATCAGATATATCACCTCAAGCTCTCACGATACTCATAACGTTAGTTATGCCAGTTCAGTTGACAGTACAGTTACACCTCTCAGTTGTTAGCTGTCTCAGTTAGCAAAGCAAGTGAATGTAAATATGTAAGCTAACATTATATCTGTCACCTGTCTAATTAAGATAGCTATGGTAGGCAATTCTGCACACTAACATTAGTTCTTTCAGTTGCCAAGTTTGTTTTAAATGTCTGATACTGTTATACATGAAAGCTACATTAAATTGTTAAAATGCAGACAAAAATCTGTTCTGTCAGTTAGCTACTTTTGTTAGCCAACAGTACCTACCAATAACACCTAGGTTAGCTGTTACGGGATGTAAAGCGAATATCAGTCTGTCAGATAACTGGTTTTGTTAGCTGACCGTTAGCTACATCTGACAGTTAAAGTACTGTTAAATATGCAAGCGAAAATTAGTTGCGTCCTTAAGCTGTACAAGTTAGCCAACAAAGCTTATCAGTTACACCTAGCTGTTATTGCCATCGCCATGAATGAATGTAAATATGCAAGTTAACATTAGTTCTTTCAGCTGGTTAGTTAAGATAGCTAAAAGTCGCTAACTAACATGTATGGGAATCATATATGCAAGCTAACGTTAGTTCGGTCAGTTGCCAAGTTTGGTTAGCTAACTGTCAGACCTGACATTTATTGAACGTAATGTTAAATATGCGAGCAAAGATTAGTTCTGTCGGTTAGCTGCTCCATTTAGCCAAAAGCACTTAATATGCGTCGCAGTTACTGAAGACAGACATTCACTCAGCAGCGCCTTCTGACTCAGTTATACACATAAACCTTGCCTTGCCTTGCCTTCTCTGTGCTCTCCGGATTGAATGTCGAATATCCAACTGAAAAATAACCTCGCCGCGCTTTGAACTAAATATGCAAGCTAATGTCAGTTCTGTCAGTCAGGTGGTTTTGTTAGCTGATAGTACGCAACAGTCCCACCTGAACGTGATTACATTAAAATGTGCACTGTAACTTTAAGCTAGCAGTTGCGCCAGGTGGTTGCTGAATTTAAATACAAGCTAATTATATTTCTGTCAGTTAGCTGCTTCAGTGTGGTAAGTGTGGTTAGCTAATAGTACCTAACAGTCACACCTGACAGTTACTGAAAGTTAATAAGCAAATTCTTTGTTACCTGGTTTAGTAAGCTAAATACATAGCAGTTACAGAATACAAATATGCAGGCTAATGTTAGTTCCGTTGGCCAGCTGGTTCAGTTAGTTAATAGCATAGCATAGGGCTAACGCTAAGATTCTGTCATTTAGCAACTTTGCTAACAATACATTAAAGTTACAGGTAATGCTAGTTAGTGTGTAACAGTTAAAAACAGCATTTATTGAATAAAGAAATGCAGGCTAATGTCAATTCTTTCAGTTTGCTCTTTCAACTAGCGAATAAAAAATGGTTACATGCAGCCATTACTAAATATAAATGCTAAAATTATGTTTGGTGGCAAGTTCAGTTTGCCAACAGCCTAAATCTGACATTGAACGCAAGCTTTTTTTACGTATCTAGTTTAGTTAACTTATAGTCATTAAAAGTTAGCTACACCTGTCAGCAACTGAGTATAAATGTAAGCTAATATTATTTGTTTTAGCCAACATTACATTCCAAGTTAAACCGAGCGGGATTTTAATTTATATTTTCAAGCTTTCTGTCAGTTACCAGTTAGCACAGTTCAAACATTCGGAGTAACGCCTAAATACTGCTCGGTGTAATTAGCCTATTTAGTAGCAACTCTAAGAACAAGTCTGTGTGACATGCAAATCTCCGCTCACCTAAACATAAATACCTCTAACTAGTTTGAACATACGTGGGCGCTGTTGCAACTAGCTCCCGCGCTTTGCGTTGCATTGTCAAAGTTGAAAACGTGAGGACGATGTCTCTCCTAACCCCATGCTGCCTAAAAGTCTGAAGCGCACTGTTGTCTCAAATGTAACTGTTCACTGTAGCATTAAGATTTATTGGAACTAAAGGTAGAAAAAACACCCCAACGCTACGATTATTATACAACTCAACAAGTTCGTTTGCAGCACCTGAAACGACCCTCGAGCTGTCTTTTTCAAATCATCCCAGCCGTTTAATGAGCCTCCGCTAGACGTGACATCCGCACTCCTGAGCTAAACTCGTCCTGACAACCTTCGACAGTGATAATGGTTTTTTTTTCTTTTCCCTCACCCCCAGTTTTATTTTGTCATTAGGAGCTTCTGGAGCCAAACATGTGTCTGCAGATATCTCCAGATAATTGTCGGGGGGAGCGTTGAGTCTTGCCGGGGACTGTCGATGTCTTAGAGTTTTTTTTTTTTTTCGGCGCTCGGAACGTTACGGCCTCGGCAGGACGTGACTTGCCATTTTAATGATGCTACCCACCTGCATCCGAGGTCACTTGTATTCTGTAGCCCTCTATCCTCGACTGGGGCCTGCTCCACATCATCTGCACCGTGTTCTCATTTAAAATCTTAAACCTCAAGTCCGATGGGGGGTCGACTGCGAGGGGGGGGAACAGAAGAAAACACAGTTAATCCCCGCAGCTGTAGGAAGGTGAATGTATTGTGATATGAAGCGTATAAGGATTTTTTGTTTTTGTTTTTTTGTTTTGGCCCCAACAGTCGACACTTCCAGGGTTGGAAGTTTGACACGTTCGACGGTTGGAGCGAACGACACAAGACAAACCAAAACTACAGATGTGAAGGAGGGAGGGAAGCCATTTCAGAGATGAAAAATGACCTCCGTTTGAGCTGGGGTGGCCGGCAGCCACGGACAACAAACTCAAGCGAGAACACAGCGAAGACAACAAACACAACGGAACAACACAACACTGTCTTCAAAGGGTTTCGACACATTCAAGGGATGATACACACACACGGCGGGAGGAGGAAAACTGATGACATTTTGGACGTGGTTTAGTGTTACGGAAGCCAAAAAAGGCCATAAGTGACTAAAAAAAAGATTTTAAAAAAATACTGACTTAGCTTACTTACTGACACAGCTCTTAAATATCTATTTGAATTGGTGTTCTTGGAATTTTCTAGGTCAAGACTTCAAATGTTGGGCTTCACAAAAGTTTAATAGTTTCAAGATCTTCAGATTCAATCGGCCATTTTCAGTTCTTAAAACCAAGGTTGGGTTTAAAGAGCAACGTAAGATCAGTTTTTGAGAGAACAAAACTTTTGACCTTTTGGGAATTCAGACCACATAAATTCAGATGCTATGAACGCAAAAAGAAAAAGAAAAAAAAATAACAGTAGTGGTGAGATGTTCCAGTCTAAGGCCTTTCTTTGCTTCCATACATGGCACTTTAACAGGACATTTATGTGATTTCCATCCCAAAAAAAAAAAAATCAAGTTTCTGGATACTGGAAATCACCAGCTACGTCAAATAAAAATGAAAAGTTTCCGTCCCTGTCGTCAAACTACAACATGGACCAGCCGACATCCAGGCAGACTGTCCATGACCTCAATCCAACTCGTGATGTTGAATTGACACACAGCAAAAAAAAAACAAACAAATAAAACAAACAAAAAACCACACACAAATGTGATGAACCTCTGAAACTGTATTGATTATACAATGGATAAAGATCTGCTCGATCACTTTCACTGTCTCCATTGCAAACCTCGCAAAAGATGACACGATGCCGGTGAAGACACGTGTACGTCTTTTTTCTGCTCGTTCATCCCCCCCCCCCCCCCCAAAAAAAAAAACTGCACCAGAGGTTCTTAAACTTCTCGAAGTCCAGGTCCAAATCTTTTTTTTCTTTAAATGCCAATGACAGAATCTTTTTTTCCCTGCTTTTGTCTGGAGGTTCAAAACCGATCCTTCGGTGATCTGGAGCGTAGTTTAAGAACCGCTGGTGTTTGTGACGTTAACCGACAAACAAGAGAAGAAGAGCACACAGACGAGCTGGTGGTCACTGACGTGGACGATCATGCACGTGTACATGGAAAGTTGTTCACGACAACTTGGAGCAATGGACGGAAAAAAAAAAAGTGTCCATGTACACGAGGGACCACGGGTTATTGGTTGGTGAATATTTTAAAATGATATTCTTCAGGTTGGGGTCGGAGGATGAGTTCACAAACAAGTAAATGCTCGCCCGTCTCATGATCTAGCCTCACGCTGCCTTTTCTGGCTAGGACTCGAGGCTTTAATCTTGACAAACGCTTGAAATAAACTGAAGATCTAGAATTACTCTGGTTAAAGTAGCTGAAGGACAAGAAAAGTACAGCAAAAGAAAAAACTAAAAAAACGAGTAGCCTCGATCCTTTCAGAGGTCGACAATGAGCCTGTGACAACAAATCTTGTTTTTTTTTCCAGCAAGAAAGGATCGACATGAAGACAGAAAGAAGAAGTCCAAGTAATAGCTCAGTCGGGGTCAGCGTCTCTTATCAGATTCCATAATCAACTTTTTTTTTCTATGAAATAAATTAGTTCTAAAATGCAGCGCTACTCCTGCCTCACGACTGCCGGCTGAGATCAGTGACTCAAGTCACCCAGTGGAGTAACAAGGGTAACACTTGCCTCCAAAATGTTGTGGAATTGAAGTATAACGTCGCAGAAAATGGAAATACTCAAGTAAAGCGCAAGCGCTTCCAAATGTTACTTAACTCCAATACTGCAGCAAAGGAGATTAGTTGCTGACAATCATAAAGGAGAGGCTAATGTGTCAGTATTTATCATTACCATACAGTAGAGTTCCACCAAACGAATCCACTCTGATAATAAAAAGCTAGAATATAAAAGGAGAGCTATCAGTTGTCTTATTGGTATGGATCTCGCCGACCCCCTCCGTACTGAACACTTATTCCCTGAACTTTCTCTTCACTTCTTCATGTAACACACAGGTGGAAACATTGCGTCACCTTCTTAATCTTTTCATGCTGGAGGAACATTATTATCTAGGACAGTCTGAGCTCCAGAGTTTCGGGCTCCTTTTACGAAACATTACAGCCGCAGCGCAAACTACTCAAATAAAAACTAAGCATCAACATTAAAGACTCCCTACACCATAAGATCTAGCTAGAGCTTATTGCAGATTAAGGTAATCGAAGCCTTTTCTTTCTAGACCACCAACCAGCTGGACTGTTAATGTAGGGGGTGAAGAATATCACTGAAAAATATTGTCGTGAAGCCAGGACTCAGGGTCGGCTGACCCCGTCCAGGCTTGACCGGGAGGGTGACAGGACGTCAAGAATGGAGGAACCACCAACCTGGTGAGTCAATTCAAGGGCCGCAGGGGCTGCTGCTTCTGTTTCCAAAGGACCAAAAACTATCCAGACCAGAGGGACACACACACACGCACACACCATCCACACTCACAGCCCGGTTATGCAGCTTTTCTTTGCAGCTCCGGGGTCCGGGGCTCTACACTGCCTTTAATTTGTGATGTTTCGCCTGAGATGTGACAGTTCAGAGCAGAGGCATTCCTGTTCTGCTTCTCTTCTCTTCAAGGTGTTCGGGCCTCCGGCCCCGACGTGTCAAACTGTTCCATGCAGGAGGATATATACGACCCTGTTAGGATGGCTTTTGGGGAGGCAGCGAGGGCCCCCGTCTGGACATTAAAGGGAGGGGGGTCACAGGAGGTCAAAAACCCTCCTGGAAGGAGAGAAAAGAAAGCTTCTCCTCCTCCTGCTGCCGATTTCATGGATTTTTACTGCACTGTCTTCGTCAGAGAAAATCCAGAGGCACAGATGAGCAGATTTTCTGCTCTCCAAGCCTCTGAAACCCCTGGAAAATAATGTGAAAGTCATATTTTGTCTTTCCGTTCCATCAGGAGACAGGACGTAGGGAGGAAACTTGGCCACGTGCCATCTGGATTTTTTCCTTTTTTTTCTCTCTTTTTTTTCTCTTCTTTTTCTGAAAGCAGGAGAGCCCAGACTACAGTAACTGATAGTATATTGTAAGCAAGGGCCCCTCCTGGTGTAAAAATAATTAAACTACATCAGTCTGGCCCGACGTAACCTACAAATGGATATTTATTCCAGCTGTGTGGCCTCACATGAGATGCAGGAGAGGCTTAAAAAAACATATTTTTCTTTCTTTTTCTTCATCATCTTTTCTTAATTATTCAGTTTTTTATATAATTTTTAAGATAGATTACTGCTTACCAGGACTAAGAAACGTAAATCGATGCTATAAAGATGATTAAGATTTTTTGCTGTATCTCCAACTCTAGGCCAGCTTTTACTGTCATTCCCCAGCTAAGTCACCGCTGTGGTCACGTTACATCCATAGCTACAACCGATTCAGAGGCGCTACTGGTTTGGTTAAACAAAAAAAAAAAGAAAAAGAAAAAAACTCCTTTCCACAAACTCAAACCAGATATTTGAAACCGGGACTCTTTTTTCTCTCTCTTTCTCTCTCTCTTTTTTTTTCCTCTCTTCAAGAGGAAATCTGGCAAATTCCTGAAGGAAACTGGAATTACTGGGGCAAAAGAAGACAAATCATCAATCAAAGGTTAAACAGAGGCTGAAATCAGTTCAAACAAATCAATTCACAAACACACACATATGCTTTCTCTATTTCAGATGCTTTTATTCAGACTAAATGTTCAGCTCCGCGTAGGCAGAGAGAAGGCAGAGGTGAGAGGAGTCAGATGTGCTGGGTCACAGAGATTTGGAAGGAGGAGGAGGAGGAGGAGAAAGAGGAGGAGGAGGAGGAGAAAGAGGAGGAGGAGGCTTTACCTTGACTCTGGGCCTGAGAGGAGGACAGCAGCAGTGCCAGGAGGGCAGCCGCTGCCAGAAACAGCCTGCTCTTCATCGTCAGCTCCCCAAGATCAGCAGCGCATGAATGAAGCTGCGGCAGAGGGAGGAGGAGGCGGTTAGACCCTCACACTGCGGCCCCGCGGCAGCCTCAGGGCCTCAGCAGACCTTACAGCAACCTGCATGTGACTGATGTGTCTTTTATAACCTACTACTGTCTCATATCAACCGGTTGCTTAAAAGCCATCACGAAAACGCAGCTTTTCCGAGCGGGAATGTTTCATATTTCCATGATCCTTGCGCTCTAAAAACTGCTCCTCAAACAGCCCCCAACAGTCCCCCCCCCCGCGGAAAATAATTAAAAAATTAATGACAGACTTTATATGCATGAATGGATAATGTAAAATAAAACAGAAACACACGACTTAACAACTTTCAACGACTAATAAAGCCAATTTGATCGAGGAAAAAAAAGCAATCTATACGTTGCGTAAAATTCGGCTCTGTTCCTCAATCAGCTTAATATTTAGTGCAGATTGCACTGCAGAAGGTCCAACTTAGTGTCTAACAAACACCTCTGGTGATGAGATGTGCCCACTCTAACTGGGAGGAATTACCTCCACAGATAAGAAAAAAAACAAAAAAACAAAAAACCAGGATCGAGCCGGCGCCGTGCGCAATTACGCACGACGGCGCAAAGAGCGTCCACGCGTTTTCTCGGAATATCCAGAATAAAAGAGGATGGAAATAGCACTATTTTTAAAAGTCGCGTGGAATGAAATGACGCGTCTTTTTATCACCTGGAGCTAAACTATATTTTAAAAAATGAATAAATAAATCAAGACCCATGCAGGACTGACCTATAGAGGAGACTGGTGAATTTCTTTGGCTTGGATCAAGAAACAAAAACAAATAAAAAATAAAAAAAAAATAAAAAGTTAAATTCTCTGTTGTAGACCCCCAACCTGAGAAAAGGGAGAGTGAGGTGGTCCGGTGTTGAAGTCAGAACGCTCCGCGGGTTTTTGGTTCCCAGACGCGTCGGCGAGCCTCTTTCCAAGTGGGAAGACTCTCCACACAATCTGCTACTTAACAGGGGGGCTGCTCCCAGATCTGCCTGCCCCGCCGCGGAGCTCTTACGACATCCAGCCGGGCCAAAAAAGTGATGTGTAACCTCTCCAAGTGCTGGGAGACACACACACACACACACACACACGGAAACTTTTACATAGTTTTCTGCATTCCTTTCCGGTGATGGAGGGCTTCTGTGCGTCTCGGCCGCAAGGAGACAGCAGCGCAGATCTGCTTTTCGGGAAGAGAGGGGGGTCAGCTCAGGGAAAGTGACGGAGGCTTTTACCCCCTTTTTTCATTTCGGGAATCAATGGGAAAATATTACACAGTCTAGTAAACTGCGCCCCGGGTCAGTCTTTTCACGTTTTTAATGCGTCGTCCCGGCTTCCAGGGACGGAACAGAGGTTTCTGGGTTCCACCGGAGGGTCTGATGAAGCAGCAATGAGGATTAATCCTCTGCAAAAACTTTCACAGCACACAATCTGCACAAAGTCAAAATTAAGACTTTCTTATTTTGCCCTGAAAACGTGATTGTTATGATCACAAAACGTGTGATAGCGCCCCCACCAGAGTCCCAAAGGTGTGGCTGCAGTCAAAGACTTTGTCACATAAATCCTCGAATCTGGTGCAAAATACAGCAAAATGTGTGGACTGTAATAATAAAGATTTGTTGAAGTAAAACTAATATGGAAAAACTCCCTGAAGCTCCAAAAACCTCTCAATCAAAACATTTTTTTATGGAGCCCCCAAATCTGGCACCACACCCACGATGCTCAGCAGCGACCCCCGACTTTTGTGTCGCTGTCGTCAGCTTAAATGTTTTTAAATGTGACAACCAAGTTCCTTTTCTTTGCAAACGTATCATTTGTGTCCCAAAATCTGCAAAAGCGACACAAAAATTGTAGCGTCGTCATCATCCTAAACTTTCTAAAACAAAAGATTCCCCGAATTTGGTCTACGCCTACCCACAAATGTGTTAATGTTCAAAATTTTAATTTGATACAGCAAATTTACCATAAAAATCCCCAATATCTACTCAGCAGAGTGTGTAATGAGGTAGCGCTCATTTGTAAAAGAGCATGAAGATTTTTGTTTATGGTCATAGTGTCCCTTAAATCTAACAAAAACAACACAATTTTGCTTCAAAATTTGCATAAAAATGATGCAGATATGAGTTGAAACTGCTATTATGATCTTAAAATGTGCAGTATCAGTATTTGGACAGTCGCCCCCTGGTGGACAGGAGCCACTCCGAAGCCCTTTAAGTTGCTCAAATCTCCAAACTGACTCTGCTGTTAGCCGATCGGACCTGGCATGAGTGTTGACAAAACCACCGGGGGGGAAGATTTTTCTACCTCATCCTGGTTTTCAGCACCGGCCCATCAGAGCGGTTTCAGCTGACACAGCGGATTCCTGAGGGCTGATCGCACTTTATTTGCGAGCCGACGGAGGAGCTGCAAGCTCATCTGGTTCGTACGGAGTGTTAAATGATGTGTATTGGGTGTGGACTGATAGCAGAGCAGGCCCGAGGCCGTCTCCTTCTACACTCTACACTCTGACTGAAATTCAAACAGACATCAGACCACAATCCACCCCTAGCTGTACAATAGATGAACAGGAGGCGTGTGCCAAATTAAACATTTCCATTCGGGAAGCTTTATGTTTGTTTGTTTTTTCGCACAGAAGCAGCAAAGTCCGCAACATCATTTGATTATTTACATGAGGGAAAAGTAAGGTGTTAAAAGCAGTAAACCCCTGAACAGCAATCCTGTAAATATCCCTCTGTGCGACGGTCCAGGTTGATTTCTTTGTCAACGTCGCCCTCTAGTGATGGAAACTGAACACTTACACAAGACATAGTAATAGCTGTATTGTTGCTGTGTGAGAGTGTGTAGTTTTATACTTTCGTAGAAAGAATCTGGAGCATCTGCTCATAGTTTGGCGATGACTGTATATTGTGATAAAAGACTGAAAAACACTCCATTCATTGCTAAATATATGTCCTGCAACTCGCCCGTAATGAGAACGTAGAATACCCTCTGGTATAAATGGGGTGGACGAAATAGTAGAAACACCCGTCAAACAATGTACACAGCTCAGAAGCACAGCGAGTCGTCACTGGTGGAATGTCAGTGAGCACGTTTACTCAGTTGCTGTACTTCAGAACACATCTGACGTACCTTCAGTTAAGAATTTTCCATTTTATGCCACATTCTCTGATTAAATATTGTACTTTTACTGAACTACAATTGTCTGACAGCTTTTATTCAAATAGACAAAAAAAATAACAACAACTTTTTGTTGATACTGGCGGCCCCTGTGACACGGTGAGACAAAGTAAAAAGTGTTTTAAAGCTGTAACACTGGACTACAGAGCAGTTTTTCATCCATGGCACACCACCACAAAGAATTATTGTAATTTTATGACTTAACGCAGAATCACGTGCACAGGCATTAGGAATAATGATCAAAAATGGTAAATTTTCTCACTGATGTGGGTCACACAGAGGCCTCAGTATTACCTTTAGACTGTTTCACAACTAGCTAAATAACTAGTGGGTCAGAGGAGGGACTTCCTGTCTACTTTATTATTGAATATTTTATTTTATTGTTTACTTTACTATGTTGTTTTATTATTGTTTACTTTAATATTTTATTTATGTCTTTATCTCTTGTTTCCATTCATGTACATCAGACTGATTCTCCGGGCAGTGCCCTTGATCAAGAACCTGGCTAAGATCTGGAGTTGCTCCACTTAGTCAGTGCCAGTTTCACCGTGTTTTAAATGTAGGATATGTGACATAATTTTCTGACCTTCTTCCATGTTAGTTTTTTTTTTTTTCCTGTATTCAATGCTCCAAGTATGTAAACAAACAAAGTGATCAGAGAAAAGAGCCAGCAGTAAGATTTGGTCATGAGAGCCATTTTTTTTTTTTAATTGATCCTCAGGTCACCACAGAGAGTACAAGAAATAAATATTGATCCCATGAACATGAAACAAAATCCCACCGTAACGGGAAACAAGTCGCCCGGTACACAGGGAGGTTCATCATCTTTTATACAATATATAGAGCTGCAGGCCTGTTTTTAAATGGAAGGAAACAGCGGGAGCAGGCAGGAGTTAGGTTTTCTTCTGAGGGAACGCCGCCTTCACCAGCTCGTACACGACATATCCAGCACCTGCAAGGACGGACGAGGCATGATAATCAACAGTTGGATCAAAACGTATACAAAACAGTCATTTCTGTTCTGTTCAGCTGTGTTTCCTCCTCATGAGCTTCAATTTTACAGAAACCATGAGTAGACAACTCTGCAGGAAAAAGACAGATTAAAAAAGGAGGAGGAGGGTTTTCTCACCGAAGACAGTGAGGACCATCGTCGCTCTGTACAGGATGGCGTCGCCGGTGCCTCCTTTCAAATGAACCGGCATCCCGTTATCCTCCTGCAGGAGAGAAACATGGGGAACTTCAACAAACACACTGAAGTTCGCTTGGACTCAATCACATTCATTAGAGCGCTAAATGTGGATTAATACGCCACTGAAAACAGTCCCCAACAAATGCTCTCCTGTTCAGGTAACATGGAGTAGAGAAGGAAATAAACTATTCAGCTTGATTATTAGGAAAATCAGGTGAAAATACATTTTCTGCTGGATATAGGTAAAAACAAAGTCATATTTTTTATAATTTACTGCAAACGTATAACGGTATTGTTCCTGAAAAAGACATATTGGCCAAATCAGACCCGTTTGTATCCTTGGTGAACATTTTTTTGTAACAGCACTGTCGCCATTAGAGATTTATAAGAGGATATTTTATTGATTCAGAACTCCTGTCTGAGTCACATTCAGGGTGACCTGACCAGCAGGAAAATCTCCCAGAAGCTTGTGTAGCTTTTAGTTGCTTCCGTTCAGCATGCATGCTGGACTCAATCACTCAGGTTATGAAGCATATTCCAGCAGTCAAACCAGAACAAATCAGCCATAAAACTAGTTTGTTTAGTCTACAAGACACTTCGCCAGCAGGTTGCATCATCGCTGAGGTCTTCATCTTAACACCAGTGGTGGTGACATCAGGCAGCATTAGAAACAACTACTGTGATAGACTCATCGCTCAGTAAGTGCCGTATTTGGGTATTTAAGTCACTGCAGGTCAAACAGTCAGTGCAACATACATCATTAGTGCTCCACTCGGTTAGACTGCTTCACGTACACGGCTACTTATCTTTGGAGCTAAGGTGACAGAGGCTTTCTGTCAAGGTTTCAGGGCTTCATGAGAAGAACCGCTGCTCAAGACATGAAAACATGCAACAATCAGCATGTGGAATATTCACGTACACGTCTACAGCTCTTGCGCCCTGCAGCTTCTCGCTGCTGCTGGGCGCTTTTATGGAGCTCCAACCACTTCCTGTCTGGAAAACTGCACCTTGAAGGAGCCACTGAATTAAAAACTGTTGTTATTCTCGCCGTGTAAGATTTTCAAGGGCTGATCTCTCCAAATTTGCTATATTTACCACTTGACTTCATCAGAGGAAAAAGTCATAAACCATGTCTGTGTTTAGCCTGTCAAGATTCTTTGTTTGTGTCCTTATTTATTTAGTGTGTCTCTGGAGAGGCATCTTTGAAGTCCTGTATTTGGATTTTCAGTGGCAACTAAGTGGCAGGGCTTAGTCATGGCTGCTTCAGTTTCTGAAGGCTGGTCCTGAAAAAAAATGAGGGCTCTAAATTATTTGGAGAGTACGATCCTCAAAAGCAGAACCACCACAGTGCAGATTGTGCTCCCCCATGCACAGACAGCTGTTTTAGCGACCTCAGCACTCTGTTCTTATTGTGTAATTGTGTTTCTTTTTAACCGAGTTCCTCCACAAACCTCAGGGTAGAAAACTCATTTAGCAGTATATATTTTTCTACCTGTTATCCAGCAGCTGGTTGGATCATCAAAGATATTTTCTGTGATCTCAACGACTGTCTACTGTCGTACCAGAATGATGCAGAAATGTTTGCCTTTGTGAACCTGTTTTCACGCGGTTTGCTCATCTCGGACGGATCCAACAAAATTCAAATTTAAACTCTGGTTTCATTCAGAGCCGACAAATTTGAGGATGTAACCTACTGCTGAATAACAGGCTAAAATAATGTTTGCTGGCAGCATTAACAAATATGACCAAAGTATGGTGAAGACCACACATACACAGGTTTTTGTCGTTGTTGTTTGTTTATTTTGGCACCATATCAGAAGCATTCTCTGTCCATTCTCTCTCCTCCGCTGGATCATTGCTCTCCTCTGCTTCACTATCTCCTCATAGCTTTCTCTGTCTCTTACTAATTATCTGGTGTGGCCTGCCCTCTTCCAGGTCACCATGGTGGACAGGAGGTCGTGTGGCTCGGACATCACTTGGTGATGCCTCGTCCAGCTCCGTCGTCTCCTGGATCCACACACTTTACATATAATGTGTATCAGACTTTCTGTTAATGCAACTTGTAAACTGTGATTTGTTGCACTTTTCTGTACATGCAACATCTACTGCATGTCTGTCCGTCCTGGAAGAGGGATCCCTCCTCTGTGGCTCTTCCTGAGGTTTCTTCCATTGTTGTTTTTTTTTTTTTTTTAACCCTGTTAGAAGGGTTTTTTTCCCATTAACATGTGAAGTTTTTCCTCACTTGAATCGAGGGTCTAAGGACAGAGGATGCTGTTCACTGTACACACTGTAAAGCCCATTGAGGCAATGTGATTATGATTTTGAGCGATATAAATAAAATTGATTTGATTCGATTCAAAGGCACGTGAAAACACACATCAAATCACTGTTCACACACAGGGCATGTGTTTGTGTGTCTACTAAAACATTGTCAAAAACAATTTGGTCTCTCTTCTCCATCACTGTGTTACCAACATCATTTTGGGTTCTTCTCAATAAACACAATATAGAAACCATTCCTTCAAATCAGAAAAAAACAAAAATTTGAAAAACCAAACGTCAATATCCATCATGACACAGCAAATGCATTCAAATAGATCACATATAAAACAATCAAATGTCTGAAATAGTAACTACACGTCACTGCAATACAATTTGATACATCAATGACAACACTGAATTGTCACTCGGGACTGAGGTCATAAACAGGCTCTAGACATCACAGATAGTTATTACTGGCTTTTGTTTATACCAATGTCAACTCACTACTGATGACGACACAGATGAGTCAAAATGGATTACACAGCATTAGGTCCCACAGTCGCAGATATGGGAAAACTTCTGCTCAAACCAACTTAGTAATAAACGCCTGAGACTATAATAATTGCGATTACAAAAGCTATAACTAAAAAAGGGATAGAAATGCACTCAAATAGAAAAAAAAAGGCTGGACATTTCACAGTCATCTCAATTAGATAATTACACTTCGACAACACAGCTGTATTTTCATGCATTTTTACCTGAAAAAGCTTTTGTTTCTGTGGGACTTTGTTTTCAACCTGACGGCGGACAGAGCTGGTGATGGTCCGCCGTGCCACCTGCTGGAGCGCCTGGAAAGCAACAAGAAACCGCTAAAGTCATCCCACACGACAGGACACGGAAGTCATGTTGAACCCGCCTTGATTAAACTAAATCTATGTTCATATCTACAGATAATATAGCCGCCCAGAGGGGACAAAATGCTCGTAAGATTAGCTACGAGGCTAAGCTAAAGCTAACTGTTCCGGCGGCACCCTGACGTTACCTGGCTTTGACCCCTAGCTAACAGTTCGTAGCTAAATCTTATGCATATGTTGTCGTTTCGTCGAAGATTTTCAGACCACATACTGGTCTGCATGGTTAAGTGACAATTCTACAAGGCAAACGCAGCGATTGAGGAATAAATACACTTACAAATATGGATCTGTTCATCTTAAGAGTCCGTCTGCAGTCGCCTCAGTCACACAAGGACACCGGAAAACTCTACTTCCGTTTTCGGGTTCTTCTTCGTGGACTTCTTCGTCTTCTTCTTCTTCTTCTACTGGCTTTTATTGGCGGTTGGCAACCAGCTTTTAGGTGCCTTTACCGCCACCTACTGGACTGGAGTGTGGAACATGAGATGGTCAGAACTTGAAAATAATAAAGAAATAAAATAAATTATTTAAAAACAAAAACAAAACATCACACGCTGAACCAGTCCAGTTTATCAATTGCATATAAAAAGCACTTTGTATTGGGTTTGGTTAGTTTGAAAGTTGCTATACAAATAACGTTTGAAGATCCTACGCAACCGGGCTTTGCCACCATGGAGCACGTTATATCTAAAAACTGTCATGACCACTTTTAGTTGTGTCTTTCACTCTGCTGTTGCTGTATTATCAAACTAATGTCCTGCTGCTTCCTGTTCATGGCTTTTCATGACTTCTGCACTGTCTTTAAGTGCTTATTTTCATGCTGGCGTTATGGTGTGTCGTCGTCTGCCTGTGAATCTAAACTGTTACGTCATCGGTTCTTTAACATGCTGAAGGACTGCTGCTGAACACTGACACACAGAGAGACTTTAGCAAAGCGTTGTAACAATAAAACACTCTTTGAATTCAGTGACAAATTTATTATTTTTTTCAAGCAGCAATACAACACAGATGGAGTGTAAAAATAGTCAAATGTAGTGATACTCAAAAATGCAGTTAACAATGTATCTTGATGAAATGTATTAAAATAAAATTCGTTTGTAGTCATCACATTTCATCATGCAGCGGTATGCTCTTTTTCATCTGGGCTGCTAAAGAAAATGGCAGGATATGCGTGTAAACTCGTATGTGTTAGATTCACTCTAAGTATGGTAAATGTTGGCAAACACAAACATTTAATCACATGTATTGAATTGGACTGTGTTACTGTTCTATCATGCTGTGTTAGTTATTAGCATGTAAACGACAATGTACGAAGCTACAACACGGTGTCGACGTATATCATGGATCAAATTTACACACTCACCGCTAACCCTTCAGACTCAAAACCCCTGAGATCCAACGTGCAAATAGTGCCTCTCCAATGCAAACTCTTAAAACTCAAAATTAAATAAGTACAAATGAAACATGTAACAGTACAGCTCCCGAACTCCCAAACATTTTGTGTTCCCTCTGACGTGGAACTTGCTCGGCAAGTCTTGAAGTGCAATGACTCGGTAAAAGCTGATTTTAGTCTGACGGTGAGTTGATGTCACAGACGAAACGAGGCACAAAGACGAGCCGCTCGGGCAGCTCGAGAAATCACATTAACATCTCTGCTAACCAGCATGCAACTCGGGACTCGAGGCAACAGCGCTCCAGCTCACCTGAAGTGCACCAGCTTTAAGTTTAAAAGATCCCATCAGGGTCTGGAAGGCCACCCACATTTTCCAGACTCATCCTGGCAGACTGTTTTATTGAATCTCATGTAATTTTCCAGACCTTAACAGGAACTCTGACTACATTTTGGATTTTAGTTGATCATGTGACACATCGGTCTGACACCCTCCTCATGTTACCAGGAAGAAAATCTGTTAAAAAGCTGTTAGACGCTGACTGTGGCTGAAATTTTTTTTGGCTATTCTTATAGTAATTTTGGCAAGTAATCAGCCACCATCAGGCAGTTCTGAACCCATGTTTGACTGCTGAAGAAGTTGATGCAATTATGACATATTTGGCCTCTGGATGAGCGTCGACAGATGCGTCGTAGGATTGCTGTTGTGTGCAGCAGAGGTGAGCTGGAGGGCGGCTGCTGCCTCAGTTAGATATGTCAGCGCTGTTGCTGCGGTTGCCACACTTGTGGTGGATGATGAGCAGGACGACGCCAAGGAAGAAGCAGACGGAGCCCACGGTGATGTAGGCGATGCCCAGGAATGGGTTCTTGCCTCCCATCCAGGAGATGGTGCTCAGGATCATCCTCTTCCTGCCATCGAAGCTCCGGACGGGATAATCTGGGTTTATGTGGTTGAGGATGGTACCGGGACACAGGTCCGTGTTCCTATCTAACAACCCCACTGAGTTCCAAATATACAACTCTGAAATGGAGAAAGTTGATCAAATTGTACTTCTCTACATTCCCCCCCTAAAATTTATATTCTCAGAACTAAATTCACTTTTCGTGTCTGATTTAATTCACTAGACAGATGTCGTGTTTTGGCTTTTGGCGTATGCTTCCATATCGTTAGTATTGAGCTGTAGTAACAGAACAGAGGAAGTAGACTATGTTAAAATGTTCATTTAGTCCAGATTAATATTGGTGTTTTATAGCATAAAGCCTTTGTCGACATTTCTTTGTCTGCTGTGTAAAATTTAATAAGACTCAAGCTTATAAATGAGAATGAGAAATGTCGAACTGGGATCAGACTCCAAAAACAAAACTAAAGTCCTCCTTGCTCTTTAAATACCGTATTATGTTCTGAGTTTCACACAAAGGATACTGTAGACGACCTCCAGCGTGTAGTTTCCTCTGGGCAGAGTGGGAACCATGTTGCTGGTCTTATTGATGATGCGGTAGAGTTTGCGGAAGGTCGGTAGGGCGGCGGTTCTCATCCACACGATGAAGTCCTCGTTGATGAAGCCGTTGTTATCCGGAGAAGAGTCCAGCTCGTAGACGGGCCGCCGCCAGTTCACCGGCTTCGTTGTGCCTGAATCAGAGAACAAAACGGCAGCGATGAAGGCAAAATCTGATGAGTCCATGAGCTGACTCAAGGTCAGCTGATAAATATGCTGACAGGTAAAAGCTGCTGTAATGTGATATATGCAGTATGATTAAACTTTAATTTAAATAGCGTGTTCACAGTGTTTCCTCATTAGTTTTCTTCACACAACGTCAAAATGTCTCTTTGTTTTTCTTCCGTTTTGGTCCAGTCCAGTTGTACCGAACATTCTTTATTGACCACAAGTACTACATTTAAAATTGGAAGCCCTACGCTAAAATCTCAGATGTGATTGAGCAAAATCCTGATGCATGTTTCTCAGACTTTCTTTTGTGCTGCTAAATCAATGTATCGGCTCCAACATATTGATGAGCGATGAAACAACATTGGCTTCCATGTTAGGCTGAAGGGTTGATGACCCCAAAGGCAAGTACACAAAAAAGCTGCTTCTGCTGATACCTTGGAACGCAGCTGTGAGGTTCGGGTTGTTCAGTCCAGGGTTCCTGAACTTCACGTGCTTGTCGGTCCACCAGGCGATGCCTGTGTTCGACAGTGGAATCTGAGCCTTTGTGCCGTTGGGATCGTTGTAAAACAGCTCAAATGTGTCTGCCAAAAAAAAAAGGAAAGACTGTTGATAGGAGTAATGATTTAAATAACATTTGTGTCAGGTCAGCAGGGGAAGAAAGTGGCTCACCATTGAACATGCTGTTGGCGATGGCCCCACAAGGTGCAATTGGCTTGTTTTCATTCATAGCGTATGGCTCACACTCCTTACTGGGTTTCTGTGGACGAGAAGAGGACCAGCGACATATATCATCACATGCTGGCTGCATTTAAAGCTATTCCTTTTTGCTATTTATCCATCTAGATTGGTTTGGCGAGAGCTGTTGAGTTTTGGAGATATCGGCCGCAGAGATGTCCGCCTTTTCTTGAATTTCATGGCACTAAGTATGTTGAAGTCAGAGCACCAAAAAAATACATTTGAAGAAGTCAAGATACAAACACAAACATATCATTGTGCAGAAGAAGCACTCATGGCCGAGAGACTTTTGCCTCTAAGTGTGGGATTTATGTTTAAAAGCGTCCTCCTTGTTTAAATTTACCTAGGTTAGTTAACTAGCCTCTGGTCTGTGAGTAGATGCATGCTTCCCTCTGTGCTGTGAAACTGGATTATCTTGAGTAACCAGTAAAGAGAGAGTGGTGTTGAGTTTTTTTTTTTTCTTTTTAAATGAGGCTGACTGCCATCTTGTTCCATCACATTGGAGAGAAGGGACACATTGCTACAGCTGCTATCTCCAAAACTCTGCAACTCACACCAAAACAATCTAGCAATCTAGACTGACAAATAATGCCACTGGTGCAGGGAAAAAGATGTATCCGTTTTGGGGGTGAACTGTCCCTTTAAATGCTCCAACATGCAGGCCACTGTACAAAAATGTTCATAACAGGTTTGTGAAGAATCAGTCATGTTGGCGTGTTTCTTTATGTGTACGGTTGCATTAGAAATGGGAGAGTTAAAACGTGCAGAAGAGGGCTACTCTGCAACAGACCAAAGATTTAAAGAGGAGGGAGGATGCATTAGTTAATTTAATATGATGCATCAGATTCACTCTGACTGAATTAAGGTGAATGTCTTCCAACCAGCACTGAGCGAATGTTCAGACTCCAGACAGAGACAGTGGGCTCACTTACATTAAATCTATTGTCCATTTAGTGCCTTATGCAACCTTTGAATGAACAGAATCGGACTCACAGACTGGTTAGCAACACTGTGCTGTATGGACTGAAGTGTAACTAATACAGCTTTGACAGTGTGATGATGCAATTTCAACGGCACCGTGTGACCTCCGTCATGTGTCACTGAAGAGTCTTGCTTAACTTACCAAGAGGGACTCCATGTCTCCATTCAGCTGGCTGTCATCTCTCGACTTGACATAGCGACGGTGATTTTGGTAGAAGTTGGAGAGGCCGTAGTACATGAAGACGCTGCTCTGTTAATTACAACAAAAGTGCGAAAGACAAATTGTCCAACAACAGCTGTGTGAATACTTATGGAGAGTAAAGTTTTATCGAGGTTTTCTCACTTCGTACGGCTGCTCCAGGTAGAAAGGTATCACGCAGGTGCACGGCCTCGTGCTGTTCCAGCTGAAGTTCTGGGAGCAGTTGAAGCAGGGACTGGACACGTCCTCTCCTGTATAATCGATCTGCAAGCAGGCAAGAAAACTTTCTGCATAACACTTTTCCAAACAGTCGCTACAATGTGCTTGTAGTGAAACAGACAAAATAAAGACACACAAGGAAGACAAGCAGCTGAAAACAAGAAAAACACGCGTGCAAACCACAACATTTTGATTAACAATAACAACGAGCCCAGGGTAAAATACACATAGCAATAAAATGGGCAATGCTGCCAGAGGCCATTAATGAGATGGGACACTTGGTCAAAGCTCTGATGTATTATTGGCAACAGTGCAGCATAAATTCCAAATCCCAATGAACTGTTACGGACCGTCACAGAGCACCACGCCAAACTCCATTTGAAAACCGCCCATTTTAGTGCTCCTATACGTGGTGTTTTCTATAAATCTCTGACCAGCCATACACTATTTGCTTTTATAGCGTTCAACGTCTGTAACAGCTTAACATGCTTCACACGTTAGTCACATATTTTGGAGAAAAATGAATAGCAAAACAATATGAATTAGATAAACAAAAGCTGATCCTCTTTAAAATTGTTGCCGAATTCAACGGTGGGTACTAACGTTTCAGATCATGTCCAACTGACGTTGGATATTTCCGGCAAGACACGTTAAACTAAAGTTCACAGTTTTTGAGTGGAGTTTGGCGTGATTGGTCTGATTACACGCGCCAGCTCCACAGGTAATATTACGCTATTGTTTTGCGGTGCCGTTACACAGAAAACGTAGCATTGCATCCAGATGTCACACTGTCCCCTGTCGTGTAACGCTCCGTTACCTCGAACTCCTTGATGTTGTTGGACGTTACATAGAGGCCGATGCCGATAGGGATGAATATGAGTCCGATGATGAAGAAGGCAGGGAGCACGGTGCCCGCGGTGAGGATGGGCTGCCAGGCGGGCAGCCTCTGCTGCTTAAACGCAGTGTTCTCGGGCTTCTTGCTCCGCAGCGTCCCGCCGCCAGGCCCGGACACGGTGATGTGTCCATCCTCGTTGTAACTAGACGCCATCATCGCTCCTAGCATCGCTGGTCGACACTGCAAAGTTGTTAGCGTTAGCCACCAGGCACAGTTAGCTCCGCGCGGCCACTAACTTGGTAACAGACCGGGATTTAAGGCCCCGCTGGGTCGCTCACATATGACGACTTATCACTTCTGTTGTGCAGTCATTTATTTTTGGTGGTTTTATCCATTACCTAAACGAGCATATGGCTAGCTAGAACGCTAGCATAGGCTGCTCCCTCAGGAAGTTTACAAACAAGGTGACCGTAAATAGACGTAACGCGCGATGACGTCACTAATGTAGTTACCACGGATACTGTACATTGGCTGCTGCTGCTGCCTTCAAATACCGTCGGAGATAACTACTACTGCATGTTTATATGTGATAAACTTCGTTCTAATACATCTCTATTATTGATCAGTTCCACAATACTTTTATGATGCATTATTTCACTGGAGTGTCCAACTTTCAGCTTGCTATTAGAAACAATTAAGAAGGTTGTCTGTCAAAGAGTAATTATTTTTATTATTTCTAAAAAGAATTATAGCAAGCATTTTAGGATTCTTTTTACCCAGTGATGGCAGATGATTTTTTTTTAATGAAAATATTAATAAAAGTAAGACATTTTGGCATTGATTTTGAGTAAATGGATGGAGTCATTGAATAAAATCTCTGGAATAAACAACAACAAAAAAGCACTGAAATCCAAAAAAGAAACAAAGAAGACACTGATTCACATAAACATGCTAAAGTAGTCTTTATTGTCAGTGTTTTGTTTTTTTTTTGTTTTTTTATCAGACAGATCCAGTGTTGGACAGTCAAAGTACATGTGGTCATCGTTTATACGGTGCCCGCTTCCGTCGCCAGGAAGAGGTCGTTCATCGCACATCATCAAGTCTGCGTGACGGATAATCACACAGACTTAAAGATGGCATCATGTGAATTTGAAAACCACATTATAGAGGGAAACACAACAGAAAACTCACAGGCATTGTATGTGTATGTTATTAGACGACCCATATGACGTATTCTTATGTTTATTATAGCATCAAATACACTTTAAACCAACATGACACTGATTCTTACCTTACACTGTGCATTCAGCAACTTTCAAATACACCTGTTTAAAACCTGTTTTCCTCTCCATACTGTCTTTCCAGGATCAAATTTAAACAAAGCACAGGCTCAAATTTCATGCCAGAATAACGCAATTTCCTTTCAAAATTCACCATACAGATACCTTTAAATTGCTCTAAGCTGCAGCCTTTTTGTTTTCCCCGCTTGAAGGGAACCTTAGACAGCGGTTGACATTTTCACCTGAACACACTGATAAATCCTACATTTCAGATTACGCCTGTATTCCAAACTGCATAGCGCACAGATAACATTCCATCTGGATATAGCTCTTCATTTCAAAACTGCAGCCGCGGTTGTATCTTATCACGTCTCATGAACAAGATCTAAAGAGGAGCTGTAATTGGCTGTAATTGTGTTGTCGTTAACCCGGAGCTTTAACCAGGAGTGTCCGCCATCAGACACCTTTCCGATTTTTTCCCATGTCATCGGCGTTCTCAGCTCAGCAGCGGCCGCTTCCTGAGATGATATCCATCAGCAGGCCTGTGGTGGAAAATTACAGCAAACACATGTCGTAGAAAGCCACTTTAAAGTCTCCATTTGGTCAGATTGATTTTCTCCCTATTAAACAGCTGCCTGAAGACTAATTTAGCACTGGTCTGGTTAGGTTTAGGCGCAAAAATCACTTGGTTAGGGTTAGGAAAACATCATGGTTTGGCTTAAAATACATGCTTATACCAGCTACTTCTCGCTAAAAACATACTAGATATATAGATAGAAAATATGTAAAGTGCCGATATTTTATTCCTGCCAGTTGACAGGTTGCCATTGCCGTTTTTCAGGACCCTGCGGACTTAATGATGGATTAGGTAATTGCAGAGCTAATCCTCAGACGACTCGACAACGACAAGAATCATCACCGTCAGCAGCCCTACAGTTTCATATCCTGATATAGACGCCCCACTGCAGGAGAGTTTAACGTCCTCGTCCTGCACCATTTTTTTTTCCAGCCAGTGTTTCTCAGAGTCAGACGGGAATGGCACGACTGCAGACAAGAAGATAACGCTCAGATGTGATTTTAATAATCCTGCTCAGCCTCTGATGTTTTTCCCAGGGAGAACATTTGATCCACCTAAATCTCTGTGGGGGGGGGGGGGGGGGAGTCATGTCCAACACGCTGCAGCTGAAACAGACACACTCAGCGTGTTGTGAGGTTGTGAGTCAGTGTTTTCACCCTCTACATGTTTACCCTCCTGTTTTCTTCCAGCTCTCCATCCTCACTGCATTGTTTAGTACCCACTCTCTCTCTCTCCCTCGTTCGCCCACAGCAGCATTATCTCCAGCTCGCTCATCCTCCTGGGCTGTTTGATTATTAGAAGCTAATTAAGCCAGCAGAGTTTGTGGGGATGAAATCCTTTGTTTTGGTCCCAGGTTTCCTTCTAGAAAGAACACGAAAGCCTGCAGATTACCTGCGCTTTATTGATCTGTTTTTGAACAGAGGCTGTGGCGAGAGAAGCTGTAGAGGAAGTGTTAGGCTTGGAGCGCACGCTTAGAGATGTCAGGTTCCAATATCAGTCTCTTCCTGATGTTAACATAATCCTTAGTCATTTCTGTAGTTTTGCACTGGTCCGTCAGAGGGTGCCAGATGCTAACTGGGTCTGCTGTGCAGTGCTGAAAAGATCAATTATGATATACAGAAACATGGAATGTGGCCACGGATATTTGACATTGTCGTGCAGTTTTTGTAAACTGACTGATCTCCCTTGTTCTCGCATGTCCTACATTTTATTTGCACGCATGGACGTTGTCCAAAATGTCCAAAACATCAAATCAAATCACATCTGCGGCTGAAGTGCAAACTCTTTGAATCAATGTTTTTTGCCTGTTGGTTTCATTAGGTATTTACATGTAATAACCGTCCATCCATGCTGATTGTTTTTGGTTTTATCTGTCCAGGGTTTAAGATGTCGGCATCCGTGATTTATTTATTATTTTGCATTTATCAGTATTTTTTCCCTTTGTTTGGACATCCTACATGCAGTGCAGATGCAGACAAAATATGCAGAGACGGAAGATGCAACAAAGGTCTCCAGTTGGCACCAAATCAGGGACGCTGCAGCTATACAGTGTGTATATTACCCACAAGCAGCTGTGTATTCCCCCTCTGTCTGAATCACTCTGTTTTTAGCAGCTGTCTCTTCAAGACCTCCCTCTTGATTCTCCAGTCTGCTCTGATTGGTCAGCTCAAGCACGCCTGACCCAGCACCACTGACAACAACAAAGCTTGTAAAACATACATAATATGTGACATGGTGATGTACTTTGATGTCAACAAGTCACATAATTAAAGGGGGGGCGGGGTTACTGACGGGGCAGTTCAGGAGCAGTGCTTTCTGTGGGAGAGAGGAGCTTCTGTTGGAGTGGACCTTTTAACTTTCAAGACCCTATAAAACACTGAAGGAGAGGGGGAAAAAGCACAATATCCACAATATCTCTCCTTTCACATTTTAACATTTTATCAATATTGTTATTGATCGTTTTCTTGTTGTAATTCTTAAATCTACCTTTTTTTTTCTTTTTGTCTGTGCTGTTTTGATCTTGCACCATTAGCTTTTTGGGCAGCATGGTTGATCTAAATGTGCTTTATAACTAAAGTTTAACCAAAAACTTCTTCTCTGGATAATCACGAAAACAAAAAACTAAAAACCTTTGTTGCTGTCACTACCTGAAGTCCAGATAACAAGATGAATTTAAGCTCTATGTAAAAAACCCAATGCTGGACACTGTACACTTTGTTTTGAGTTTAAATATCTTTCACTATGTCAACATGTGTACTATAACATTTGAACATGCCATGGAATCATCATGAAGCATATCCAAGGTCTGAAAATTAGTTTTCATGGCTGTTTAGCAGCATTGATTAATAGTCACACAAAGCTCACGCACACCATGGAAAAAATGAATGCTACGAAGCAGAGATAAATAGCTTTTATTTTTGTGCCTGTCACAAACGATGATAACTCATACTGTCACAAACAATTCACAGTGCCCCAGTGGCTGGAAACCTCCAGAAGCGGGCGGTGCAATGAACACATGCTATGGGAAATGTAAATGATGAGAGGAAGTCGACAGATACTGCCAAATATCACTGAGATGAAGTTAATCAATGAAATGCAAAAGGGGGGCATGCAAAGACCTGCATCATGACGGTGGAAAATCAAAATAACGTACATATTGCAAAACAAATCCGAAGGTCTCGATGAAAAGCAGAGCTGTTGTAAGAGGCGACATCACACACAGAGTCCCACTTGTTCATGTGCTGATGAGGCCTGTATCTAATATTTGGCAGCAGATTTGGCCACAAACTCAATCACTGAAACGTTGCCATGGCAGCATACATATCTAGCCCTCAGTTCTTGCCCCCCACTGTGGAGGCAGAGGCACAAATCGTTGACTTCCTCAGCTCGATTTTCATCGACTGGCTCTCGGCCCGCGACTCTAACCTCGTCACCGTCGACACGCCCAGAACTGCCTTGCTGCACGGTTTCATACCTTTTGACATAGGGATCCGCGTGGCCGCGCTCCGAGCTGACTGCACATCCGAACTGGGCTGGAAAAAAAAAAACAACAAAACAACATGCAGAGAAGATTTGAATCATAGGAACGCAAAAACACAGAGTTGTTCTTTTGTTAAATGTGTTGACAAGTGAGCTCCCCAGCAAGCATGGTTGCGGTTAGCCCTCTTCCAGGATCAAACGTGACTCAGACATCTGTTTATGTGTCTCACAAACTTTGTTACAAGGAAGAGTGTTGAACGTACGAACCAACGTGACGGCAGGCAGTCATCTTGGCAACTTTCAAGATGGGAAAAAACGGTGCCAGGCAGGTGCACGACTTGCTCTCGTCACTCTTTGATTTAAGTTAATAAAAAACATGTAAAACCACAAATGCTGCACAACTGCAAACCAACATGTGACAACAGCCAGTGGTTTGTGGACGAGGGTGTAGAGCCTCAAGTTTGGCATCGCGATCTTGTTTTGTTTTTTTGTTTTTTTTGGAGCCAGTTACAAGCAAGATGATGGTGCTTTATAGGATGTCCTGATTGGATCCAACTGAGAATTTGAGGAAACACTGTGGTAACGACTCGCCAATCACATGGCATACCCTGCTTTATTATCTATTTTGCTCTAAATGGGACAAAAAAAGAATATCATGTTGTGTTGACGATGACTTGAAACTAGAGATTGAGACCATAAACTCACTCATAAATTGTTCTCTGAGGTAATTAATCAAGTGAGAATTAGGGTCATTGTAACGCATAAGCTTACGTACAGTCAGACTTCTATTTAAACTAGTGGTCTCGCCCCCTGCTGGCTATTAGAAAGAATGTAAGTTTAAGACACTTAAGCATTAGCTTCACTTTGCAGACGAGAAAGCAAGACAGAAAGAAACCAAGTTGGCAATTGTAAATGTCTCCGGACCCAATTGGATAGACCTACAACCAACCAACCAAAAAAACATGTGACGTGGCATCGAGCTAGCTAACGTGGCATCAGAAACTTAAGCCAACAGATTTTGCTGGTTCCCAGGCTAGCATATTCTGAAACCTCCCTTATAAAAGGCTTGAACCCAGAACCTATTTTTTGTAAGAGAACCATCAGACCCCTAAGCTTCATCCTTTTCCCAGCTTACAAGTTGCTAAAAATATTCCAGTATTTTGGCTAATCCAGAATGTGTCTTGATTGATTTTAGATTTTTAAGAGTCTTTTGCATCACCTGCAATGCAGCACACAAGAACGATGTTAAATCCAGAGGCGTGTATAACAGCCAAGCAGAATCCACGCTGCAAGTAGCAGAATTTGTCTGGTGCAACGGAGAAGATCTACCCCCCCCTCGATTTGACAACGCGTTTGTTTGAAAGGCAAGAGTATAGAGCGCCAATTCTCGTGTGTCCTTGTTGGAAAGCCGTGCCACCAGCATACGTAGTGACTGACGCCTGCGTCGATACCACAGCAACGTTGAGAGTCTTTAAGATGTGATTTGTGAAGCAAATCTGATTAGCCTGTACTCTGAAATGTCCAAGTTACTGATGGTCCTGGATCAGGGCTGGAAACTTATGATTTGGTGACCTGAAAATCATCAAATCAAAGCTTACTTTCACATGCCATTCACATGTTGGGTAATATTAAAGTTTGAGGCTTCTTTTATATACATTCAACTTTCAAATACAAATTCAGCACTTGTTGCCCGTGTTCGGTTAAAAAGGGGTGAATTTCTAAGTTGGTAAATGTGTGTCTGTCCATACAGGAGCCTTCAAAAGGCCTCTCTGTGATGTGGAATCTGAAGCATGTCAGGTCATTCCGGTGTTAGTTCATACCAGTGAGAGCGTGTGTTTATAAATCCACTGTTTTATACCTGGAGAGAGGGCTAGACAGATCTAGGGAGCACACACCACCTGTTTTCATTTTGAAACATTTCAGAAGCAACTGCAATGTAAAAGATCAGACACGATTCAGATATTCTATTCAACGTACGCAGAACGAACTAAAGACAGAGGGTGTTAGAAATCTCCAGAGCGCTCACCACTGACTGTGTCGGCCTGGACGATGCAGAGGTGACGGGTGTGATCGTTATGCTGCTGGTCATTTTGCCCAGAGTCGCCTTTCCTGTCGACGGCATTCGCGGGGAGCGGAGCACCGTCCCCGTTGGCATTTCCTTGCTGCTTTCTGGGCCGAGGCCGAGCGTCATCACCGGGCCACTGCAGCCCTCGGAGGGCCTTTTAAACTGCGAGCCCAGGTGGATGTGGATCTTGTTGTCCTCTGTTGTGATGATGTTGCTCTTGCCGTTGTATTTCCTGTAAGACGCGATCCCGGGTTGCTTCTCTGGGGTCATCTTGATCACTGTGCGGCCTGTGGCGATGTTGTGCGGTTCAGGCGAAGCACACGCCTCAGCCACAGGAGTGGTGCTGACAGTGATGATGGACACCGGCGACTGAAGGCTGTCGGAGCTGCAGCCGTTAGTCTTCTCTGGACTCTTGGCCCTGGAGATGGCGGTGATCTTGACCGGAGATTTGGCTCGATCGGGATCACAGGGTTTGCCCTTGGAGCTCACGGTTGTGGGCTTTGGGACGATTGTGATGCGAGGTTTCTGGAGGCCGAGTGTTGGGATGATAGTGGTGCTGGAGAAGAAATCCTCGGCTCGGGGGCTGGTGATCTCCAAGGTGGCGGTGCTGTTCCCGGGATCCGGGGTCACTCGGATGCGGAGTGGCTGTCCTGGCTTCGGGGACATGGTCATCTCAGGCGGATGGAGCAACGACGCCCCGTTGGTCTTTTCAGGGGTCGTCTGAGTGAGAGTGATGGCATCCTTCTTCTTCATCCAGGGTATCCAGGATTTTCCCGCCCCAAATTCTGCCGACGCCGGCGGGTATCGCTCGAGAACCGCGGGCTTTTTCAGTCCCTGTTGTCTGAGGTTGCTCATCAAGTGGTTCTCCTCAAGCACTGATTTCTGGATAAAGCCTGCCGCCGTGTCGTCCTCGGCTGGCTCACTTGCCATTGCATCAGTCTGCACTGCCGTGGAGGCAACTGGGACATTAACCATCCTGCTGCCGTTCATGCTCGGCCTCAAGGCACGGCTGTATCTCTTGGTGGCTTCCAGCTCCCTGGTGAGGTTTGCAACTTCGTGGCTCATGCTCTTCTTTTTCTCCTCCTCTTCCATGAACCTCTGCTGGAGTACCGAATAATCCACCTGCAGCTGGGAGAGCTGGTCCTCCTTGTTCATCAGTTCGTGGATTTTCTCCTTCAGGGCATGAACGTCCACCTGCAGCTCTCTGGTTTTGGCCTCCTCCATCTTGCAGCGAATTCTGAGCTCAGCCTCCGGACACGCGACCTCGCCTTTCTCAATGGCCTTGTTTCTCGCGATCTGACTTTTCATGTCTTCCAGCTGCTTAGAGAGAGCGTTAGCTTTGTCCTGCTCCGTCCTGAATTTCTTCTCCAGCAGATCATACTCATCCTCTGTTTTCATTAAGTCTCCCTCTACCACCTCAAGTTGTTTGAGCCTGCTCTTCAGTCTTTCGATTTCTAGCGTGAGATCTTTTATTTTGTTGTCCTCATCTGGATTTCTGCTAATATCCTTGTTGGCCCACTTTCTCTGCATTTCCTTCTCTGTCTCCTCAAGCCCTTCCATTCGTATTTTCATGCTGCTCAGCTTGGTATTCAGCTCCTGACACTTTTCCTCTTTACTTGCAAGCTGAGTTTTCAACTCATCTTTCTCCTTGGTGAGAGTCGTCACTTTGAATTCCATTTCCGATTTGAACTTGAGGAGTTTTTTGCTCTCCTCGATCAGCTTCTCCGTGACCTCCGTGACTTTGCCCTGCTCGGCTTTGAACATCTTACTTAAATCCTCGCTTTTCTGTTCTTCCTGTTTAAGTTTCTCCGCCATGTTTTTTCTTTCATCCACCAGTATAACCGTGAAGGACTTCAGCTTCATCAGATCGTCATTGAGGACCATTTCCGCCTTCTCGAACTTCGACTCTGAGCTCTCTAGCTCTTTCATCTTCGTTTTCACCGTCTCCAGCTCGCCGGCCAGATCCTTCACAACGCGTTTCTCTTTCTCCAGGTTTATATGAAGCTGGGAGCACTCCGTCTTGCTCCGGTTGAAGGCCCCCTCTAGTTTTTCCATCTCAACCATCCTCTTCTGCAGTTTGCTCACCTCAAACCTCAGCTCCTTGCTGTGGTTCTCCTCATCCTGCAGCTTCTTCTTCAGCTCCTTGCACTGAGTCTCTGTCTTCGTTATCTCCTCGTCCTTGCCCTCCATCTCCAGCACTCTCTTCCGCAGGTTCTCTAGCTCGGCCATGAGAGATGAATTCCCGCAGTCCCCTTTGCTGATCTTCTCCCTCAGTTCCTGCAGATCTTCCTCTGATTTGCGCAGGACCTTGTTGCTCTCCTCCAGCTCTTCAATCCTTTGTGCCAGTCCAGACAGCCTCAGTCTGAGCTGTCGGCTCTGGGACTCTTCACTGGCGAGCTTGGCAGTCATCTCCTCGTGTTCCTGTGCGAACTTTGCTGCTTTATGCTCCAGCTCGGCCTCCAGCTTCAGGACCCTCTGGTCGTCCTCCTTGGCTGCGTCGCTGACCACCGCCAAGCGCTGCTCTTTCTCCTGCAGCTTCTGAGTCAGGTCCTGGACCTTCTGGCTCTGCTGGTCGATCTGCTCGATATGCAGCTGCCGCTCATCTACCAACATCAGGGCAAAGGACTTCAGCTTCACCAGCTCCGCTCTGACCTTCTCCAGCCTCCTGCTGTGGTCCTTGTCCTTACGAGCCTGGTAGGCCTTTTCCTGCTCCAACAGCCTTTTGAGTCTGCGAAACAAACAGAAGAGATACAATTAAAAAAATTAGTTTTTGACAGAATAGGATAGCATTGAATGATCCGATAATGACCTTTTAATATAGGCTTTACAGCACACAACTGATATTTGCTCAGGTGTGCTGGTGGAATGAGGTCACAGCATCACGTCAGAAGTCTGTGTCACCGTACACCTGCGCAATGTAAATGTAACCTATCAAAATACCCTTTTAAGCATTTTTTAAATAAGATTTGAACGGCGACTCTGTAGTTTTTATGTTAGCCTGAAATAACTGCTTGGGGGCACAGCCAAGATCACTGCAGGGTGGTGAGACTTGCCTGAAAGGTGCACTTCTTAAACTCTGAAAGCTCCATCGATTTGTACGGTAAAGGGAGCGGACACCGACAGGGACTTCATGATGCATTTGAGTGCATCTTGTAAACTTGGAAATCTGTTCTTGAATGTCCACAAAGGTTGTTTATAACAGCAAAGTTTCCTCTTTTTTTCTTAGATTCCTTTTTTAAAGATGTATTATTAGCTCATCAAGAATATTTAATTTGTGCATTAAAAAAATGAATATCAATTAACTTTAGAGTTGTAACTGAAATATCCACCACCAAATCACACACACAAATCAGCATCACTGATCCATGTAGATTACACCAATCCTGACTTCATTTTAACACCAGGATGTTTGGAAATGCAAACACGAAGACCTGGACCCAGAAAATAAGCGGTCAGTTATTTCAAAGCATGTCTGTGTCCTCCCATGACTCCGGCTGACAGTGCGTGGTAACCTAACCTCGGGTAACCTTAAAAGATGCACATCTCTCAGGCAGTCAGACCAGCCTCAGAATGAGAACTTTAACCACCTGATCCTGGATGTGGAGGCAGGCAAGCAGAATAAAAGGCAGCAGCAGGGATAAGCGAGGGAACAAAGGGAATAAAAGAGAAGAGGCAGATAAGGGCTTGAACTCGAGTAATTCTCTCTGACGGGGCTTATCCTGTCCTGTCTAGAGTTCAGCAAAGGGAAGAATTATGGCTGCAGGTCAGGAACTGCACTAATACGCAGACGTGTTGAGTTGGGAGCTTTTGGGCTTTAGTGGTTTGAAAGTACTGACAGAATTTCATTTATGTGGCTGTCAGTGGGCTTTATGATGGTCAAAAGTTGAAGGCTGTCAAATGTAAAACTGCTGATCTAATGTTGATCTAATGTTGCATATATCCTATAAATTAGGAAATAAAGAGAAAACACCGATCAGAAGTGATAAAACAAGTCTGTATTGTGTAGGCTTGGACAAAAACTGAACATCTAGAATGTGTTTCTGTATCAAATCGGCACACTTTCAGGAAAAGCAAAAATCTTACAGACAGAGTATGGGAATTATTGAATCATACAAATGTGGGGAACGTCCGACACTTTCAGTCAGTCGCTCCTCTAAAGAATCATGTTGCTGCCCTAGTTGTACATGAAAAGTGATGGGAGTAGTCAAGAAGTGCTGTAGAATGAAGAAAGAGAGCTTGAGAGTGAAATTCAAATGCTGACTACATTCCTGCCTCCATACACCTGGTGAATCACTGCACCGAGAAAGTGCGTATGTCAGATTGTCAGTTTCGGAAAGTTTCAAAAAATGTCCCGATTCAAAGATCAGAATGGTTTGGGGGACGGTTCACCTGCAGTGTCATCACACACACGGGTATTTGGTGGGGCGGCGACCAGTCCGTTTTGAAATGTCGAAAAACGAGGCTGCGCAGGGTCCCGCAACAACCGTCCTGTCATGAAAAATGACAGGAGCTCCAAATATGCATTTTTTAATTTCCTGAGCCACAAAAAGGGCCCTGAGAGAAGAGAGCTGTGGAAATGAATCGCTCTGTAGGGACGATCTCGTTTCAAGTTTTCAAAGTTTTTGTTTATAGTGTGCCGGATCACTTGGCTGGAGCACAGAAATGTAATGACACGAACGTGTTCGGCATAAAAGGGATAAACATTAACCATCTGTATCCGTGATCCGTATCAGAACTGCGGCTCACACCCAACAGTGATGTCAAGTTAAACCACCAGAGGTCAGCAAAAACAAGATTTTTGAGAAGTGTTAAGTTAGTCTTTTAAAGGACAAGCAAATTCCGCCTCATGCTGATCTGATCTGAACATCTGATCTCAGGTATGTTATTTACTCTAGTCTCTTTTTTTCCTCTCTTCTCTGTGAGTTTATGAATGTACATTTTTCACTCGACTTCAACCATTTACATTGCCACTAATCTGATCCATTCTCATGCTTTCCGCTGACTTTACAAGCAGCCGTGCCACATCCAAAAAGCAAATCCACTTTTTCAGACCGCTTACTGCCGTACCCGCTTAAGTGAGAAGCTTCAGATTTAAACTTGCATCAGCCGACCAAACTCCTGCGGCAGAGTAACGGTGTGAGCCACTGCAGGGCTGCCAACACAGTCCTGAGAAATCAACCTGCCACAGTTAAACGTCCTGTTGATGTTTAACTAATCTCTGTGGGAGTCTGTGAGAGGGAGTCTGCTGCGGTTTCTCCTGCATGTGGGTCAAGCTCAGTCCCAACACACGACCAGGTCCCAGCGCTGCACAACAAGTGTCCTTTAAGTTTGAGTCAGAAAACAAGTCCCACACTTCAGCTCAGAACGTACTCCCTCGAAACTCCACTCCGCTCAACTTACCAACCGGTTGGGATGCAGGGCAGGTTGATCCATATCTGACAGGGTTTTTTTTTTTTTTTTAAAGTGGAGCAGGAGCCAAGCCGCTGCTGCTGCTGCTGCTGCTGCTGCTGCTGCTGCTGAGACTCAGGGTCAGAGAGGGAGGGAAGGAGGGGCTCGACTCCGCAGGGAATTAGCCATCACATTCCAAACATGTCATCAGCGCACAATGAAAAAAAAAAAAGGTGAAAGTTGTGCTCCGCTGGCTGGTGATGTCATCCACTCCTCCATATATGGCCGAAGAGGCCCTGCCCTTGTTTGGACACTGAGGAGGAGGGGTCCAAACCACAGGGGGGGCTTTCAACAGCTTCTTCCTTCTTATTTCTCCCCTGTTCTGGGACGACCAGGCAGCAGGTGACATAACACATGAAGCCACTTTAAATGCACTTTTTTTTTTTTACCCCTCTTCTCCTAAAATGTTGCTCCACTTCAACCTAACTGTCTCCTGTCCGTCTCGCAGCCCGCGGTGTTCCCATAGAAACAAGGCGACAATGCAAAGCGAGAGGTTTTTTTTTTGTTTTGTTTTGGAGAGGACAATGGCAGCCTCGCACGGCCTTTCTCATTATAATCCCCCTGTATCGTGCAAAGGGAGAAGATGTGGATATAAATCCTCCATAGCGGCTGGATTGTATGTGTGTGAGATCATAGCTTCAGACAGCAGAGGAGGCCTGTGGTTAGCATCACAGCGGCTGCTAAATGAGCCAAATGTGAGCAGTGCAAAGAGCTTACAGCTGCAGACTCCACACTGCTCTCCATTACTGCACGGACATGGTACACATGGATATAACCCGGATGTGTGGGCACTTTACATTCACTGCTGTGGCTCACATACTTGTGCTCATGTTGGCTGCCTGTAATCCTGTAAATGTGGTGTCGACTGAAATCCACGTTTTAACTCTCGCTGGATAAAGCCTCTGAAGTTATCTTTCGTTATTTCCCAGTGACACGGCTGGCTGGTTTTTAAAATTCAGATATAGAAATAAATGACGACGTGTCGTAGAAACTGAAAAGCACTCATTCACAGGAGAACATCTTCAGTCCATTAAATAATGTAGCTTTTGCGGGGAAGTTTAACTCTCATTTATAAAGCTTTCTCTATGTTAATCTTGGGAGAGTTACCCTCCCACTGTTGATTGTAGGAAACAGGATAAAATAAATAAGAAAAGCCCACAGTTAGGAAAACAAACCACCACTTTTTGGTCGACTTCAGACTCAATATCTCAACAACCACTGGACTGGTTGCCACAACATTTTGGACGCACATTACAGGTTTAAAGTGTTTCATCTAGCAGCACCATCATGTCATCTTCTGGTCATACTTGTGTGGGATATCTGCAAAACTAATGACAATCCCGTCACGCTCTGCTGTCATTACTTTTTTTAGTGCTTACATGGATGCAGCAATAAAACCTGGGCCGCTCAGCTTCCAGTTTCACCTGGTGGTCACTCACAGTATTACAGACCAAATTTCCCCTGAAGCACCAAAACTGTTTTCCCTATAGAGCACCATAATAAAAGAGATGTCCGTAAAATTGTTGACGTGACACCTCCAACTGCACAACTGGAAACTCAAGCGGAGCCAGCGAAAGAAACACTACTGCATTGCGCATCTTCAGTGGGTCAGGAAACCAGGAAATGAACCGGGACATTATAAAGCTTTTCTGGTCCGGTCAACAGATGAGCAGTTCTCACTGGAGTAGATGGTGCGATCTTTGGGTCCAGTATCCGGGTCTTAGGACCCATCAATGAGAGCAAATTAGCCTAAATTAGCATGCTAAGATACTAAGACTTCAGTGAACATTTACATCAGCATGTTATTTTCAAAAGTGCCAATCTACCTTTTGCTAAATCGTGTGAAAATTAGAATACAACTGAGACAGGTGGGAATGTCATTAATTTAGCAGGAAACCCATGTATGTCATAAAGTAATTAAAGTGATCTGGCCTGACCAAAATGGACAAAAAGACTGACTGACCGACATCACAATCCACAAGATCTCATTTAGCTGCAGTTTTATCAGCTATGACCTGTGACTTTCTCCCTACCAAGGCTATCTTATCGCAGTTTAAGCCCTCCTGTCTTTAAAGGAGCTATTTTTAAGAAAAACGTATTTTTGAGTCTCACTCCCAACTTGTCAGACATGCATCAGAATGGCGGTTGACCCGTCTCACAATCCCAAAATGGGGCGAGTGGAATGTAACTCAAAACTTACAAATTTTCTTTACAAATAGGACCTTTACACCAGGATTTCACCCAGGAGAGAAACCAAAATGTCAGTTCCGTAACAAAATGCACTTATTTCATCTCCGTAAGCCATGAGCTTTAAATGTAGTTTTGGTGGCTAAACCGAATCAAACTGCGACTGTTTCACACCATCAACAGTCTAAAATGAATATGCGAAATACTACTCGGCAAGTTTTGAAGATTTTGAAAGCGTAAACCAGGTGTTGCTTCCTTATTCCTGCTAACCTGACCGCCAAGCACGTGCAAAAGTGACGCTAGAGGTGTTGGTGACAACACAGGGCTTCAACTGATGACGAAGTTGGGCATGAGAACTTTTTTTTTTTTTTTTACACCAATGAGTGGTGTCTTAAGTGTTAAATCTATGTTAATCCTGGCTCTTTCCTCCGACATGCAGCTGATATCGCTCCCCCTCGCTCTCAGCGCGCCCGGCGTATGTCATTATAACCTCGCTGGCGGATGATGGCTGCGCAGAAAGCCTCTCTGTGCTCGGGTCTATTCATAGCCCCGGCGCTGACAGAAGCCTGTCAGAGAGGGAGAAGAGAGCCCCAAACACTCATAAAACCGAGCCAGGCTGAACCCACAGCGAAAAAAACAACACAAACACGAGAGCAGGAGATGCTGATCTGCAGCTAATTATAGTCGCAATAATTAGCATCCTTATTAACATTCTGAACAGGCGAGTCAACGAGAACGCTTTGACACCGCGAAGGCACGTTTGTTGTCGGGGGGGGGAGCGGTTTAAAAACAGGATTTTTTTCCCAGGCTGCATTTTAACATGAATCAGAATGATCCACCGCCGTGAAATTACAGAGAAACAAACCTACATTTTTCCGAAGACAGACATGGTTTACTGGGTAAAAATCGTAGCTTCTCGAAACCACACAAACCCCTTGCCAGACTAAGGATCAAGCTCTTAGAAAGTCACCGTCCCCGATGAAAAAGCTCCCAAACTTGAGCCGAGGATACTGTTGTGTGTCCTCGTGCAACCCGAAAGCGAAGTTTAAATGCTGCTAATTGAAGCCGGAAATGCGTTCAGGGAGAGGCGTAATTTCAGAGGAAACATTCTGAATGGAACAAATTGCAACGGAGTAGGATCCTGAGGTGCAGCAGGGCTCTGAGTTACTGAAAGCAGTCATCGCCCTGGCGTATTCGTACGTGACGGCTGTTGATGCAAAGAGAGCGTCTAATCGTGCAGCGGGATCAGGGCTGGGAGTGACATCACCCTGTGTGTGTGTGTGTGTTTGTGTGTGTGTGTGTGTGTGTGTGTGTGTGTGTGTGTGTGTGTGTGTGTGTTCAGGGTCGACTCATTCGCTCGTGCTATCACCTGCAGTGAATCTGCACGCTGACTGCAGCTGACAGGAATGTGTTATCAGAGCAGGGTCAGACCACAACAAAGACGGGAGGAGCTGGATGTGGACTCCCAACAAACATCTCCACAGACTCTAACTTGACCCTAAAGCTGAATAGACAACCTCTCCAAACTGAATAATCTGCCAAGAACCCAACATTAAAACAGTTTTATTAGCGATGAGACCTCTCGTGACCTGCAAATTCCACCAAGTCAACAGTAGTGAAAAAAGTATTTATACACTGAAGTACAAATACCAAAAATCCCTGTGAATCTACTCCACGACAAGCAAAAGTCCGGCATTCAAAATAAATCTAAAGTGCACAAGAATTATCCGTCAAATACGCACAAACGAAAGTACTAATCGCGTCTCGCTGGAGCAGGGAGGGTGGACCTGAATGCTCGAGACAGCAGGGAGGAGATACAACAGACGAGGTTCTGTAAAGACCACAGCGAATGCCAGGAACAAACATGGAGGAGCATCAGGGAAACAGATCAGCAGGATAACGGCAACTGAAGAGAAGACACCACAAAACCCAGAAAATATCAAACACACATTCGGTGAAACTAAAATGACAGGACCATGACAACTCTTGAGGTAAAATGTTTTTTTTTTCTGTTATATATATGATGTTTTTGGTTCAATTGAAGTATACAAAACTAACACGTATCATGTAACGTACATTCACATAATAAAAAATATATTGATTCTTTACTTTTAGGCCCAGATCCAGAATTTGTCTTTCAGAGGCCTAGATCCTGACTGTTAAATACCTCAAAACCACTGTGTGTTGTCAATTCCTGACTAAGGAGATCTCCATCCCTTCTTCACGACTGCACACAATTTTCACAAGGACTGTATAATTTTGTCTGCGAACTAAAGCAATTCAAATGCTCCCCGCGGCTCCGAAACCTGCAGGGTTTGACTTAAGCGGCGGCGGCGCATTGTGCTTTGCGTGCTCGATGGTCCGATACGACACGATTCATCACCCTTTACCTTCATCCGAAACCTCCGCGCTCCGGGTCTTATCTGAGCGTTCGACCGCGCGAAAACAAACACACGTCGACTGATGGTTTTTACGGGGACAATGAATTTTTTGGGCAAACGCATGAGGGTTTCTTAACAACAGTCCAAGAATTTGAGCCTCACGTTCATCACACACGGTGGGAGATGGCAACAGCGGTGTTTTCATGGCAGCAGTGTGTGTGTGTGTGTGTGTGTGTGTGATGTCAGCAGATCTGTACTAACTCGCCTCCACCGGGTTCAGATTGGCATCTTGCGTCCACCTCTGCTGTAGATGCATCACACCAGTTAGTTTTGATGTTTATTAATCCGTTCATCACATTCTCTCTTTCACTTTGCTGGCTACTGAAACAACCTGTAAATTCATGATCTCATTATCACTTTAAAACGTTGATATTGTTCGCAAACAGCTAGCTTTTTACACGTAAAACTCTTAACAAGCCAATACAGAGCGACGTAAGCAATCGAATCCAATGGTCATTCTCCTTTTAGCTCTGTTTTCGGTCTCCACCAGCTCCTCAGACAAACGTCTCGCTCTTTAGCTGCTAACTGCTCCCTTATGTTCACCAGCGAGTCTCTCACTGCGCCCGGCTGCTGGGAATGAGGACAGCGAAAAGACTGAAAAGAAACATGTGAAGTTGCGAAACCGAAACTAGGAGTTAAAAGTAAATGCTAAATTGCTCTGTGGATTTGAGGGAAGCTGCAGATTCACGTGGTAATCAGCCATACACAACGCATCATTGTTGATATACACTATATTACCAAAAGTATTCGCTCACCCATTCAAATGATCAGAATCAGGTGTTCTAATCACTTGGCCTGGCCCCAGGTGTATAAATTCAAGCACTCAGGCATGCAGACTGTGAAACAAGACATTTGTGAAAGAATGGGCCGCTCTCAGGAGCTCAGTGAATTCCAGCGTGGAACTGTCATAGGATGCCACTTGTGCAACAAATCCAGTCGTGAAATTTCCTCGCTCCTAAATATTCCACAGTCAACTGTCAGCTCTATTATAACAAAATGGAAGCGTTTGGGAACAACAGCAACTCAGCCACGAAGTGGTAGGCCACGTAAAGTGACGGAGAGGGGTCAGCGGATGCTGAAGCGCATAGTGCAAAGAGGTCGCCGACTTTCTGCACAGTCAATTGCTAGAGAGCTACAAACTTCATGTGACCTTCAGATTAGCCCAAGTACAGTACGCAGAGAGCTTCATGGAATGGGTTTCCATGGCCGAGCAGCTGCAGCCAAGCCACACATCACCAAGTGCAATGCAAGGCGTCGGATGCAATGGTGTAAAGCACGCCGTCACTGGCCTCTAGAGCAGTGGAGACGCGTTCTCTGGAGTGATGAATCACGCTTTTCCATCTGGCAATCTGATGGACGAGTCTGGGTTTGGAGGTTGCCAGGAGAACGGTACATTTCAGATTGCATTGTGCCAACTGTGAAATTTGGTGGAGGAGGAATTATGGTATGGGGTTGTTTTTCAGGAGCTGGGCTTGGCCCCTTAGTTCCAGTGAAAGGAACATTGAATGCTTCAGGATACCAAAACATTTTGGACAATTCCATGCTCCCAACCTTGTGGGAACAGTTTGGAGCAGGCCCCTTCCTCTTCCAACATGACTGTGCACCAGTGCACAAAGCAAGGTCCATAAAGACGTGGATGACAGAGTCTGGTGTGGATGAACTTGACTGGCCTGCACAGAGTCCTGACCTGAACCCGATAGAACACCTTTGGGATGAATTAGAGCGGAGACTGAGAGCCAGGCCTTCTCGACCAACATCAGTGTGTGACCTCACCAATGCGCTTTTGGAAGAATGGTCAAAAATTCCTATAAACACTCTCCTCAACCTTGTGGACAGTCTTCCCAGAAGAGTTGAAGCTGTAATAGCTGCAAAAGGTGGACCGACATCATATTGAATTCTATGAGTTAGGAATGGGATGGCACTTCAGTTCATAGAATGAGTAAAGGCAGGTGAGCGAATACTTTTGGTAATATAGTGTAGAAACGGATGATTTTTCCGCAAACCGCGTACAAGATTAATTTGTACATTTTATACACATACATAGCACATCAACAGCTCTACAATATGTGTCATATTATCTTCAGATTTAATGTATGTGGGCTGACTTTCATGACAGGACGGGTTGATGGCGACCAAACAGTTGCCAAGCCAGAGGCCGCTGCTCAAAGTGTGCAAGCATGAAACCACTGGATATTTTTAATGAGATACTGAGATATTTATGTGTTTGTGGCGACAGAGGGAGGTATTTCAGGACAAAACATGATGTCTTCCTAACCCTGATCAAGTGTTTTTTGTGCCTAAACCTAACGAGAGCATAAGCACGGCATTGTCACACCACAAAACTGAAAACTGACCCCAAAGAAACGTAAAGTTCCAACACATTCAGATTCATCATCAGATTGGCAACATTTACCGTGGCGATTTTTTTTTCCCACTGTGGATTTTTTTCGTGATAGTAATAAAGATACACAATCTTTTCCGCCTCACTTTTGAACTTTTCGGAACTTATTTTGTTAAATAAAAAAGTGTCAATGAAGTTTTGAAACGACAACTGGAAAGTTTCAGATGACGTCCAGTCCTGATGCTCAACATGATCAAACCCAGAATGATGAGACCCATGACTGGTAACAAAGCAAACATGGAAACACACTCTAACACACACACACACACACACACAGACTGTGGCCTCACCTCTCCCTCTCCTGCTCCAGCAGGTTGGTGAAGTCGTCGCTCTTGTTCATGAAGTCGGTGTGCTTGCGTTTCTCGTTGTCCAGCTCCATGACGGTGCGGCGGTGACATTTCTCGGCCAGCAGCAGCTGCTCCAGCATCCGTCGGTACGTCTCCTTCTGTTTGTCCTCCAGACGGTCCAACTGACGGGAAACGCGTCAACACTCATTATCGGCAACACACTCACACTCTTGACACCACATCTGCCGGGCCATTAGCCACGCTCAGGGTGATGTTGTGGGGTAACAATGAGCGGAGAGACTCTCTCCACACAATTATGAGCTTTGTCCACACTGTCCACCGCCTGCAGACCTCACTGAGCATAGATAATCATATTTTCAACAAGAAACCACAACAAAAGACATGATTCTAGGCCCCTCACTCCTCACTTACATTAACTGCTCTCTGAACTCTTAAATCAGTTTGAACATGTTTTTTATTTATTTCACTATTCATTTACTTTTTTGTACAGTATATGTACAGTGAATTTAACCGGTAAAGTATATAAACACTAATCCTAATTAGTCGAAGAAGAAGAAGAAGAAGAAGAAGAAGAAGACAATGAGGTCATTCATTAGAAAATAACTAAAGAATAAATGAATTAATATGGAATTATCTCCCCTTTAATTTTCCATTTAATTTAGAATGTTATACATTGATTTAAATGTATTTATTTGGATATAAATGTTTTGTCACATTCCACAAATTAAAGAATGCCTCAATTCATTTTGAAGTTTTAAGTTGTTTTTTTTTTTTATTTTGACAATATTTCAATATTATTTATGATTATTTGTATATTATTTTCATCACATTTAATGGCATATTATTTTACTCTTTGAGAACTCTGTTTATTTCTGTTGATTTTTTGTACTTAATGTCCTCGATACTTTACATTGTACGGTTAAAAACCTTTAGACTGCTTCTGTTACTTTTCAGATGCACCATTTTTCTACTAGTGTTAAAACAACATTTGTTACTTTAATTTGAAGTACTCGTCCCTCACATGAGTATTTCCGTTGTTATGCCACTTCCTGCCTCTATTCTCCTACTACATCTCAGAGCAAATGTTGTCCTTTTCACTGTATTATATTTATCTGACATCTTTAGTTACTAGTTACTTTTATACATTTAAAATACAAAAAAAGCCACTGATGCAGCATGTTTCATACATCAGCATATATTAAACGACCACACATACATTTGTTAAATGAGCTCCAGCTTGACCAAAATATCTGAAAATATGGTTCTAAGGGTAAACGATATTATTCTTTGTTTGACTCCCCACTGAGTCTTTCAGTCAATAATCCCAGCTGACACCCTGCTGTATACTCCTCTGGTCTCACCTCGGCCATGGGTTTCTCGTACACGTCTTCTGTGCTTTTGTTGTTAACGGTGAACAGAGTGTCTCTCTGCAGGGCCTGCAGGGGTTTGATGGGGACGGAAGAGCCGTAGTGAGCCTCAAGAGTCTCCGGTCTGGTTTTGTCCGACTTCAGCAGGCTGATGATGTCCTCTCTGGCCTGAGGAGACACGACAGAGGGTTAGATGCCGTGTATATACATCCTTAACTGGGGAACATTAATGCCACGTTGTTATCTTGCTGATGAGGATGTTTTTATGGATGAATACAGTGACTGAGTGAGCCTTTGATGAAATCACCTCAAAAACTGAAATACAAGGGAGACCTGGCCAAAGAAAACATTTTTTCTTAACTAGTGTTATTTAACTCTTTATCACATATTCTACATATTTATTATCATTGATGTATTACCATGGTCTAGTTTGGCCCAGGTTCTTTCTTAAAAACAAAACCAAAAGAGGCTTTTGATAATATTGATAGTTGTTTGTCCATTGATGGTATATGAAGAAGAAGAGGAAGAAGATAATAACTATGATGATGAAGATGTTAATGATGATGATGGTGATGATGATGATGACTAAAAGGAAGAAGAAGATGTTGATGATGAAGATGAAGAAGAAGAAGAGGGAGAAGAAGAAGAAGAAGATGATGATGATGACGATAATGAAGATTAAGATAGAGATGAAGAAGAAGATGTTGATGATTGATGATGATGATGATGATGATGATGATGATGAAGAGGGAGGAGGAGAAGAAGAAGAAGAAGAAGATGATGATGATGATAATGAAGATTAAGATAGAGATGAAGAAGAAGATGTGATGATGATGATGATGAAGAGGGAGAAAAAGAAGAAGAAGATGATGATGAAAATGAAGATTAAGATAGAGATGAAGAAGAAGATGTTGTTGATGATGATGATGAGAATGAAGAGGGAGGAGAAGAAAAAGAAGAAGATGACGACAATAATGAAGATCAAGATACAGATGAAAAAGAGGAAGTTGTTGATGATGATGTGGATGAAGAAAAAGAACAAGATGATGTAGAAGAAGAAGAAGAATAACAACAACAACAATAACAACAACAAACAGTGCTTTTTAGTGCTTTTTTTTTTAAAAAACACACACACAAACCAAGAGGTTAAAAATAGCAATAATAGAATCATTTGGTAACATATAATCTATACAAAAAATGATACCAGCACAAAAAGCAAAATCCATTGAAATAAAAAATATGAATAAAAATGTAACTCAAGATCAAGAAGAAATACTGTATGCCTGTCCTGTAAATGTAATCACTATGATTTATTTGTTTAGGAAAAGCATGAACACAAATAAGTAAAGGTCAGCAGCTGCCAGTCCTCAAATTTAGATATTTTAAAATTCTGGTCACAAGAAGAACATAAGTGTTTTACCTGACAGTATTTTGAGTTCTTTGTATAGTATTGTATTTTCACAGTGTTGCTCAGACATCAGCTGACTGAAGGAATGTGATGTTATTCCCATGTGCATCCATGATATCAACTCATCACCTCATCGCCGACATCACATGACTGAGTGTGGCAGGCAGGGTGGCACCAGCAGAGGGAGCTGTTTCCCTCCTTCTACTCTGAACTGTGTCTCCTCTCACACAACAGGGCTGTGACACACATTCCTGCACAGAGGCACCAAACATCA
This sequence comes from Acanthopagrus latus, assembly GCF_904848185.1. Classification (NCBI taxonomy): domain Eukaryota; kingdom Metazoa; phylum Chordata; class Actinopteri; order Spariformes; family Sparidae; genus Acanthopagrus; species Acanthopagrus latus. The sequence continues at coordinate 5,239,059 of NC_051060.1, read as the reverse complement.
GCAAAACGAAATCTTAACCCTAATCTACAGGCATCTGAGAAAATATGTTTTTTATGCACAGTCTATATACGTGATCTAATGCACAACACAGTTTTTTTTTTTTTTTGTCACGAAATCTCATGAAAATAACAAAGCAATCACTGTGTTTGTAACACTGAGAGTGGGAAAGATGGACCCAGATGCAGGCGGGCGGATCCGAGGATAAACTCTTATTCAAGATAAAGACATTGATTTCATTCATTGTATAGTAACGAGGGATGAAGTGCAGGTGGGGACGGGTGGAGAAACACAGGTGAGAATGAGGAGAATGGAGGAGACGAGAGGACAGGGAAGGAGCTGATAAGGAGGGAAAAACATGACAAATGGCTGATGAGGCCGAGGGAAAATCAGGCTGTGGAGGAGCACAGGGAACCTACAAAATAAAACAGGAAATAGCTTGGCCCATCTCTCAATTTATTCTGATTTCCTGTCTGTGTCTCTCAGCTCCAGGCCCATTGGCTCCTTAGGTAAATCTTTAAAAACAACTCAGAAATATTAGGTTTTAATTTTTTTTTACAAGGCTCAGAAAATTCTCTGTAGCTCTTCTCGAACAAACGAGGAGGAAGAAGTGTATTTGCTGGGGACTACTTTCAGCAGCGGATGAATCCAGACATGGCGCTGTAAGTGAGCATTTGTGGCAGCAGGACAGTGAGTGCGGGACTGAGTCAACATAAGTTGGATTTAATCTTTTTTATTTTTTTTTAATTCGCTGTTGGACGACAATGGAGCTCAGTACTTGTTAGCAGATCATTCACTGTGAGTCGTCTTGTTGGATTTGTTGGCAATAAGAGAAAAAAAAACAAAAAAAAACGTCCTCAACATTTGATGTATTTGAAAGTCACCGGCTGAAATAAAGCAGGACAAACAGAAGCATCTCTTCCTGTGTGAAATGTCCCTCCATGTTAAGTGTTTGTCTGTCCCGTCGCTGCTGGAAAATATTTCACACGCCCCAGCAGATGGAAACAGATGGAAACAGAGGGTGAGGCAGCAGCATCCTGCCTCTCAGGAGAGGGCTTTATAAATGTGCCTCCATTTGAAAATCATTATCAGCCTGGAACCCAGCAGCAGCCGGTGGGCTGTTTCCTCACCGGCAAAGGTTATTATCGAAATCCATCACACGCTCAATGTGAGAAAGTATGTCTCTGCAAAGTCATGACAAACTCCTCTGTTGTTTTTTTAGATTTTTATGCGCTGCAGGCGCTCTGACATGGTCACGCCGCTTTAAGGTGAAAGAGAAAGATGACTGCCCGGATTTATTTGGTAAAGACAATAACATTTCCCTTCATCGTCAGCTGTCATGGTAACCAAGCTGCTGAAGCTGTTTATTGAGTTATCGATCAGGTTCTAGTGAGTCAGCATTTACCCTGCCAGCCTCTGGTAATTCTCTCTTTAAGTTTTAGAAACTCATCTCTGGCCGTCGGCGAGTTAAGACTCCTGCCTTACCGTCAAAGTTGATGGACAGAGTTTCCCGGATGTATAAACCTTTAAATGGAAAGATGGCGACCGCATTGTCATCACCATCTTGCTCCTGCTGTTCACATTCACCCTGACGCAGATTCAGAAGATGACCTGCGTGTTTATGTATTTATCTCTTTAAATAATTGTATAAATGTTCTATTTTGTAGCATGAAGGAGTTTACAAATGTTTGTTCCATTATGCGACCCTTTGTCATGTGTGTGTTATGACGAACGTAACGTGATCAGCTCATAACTTTTTGAGGTTTCTCCACCAAAACCGGAGAAAAACAACTCAATCGCCAGAATAAATGTCGGCAACAAACATTTCTGCAAACCATGGATATGTTGCAACGTTTGTGTTTATGGTCTAGTTAGGATTAGACACACAAATAAACACTTGGTTAGGGTTAGGAAAACATCACGTTTTGGTTTAAAATACCTGGTTCTGTCTCATGGCTCGAAAGTGTCCCGACGGCTCATTAAAAATACCCAGTTGTTTGGCTTGGTCCCCGATTCATGACACATTTCGAAGAAATGATAATATGATGCATATGAAGTGTACACATTTTATAAATCTAAGTGGTTTGCAGAAATGTGCAATGGCAAACAGTTTATTTATAGGGTGACTAGGCTGGAGAAGAATGTCTGACTCTTTAGCCTCTAAATTCTCTATGTTGTTCAGCAGCTAATCTCTTAACTGTGTCTGAACATAGGTGCGGTTGATATTCCTGTGAAGTGAACTCCGGTCTGTACCTGAACTTCTCCCTCCATGACTCCCAGCAGGTGGAACAGGTCCTTCTTGGACAGATCGGGCAGCTGCGTCTTCCTGCCCTCTGCTGGTTTCTGAGGCTTCTTGGCTGATCCGGACACCGCCGTCCTTCCGTCTCTGTCTTCTCGCTGGACCTTCATCTTCCTCTTGGTGAGCTCCGGCGTGTTCCCCTCCTCCTGCTTGATGAAGCCTTTGGTGGGCTGGATGTGTCCGTCATCTGGACCCTCCACGGTGCAGCTCCTGGATCGCATTTTTTCACCTGCGTGTGTGGACACAAAACGGATGCCAAAGAATTGAACAGTTTTCCTAGAAAAACACAAGTCAGACTATTTTCCTCCACCCCGGCCAGCCACTGGTTTGAGATTATATCAGGAAACTCACTGGTGGAGAGTTTTGAGCGCTCCTGAGCCACATTCTTAACGTAGGAAACAACCAAATTATTCAGTATCCTTCCCACAGCGTCCATATCTTCTTATCATTTTCTCCTATACGCTTGATTTTCCAATACTTTTCGGCAGCTCAGCCTCATATTCTGACTGTTCCTAAAGCCTGCCACGCAAGCGCGAGTGATGACAGCGGGACCTTGACGAGAAAATGAAGCCGGTGAAACGTTAGACATGATGGATTACCTTTCTTACCTATCAGAGTTCTGCAAGATGTTTTTCGTCAAATTATGCTGTACCAAGAGATTCCTGGAAGGGAAATCTAAAGAAATAATAGCCCGAATCTGGAACATGCAGCTGTGGTTATGTAAAACAGAGAAGTGCTGCGGAGGTGAAACGCACAAAGGCACCAGCATGATTCAATAAGGCCGAGGCTTACCTTAAAGGCCGGGTTCACAAAATCTACCACCAAAGTCGGGGGGTTATTTCACACGAGAGTTCTGTTTGTTTTGCTGTCTGGGCATGGTTGTGCTGTTTGTGCACCCATAGTAAAGAGAATCAAGAGTCTGATGAGCTGGTGACTTGTTCGCTCATAAAACATTCCCACGATCACGATGAAGCAGATTCTTGGGTGTTAAGCTCCAATTAAATGTGCTTTGTTCAAACCTTTAAGCCCAGTCCAATAGACTGGACTGGAGATTTTGTCCTGTTACAGACCTATAATTTACTTTTTATCAGCTGTCGGAACCACAGTCTTTCACAAGTAACTGCTGGAAGAGGTTTTCAGATCTTTTACTTCAGTAACGGCAGTAACTCCTCAGTGAAGTGGAGTTAAATTCTATACTTTAATATACTGCTGAGTAACTTAGCCTAATGTGTAATAATATATAGAATGTACTAGTTGATTTATATTTTTAAATAACCATCAAGGTAACCAAAAAATGCTTGAAAATGTATGTTGTGGAGTAAATGGAACAATATTTGGCTCCAACATATTGTGCAGTGGAAATGCTAGTGGTGCAACAGGAAGACTAGCATCATATCATTGGGCATTGTTTGATGATGTGCTTCCAGTCAGTGTGAAAATGAAAATGTACTCAGTACAAGTCAACACACTGACTGACACAAAGTCAGTCAGACAGTTGTCACTACTTCATACTTCAGCTTAATTGAATTTGTAGATGCCTTGGAACACAAACAAACGATGATGAAATCGACAGCTGGGCAGGCTGATATGGGATGGAGGTGTGTGTGTATGTGTGTGTGTGTGTGTGTGTGTGTGTGTGTGTGTGTGTGTGTGTGTGGGTGTGGGGGGGGGGGGGGGTGGGGGTGTGTGGGGGTCGCGGGTTCCGGACAAAGGAACAGGTTCTGGGCTACTGGATCTGAATGAGGCCAAAGTTCGCCGGGGCTGCAGGTCTGGATGAAAGCAGGCCGTGACTCAGCCACAGAGAATCCTGGCAGTGAAGTGGTAGCAACCACGCTCCTGCTGCCTGTTATTAATAGTTGTTTCAGGGGAGATGCCAAAATCTGCCACGTGTCAAAATCACAGGACGGTCTACTCTCTGACGGTGGGATCGGTGAACTGGAAGAGCCACTGGGAGAACTGGTGGGCGACGCTAAAGCCAAGACAAGCCTGGAACAGCAGCTGGAGGTTTGGGCTCTGAGAGGGTCTAGACGAGGGTCTGGAGTCTGAGCTGCCCAGGAGCTTTTATACTGGCTAATACACTCAGATACACACAGATGCTTATTGTTGCCAAGGCAAAAAAAGAAAAATGGATCACTATTAAATTATCATGTGAAAGGTTCATTAATAAGCAAGTTGCTTTAACGTTGTTACGAAATACAAACTTAATAATAACAACATCTGATATAACAATATTATATTGTTAATATTATAACTTAATGTTTTGCCATAAAACATTTAACAATATAAGAACATAACTTTACATTTTAACAAGATATCAGATCTTAAATTTACCGAAGTATCTATTTATTTATCTATTTATCTATCTATCTTAAACATTTCAGGTTATAACATGAAAAGTTTTATGCTTTAACTGCATTATTGAACGAAGCATTACCTGTTATGATAATTTAATGTTATGATATAAAAAAAATTCACAATATGACAAGATATCATGTTATGTTAGAATATGTTTTTAAAAAAATTAAAGTTATCAGGTTATAACATGAAACTCTTCAGGTTACAATGTGAAAGATTTTACATTATAACAATTAAAGTTACGTTAAAATACATTATAAAGTAATAGTATAATAATAATTTACCGTAACAAGATGATAACTGGTTACAATGTAAAGATATCTAGTTAAAATGTTAAACAATTTATGTTATAAGTTATCACGTTATAACATGAAACATTTCAAATTTCATATATAACACAACTCTATGTTAACATTTTAACTATCTTCGCATGATAACAAGATATTATGTCGCCAAGTTATAACACAAACCATGAAGACATTCTTTGATATAATGTTATAGTAAGTTTGCAATACGTAAAAATGTGAACATATCTCATTAAGTAAGGTTAAGTAAGGTTGCACCAACTTGTTATGACAAATAAATTTTACACTGATGTAGAAACACACAGCGGTGACAGAGGAAGTATTCAGATCCTTTACCTTAGGAAATATCCTGAGTACTTGAGCTTCTGTCCAGAAGATTAAATGTCATGTTTAATAAATGTTTTCTTTTTAGTCTGAGAGACAGTTTTTGAAATGACACAATTAAGATGTAAATGATCCTTTAAAGGCCACCTTCCTGTCTGCAAGTCAGAAAGAGAGTAAACAGTCTGTAAATAGAGACAATTTGTTTACAGGTTTGTGTAGACGCTTTCTCCCAGGTTGCAGAGTGTTACAGTAAAGTGTTATTTACAGGTTTCATTTGAACCAGGTCTCCACATGCCAACGCGATGTCGCACTGAGTTCCAGAAACGCAAACGGATCTGTGTAAACAGTTTACCTTCACAAGAGAGGAGCTCTGAGTCATTTCACAGAGTGACCTTATCAGCGTTACGCCGTGATGAAGGAGAACAGTCAAGTACTGATGATAGATCCCACTTTGAGGGTTTGGACATCACTAACAGGCCACTCGGCTGGTGCAAACACACCCGAAGACCTACATGACGTCTCGGAAATGGAGGTACTTGAGAAAACCAACAGTTCCTTTAATGTTTTGTTATCTCAAAGCAACACTGATCCAGCTTGGATTTGAGGCTGGTGTCGGGTTGCAGGGAAATGAAATGGTCAAATGGGATCAGCTGGCCAAAACCGCAGGAAATTAGAGATTGTTGTGCCCAAACCTTTAAAAAGATCTGTTTCCACCACAGCATCCCAGATCAAGCCGCTGCACTCGATTGCTGTTTGTTTTCAGATCAGACACGGTGCAGGACTCTAGGAAGACGAGGAGAGCTGGACTCTGTGTGTACGCCATTGATGCTTGATCACAGTCAAAGTGTATGGACAGTTTTTACCTAATGTCAAACTTTTAATATGAAGATTTTGACTGGCTTATCATCATCATCTTGTTGCTGCAGTTATGGTCACACCTTGTCTGTCTGTCTGCTTTTGGAACATATTCTGGCAGCGTGATAATGTCACAACTGTGCAGGATGTAGCCACAAAACTTAAAGTGAAACTCTCGCCAACATGCAACTATGGCTTTTTTTTTTTTGTGAACGTATATGAGTCAAACATTCATATAAAAGCATGAATACGATGAAAGAGGCACTTTTAAGTACTGGAGTGCTTGGGGCAAATTAGAGAAAGCATCAAAATCGCTATTTTTATTCTATTTTCAACACTAAGAAGACTTGACACTACATGGAACTTTGCTCGTAGTATCACCAGGGTCTCTACACATGAACACAAGCATTGAGAACATTGTTTGTGTACACAGAGTTTACTAAAAAGAAAGTTTTTGAACAACTCGCATTAGCAGTAGCTTGTTCCACTAGCTGCCGTCATGGTAGCCAACATTTTCCAGCATTTTATTTTAGCATTAGTGTTTCTTGTATGAGGCTATTTTTTCAACTTCAAGGTCAATATTTTTTTTTGCTAACGACAAAACAATGAATTATCCGTGCATTTATGTGGAACTAAGCTTTAGGAGCGTTCCACCTTGAGTCTGAACTGTCTCTTGTTAGTATCTGGTCTTGTGCTTTTTTATCTGCAACTGCTTAATGCCACGATATATAATAATATTTCAGACAAGTGTGTGGATCGAACTTTGAAGTGTTTGTCTCTTTCTTGTTTCAGCTTAACAAAAGCCTGGTTTCCCAGTTTGGTGTAAACAGAGCTTGACTGGTGTGCCACCCCCTGACCTCAACTCCATGAACTTTAAAACTGTCCATGCAGCAGATCTTATCACCCAACACCAGTGTTTGACCTCGCTGAAGCAAATCCCAGCAACCAGGTTCCAGCATCTTAAACCAGAAGAGTGGAGGCCCTTGTAGCAGCAGTTGGGCCCATGCCCATGGTTTTGGACTTGAGAGTGTAATGCCCTCGCGTCCAAGGACACGGCCGACCCATGATTATAATGTAGTTCACTATCTAAGCTTTTGATAAAAGGGCATGCACTGACCAACTGGACGTGTACATGTATTTTGAGGCTTTAAAAGATTTGTTTACATTATGATTCCTGGCGACCGTCGGCAACCTGATGAACGTTGCTCGAAAAAAAAAAAAGAAAAAAAAAAAGAAGAGGTTTCCATCCGCACGTCAAACTTCTATGGGACAAATGTATGTAGACCAAAAAAATACAAGCCACTAAATAAATTGTAGATTGCATCTTTCATCCTCCAAGGGTAAAGATATTTACGGAGACGTGATGAGGCTAAACTGGGCTCTCTGATTTACGCTTCAGCCTGGATAAAACCTCAGACAGCTGTGGCCTGTGGCCGACACACGAGACCTACAGTGGATAAGTGGTAGGAGGCAGTATGTTGGCAGCGGGGTGTCTCACTGGTTGGAGTGGGGAGCTCATGCAGTAATGAGAAGGTCACAGGTTTGACCCCCCGAATCAACAAGTGTCTCCGAAGTAGAACACTATTCCTAATGAAATGTCTGTGTTTTTAAGAGTTCGGCCTTCTATTACTATTTAGTTGTTACTCCTCACAGGACACTCAGATATGTTTCCAACTCAATTTGTGTAAAAACAAGGCTAGTTAGCAGAGTTGCTCTGGGAATAGCACAGTTTGTCAGCACAACACTTTGGTCCATGGATGAAGTGTCAATAAATTTGCCTAGACGTGTGTTTCCAAAATCACTAACAGGCCAAAATGTACTTCACTTCATAACAAAACACCGAAACAGTTATAACCTATTGTTTCATGACTCAGTTAGGATCAGCACGCTAACTGTGAGCATGTTCACATGGTGTTGTTAGCTTTAGCGTGATGACCTTGCAACATTCAAATGTTAGGTTCAGACGTTACGTTAACATACAACTGTTAGCAGCACAGTCGTATCCTTGTGTCAGTTTCTGCTTGTGTTTTGTCCAAGTGGTGTTGCTGTACCAAGATGGCGGGCGCCCCTCGCCCATCCGGGTAAAGGGAGAAATGTCAATTATCCATTCAACTGTCCGAGACATAAACACCACGAAATGTACCGCCATCCTTCGGCCCTGAGCTGGATGCTACGCAGCATACGCAGCTGTTTGTTTGGGGAAATTTTAAAAGGGGGGGGTATTTTTAGGGTCTCTCCACTTGTGTCCAGAGTCCAACAAGGGGGAAACTCCAGGGCTATCACTTTATGATCCATCAGCAATCCTGCGGATGCCTGGACCTCCATTTTGCCTCGCAGCTGCAGCTCCCACACTCACTCCGCAGCACGGCCCGTTGTAAATACACCGCCGCCGACTGTTTATCACGCTCGCCTAAAACCCCTCAACAGCCGTCGAGTAAACAGAGGTCACATACGGTCAGTCCCCGTGACAAAAACATCCACTGGATCAGGTTTCGTTGTGTTTGTTTTCGGCTCATATTGTAATGATATTATGAGCCCCGTCATGGGGTAAATATAGGTCATTAGCATCTCTGGACAGCAACACGAGCCTCTAATTTCTGCCATTCCCTGTTCATTATCTCACGGCTAAACGCAGAGGTGGCATCTGCGAACCTGGCCGACATTTAGCTGCGAGTGTATGACAATTAGCCGGATTAAAGTCGGGCTATTTACATGATCTGATGGCATCATCTCCTGCTTCCAGAGGAATTCACATTAAAAGAAATGCTCACAGAGGTGGGACTGTAAAGGCAGCAGACTGCTTTGGCGTTTGCGCGTCAGCTTCGGCTCCAAAACGTGCTGATTAATAACGATGTCTAATGCAAGACGACTTCAGCGCGTCTGTGCGGGGCTCCCTGTCTTGCAAGTTGGCGGCTGGCCAGAATCACCGGCTCAGCTCAGTCCTTGAGACACTGTGCTTTTCACGTGCAGCATGATTTTGGCATGTCGACTCAAAAAATGACTATAAAAGGGAACGATCGGCTCGGCTCGGAGGTTTTAAAGAGGTCTGGGGCTGTCGCTGTAACTCACCATAAGGGGGAAAGCAATGCAGTAAGTCATCTGCGCTGCAACAAGAGGGCTTTAGAGTCCTCGGAGGCACGAGGGCTGCAAGCGGACGCAGAACAACCTCGCAGCGGAGCCAAAACAAATATACTCCTGTCATTAATCTCCTGCTTAATATTTCTGTCAAGTCTGATTAATGATTCGTTAGAACCGTTTTCGAAAGTTATGCTACGGATTCGACCGTGAATGCCAGCTTATCTTCGTCTGCAGGAGAATCCCACTGGCATAATCCCTGCAGTTTTGTTTATTTCTCGCGCGTCTCATCGAAACGAATCGGGCCGTGGTCATCAGCACATCCGCCGCATGATAATGCATCTGCAAAAGTGCACCGAGATAATTAAAGATAAACAATCCCCAAATCAGATATTTTCTGCGAGCCAGGATGAGAGATTTACAGTAAAATGAAGAACATTAGATTAACTGTAGCCTTCTGGGTTCATTTTAACTCGCCTTATTGCATTTTATGGATTCATAAATGTGACTTCCCGTATTGTAAGAACTTCCTAAAAGCTGCAGTCTGGAGAGACAGCAGGGCGGGATGTAATTATCAAGCTTTTATGACAGATTTAGATCTAGTGATGCTAGCAACTTCTGGTGCATTATCTCTGATTGAGGATCAGTTCATGAATCTTTTTGGGGGAATTATCTGTACATAAAACGCCTCCATATTATTTAAGCTCTGGAAATGCAGAGTGAAGCCCTGAGAGGCAAAATCCAGGGCAAAATCACACAAGATTATTTTGGTATGTCTGTAACCTTTGAATGAAATAAATAGTATGTTAAATGCACACTGTTTCTGGTGAAATATTACAGTATGCAAGTACTGATTACAACATAAGACGTAAAAGTCCCACAATAGGCCATATCCACACAGCGGCCATTTTCCTCTGACATCGCGCTCATGGTGGGAAGATCGAACATTGTACCACTGTGTTCCAATAAATAAAAAGAGTCTGACAAATCTTTTTTTCTTTTTTTTTTAGCGGATGGACAACAAGAGGACGCACTGTTTATTAGAGGTATTATTGTGTATTATTACACAGCTCCTCTTAATGCTGTAGAATGCTCCATTCACTTGAATGAGCCTTCCCAACATTTGGCGGTCAGTTATTTTCGTATAACTGACCGCTGCTGAGCATATTTGACCGTTGTCAAAGAAAGGGGCCTTTTTGCCTCTGATTCACGTATTTCGTATCACTCCGCGCTCTAAAATCTTTGCTCCGACATCACTCATCACCTCAGCATCTTCGGTCGCTAAGCAACGTCAGCAGATCTGTCGCCTACTTAATATTGGAAAAAACTTACTCCTAGGCCACTAGTATGGATGAGTTTCACATTAACTTTAATAATTTTGCAAAATACAGTGATTTCGAGTCTTGGCAAACGGCTGAGTTGTCGTCACCGGTCAAGCAAAGAAAAAGAGGAAAGCAGCGAAGAGGGAGAAGCGAAACAGCGTCGGTTTGGCGAACTATATTTCTCTGCTGAAAAACACTATGAACGGTAACAAATAAATTGTAAAAAGACACACAGTGTGAAGTGTTTTTTTTTGTGTTGGTAAGTAGCCGTGTAATAAGTGGGATAATGTACAGAACGGCGGTCATTATCGGGAAAATAAGTCCCTTCAGGACGGATCAGACCCCTCTGCTTCGTGTCGGGGTCCGGTTTTTCGGGACTTATTTTCCCGATAATGACCACCGTTCTATATACATTATCCCTTACTGAACCAAACCGGATTGCTTCTATGTTAGCGGTTTTTGACCTTTGACTTTATCGAAGTCTTAGAACTGCTCCCACCTTGGGCGCCTAAAAAAACGGACTCCGCCCACCTAGCAACCACACACACTCACCATAGCAACCGTTAAAGCTCAGCTAAAACACAAGTGACACCTCACCTTCTTTGATACACTTAATTTCAGCGACTGTAGTTAAACAGTAATAAAGTGTAGTATCTGATCTTTTAGTCTCACTTTCAATTTCTAATTGTGTGACTCTTTACACCGCCCCATAATTCTTTTATATCTTGTTTTACCGTCTCCTGTGACTTACGTAAAAGCGCTTTGAATTGCCTTGTTGTCGAAAGGTACAGCAGGAATAATAAAGCAACATCCCGCTGTGGCTGAACAGGGCAGCAGTTATCCAAACAGCTTCTCAAACCCGCTAAGAAGAGGCAGATTTAATGGGAAGCCTCCGCCAGCAAACCAGCCAGAGGTTTTGTCTGCTCCGAGCTCGGCTGGCAGGGAGCCGCCGAATGTTTGGAGGTCCGTTTCTATCCAGCTGAGCTCGTAAAAACAGCACGGGTGATGAGAGAAAATCTGCGAGGCAACAGCCACTGCAGCCACGGGATGAAAAAGGTGCTTTCCGACGAAAACGAAGACGCGGCACGTCGCGCTCAGTGTTTCCCCGCGGAGGAAAAGCGAGCGACTGCTGAGGGTTTCGGGTTCACCAGCGGGTCAGACTGCCGCTTAAAGAGTCGCAGCCTTGAGTGGAATCACAACAGGGAAGTTAGATTAAAGGGAATTTCTGGTTTTGAATTGGGGGGTTATTATCGTAATCTTGATGCTCCTCATGTTTCCTGCACGGTGAAAGTTCTGGCAGCATGGAATACTGTTAACAAGAATATGCTGCGTGAGGGTTGCATGAAAAGAAAACCGCTGGCGTTTTCTTGCATCAGCGAGTCCTTCTGGCTTTTATGAATCCACGGAAAAACCACTCGACATTGCAGGCTGAAGCACGCCGTACAGTGCTTGACTAATATCAGTCTATCAAGCACCCGTGCCTGAAATAGTGGTACTTACAGTCGGGGCTTAAATGTCACTACTGGCTCACATGACTGTCTTTAGCGCGTCATAGCGATATCTAAAATAGAACATTATTATCAGTGCGCGTGTCGAGGCCGCGTCATTACAGCCATTTCTATAACGAGATTCAAGGCGGAACATCTTGAAAATTCCCGCTTAACAAGCCCCGGAAGGTTATTTTTGCTTCTCCGTTACAGTTCCCATGTGAGCTTCAGCATTGACAGGTGGAGGTGGGCTTTGTCCTCCGCTGCCCTCAGAAAACCTTTTAAAGCTCATACTAGACACAAGTGGCTGAATACACGCTGTTTTTATCCGCATCTGCTCCGTATTTGTTTATTGTTCAGTGTTGTTGAACATGTCTTGAATTTGAGTCCCATTCTGTGCACCGTGTCAAGCACAGTGCTGTGACAAAAGATACACTGAAAATTCAACCAGATCAAATGTAAAATTGCAACATGAAGACAACACGCGCCTTTAACTTGTCTGTGCTTTTGCAGAAACAGACTAAGCCAACATTTATTCTGCTGATTGGGTTTTGATAACCCCTTCTCTGGAATTGGCATAAATCTTCCTTTTTTTTTTTTTTTCCCCTGCACCACAGCCAGCCAGCCAGACACGTGACATGAGAAATGTTCTGATCTAAACCAACTCCTGGCTAATGTTGGAGTGAATTTCCTCTCTGTGCCAGATCATGCACATGAACACAGTGACGAAGCGAGAAGAAAAGGGGGTTAATATGTCAAAATCATTTATCTATCATGCTGGAGATAACCCCCCGCACTCATTACCTGCCTCCTTTTACGGGGGTCTTAAGGCTCAGCAGATGAGTGAGCAGCGGGGCCGTGACGAAGCTGCTGTAAAAATAGAAATTGTACGTGAAGCCCACCTTACTGTGAAGTCAAGCATGAAAAGCAGGTCAGAGGTTCAGACTTAAAGCGCAGAGGTTAATTCAGAGGGCTGTGCACATGTGTAAAGTCCTGAAGGAGGGCTTATCTGCCCTGGCTCCATTCCTGGAAATGTATGCAAAATGATTCAAAACTGAACATCCCAGACAAGCCCAAGGTAAATTCAAAGCTCTTGTGGGTCATATAGTCTTGCATGGTCCAAAGTTCAAATACAATAGTAATATCGTTGAAAATTGACTATAAACACACATTTTTCTATCAAATATCCAGGCGCCTGTCAAAAACATGCTCTTTTTCATAAATTCATTATTTGCTTATTTGCACTAACTTTGTGCATATAAGAATTGTAAAAAACAGGAACTTGGGTAGAAAAAGCAGCCTACACTAACATAAAATTGCATAAAATGACATAAACATGCATTTTTTCCCGAGTTCAGGGCTTTATAAACTGCTTTAAACTATCTATTACAGGATTTGAAATCCCATTGGCTACATAATGCATCAGTTACCCGAACCCTGACATGTAATTGGTTAAGTAGAGAGTAGAAAGAAAAGACGGTGTGTCACTGGTCTAAACAATCACGCACTGGCTGTTGTAGGTTCTGGGGCAGGCCTAGAAGTTGAGAGCATTCATCAAGTTTCATGGTTCATTGGTTACATGCACGGTTCATTGGTTACATGCACCATATTCCATTTTAAGCTCGCTCATGGGTGGAATATTAGCAAGCTAACATTAGCTTTGTCACTTGGTTCAGTTAGCCAAATGACAGTTACACCTGGCAGCTCATGGTTTCTTGATCAGTCCTTCAAAGCATTAGAGTTATTTTTGTTCTCTTCAGGAATCAGTCTGGGACGTCGCAGTTATTTTTTTTGATTTGTCATTTCCTCAGCTAAGAGACACTGTCCCATCGCGACACCTTGAATCAGCTCAGGCGTGGCGCGCTCCATTCCGTTGCACCCAACACAAAAATCCTGCCTGGGGAGGCTTTTAACCGTCCCAATTGCAAAACATTCCCGGACCACGTCAGTCATCAGGGGGAAATTCATGGGCTGAGATTGGGCTGGTTTTCATCCTCCCAGCGGTTTGTGCAAGAGCTCTAATCAGCGGTGACCGGTCCAGAAAGCTGACATCACTCCCAACATGCAGCCGGCAGCAGCCAAGTCTCACATGCCTTTCAGCGGAATGAGCATGAAGTCACTTCCCTCATAAACTCTGGGAGTAAAGAGAGGGAGCGAGTTGGGCAGGATGTCATGACCGCTGCGCATTTCGCATCAATTTCACATTTTACAAGCCGCTCGGCTCCTGAGTGCCGATGGATCTAAAGTGGTCGGTGGTCAGCCCACCAGCGATTTTAGCCTGTCGCCGACTTGAGAAATGACTCATGAGGGAGGAATAAGCTCGAGCCGTCCCATAGGTGACCTCAGAGGTGACTCCCATCACATTCTCTGACTGCCACAGTGGCCAGTAAAGACAGAGATAATAAGAACACAAGGCAAGGTAATGCATTCAAATTGAAGCAGAGCCCAAATCTGACAATAACGTGACATATGTATCATACAGACGGATGAAGTGGTCAAAATACAGCATGTTGCAATTTAATCATTTAACAAATGCAATAATAAAGACGGCCTTTCTGGAGAGTTGACGTGTATCTGACTGCTACGGTTTGGTCAGAAATGTACTGCCGTAGCTTTAAAGATGCAATACGTAAGAGTTTAAAGAGACCTGGGGACTTTTCAGTCATGTTTGTGGTGACCAGAACAGATATTTTGAGCCAAACTATGATCTTTTCTTCACCCTAACTAAGCGGTTTGCATCTTAACATGCAGCCTTTATCAGTAGCAGTTTGGTCAAAACGTTTCTGGTGAAATATGTAAAAATATGAGGTGTCAAATGTAAGAGTTTTAGTTTAAAATATCTTTTTTTTTTAAAATCAACTAGAATTATCACCAGAATGTGATTTCTGGTTAGTCTTGTTTTGAGTATGAATTTGACAGGTGGTCGATTCTTACATATTTCACCTTTAACTTGACTGATGTAATGTGACCGTTATTTATCAAAGAAGCATGTTGACGCCCACTGTCCACATGTCTCTCTCCTTCTGGTCCTCTTGGGCGGTAGATTAAATCCACCATCGCATCTTTGCCAGCGTGATCCATCATGATGTTATCAGCTGTTTGATTTGCCCTCTGCGGAACATAAAACTGCACCCAAAACAAACTCAATCCTCCTCTGGGCTCCCTGTTGTGCTGTCATGGGAACAGCAGTCGCTGTTATGAAACCAAACAAGAGGGGAGACGCTGCTGAATGCACCCCTCCCTCCCCCCCGTGAACCTCCCACACGGATTACTGAGCGGAATTAGCAGAATGAGCTCATGGTTCTCGTCTTATCAGCTGGCCTTGGGCTGCCACTGCGAGACACTGTGACACTGTTATAAATCCAAGTAGTGGGTTTTGAGGCAAACGTTGGTCCTATGTCGTGTCCCAGGCCTGCTAGGTGGTGATGTGTTACACTGTTACACCCACTCTAGGTACAAAGCAGGTGTCCGCTTTTCAAAACATTTCTGCCATTTGTGTATATCTACATGTAAATTACATTCCAGCCTCATTATTAAAAGCCTGTGGTGTCTGTGAAAGTCTTTATGGAAGATTGGAGAAGTCTGACGTCAGCGCTTTCTGCCAGAAAGTCAGGCATCGTAGTGTAAAGAGTGATACAGCTCTGATATGGAGGAGCTCGTGATGACTGAATGGCTAAAGCACCGTGACAGTCAACATTCACTCTTGTGATCTGTTTTGAGATCTAGGTGACTGATTATTTTCAGTCACTACAATGCGCGCTGAATGTGACTGAACTCAGCAGTTGTGACGTCTTAGCAAACACTGCTGCACTGAGTGTCTCAGGGTTTGCTGAGGAGACTTGGAGAATCAGCGACATCCACCTGCAAAAATTTCTTCCTTTCCATTCAGGTTCTTCTCTGAGTCTACAATGGATACCATTATTGGGGGTCGGTCAAGTACAAATTCAGATCTATAAATGACGCGTGTCACTCTGTCAGTCTTAAGGCCCACGTTCAAAATTGCCGATCCCAGATTAGTGGTAAAATGCCCATATCGGGCCCGACATCCCTAGTTATTTTTATTGTTTCACATTAAGATCAAATCAAGCTAAGATTTAAAACGCATTCATTCAAACAGCAACATATATGATTAATATATTAATAATGTGATGGTAGCTTTGACTACATGCAAGTCAGGGTCAGCAGTAGTCCTGATCAAAGTCCTGGCTTCTTCCACAGACCATGTACTGACGTAGCACCACGTGTGAGGAGTAAAAAATTACAAATGTGTCCTGACCCTCAGATGAACATAAAGTCAGACAGCCAACTGAGGAAAAAAAAGCACTTTCCCCTGGGAATTCTGAAATTAATGCCACGTTTCATGAGAACCGCCACAGCATTTTAAGCGCAATACATTATACATATTTTTGACCTTTGCAAACATCCCTGAAGGATTCTAATCCCACATCTGGATCATCACCAAAAACTAATCAGTGGTCTGTTGGCATGAATACGAACTGTTGAACAAATTCTACAGAAACCTGTTGATTGAGTGAAAAGGAGATATCGAAAAATTTTGTTTTAAGCTTCTGAGTATTTTAACATCAGTATTTGCCTCTGGTCCCGATTTCTGCTGCTCACATAGTAAAAAGCATTTAGAATAACTTGCAATGGAAAACAGTGGAGGCGGGGGGGGGGGGCTATTAATGGAGAGGAAGGTCCCGGGAGATCTGGGTAGGGCAAAGCATGCTGGGTACGATAACACAGAAGAGGTCGAGCCAAAGAGCCCCTCTGTTTATTGTTTGGCTTTAACAGAGATCAAATGGGGCACTTTTCCCATATTTAACCAGAAGAGGAGACAGACAGTAAACTCAGCGTCTGGAGGGGAGGCGAGCTGTGCTGACTCTGAGATGTGACGGGTCTGAGTCTTACAAAAGACAGCAGTGCCCGTCAGCAAAACACAAGCACAAAAATCTACGGTTAATTACAGTAATACGTGTTATGGACATATTTATTTCCCTTTCATAATATAAATTTAATGAACAAGAATTAACACCTTTATTGATTTTTACTTTCTCTTTCTCACTTAAAATGATCCATATCATTTTTTTTTTTTTTACATTATACTGTGTACGATTGTATTTTATGACCAAATGAGTTTGTATTGTAAACAAACTGACAAAGACTGAAAGAAAATCTGCAAATATGCTAATATGTGTGACTAAACAGCGATGACAACATGCCATTATTGTTTAAGTTGACGACGGCGCTCTCTAGAGGCGGCAGAAACATTCTACAATGGAGGTTCATGCTCACCAGGGGTTGAACCCTCTGTCTGTTTTACAATGTATTGGCGTTAATCAAACACTTGTCCAATTTCAACATTTTGTTAAATATTAAACAAGGCTCCTATCAGGGAACTGGCCTTTTGAAAGCTCACTTCTAAAGTTCATAGAGAAGATCGCAACCAATTGAACACACCTCACCTTCCCGAAATAAAGAGTTTGACCTGACCATAACAAACCCTCGATTGTTGTCATTTTTTCCCCAAATGTAACCGATCCGTAACCACCGTGTGGCAACATTATCGGATGGCTTTCTGTTCCAGCATGACTGTGCGTGGAGCTGTGCCGGTCTGCTGCACCGTCTCCTCTCTGGTCTCATATCACTAAGAGCAGCTCATCCCGCAGAGCGCTCCGCTTAAGTACCCTGGTTAAATTAATGCCTCCTAATGCACCGCTTCCTGTAACAAGCATTTACTGGGCTGTGAACGACGGGAGTCATAAGTCACTGATTCACTCACAGCCGCGCCATTCATGAGTCAGGATGGACCTACTCAGCGCAGCTCAGTGGGTGTAGATTCATTCCAGTAAGTCCAAGTCTTCACTCCGAACTCTTCAACTTCTGGTACTTGACATTGTGTTTAATGGACTTTATTTACTTGCTATATTCTGCCTGTTTCGCTCCTCTGTAACTCTGCTGCTGCCTCTGCTTACTCCGCTGGTACCACATCTATTGTTCCCCCTGTCGTCATGAGGTTTCTCTGAGGGTTTTTTGGGGACTTTTTCCTTCTCTGAATTGAGGATCGATGGACATGGGAAATGAATCAAAAGAATATTTTCTCAGGACATTTATTTATGAAACAGATCACGGCGAGAAAGCCGGGAAGGCGGCATCTAACAATCAGCCGGCAATCGATCAGTTTGTGACATGATTAACTAGGAAATCTTTTCAGGAATATGTTTCATGTAAGCACAATATAAATGAGAGTCCTTCATAATAGATGTCGATGAAAAGAAAGTAGAAATACTGATTCTTTACTTACTCCATTCTGGTTAAAAGCTAACTGAAGCTCACGTCATATCAGTAGAATTAAAGATTATTAAACTTAAGTGTAGAATCAGTAGGATTTGTCCCAGTTGTTCCCAAACGCACCACAAAGACAGCTGATTGTTGAGTCTCATTTCCAGGAGATCAAATAGCCACATGTTGGGTTAATACTCATATGCGCCTCCTCTCCCCATTCCAGTCGAAAGGCGATGTGGAGCATAGGCAAATACATTGAATCCATTATTCCCCTCAGATGAATTCAAACTAAAGTCACGAGCCTGTTAAGACAATGTGAGGAGGAGAAAGTTCAGATATTTGTGTTCAAATGTAGGGAGAAAGGCTCAAAAGCTGTCAGAGATATAAATACTCAAATACAGTACAGATACCTGAAAAATATACTGAAGTACAGAATCTGTACTTAATAGAGTTAGTCCCGACATTGTTAAAACTGAAGC
Organism: Acanthopagrus latus; assembly: GCF_904848185.1. Taxonomy (NCBI): domain Eukaryota; kingdom Metazoa; phylum Chordata; class Actinopteri; order Spariformes; family Sparidae; genus Acanthopagrus; species Acanthopagrus latus. The sequence goes on along the minus strand of NC_051060.1, from coordinate 5,220,276 downwards.
TGTCAAGTTCTGCTGAGGGTCTGAGGTGGGTTTGGTGAAAGCAAAAAGTATTTTGTCATGTTAAAGATATACTATGTAAGATTTCTGCGTTGAAATGCCATGAAACGATTAGACCTTTGTTCTTCATGTGGTTGAGTTGTTTAATTACATCATCCTGAATGTTTGAAGCACTGTTCAAACCAGAGAAATATGTCTTTTATTTGGTCGCTATGACTTCTGGGTGAGAGTTGGCTAGTGAGCACGGAAGCCAGATTTACATAGATTTTGACTTTGGTGGTTGTTTAACAGTGAAGATAACAACTCCCATGACCCCACGCTATTTATGTCTTATTTTTGCTTTTCTTTTATGTGATATTAATTGTTATCTCATGGAGAGTCACTAGGCAAACGAAGTAGAATGAATACAGACAAGACAGAATCACCTGTGATCATAAATATCTTAGCTCAACTTTTTCACCGTAACTTCTCATTCTGAAGTAAATACTGATGTCACTGTGTCCGTAGAAACATGACAACACTGAACGTACAGCTTAGTTCTCTGTAAACCTCGATTTCACTCTGCAATTCTGAAAAACAAAGGTCACGCAGGAAGCGCGTCTGCCTCGACACGACCAAAACAGGAAGGGGCGTCATTTTCCACGGTCACCAGGTAGCAGTGGAACAACTGGAGCGACTGTGGAAAACTCAATACCGCAAAAGAGCCCCCGGCAGTGGGTGAAGAGGGAGAGCGATCGAGACCGACCGAGGGAAAAACAAGAGTAAACGGACGGGCATTCACTCGATGGAGAGCAAAGTCGGTGCTGCGTCAAAGTCTGTTGTGAAGCACAACCGGGCTATTTTTTCAGCACTTGTGGTAACATAAAAGTGAAATATACAGGTCGGTGTTTTTAATTTTAAATGGCAATGATGATCAGATTCCCTTTATTAGTATAATAGTCGGCTCAGGTTGTTCTGATGTGAATTAAGGGATTTTTTTTTTTTTTTTTTTTTTTTTTTTTTAACATGTTGCTGTGTGCCAACTTCATTTGCTCGGACCAAGTGACATATATATATATACTTCTATAGATACACATCTGAACAAATGTTTCCGGTGTTCCCTTTATTATGATACCTTGACGTTCCGGATACACACTCAGCACAATCATCAAGCAGAGACCCAAAATCGAGGCGAGTACTTTACAGGTTGACACAACCTGCAGTTTTACTCAGCACTGAGATCAGGGTTTCTAGGTCAAACTGGGATTCTTACAGTTGTTTTTTTTTACTTTGTACAGATCCCAGGCTGCTAGCAGTAGATATGTTTCTAACAGCAACAGTTATACCACAAGAAAACACTAGACGGGGTCTCTCTGCTTTAAGTAGTATTAACACACAACTAGCACGTAACTCTACTAGAGAGCTTACATTTAATGCATCCTAGAGAGACTGGATGGAGTCAACACAGCATTTGTTGACTCCCATCGTCTTCATATGATCGGTACATTTCCTTGTTACGAGGCAGATTATGAGATTTTTCAGTCTCATAAAGTAAATCAAACTTCCCAACAACAGGTACGTAAACTAAACGCCAGATAAAACACTGCCATCACTCTAATTTTAAATCCAACCCCAAATAACAATAATAATGAGGATGAATACTCATCAACAAAGCCAAAAAACATCCCACATTCTGAGGGCAACTCCGCCTGATTAAAGGTCCACAAACATGAAAGTAAAACATTTCTCCCTTTCCAGAAGCTGCTAGCAGATCTTTTTTTTTTTTTTTTCAATGTGCTAAATAAGGTATCAGATTATGAAAATGTATTTCAGAAATTCGTTTTGAAAATCAACAAGTCACATCAGCACTGATACCAGCCTTCTTCTAGAAATGTACAATTAACATTTGGATTTTTTTTTTACAGTTTGTATTCATTGTTTTAAATAAAGTAGTTTTGAATCCTATATTATCAGACGTAATACTTTGTCCAAACTTTGAAAGCATTAACATTATTGTCAGAGTCTAACACACACCTGTTATCGGTGACATCACTCCGTCTTACCTGGTCTGGGCTCGTCAGGGTGCCTCTGCTGAAAATGTCTCCAGTCGTGTTTGATGACTTCACTGACAGTGCACTGCTGACAGCATCACTGTGATATCTTCTTTCCTTGCTCTCTCCTTCTCTGCCACAGTGTCAGAGCAGTGTGAAGCGTCGTCCTCTCCAAGTTTGGTCTGAGAGCTCACAGGACAGGACGACAGAGTTCAAACTGAGGAGAAAGAGAAAGAGAGAGACAGAGAGATTCTTTGCTCCAGCTGAAATAAATAAAGTCAGTTGTTCTCTTCAGCACGAGATGTCGAGCCTGTCTCTTCAGCCTGTTTCTTCAACCGGTGTGTTCCTTGTCATGGGTGAGCGTCTGCTCTATATTTAACCTGTGCTCTCAGTCTGTGTTAGCAGCTGAACTGACTGACGGACTGACTGAGGCTTTAACAAACCCCCAACAGCTGAACTATCAGCCCGTCCAGCAGCATGACCACTCCTCCCTCCGCTCACAGCCAGAGGCTTGGCTTGGCTCTGCTTCTGCTGGTCTGATGAGGTTTGCATTCGCTGCGTGTAGCTTTGCTTTGGTTTAGCAGGTTGTTTTGCTTTTATTTCTATAAGCCACAGAGCTTTACTTTGAATCGAAGAGGTCGAACATATCAGACATGTCACTTTAATCATTTTCCATCAAACTTGATTAAAACATGTTTTTTGAAAAGCATTTGAAAATCACAATTTCATATAAGGACTACATGTGATTGGCTATTTTTCACATGGGAACTCAAATTTCAACGTGAAACTAAAATGTCACATGTGTAATTTGTTATTTCTGACCCATGTGAAATGTTCTTTTTCACATGTGAAAAAAAAAAATCACAATTTCACATGTGGATTTAAGTTTAAGATTTATGTAAGTGATTATTTTCAAATGTGCTGAAATTTCAACATGAAAAAAATAATAATGTCACACATGAAGTTTGCCTTTGTGAACTGGATATTTTCACACTTGAACTAAAGATTCAACTTGAAAATAGAATTGCCACACATGAAATTTGCCTTTTTCATGTATAGGAAACATGTGAACTTAATATTTTCACATTTGAATTCAGATTTTAACTTGAAAGTAAAGTCACATCACATATGACATGGACATTTTCAGAGGTGAGTGGCTTCAGTCACATAAAACGAAACTTTTAATGTGAGAAATGTGTATTTTCACATGTGTATTACACATCTTCACATGTGATTGGCCATGTTCACATGTGAATGAGAATTTCCACATGTTGAAAACAAGTCACGTCACACGAGATCAGATGAAAATGCATAAAATCCATATTTTCACACATTTTCACATGTGAGAAATTTGATTATAAATGTTGTGCCTTGAATTTTCACAGGTGATTGGCTTTATTCACATATGGACATATTTTTCACTTGTGGATTAAGGTAAAGGAATACATGCTCGACTTTTACAGTACACACAGTAAACAATCCTTTAGTCAGTATTTGGCACATTGATTTTAAATGCTTACACTGGCTGAAATTGTTTTATTCTAAATTTCTTCAGTAAATCTGTGAGTCCTGACGTTTGTCGTTGATGTTTTTCTTCTCTCTTACCATGTTTACTGTTATGCACCATCACACAAAGAGAATTCCTTGCACAGTGAAAACTAACCAAGTTTTCTGAAGTTTGTATTTGCATGGCTGTGCTCTCCTCAGTAGACAGAGCTGTCATACTGCTGATTCAAGGATCAAAAACAGGGGATTTATTTCACTCATTATTAAACAATCAACAAGTAATCCTGTGCAAAAGCGGCAAATCTGATAAGTTTATGTCTCAGTTTATGCGTGGAAATTAATGAAATGAAAGTTATAAGGATGATCTAAGCTGTTGTTTGAGTTTAAAGTTAACAGTCGTATATATATTTCTTTAAAGAACAAACCATCAAAGAAATGGGATGCTTGCAGCCACGTGACATCATTGATGAACCGTGCCGAGTCTTTAACCGTCTGCAGTCAGCTCGTGAGTGTGAGTCAGGAGTTTGACGTTATGCCGCTCTCCTGCTCAGTTTCGTGCGGCTCTGTAAATAAATGGGTGTGGGCGCTCACTAATTTCTCTTTTTCTCATTGTTTTTCAGCTACAGAAAAAAAATAATAATAAAAACCCCTCTTGGAGCTGCTCTCCTGACTGTCTCAGCAGTTTTACCAGAGCTGGAGCAGGGCGAGAGCCAGGCGAGGGCTTTTCAAACACAAAATGATTTATTCACGCCTGTAAATACAAGAACATTTGTTCCTAATAAAAGCGAGTCAGAGTCGGGGGTGTTATAAATGGGAAACAGTGAGATTCTGAGCTCTGTGCGGTCACAAACTGTGACGTCCAGCTGCAGCAGACACAACACAGCTGATGCTGAGGCCCCGTCTCATCAGCGCCCGGTGTCAAATGTCACCACTGTGGTGATTCACCGATCGCACAGGGATTATACGAAGATATTATGAATAAACACAGTAAAGGGATTTTTGCTTAATCCCTCGACACCTCCAGACATGCTGGCGGTTGAAAAATGATCCAATCAGTTCATGAAACAGAGGCGCGAGGCCAAAACAGCCCTCACAAATACAGATGTCAGAGGTCACCTCGTCCTGCAGAGGTCTCGCGTCTTCCTACACATCGTGCGAAGGTGGCGGGTACGTTCACTCACAGACACGTCGCTGTGTCAAAGAGCATTTCAAGACATAAAACATCTGTCGCACTGTTCACACACTCACACACACACTGACAGGAGGTCAGAGTAAGACATGGTGCTGTTGATTCAAGAGGGTCAGGTCGGCCATATATCTAACATTTCTCTCGTCAGTATGACAGAAAATAAAAGTGAATCATTATAACTGTGGTATTGAGCAATGCACCAAACAGCTTTTGGATTCTAGCAAATGTAACTGAACAAATTTTCTGGCTGTTGAGTTTTAACTATTGTTTTTTCTTTTTTTTCTTTTTTTTTGACATTAACCAGGCAAGGCAGCATGACCAACTAATGGGCGCACTGAATTGCCATCATGCTTTCCGTTAACTGCTTTGTGCTGAAATAATGGCACTTAAAAATCACAAGAAAACTCCAGGGCACTCTCCTTTGAGCTAATAAAATGGCTTTATTGACACGGAGCGGCCATGACGCGGCACCAAGCCCTCTTCGGGGAGTTCCTTGACTTAAATGCGAAGGCTTAATGCTGAGACACGTTGAGTTTTCTTGTGTTTTTTTTTTTTTTTCAGTGGGACTTATCTGTATATCTAAAGACTTCATGTCGTCACCAAGACCAAAGCCAAAGAGCTTCATAGACCGGAGAGTTTACAAGCCGTTATCTCCAACCAATCAGTGTGCCATTTAGATTGATGATCCTGCTGTTGAGACATGTTTTTGGTGACAGAACCAGGTTTTTCAAGCTAAAATCTGGTCTTTTCCTAACCCTGACAATGTGTTGTTTAAAGCCTGAACTAGATATTACAAAACACGTAGTTTCAAAATACCCTTGGCTAGCAAAAATATAATATGCCAACTTTTATTCTGATTAGAAGTCAAAAATTGATCGGGTTGATCTTTTACTTATTAGCACTTAACCCAAAGAGCAGCAGAAGCTTATGAATGTGTCAATAGATTAGGTAGTTAGTCGTGAACCAAATATTAGAAAACAGTAAGTTTGGGCCATAATCGGAGTTAATACAGTTCATCCACTGTGGTCCATGAATGACTGTACCAAGCTATTGAAAATTTGTCTAGATATTTTCAACAAAGAGCTAAAAAGTCAACCTCATGGTGTGGCAGTTGGTTAGTTGTAAGTTACAAGCTCACCAAAGTCAGGAGGATTCATCCTCTGGGATGATGAATGTCTGAACAGAATGTGTGCCAGTGCATGCGGAGGATTAATAGATATTTGACAGGATATATGAATATCTTAACCTGCAGGTGGCGCAACAGGAAAAGCCTAGGGGGGATCGCCAACATCAGGAGGCTTCATCCTGAGGGGACCATGACTGGCTGTACAAAACTTACATCCTCCCAGTATGTGTTGACACATTTCAGTCTGTAGCACTGGGCCAACATTATCAACCCTCAGAGCCACGCTGCTAAAAATGACTTTAAATGCAGCACTCATCCTCTACACCCACACTTCCTCCTGCACTCACACAGTTACTGAGCGTCTGCCACCATTCCTGTTTAATCTGTAATTTTCCATTAATCTGAACCTCTGGAGAAACTGCAGATGAAGGAGGGAGCTGCCGTGTGATCATTACAGGGCATTAACAGAGGGGGAGGCTGTGACTCAGATCAGTCTAATGAGCTCCTCCTGCAACTCTGCACATTTCACTGTGAGTTATCATGGACTATATATACTGCTGCACACTGAGGATACAACACTCAGATTCTTCCAGTGCTCTGCTCTCATCTGAGGCTGGAGCTACAGCATGGAAACGACAAGATGTAGAAGTCTCAACAGTTACAGACATACTTTAACATTCTGGGAAATATACTGATTTGCTTTACTTGCAAGACTGAGATGAGACGCTATACCAATACCACACAAATCAAATGTTAGTGTGTGGTCTATGGAGCTATAGCCAGGATGAAGTTATCTCAGCTTAACATAATGCCTGGAAGCAGAGGGAAACAGCTAGCCTGGCTTGACCAAAGATAAAAAAAAATAATAATAAAAAAAAAAACACACCTACCTTTAAAGCTGTTTCTCATCTGTTTGCTTTCCTTAAAGACTGAAACGTCAAAAGAAACTGTCATTTTAGAAGAAAAGCATTTGCTAATTATTAAGGGTGCAATATGATAGAGTTAACCACCTGTCAAAGTCATGCTTAAAACAAGTAACTGGCTGCATCTCGCTACAGTAACCTCCAAATGCTGCTAACTACAGCTGCCATTAGCTAGTGGCTCAGTTAGCCATGCAGCTAGCAGTCCAGACGGCTGTTTCATGTCATTCTATTTCAATTCACATTGCCAGGATAACCCAGATAATTAAAAAAAAAAAAAAAAGTGATTTAAAAACATTTTTGTTTAAATCTGTTAGCTAGTTAGCTTAGCTGTGCAGCTAGCAGTCCAGATCAGGATTTCAGACAACCAGGGGTGTGTTTGTATTAATGCTGCACGCATAGGACTTCACACTGGAATGTGTAGGGGCTAGCTGGTTAGCATGCTAACTTCAGTATATATATCTTCGCAACACGATACATACATGTCACAAGGTTAGATTAACATTCCGTTGAAAATGTTAGAACATTTTTGAATGTTAACAACTAAAATTCTTACATATTGCACCTGTAACATATGTATCTCCAGCAGCAGGCTCGCTATAAGTCACGGTATTATAAAGAGTTACAGATTTTCAATGCATCTGATTTGCATTGTTTCAATTAGAACAACTAATAACAACTAATAACACAAAAGTATTTAGGATTACTTTTTTTGTTTAAGTCATTGTTGAAGCAAAAATGCCAAATATTTTTCTGTTTCCAGCTTCGCAATAGACACAATTTGCTGCTTTTCTCTATTTCCTTTAGATACATTTCTAAACTGACTGTCTTTAAGTTTTAGATATATTTTTTGGCATAACAACCAGCCATTTCACCATTTGCAACATTCTGTCTATAATAAAAAGTAACTAAGTACAATACTTAAGAAGAAATTTAAGACTGCTTGTACTTTATTCAAGTATTTCCACTATCTGCAACAGTATACATGAGACAAATTATGTACTTTTACTGCACTGCATTTATGTGATCATTCAATAACAAGTTCACGTGCGGAGTTCATGCTGCATTCCAGCCAATCAGATTAAAACAACACAATTGGATCCATTATCTGGCTCTCCCTGGAGTACGTCATCAAATCTGTACAAAACATGTTAAAGGAACCTGCTCGCATATTAAAACTAAGGCACATTTATCTTATTCACTTATACATCACAACACGATGGCACCAATATCAGGCTGTACTGTGAAGCCCGGTGAGAATGAAGTCACTGCAGAGGACCACAGCAGTGTGCGCGGTGACATCATACTGATGCTGATGGTATTCATTTCACTTTAATGAGGAACATCGCCATCTAGCTCCCATCAGCGTCTCTTCATCATTCCAGGGAATCTGTCTCTGATTATCACATAGATCCTGCTAAAGTACACACGGCAAATTAGAATATAACTCAACTTTAAAAAAAAAAAAAAAAAAAGTGATTTAAATACAGCTGCTTGTACAGTTTTTTTTTCTTTACTGTTTAATATTTATTCATTCATGATGACTTAATATGGCATTGCAGTCATCGTATTGTGATGAAATATTAAGGTCATAATGCTGCAGAGACAAACACTCGTCTCTTAAACGGGATTAGTAGTTAGAATAAAAAGTTGACACACTATAGAAACTCTGTAGAAGCTTCAGCACAGAGCTGAGGAGGTTAGTAAGCTGACAAGGCAGCTGGAGTCAAAACAATGAACTTCCGGAAATTACCTCCAAAATAAAACAACACTTGGCTCCACATAGTTAATTAGCACGCTTTATGATAGCAGGAATTTAAGATGTATTTTCTTTGTTATTTTAAATCCTTTTTTATTATTGATATCATTTTCATGGTCGAAATCGTTTTCTGATTATTTACATATTTAGAGAGTATTCATAGAGTATTTCATCCATTTAGAAATCATCACATGAATAACTTCATAAAAGGTTATACATGACTTATTTATTCTCAATCTTCTCAGAAACAAAAGTAAACTGCAAATATAAATAGAACCAAGACAAGTCGATGAAATCATCATTTTCTCAATTCAAGTCACAAGCCCCGAGTCTCAAGTCAATTATTTTCTGTCAAGTGAAGTTGCAAGTCATCCTAACAGTGACTGGAGTCCACATCTCTGATACAGAGGGTCTAAAAGACAGAGGAGAGAACAAACATGGTCCTCAGTACAAATCTGAGATATTTATGCTTTCGTACTTTACTTACTTTTTTCATGACATTATCTTCTTCTACTCTGCAACACTAATATGTGTGTGGGTATGTATTTGTTTTACTCAGTGATATGTTATGGTTTCTTTATTGTGACAAATGGAATTACTGTAAGTCACTTTTGGACAAAAGCGTCTGCTGTCTTCCTCTAGCCCTGATTACTGAGATAAAAATAGATCTGCTTTAAATATATACCTAAAAAAATGAATGAGCATGATAACAATCATGTGGCAGTTGCATTTTTGTGTCTGTTTAAAAAAGAAGGCTATACAGGCTGCAGTCGAGCCTTGCGTTGCGTTGGAGGGAGAAAAAAAAAACCCAACAACTTTGTTTTGAAGGAATACGTGTGGGACTTCCGGCAGTAGGACGGCTTTTCGCGGTAACTTTCCTGTCAGCGAGTCCGAGCAGCAGTCAGCAGCTACAGAGAGCCGATCTGCTACCCTGGGTCGCTGATGAGCAACACTATTATCTGAGGAGGAATCATGGAATAAACATGGCCCACAATAGAAGCTATTTCTTTGAAGGTAAGCTGTGACACTCCGCTCCGCTGCTCCGGGCGGCCAGCAGCCATTTTACCCGCACGCAGCCTCCGGATTCCTGCTTGCCGAGGCAGATTTTTTGGGTCCTCTGGTGGTACACATAATCGGTCCAGAATATGTGGGGACCCAGAGCGAGTGCACAGTTGGCTAGGTGGCTAACGTTAGCCTCACAATGCTGGCTGTTGTGACAAGCCCATCCTCGGCTAGCCGGGGTGGAATGAGCGCTGCCAGGGGCCGGTGACAGTGCCAGGTCTCTGGGCCTCGACGGGAAGACGGAACGCTGGCAGGGCGGCCCGGTCCGGAGGATTCTAACCCCTGAGTCTCTGGGCTGAGCTAGCACCGTTAGCGCTGACGTTAGCTGGCTCTGCAATGTGGGAGCTTGGTTGTAGCAACAGCAGCGACGGGCCTTCCTGCCTTTGCTAAGCTGTTAGCTGGCACATAACGTTTATACATCACAGTAAAAATGCACCAACACGTAAATAACGAACTTGAAAATATTCAGAGTTTGTCCTGGAAACCAACAACCTGTCACAGGCTCCGTGCTAGCATGATGACTTCATAGCTTCAGATATTAGCGAGCTAATATATAAAATCAAAAAATGTAAACATTGTGTTTTACAGTGATAGCTGACTGTTTCTGTGTCTTTACTCATGGTGGTCCTCACTTGACTAACAGCTCTCATTTTAATTGTAAAGGCTACACACTTAGAAACCCAAATAGATCAAATAAAAACTGTATTTTTAAACATATTAGTGAGAGGTAAATGGAGTGAATACACATCCTCAACAGATGCACTTCATCCTCCTGTTCTTGATAATGTAATCGAGCCTTTGTTAAAGATTATTTTGTTTATGTCCCCAGTCGTAGTCAATGGGCTTGGAGCTCAGAGCCACAGACAGAAAGTTGAAAAGTGATGAAAGATGGACTAACATGGGGGTGTTTTGGTCTTTTCAGGTGATTTGTTGACATTAAGAAAAACGATGGGGCGTGCTGACTGAATTTTGTCCATTTAACTAGTAAATTTGGAAAAAGTTTCTGTGTTTTCAAGCATAGGGAAACTGTTCCGTCAAAAAATCCTTGGAAATTCGTTGAATTGAATCAAGTGTTGACAAATGATCTTCAAATCTTTGCAGGGAATCTATTTAAAAACCTCTTGTGTCTTATCACATTGAATATGAGTCCTTGAACTTACATGGTAGCCTATTTCGACTCAGTCCTACACGCGACATCCTGCTGCCACAAATTATCACCGGGGAACCAAATGTGGCTTAATCCGCCACTGAAAATAGTCCCATATAATGTACTATTTCCTTCCGTTTGTGGCCAGACCGTGTCTAGTCAGAGTCACTATAACGTGAATTCCCGGATATTGAATGTATAAAATGCAGCTGCATGAACAAAACTTGCCACTCACTTGTATCTTTTATATGTTTTATTTGATAGATAATTGAGTGTAATTATGATTCATACGTATCCTAATTAGTAACTCCTGCTGCCTCTCCTTTCGTTCCTATCTGAGGAAAGTCTCTCGATTTTTATTATGACTCACTCACTCTGTATTGAGTGTTCGATAAGACTATTTGGGGTATTTGTGCTGTTGTAACTGTTCTCTCTCTGGTGCATGGAGAGCTGTTCTTTCTCTTGCTCTGCTCTCTGCTGGACTGTTGCAGTGCGTCCATCATTTTGTCACAGCAGGAGGTCTTATGTTGTTTTCCAGTGTCGTTCCTTCACCGTGAGTATCAGGTCCAATGCTGTGTCTGTACCATCTGTTTGCATAGGATGCACTGTTGCGGTCTCACACATTTTGGTGAGGTATGGACAGGTTATTCTGGGTGAAGTGGGCGTTGCGTGGACCCAGTTGGTCATGGACCACATTCTGCTTCCCTCATGTCATACTAGTGGTAACCTAAGGAGATGAAGGACGCACAAAATGCAATATTATTCATGTAACAGAACTACAGATTCTGCATTAACGTCTGTCCTTAGTAATTAGATCAACGCTTTGAAACATCTGGAATCGAATGGATTTGATCTTGATTTGGATTGCGTATTATCTTTGATAAAACACAAGTTCTTCCGGATGGCTTTCAGTTCAGTGCTTTTAAGTGTTTACAAATGTGCTCCACAGGGTTGTATTCTCGAACCACTAGTATTTTTACAGATGTAGTGTTTTTGTGAACAAACTGGATGTAAATGGTAGAAACAGTACAATTCATCTATATGTGGATGACACCATGGTATATGTGCTGGCAGTTCAAAACTTGCGTTCTTTGGAAGAAACTTCCAACAAGGAGGTTGTTTTTTAATCTGTGTCCGGTTGGTTGGTTAGTTAGTCAGCAGGATTACACAAAACCTGCTAAACGGATATCCATGAAAGTTGGATGGATGCATGAGTTAGGGTTTTACTGTGCGTATGGATAGAGGGAGGCATCCATGAAGGTTTTTAAACTTTGATTACCATTGCCTGATAAGGCTTTTTTTCCCCCACATTTTCATTCTCAGACACAAATCCATGGATCTAGATGAATAAAAATCAGGTGTATTTAGGTGGCTGGTGTCTGTGAATGAGTACAGAAGGGGTCTGTTTGACCGTGGTGGATGTGTGTGTCCCTACTGAGTACGTGATGCAGGTTGTTAGTGTTCCCAAAAAATGTCAGACTGGACAGGAGAGGAAATGATCTTATGGTATGATGAGGTGAAACAGGCCCCGGGGCTGCAATAAGAATCATTTGTTTGAAATGCCTGTTAAATGTATGGACCAGTGTACATTTCCTATGAGCCATGACCAGCTGTTTGCATTTGAACATCATGTGACAGTCAAAGCTCTCTTTCAGCCGCACCAGCACCTCTTGTGCCGGTCTGTTAGAATAAATTGTCTTTGTGTCGTCATCGATCCGCTGTCATGGATTTGTCCTGTTACAGCGTCCGCAGACAAAAATAAATGAGTGTGCTGAGGCGCAGAAGGAACCCAAGTGTCCCCTCACAAACATTATCGGGGCGCTTTGTTGTAATTTATGAAGCTGGAAAATGGAGCACAACATGAATCTGACAGCCTTGGGGATTGACTCTGTTTATTAGCTGGAAGAGATCGAGGAAAGAGCTCTTGGATCACAATCTAATGTATGATATTCGAAGATTTTTATTATTTTTTTTCTTGTCATCTAAAAAGCCTCCGGAAGTGGATGATTGGCTAAAAACAGGCAGCAGTTGTTCTGTCGCTGGTCTCATCTCCTCAGTGTGTGATAATCCACTCCTGCAGCTGCACAGCGAGGGCAGGAGCATTATGTTCGAGGCCTAGACACTGCGATTTTTTTGGTTTGAGGGACAGAAAAAGATGCAGCTCTCGAGGCCTCCGTATAAGCCACATGTACCAATGAAATAACAGTCACTGATTCCCGTACAAGCGGGATTTATGTTATATTTAACCGCCGGGCCTGCAGCCTGACGGATGACATGCATTAACGTGATTATGTAGGCAGGAGAGACAACATCCAAAATAAAAACTATTCATTAGCTAGTTGGGTTATGTTTCCTTAGTTTAATGAAGGAAACTATCCTGCATTTTGATCCTTTTTCACTGTGTTTATTGATTATTTGTTTGTTGTGAGAGCCACGTCACACATTTCAGTTGATTTTGGTTGAAAATAGGAAGTGAGGGCGTCACGGGAAAACTCCACATCCAACAGATGTTAAAGTTATGTGTCAACAACATCATCAGGTTTATGTTAGAGTTTGTGCGTCTTGTGTTGTAGGATTATCAACTTTTCTTCTGACTTTTTTTTCTTTTTCGAGGCATTAGGACATAGTTGCATGTGTAAGAAAACAGACTCAGATAAAGTAAACCAGCAGGCTTTAATCAGTCCACATTTGTGCTGAATCTTCGTGCGGACTGTTGAGGAGGAATCACAAAGAAAGATGTGAAACTCACATTGGATGCTATTGACCCTGCATGTGTTTTTTTTTTCTATATGTAAGAAACTACATCCTCCTCAGCACATCTGACAAAGTGACAAAGTCGAAGTTTATCTCGTAAAGATAGTAAAATGCGTTCTTATCACACGACTCTGTGACTCTGAGTACTTGTGAATCAGAGCCCTGCCAGTGTTGACGTCTTCCCCCGTCACGTCGAGCCAAATCAAACCAGATTCACCTCAAACTGATGTGTGTGTTTGTTTGTTTTTTTTATTCTTTTTTTATTGCTCGCTGTGAAGAACTCTTGACTTTCTTTTCACCTCTTCACCCCGGCGCCGCCCGCGGGCGAGGTTGTCAGGGTTGTTTCATGTCGTTATCAGACGGCACAATAATGTCTTAATGTGACAGATGTGGGTCTAGAGATGCGCCAGCTTCTTCTCCCCCGATACACGTCCTGATACCTAAACTCGGAACTGATGTGACATTATTATTCTCGCTCCTAAATTTAAAATCTGAAGCTGCCTCGTAGCGTGGAAGTTATTCACACATATAAGACAATGCGGCTCCATAGTTTGCTGTGAGAGTTTGTCAAGACCGAACGCACCTCATGTAAAGCAGAGCAGTGAGTTTAATCAGGTCACCGATGGACAAAACTGCCTTGTCCTCCTTTACGTATGAAAATAGATGACCACCTCCGACAGTATACCACTGACTGCCAGCATACATCGTGTAGGCATGGGACATTATGAACATTTCGTGTCATGATTTTTCTGTTCAACATAATTGCGGTTAACAGTATGATGGTAATCATCAAAATATTCTTAAAACTTTTCAAAATAAAAGCTAAAATTGCACTTAAACATACTGGAATCAATTTAACTGTATGTTTAGTTAGTAAACAATGCATGTTATTGCATCACAGAGAGGACAAATGATCTTCTTTTGGTGAAAAACAGTCAGAGAATCTTAAATAGGTGCCCAAGATCCTCGTGCACGGATTAAAGAAAAACAGATAAATGAATGGTGGTAACTCTCTGTCATCTTTTGGTCTGGAATCCCTAGTATTTAAACACATCTGATTTTATTTTTGTATGGATACACTGTGAGGCAGAGCCTTCAGTCAGGGTGACAGGCTTAAGCAATTTAAAAATAAACGAGGAACCAATGAGAGATATTGACATGGAACACCATGTCCAGCACTTTCAGATGTTCACCATGGTTTGAACATCGTGTCTTGAGTTCATTTTGCAAAGTATCAGCTGCGCTACCCCACTCACTTTCTAGCGCTCCTGCTCGGTTTAGTCCATCTCTAAAGGTGAAAAATATGGACAAAATGAACGCAGTGTACAGATGGAGTTTTCCGTCCGTGCATCGGAATAAACTTTTGCTGAAGTCAGTGTTGGGGCAGAGCACGCTTTCACATCAAGAAAAGAAAGAGGAATGACGTGTTATTTATTTTCAGTGAACCTCTAATCTTGTGATTTTCACCCCCAGGACAGATTACCAAATGGATCCCACTTTCTCCCTCTGAGGCGGCATTTGAATAGAATCTTTTCAAGTGTGTACCTAACCCTACAGGCCCCATTGTTGTTGGGGACATGGACTGAATGTAAACCCTGAAGTTTCGCTGTTTTTACGATGTTTTACCAGCTCAGTGTCAAAACTTGTAGGATTTTTCAGGATCTTTTTTGCGCAACACACTGTCACATTATTCAGTGATGCACGTCTCGGTGAAACGCATTTGCAAACACTCACTGTTGCCGGCAGGTGAACAAACCAAAGTCTTTGCATTGGCACTCGGCCAAAAATCTCTACATTGACACAAACTTAAATGGATTTTCCAGTTGTTATGAAGTTGGAAGGAGATTGTGCCGAATACTTGTATACCTACACTCATGTCACGAAACATAGTATTTGATGTTGTAATGATAATCTAAATTGATGGAGGGATATTGGTCGCATCCAACCAATGAGATCATCCACCAAAATGATGAGTTAAGTAATTAAGTCTGCAAAAAAATCAAATGCTTTACTGCAGTGACATGAGTGTACTTCATGTTATTCATGGAATTGAGCGTTTGAAGCAAAATCAGCATGGAGCTCATGGCTCTCCTGCTCCTTCGCTAATTGTTACCAGTGTTTCATGTCATCTCGTTGAAATGATCAGCCCTGAGATGTGACTGTGTGTGAATGGTCATTTCAGCGGATGGCTGTGTGTTGGTTCTGTATCCCCTGTACTGACGTGAGTCTGGTTTATTATTCCATCCAAGCCCTGGGTAGGTCAGAGACCAGGCGAGATGGAGGGTACAAGCACAACTGGAGCTTTTCTCACTCTGGTGACAGTGAAGAGGAAAGGATACACGAGTAAGCACTTCTCCCGCCCTCGTTTTTTTTATTCAGCACTGCATCACTTTTTTTTTTTTTTTTTTCACCACACATTCAGGAAGAGACCCCAGTGACACCGCCGCTGATGAGCAGGCTATTCCCGTCTCTGATGATATACTCACTGGTCTTTTTTAGTACAGATCTGCGCGCTCCGCATGTAAATCCTTTCCTTTTCCGTTCTGCACATCTCCTAGGGTTGGACCGATATGTTGGCTGACAGTAAATATTGATCATCAGGACAGAAGAGCTTCCTCCTGGAGTTTAAACCCGCCGTGAAATGCAGCTTTTGAGCATATTTGAAAAAATCTTTCCACATTTAATCTGCATTTAGAGGTTGTATTTAACTGGTGATGATTTTCTTGATCATTATCCCATGATCAGGTTGTAGTCTTGAAATGCGAGACAAGGGATGTCTGGTAGTTTTGCTCGATCAATAAATAATTGATTGTTGTCAAATTATGAAGTCAGTGGACTGCCGCTAATTTTTTATAGTTGAAATTTCCATGCTGTAAGAAAATTAAGATTGAAAACATTCAAAAATTCACAAACTAATAACAGAATGTTGAACCAGACAGTGTTTGACATTGTCATTGAAATGATTAATTTGTTACTAAAATTAAGCAAATTTCCTTTCAGTCGACTAATAGATGAATCTCCAAATTGTTGCAGCTGTATAAAATCACTTATTCCATCTGAGAGTTGCAGTTTCTCATGAAGGCCAGTCCTCTACAGTAGATCAGTTATTGTTCAAAGTGTTAAAGCTTTTAGACAAATTCTAAAACTATGAAAACAGACATTAGCAGTTGTGTAAATCCCATATCGGTCAAACCCTAGAATCCACTTTGTCGTTTTATTGTGCAGATGTGTCATTTTCTACAGACACTGATACACAGAGAGCTGTTAAAACAGTATGAAATGTGCTGAGTAGAACTCTGTTCACATAAGGAGTCCGACCATAATGTCTTTGTTTTTTTTTGCCTCCCAGTACGAGCGTGGTGAGCGTGGAGGAGATGGACCGGCAGCAGCCGACCTCCCCCGAGGAGAAAAAGGTAAAGCGTTCTCTCCCTGAACCCTCCTCTCTCCTCTCATCTTCTCTCGCGGCGGCACCGGTGGCTCCCGGCGGGCTGCACGGCTCTCTGATCACCCCAGCAGACAGTGTCACGGCCCGCCTGGCGCCTGGCTGCAGAACAATGGCACCCGAAGGACCGAGGCAGTCCATGAGCTAACAGTGATGGGAGGCTGAGGGATGCCTCAAGGGCTGCTGCTGCTGCTGCTGCTGCTGCTGCTGTTGTTGTTGTTGTTGTTGTTGTTGTGGAGGGGGCTTGTGAGTGGGTGTTGGGTGTTGGCCTTTTACTATTTTGCGAAGGATATTATTCCGACTCGATTGGATTCATGTCAGAAAAAAACAGACGAAACTATAAATTGTAAATCAAATTAGTGTTTCATCTGTGTTTTGAAAAGTATCTCAACAACTATTGACTGAATTTCTATGACATTTAATAAAAACACTGACATCCCTCCAGAACCTGAATCCTATTGACTTTAACGATTGGAGGTCAAGCTTCCACTTGTCCAGCGTTTCAGTCCATCACATAATTCCTCTAAATCTTAAACCTGAAGGAGGGGTGGACCGATCTGTTTTTTTTGGGGGCCGATACTAAGTATCAGAAATTACTGAGTGATATTTGGAACCAATGTTCATTTGCAGTAAGCAGAAAAATCTCAGTTTCAAAATGAGAACAACCAGCGATGATATAAACCCGAGCATAATTAAGTAAAGTACTGTTTCGGCGTACTTACCTTGAGTATTTCCACTTTCTGCTACTTTACACTTCCCCTTCACTGCATTTCTTTGATCAATTTAATCACTTTCCAGATTCAGATTCTTAAGCATCTTGAAATCCAAACTGTACCCATTAACAGTGCTCATGCTAATACGCTCCCAATATAAACACATGCCCTCTTCATAACAAATGTCTCAGCAGCAGCGATTTATGACATCATTAGGATTGTTAGATCCAAGTCTTAATTCCTGTAGCTGATGACCTTCCTGTATTAATGTGTGTGTCCTCTCCACAGTCTCCATCTCTAAGACACTTCACTTCCTCGGATCCTCTGAGAACGTATGAAAACCGGCCAAATAATCACATGAGGCCTCTGAGCAAGCTGCTGCCCAAAAGGATCAGGTATAGTAACAGTGTATCCTGTTGCTATAAACTCTGCCGGTGCTTTCTGATGTTTGGTTTTTAAGTGCAGGTTTTGCTTAACAGCCCTGGACAGTCTGGACTATGATTATTTTCAGGAGGTTTGGAATAAAAAAAAAAACAGTTAGAATTGTGGAAAAAGTGACTGCGGTGCTGCCTGTAGTTCATAAATTCATATTTTTGTGAGCGAATCATGTTTCACTTCACTCGTCTTCCAACAGTTTTTCACCACATGATAAATAATAATTGCCAACAGACTCAAGCAGCGGGGTTGCAAGTACTTCAAAGTCATACAGTCCATCGCTGGAGTCGAGTCTTGCACATCAGACTGCAATTTGGTCTTTGTAGGAAAACATTTTTTTTGTTGTTGTTTATTTTGGTACGAATATGAGAAGAAAAATGACTTTTTACACCAGTGATTTTCTTTTTTTTTTTTTTTTTTTACTGGCAGAATAGATAAAAGGTATAAAATATAGATCTGATTCGATCATTTTTTTTGTATCATTACCAAAAAGTGTAATCCAGTTTTCTTGCCATTTTATATTGCCTGTTCTCTTTTCTGAACACTTCTCAAGACTTTTCTGTGAACCCAGTGATGCGAACTTTATCAGTCAGTCAAACTTTTTATTTATTTATTGACACTAATGCACACTGACAACAATCAGATCTGAGTGGTTAGAATAATAAAAGATAAAGAAAAAAGATAAATACAAGTAATACAAATTATTACAATATGATAATAAACAGACAAATAGATACAATAATATCTTAATTTGTATACCATTTAATACTCTGATCTTCACAGGCCAGCTTATGTCTAATAAAGTCAACAATGACAAAGAACCGAATAGACTAGAATAAGATATTGAGATGGTAATCAGACTTGATAAAAGTGAATGACAGTCATTAAGAGCAGGTTTACAGAGGGACAGTTTCAAAGCTTGATCACCATTTGAGAGGATTAAAGCTTTAGAATTGGCTCAGTTAATGTTTAACTCACATTTTTGTGCATTGTAAATGGTCCTTATGGTGTGTGTGTGTGTGTGTGTGTGTGTGTGTGTGTGTGTGTGTGTGTGTGTGTGTGTGTGTGTGTGTGTGTGTGTGTGTGTGTGTGAAATGGCTGTCAACTGTTTTTTATGTACATCAGTTTGAAGACGTAACTGAAGTGTTTGATTTTTTCTCTCTGTGTCCTGCAGCGAGGTCCCCCTCTCAGTAGCAACGTCGTCCCCCATCCCCAACAGAACCAACTATTTAATCATCAATCCCGCATCTTCACAAGGAATCGTTTTACAGGGCCGACATTTCCAGCACGCACAGATGCCCTCCGCAATAAGGAAACCAGTCCAAAGGTAAGACTCACCCCTCCGTGCTGCTCTCCCCTTTTGTCTGATTTTCCTGGGTGCACGCCTGTTTGGGGGATGATTATTCAAGGGTTTGGCATCACTCTTTCTGTAATGGGTGGACGTAAACGGCCTGATGCAGCCTGACATGACCTCATAAGCTCTTCATACGTGCACGGACATAATATCTTTGACCAAATACCTTGTTATTGATATGATGCAGGGATGAAAATTGGACTTAATAGTAACACTTTACTGTAATGGGGCCTTTAAAAACAGGAAAAAAACAACACTTATGTCTCATTATGATATGACAATATTATTTTCGTGTATTGGATTCAGTTACGCTGAGGACTTCTGTTCACATTTTGGCAAACTGGCCCTATTTAAAAGTATGCCGAATTAGCCATCAGCTGCCTCTTCATCCACGGGTACAATGTAAACAGGAGCTGCTTTTAATTTTACTGCTCTGATACTGAGGAAATCTTAAAAACGTGAAGATTCTCAAGCAAGTTCTGCAATTAAAAAGGAGCATCTTCTTGCCAACGTTTTCCTCACTGGATTTTCGGATGTTTCCTTAAATCAACATTGGCGATGATGATGTTATCTAGAAGCGTGAATCGCACTGAATCGGAAAACGTGCGTCTCATGTCTCTGTGTTCGTACTCATGACCCCAGGAATCGGGTTAATGTACCTTAATTGCCCCTGTGATCTTGTGCGTCTGCTGACTTGTTGCAGAGGGGCCAAAATAAGCCACAATAAGAAACTTCCTGTTGTTTTCAGATTACCAGCATGCACCTGTTCCTTTCACCACACGCGGTGTCGTTGCCGTACAGTTTGAAGACATCTGCTTCAGGCGGCAGAAGTACAGGATTTTCTCTGGGAAGAATGAAATTGCATGAGACCTTTATTAGTTTGAACATCCTCAGTCAGATCCTTTACCTCTCAGTGGAGGTTAATCAAGTAAAAACTGAGTGTTTTCTTGAATTTGACAAGATCTTCTTTAATGTAGATGAAAGTAATTTAAATCTCGAGAGTCATGAGAGTCTGGTTGGTGTAAAGAAGAGAAGATCACTAAATAAAATGCAGGCTGTAAAAAAAAAAAAAAAAGTAAATAAATATGGCCGATGAGTTGATTGCATTAGTGAGATGTTTCTCTCTTTGATTTCCATCTTCAAGCAGCCTCGATTTGAGGTAACGGTGAGACTTTGATCCGGCTGCTTCACTCAGAGTCAATCTTACCGGACTCGATCTCATTTCATGCTTCATTCACGTCCTCGGAACGTCGACAACAAAATTGATTTCAGGTTTTGTTTGTGCGTCAGCAGCGTCTCTGTTTGCTGTGATTCTCCATGTCAGTGTGTGGTTAACTTCCGTGACACATGATACGTTGTTGATTTAAAAGGCAGCTTATGAATGACATAAGTCAACAGATACATCGTGACCCACCCCTAGTCAGAGTTAGATACAGTACAATAATAAAATGGAATTAAGTACCTAGCAGTAATACATTTTTAGACAAATAACAAAACAGATGAAACCTGTTTGAAATAAAACAGCTTTAATAAAAGGCTATCTGAGGTCATGCCAAGTCATAATGTACCAACAAAACTTTCTCATTATTTCCTTTTACAACTTCCACAACGTGAGACTGGAGGATAAAGACCAGACAGAGCGTAAAATGGTCAAACTAAACTAGTGAAACATGAAAAACCTTTCCACTGGGGTTGTTTTCACACTGACTGCAGGTCGTCGCGCTCCGTTGAGAAACACTGACGCGCCTCATAACTGATTCATATCTGGTCCAGCCCCAGTTTGGCCCACTCTTTATTATTCAAGTTTCATTAAAAGGTTTAAGAGCACATCCTGTATCGTACATGGAGGTTCTCGTCTGTCTTTGTCACCAGTAGGGAAACATTTGAGAGCGAACACAGTGAGCGGTCATGTGTTATTTATCTCTGCAGTCTGGCTGATCATTAGCTGGTCTCAGCTCTGGTTTTATCGTGTGCTGTGGTGAAACATCTGAAGCTCCCTGCCTGCGTTCTGTCACCTTGCATCTGTCCGGTGACCTTTGACCCAGATCTGTTAAGTAGTTTTACACTGAAATGCTTCATCAGCTGTGTTTGTTCGTGTCGTTGGTCCTTTTGTCAGGATGTGATGTTGATGTTAAAGTTAAAAGTCTGGTGAGGTTTTATGTTTTTTAAAAGTACACTGACGTAAGCAAACTTTGAATTTAATAAGATCCGTGAACTAATCTGGCTTCTGCTTTGCTAAGCTAAAGTTAAGCTGGTTAGCTTTTTAGCCAGCCTATTTTTGCTGGTTTCATTCTCTGCGACTGGGTTTAGCTTCTGCCTCATTTATTTGCAAACTACTTAACTAAGACTTTACTTCACCAACATGTAAATATTTATCAGCTTGCCTCACAGTTGCAATATATAGCTGCTAGCTTTGGCAGGATTTGGC
This sequence comes from Acanthopagrus latus, assembly GCF_904848185.1. Taxonomy (NCBI): domain Eukaryota; kingdom Metazoa; phylum Chordata; class Actinopteri; order Spariformes; family Sparidae; genus Acanthopagrus; species Acanthopagrus latus. The sequence goes on along the minus strand of NC_051060.1, from coordinate 5,198,414 downwards.
TGTCTTGCTTGAGCTAGTTGTGTAGCTGACTGTTGGGATTGGTTTTTTGCTGTGTTTTAGCTGTGCGCTTAACATGCTTTTTTTAAAATAAAAGTCAGATTTTGATCTGATTTTGATTTTGATAAGTCTTGGGAAACTGCTTCAGACCTGCACAATTTGTACGGGCCTTGAAAGTCCTCGAAGATGTGCAACAAACAGTTTGTTGGGGAGAGACCGTTTCGTGCTCCTTGTGGCTTATTGCATAAAGCAAAACCGTTAAAGTCACTGAAAACTCCTTGTATTTACACTTTTAGCATCGCCTGGCAGTGTGCTTAAAAACCAGGTTCCAGACGCTGTTGGATCTGAACATAAAAACTCGTTTCATGCAGTGACTTCGCTGACCACTTTGTCTTTTTCCTTCTTCCGCAGAAACGACTTCTCCACCACGCAGCAGGCTGTAGAAGTGGACAGCATCGTCCTCACCTGTCCAGAGGACCCAGGTACAGTTTGCGGCTCAGCTAACGCGTCATGCAGGATGCTTTACAGTCGCTCTCGAGCTGGTTTCTAGAGAGAAGAGACCGCTGGTGGTGTTGGCTGTCGACGGGCACGCTGTGTTCCTCCTGTTGGGAGGAAATGACTCGCTCATGTGTGTGCGGCGCAGCATCTGTGATAAAAGTCTGTGTGTGTGTGTGTGTGTGAGTGAGTGCGGATTTGTGTGTGACAGCCAGCAGCATCTGCAGAGCTGCAGATCTGGGCTGAGCCTCCTCCCTGCTCCTGCCAGCAGAGGAGGAGATCTCAGGCCTCCCACGTTAATCCTCAAAGCTCCCGGTCGAGGGAGGAGAGCTTCAGAGTCACTCGCTCGGCTAATAAAGGCTCTCTAAACGAAACTACTCCCCCGAAATACTGACGTGTTTGCAGAAAAAAAAAAATGAAATACAAAGGTGACCACTGAGGGAAACTGCTCCCAAAGCAGTTTCTGACATCCGCCAGTTCACTCGCTGTGTTTACTTTTTATTTAAGGAGAGAAAAATGTGTGTAAAAGGCGACTGCAGCGCCTCACTGAGGTTGAAACCGAGAGTGTCGTTTTGTGCTCAAAATAACCACTGAATGCTTTCACAGACAGATGACGCACGGAGATGTTGCGATTCCTAATCACCGATCAATCAACCTTTTAGTGGCTGGCAGCAGAGATCAGCTGAATAACAGTTGTAACTATTGTACAATATTTCACTTTTTTTAGAAACATTCATTGTTTCTCTTTCCGTCAAGCCTCTTTTAAAAAATGTTGGACAACTCCCTGACGGAGAGAAGAGAGTGAGAGAGCACAGCTTGTGCTAATGCCTAAAAACGATTATTGAAACTGTCTCTTATATCAGAGTATATATGTTAATTAAATATATACTTTTGACAGTATTAATCAGCATCAATCACTGGCTTTATGTGAGGGTTTTTCTGTTGAATGGCTGACTTGAATGGAAACCATCTGGCACATGACTTTATATACCAATATTGTGCTTGTTTGCATGTTTTCCTCGTTTGGTTCAAACGCGCAGCAGTTATTCTAAACATCTATGTAAACCAAAACAATTTAGAGGATTGTGTTTCCTTGCTGATTAACTTTCTAGTTTTCTGTAATGTTGGTTGGACTGTGTCAGTCGGTCATGAGAATACTCTGTTAAAGATGTGATAGGATCAATAGGATCTTGATTGTTCTGTTGTTTTTCTTTCAGAAGAGGAGAACCTGAACATAAAGCGTCGCGCTCAGCAGAAGAGGAGACAGTTAGAGGACTGCTGTAGCTTTCCCTCCCAGGTCAAAGCAGCGGAGGTAGGTGGAAATACTCATCTGCGTCTCCGTCGTGAAACATGACATGTCCTCTGCCGCCGTGGGCTTTAATCCGAAGCCTGTAATGCTTCATATTCAGCTGTTCTCAGAGACGGAGCATGCCGCGATCATCCTCTGACCTTTTAGAGACACACTGCCACTGTGACTGAAAAGCGGCATTGTTCCAACGGAGATTGTTACGGCAGATTGTCTCGCAGCGAAATGAATGTAAAGAGCTGAACATCCAAATGTAGACGTCATCGTGCAGATTGTCAACTGGCAAATGACCTCCATGTTTTTAATCTGAAAGTCAGATCACTACTTGAAGTAAAAGAGCAAGAGTGCAAAGTGACAACTGACAATCTGTCAGAACGTTTTCCTACTTCAGTCAGAGTTTTAAAGATTGGGTTGATCTGCTCTTTGCTTAACATTCAAATAATGCCGCACTCAATTACTCAATATTTGTACATGGATGGAATTCCTCTTTGTGGTGTAATAAGATGTCATCGGTGTATTGATTATCGTGTTCGTAGTTCACAGTACAGCCGAAGCACAAACGTTCTGAACAATTTCACGGGAAAGAAAGAGAAAAGAAAAAGTATACAAGCCCTCGTGTAATAATGAATAAACAATTCATCAAATATGAATGATGTGTTTTCAACTAAAGGGAAACAGCAGATCTCATCTTTCTTTTTTTCACTTGTATGAACATAACTTAAACATGAGCTGACATTTGCAATAAAAAAATAAATGAATAAATGTGTTTATTTGGTGTGCGCACGAGTCAATCCTATGAACAGAAATAGTAATAATGGATAGAACCAGTAGAGTATTTATCACCAACTCTTTCAGCCTCTTGTAGCACAGAGTTTTGGTGTTACAGCACAGTTTCTGTTTTGTTCAGCACCTGCTGTGTTTCCAACAGCAGCAGGGAGCTGTTTTCAGTTAGTCAACATCTGGCATTTAGACAGAAGGCCTGTCTCTTTGAGTCTTAGGTTGCCGAAGAGGGGATTGTTATAGTTTCTGCCATTTGGATTCTAAACACTATTTGAATTAATTGTGCCGCCGTAGCAATAATCTCTCGGAAGTTTCTTTGTCTCAGCCTGTTGAATAGATTAATCACACGAGTGTCTCTCATTGGCAGCCTCTCCGGCAGCCCATCTACCAGTCAGTGTGTGGGAAGTGCAAGAAGCCGAGCGAGGACAGCAGCGAGTGTCGGTACTGTGGGACCGGTCCGGCTCTGCTGCCCTGTCAGCAGGCCTCGCTGTCGTCCCCGACCCCCAGGCCCCCCATCAGATCCCAGCCCTCCCCCGGACCGAACAGCCTGCAGCAGAACTTCTACAAACCGGTCACGACCATGAGGGCGCCGCGCGGGGAGACGGTGCCCGTGCGGATCACGAGCACCCGGGCAACACTGCTGCCGCTGAACAACGGCAGGGCCCCGCTGTTAGCCGGCACGTCGAGCTGCTGCGCAGCCAGAAACCCACCTAAAGGGAAGAGGGCGACCGCCCAGCAGCACGAGCTCAACGACCCCAGTGAGTCAAAAACAACAGCGTGTGAAGTTTTCATTTTTGGGTGAACTGTTTCTTTAAAGTTAACCTACTTTGCATTTGCGATAAAAAGCAGCTGTTGGTCAGAGAGCAGTTTTTGAGGTGTGTGCCTCCTTTCGCAGCGATTTTCTTTCTACATGTAGTGCGGACAGGGTGTACAAGTTCCCCTCAGCAAACCGCCAAAACAACCAAAATATGACCACACTTCAATCTTTGTCCTCTGAGAGGGCTGAAAATGCTCTGTGCCTGCTGCCTGCATCTGGGAGACTGATGATGCTGAACAGTATTATATAACATATGACAAACACCGATGGTACTGAAATTGGAAACTGTAAAACTAACCATTGGGTTTTTACTGCGGTCTGTTGTATAACTGTAACCACTGTATCCCCAATGGGTAAAAGCTAAGAGCTGATAACAAAGGGAAAATAATGGTGTTATTTTGTATCCAGAGGAAGAAGTTATTCAATAAAGCCGACCTCTGATCACCAGAGTCCTTCCTGTTAACACCATCTCCGTTCCAGGATGAAATAGTGGAAACCTTCCAAGTTGGGTGAGGTGAAGGCTGTCCACTCTCAGCAGGTCACAGCGACCCCAGAAAGAAGGCCGCGTTCGCAAACACACTGAGCCGGCAGCTCGGAAAAAAATAAGACCATCACTGTGATTAGAACTAAGTGACCTGCTGACAAGTCTTAGGTTAAAGCTCTCTGGAGTTCTCTCAGAAGAGACACTCTGTCTGCAGGGGCAGTTTGTGCTCGGAAACAAAATGTTGGCGGATGACTATGAGGATAAAAGTGTGAGGTATGAGGATCAAAAGTATGTACGAGGATGAAAATAGAAGCAGGGTGGAGACAAGAGGGCAACGACTACAGAAGCCCCGAGAGGACGGTGCGAACAAAAACATTGTCTCTGCCAATTTACTCCAAATTTACTAAAGAACACAACATGTCGACCATAAACATGTCAGATTTTACAAGTACAGTGACATGTAACCAATTAAGGCTACTTAAGTCACCAGGCTCCCTTTAGAAAATAAACACTTGATTTTGAGACTCCAGGGGAAAACTGTATGAACTTTGTGAAATACTGTCTGCGACAAATTTGTAACTCTTTGGGCGTACTTTTAAATTCTGCAAACATTATACATTATGAAATCTCTTTCTTTAAGATCAGTTTCAGTTGTGTCAGTCTGTATTTGCATATAGACGAGGTAGATCCAATCCGAAGAGGTCGCTTGTTGTGACACCTTCTCATGCCAGGTGCCAATTGACGGGCTTGAATCCGTCGACTCGTGGTTGGATCACGTAGGCTGGATGGTAAAAACAAAAACGGCCTCTATGAGTCAGCAAAAAAACTAAAGGGGTCTGGCAAGAGGTCCCACACCTGCGACCACTCACGCTGCAAACGCTTCTGTGTTTCCTCTGCAGTCGTCCTGTCCAGTGACGACGAGGAGGAGGCCGACAACGCCAGCACGGGAAGCGCCAACAGACTGGACAGCGTCTCCCCCCGACCCGCAGACTCCGCTCACTCCTCGCCGGCGCCGTCGGGAGGCCGGGTGGAGGCTGCGGTGAAGGGCGTCGCGGAGCAGGATGAGCCGAACACGGAGTTCTTTGAGGACGTCAACATGAAGATCACGATACCGAGGAGAGCCCGGATGAAAGACCAGGTGAGACTCAGCTGACGGGGGGTCAGAGCTGCGACGTCTAAATGAACGAATAAAACAAACATATTTTTTTCTTTTCTTTCGAATTTGTAGTTTGGGAATCAGCCTCCGGAGCAGTTTTCGCCGAGGACGAAGAAGCCCAAATTCATGCCCAGTAAGTGTGACAGCATCATACTGGAGTGTCGGAGTGTGAGAGTAGGAACTCTTCGCAGGATGGTGACCAAGCCCGTCGTGGTGAGTACCTCATTTGTTTCTTATTTAAACATGGCCGCTACACTTTGTTCCAGCACTTTGAGCCTCACATGACCAATGACACAATATAACCCCCGCAGAGTCATTAGCGAGTTATGAAATTTATTCAGAAATGTATTATAAAATCAGTTATTATATAGTGTTAAAAGTGTGGAAAGTATCTAGTTCTCAGTTTTTTGTACATGTTTTGTTTACTGCAAGTTCTCTGATATGTCATACCAAGTGGATGCATGATAAGGATGTTTTTTTCAGCCAATAACTGCCTGTCTTTTTCTTGGCGAAAACAACCAATATTTTTTTAAATTTTAAAAAGATGATCTCTCCTCCTCCGTTGTTCTTCCAACGGGGATTGTAAATGCTCCTCGTTCTAGGTCAATTAAAGCAAATTGACTTTGTATTATCGGCTCTATTTATTGGCTCGAATTTCACCAATACCGATCAGCAGCCGATAATGTACATTTCACAGTATCGGGCCAATATATATCCTGCATCCATGATAATGCTTATTTGATAATGACTGATTTGTTAAATTTAATATAATGTAAACTGTGAGTGTAGTACTGATGACCACTGAGAAGAAAAAAGAGATCAGGAATAAATAACACTCCCCTCCCCTGCTGTTCTTGACAACAACGTTTCCATCAGATGTTTTGAAATTAAAGTCTTGCAAGAAACCTGCGGGATTACGTCCCCTGAACTGCCAGAGGGCTTTTAATTTTGAAACTGATTTAAAGACAGGAGGGGCAATTCTGGAGAAAGTTAGATAATAGTTGAGACCCCCCCTCCCAGGTCATGAAATACCAACGCTATTCTAATTCTAATCCAAAGCATCGATATTCAACAACCTGATAATGAGACTCAGCAATCAGCTAGCTTTGACCAGACTCGTCTTCCTGACCTTTTAAGTTAGAGAATTAGAATAAGAATTTAATTAAAAACACAAATGGACAGAGTCAATGGGGAAAACAAGTCATGGAAAGGACAGAAAAATAGCTAAGATCCTCAAAATCCATTTTTTAAAAAAAACAGGGTTTTTGAAAAAGGATTTGGAACGGGAATGATGAGTTACCCTTTGTTTCTGTTTTTCAGTTTTCCATCGACCACATCCAGCTGGAGACTGAAGGTAAGAACCAGCAGGAATGAATTCAGAAAAACAGAACAGAGTGTGTGCAGAGCTGCTGGATCAGACATCAGTGTCACCGTCTGCTTAGTATTCAGGCTGGTGGGCAGAGATTAGTTCAGTCACACCTGTGGCAGCTTTATGTATTTAGAAAAAAAACCCCACCGCAATACCGAGAAATGAATCACTAGAAGAAGCAGCCAACCAAACGGATCCATGTGGAAGTTTGAAAGAGCGCCGCAGCAACATTTTGTGGTTTTCTGTTACAGTTCAGCCGCTGCTGGAAAACGAAATCACACACTTGGCATCACGTAGCTCTTCACAAGTATGCTAACACTTAAGAATAAAAACATCCTTCTCTTGCAGAGAGAAAATCAAACGTAATGTGTTGAAATCAAGTTCTGTCACAGCCTGTGTTCGATCTGGCGGCGGTTTCGTTTTAATCATTTCTAAATGTCTCCCGGAAAACGTTTCTCCTCAGGGGCGGAGCGAAACACCATCGAGAAGGTTTGCCTCCAGTCGTCGGAGCTGATCAGCTGCGAGTGGTGCAGCGTCCGCAAACTTCCGGTCTTGTTCTTCCAGACGACCCTGGAGGAGTGCGTCCGCCTGCGCACGCAGCTTAACATGACGAAGGAGGAGGGCGGCCAGTGGTACGACTGCTCCGGGGACCGTAAGTACAAAACTACACGCCCGTCCCCTCGGTACACCTGCGGCAAACAAAGTGTGTTTTCTTCTCGATGAATGCTAATGCGAACTGAACCCGTAACAGCCTATCAGACAGTAGGGATGCTTATTGGTAAGGTTGTAAAGGTACTACTACTCTTACCCTGACCAATACTGCATATTGGTCAGGTACTCTAACTGTACTCTTATTGGTTGTGTGTGTGTGTGTGTGTGTGTGTCAGTCAAAGTCATGGATATGTACCACAAAATGAAGCGATGATTGTCCCTCCTACTAACGGCAATGTTCTAGACTCCCTTACAAAATCGAGTGATTGTGAGAGTTGTTGCATCACGAGTGAGAAACTTAAACAATTTCGTTAAGTGGCTACGGGCAAATTTTAATTCACCTTCTTGTAAATTCGGCATTAAGTACAATACATCAGGGTTTTTCTTCCCTTGTAAAAAGGGTCAGTTTCTTTGGGCATCACTGTAAAAACCTGTCACTTCTTTAACTGTTCACCATTTGGACCTACTTCTTTGTTCATCATGTTACACATGAAGAATATCGGTTTGTTCTAATGATGTAGGCGTCGCCCTATATTCTAACATAGTGGGGTGCACTGTGTTTAATGTCAGCTACTGTTTCATCTGCACTGGACAGGCCCCCTCACAGATCTCTGCTCAGGATTTGGAATAGTGAAAATGAATCATAGACAAATGCCTTCATTTATCCAGTACAGTTAGCAGAACATGTCGGTGCTTGCTGATTCCATGGTCTTCCTGAATTTAGCCCCAGGGCCCTTTTTATTACCGGGTATTGGTACCCATCCCTATCAGACAGCCATGTGTATGACAAAAACTACATGTTATTGTGTCATATAGAAACTCAACTATTAATAACACAATAATATTTTCTGATCCTAGAAGAATGGTGGAAGCTTGTGAAATAGGATGTTGGTGCTCCTTCTGTCTTAAAATAAATCATTGTATGCTCTTATATCCAGTAAAACAGTGTACTTACCTAAACTTACTACATGATTTATGTTGTTCTGTTTTTTTTCTTGTGCTGCTCACGTTATTCTCAGTAGATTGATTCAGAGCCGAGTTAGTTGAATATTCATCCGCTCTGCCTGACTGAGCATAAACTGGACTTCGTGTCCTGTGTAGTTAATGTCCTGCTCTCGGCGCTCATTTTCTGCCAACTTCAGTTCACAGATCTAATTAGCTGCAATACATTCAAGCAGCAATGTTTCACGAAAGGGGCCGACTAGAATAAAATATGTACGGAGAGAGAGATTAGAGATATGACGAGGGAAATCAGTGTCATAGCAAAGAGTTTGAATATGAATAAAAATGAGAGATTTTAAAAGGTATCGATGCTTTTTGTGCTATATTTAGAATGTATTGCCCAGAAAGTGCACTTAATGCATTTTACATTAAAGCTGTATAGCATAATACAATGTGTGTCCTCCTCCACACAATCTGTACCGTCAGAGTCGGACGAGAAGTACATCGTTCTGATCTTCGAGAACGGCCTGGCGATGAAGGAGCAGATGATCCTGGAGGACATCCTGGGCGAGATCGGCAGGAACAACAACCTCAGCAACTTCCCCGCCAAGCTGCCTTTCGAGGAGGCCAACATCCGACTGGTCAACTACAATAAGGCTTCCAAACAGAAGGAGGACAAGGTGAGCCTGGAACCAATGATTCGATTAATCTAAAAAAATATATTTTTCACTTAATCGTTTTGTGTTTTGATATCACAATTTCTGAGAGCCAAATATGTCTTTAAATATCATGTTTGGTTATAAATAGTCTAAAACTCAGTAATATTCTGTTTATGTTAAAATAAAACTGAAAAAGACTAATTTATCTGGATCCAGACAATGTTTTTATAATTCTGCCCGAGGAATGACGTGAATGATCAACACAACCTTCCACAATTAATACTCACTGGTCACTGGAGTGTGATGATTACAAAAAGCATCACTAATAACTTTCATTTAACAGTTGGATCAAAAGATTTTTGGGAAAAACTGAAGCGAAAAATGTGCAGAATTTTCAACGGCTCCGTTTTTTATTTTAACTAAATTGCAAGTCATTGTGTAAAATAAAAATAATAAACTGTAAAAACTGTTACCATTACAAATATGTGTTGATGATCATAAGTCTTAATACAAGTTGGAGTAAGAGTTTGGGAATTGTTAGTAGCTGTTAGCCGAGAGTTTGCTGACAAGGATTTTTAACGTGCTTCTCTGCCTCTTAGGCACTATCATACTGTGCAGCACTGCCACCAAAGTCCATTCAAGAAATTGTTAATTTTAGGGATTAACTGTAACTGTAAAAAGGTGAATCTCGGGAGCTTTTTTGGGTAGTAGCAATGGTAGGAAAATGTTTATGAATCTCATGTGACTTAATTTACAAATCCCTGCCGTAACTGGAGATTTAGCTGAGATTGGAATTTTTTCACCTCACCAACATCTGTCCCTCTCTGCAGGGGAAGCCGATACAAACCCCTCCCAAAATCACCCACGTCTCCCCGGTCACCAAGGTAACTCAGGTCACCCCGGTCACCATGCCCGTACGCACACGGATGGCGACCCGGCAGCAGACCAGCACCTACTTTGAAGATGACGACGAGGACATGACCGACCTCCAGCCCACGTTCTCGGGACCAATCATCAAGTGGGTGACTCCTCTGTCGACTGGGAGACTGAAATCAAACTTTGCCATGTGTTTTTATGTAATGTGTTGGATTTTTGTTTGTTCCACAGCTTTTGAAAACCACCAGCCTTCAAAGTGGGAAATGTCAGTTGCCAAAGTTTATAGTATTTTAGTTTAGTAGTATAGTACGCTTTGTGTTTCATATTTGATGTTTCCCTTTTCCTATTTCCATATTTTATTTCATCTTTACAATTTAAGCTTCACTTTGAGCGTTTTGATTTAAACTTTACATTTTTCATTTTTGTTTTACTTTACATTTTGAAATGATCATTTAACATTGAAGTTTTTCTTTCTAAGTTTAATCTTCGTAATTTTAAATCCTTCTAATTTTCTATTTGGACACTGGACACAAGAGAGTTGCTGTATTTTTTTTAGGTGTGATTAAAAAGATGAACTAGCCGCTAATTTTTCACTTTCTCCATTACACTCTCCATCTCTTGAGGTCTAGAGAAAACTAAAATAATTCCTCGTGATAAACGATCTCATTATCTCGCGTTTGTCCTTTTCGTTTTTTAGATATGAGGAGATGAATAACCCAATTTCCTGGAGAAAAAAAAACAAGCTTTGCCATCTCGAGATCACTATTAACTTGTGATTTCGAGAAAACAAAAGTCATTGTTGCCTTTTGTTGTTAAAACGCACTGATATAAATGAACGGGTTGTCACAAGAAAACAAGCTTTGTTATCTCGATATTGCCCAATAATTAGCTCTTGTTTTTTTGCGATAATGGCATTAAAAAGATAAAATCATTTTCGTTGAGCGAGGGCAGTTGCAACCAAGATAAAACATGTCACAGCCCCATCCAGTGGACGTTAGCAGTAATGATACTGTTGTTACAGTGTCAGTCTAACAGTGTTCTCCTCCTTTTGTCTTCCAGATTAATGGTGTACCCTCCTCCTCCAGCCAAAGGTGGCATATCAGTCACTAACGAAGACCTCCACTGCCTTAACGATGGAGAATTTCTAAACGACGTTATCATAGATTTTTATTTAAAGTCAGTATTTCCATCGTCCGTCAATTGTTTCTTCGCATGACGAAGATTTGTGTTCTCTCTTCGTGCTTAAACGCGACCTTTTTATTGTGTTTTTGTGTCAGATATTTAGTTTTAGAGAAATTGAAAAAAGAAGATGCACAAAGAATCCACGTGTTCAGCTCGTTCTTCTACAAGAGGCTAAACCAGAGAGAGCGCAGGAACGTCCCGGACACAACAAACCTGCCGTGAGTCTCAACAGGATGTCGTTACATCGCGCCATCTCCAGATGAGTCTGATACTAACAGCTTGAATCTTCGGTTTTGAATCTCCAGAATCCAGAAAAGGAAGCACAACAGGGTGAAGACGTGGACCCGGCACGTGGATCTCTTCCAGAAGGACTTCATTTTTGTTCCCATTAACGAGTCGTGAGTTTCCGGATCTGTTGTTTTTTTTTAATAGATCTCTGAACTTGACTTTTGCTCTTTCACTTCAGTCCTGTAACTTATTTGAACTCTCGCCTTGTCAGAGCTCACTGGTACTTGGCCGTCATCTGCTTCCCGGGTCTTAAAGGGCCGGTGTACGAGCAGAACCCGCTGTGTCCGTTTCCAGCCTCCACCTCGGCAGCGGATCCCCCGTCGGAGAGCATCCCCGACCACTGTCGCCCCCTGTCTCCGGACAGGGACGGGCTGGACAGCTCCTCAGACGACCCGTCCCCCGGCGTCCCTGAGGGTCCCACAGAGTGTCAGTCCAACGGTGACCTCGCCAAGGAGAGCGCGGCCTTCGCGGAGGCGGGGCATGAGCCTTCCCACACCTCTGCGCTGTCCGGCAATGGGCTGGCTGACGGAGAGCAACAGTACACAAGTGAGTCACAATCAGACATTCTCTTTTCCCTAATTTGGTGTGTTCTTCTTGTTTGGCCATTGTTCTATTGGTTCTTTGATTGTTTTAATTGCGTTCCTTTTTATAAAGTCTGCTGAGCAGAGTGAAGGCTCTGTGAATATAGCTTGTGTTCAGGTTTCCCAGTGCTCTTATCTGATGAGATTTATAGGTCTGTAGAGGTTTATGTCTCATATTGAATCTAAACTGTCATGATAACAATTTCATGTAGTGTTCCTTCCAGTGATAAATGAAATGCTGAGATAAAAGCCTGTTTTGTATTTTTTTCAAAAGTTTTTCTTCACTCCTTAAAATCAAGAAAGCCTTGCAACCACACAGGAAGCTTTGGAGACCCCCTAGTGAGGGCTGGTTCCCCACCTAACTCCAAAACAACAATGTATGAAACTGATTGTTGATGATGTTGTTTGATTTTTAGGCGAGTTGCACAGAATCAGTGTTTGCTACGGTTCAGGAAGAGGAGACGATGACACGTACACCTTCTCCGACGACCAGAGCTCCGGTCAGGTACTCGGCCCTCGTCTCTTTTGCTCCAGCTCATTTCTGCTCATGAGTAACTTGTCTGTCATTTATAAGAAAATATTAGTGATTGCTGTCTGACTGTTTTGTCTGCAGGATGACTGCAGCGAGGACGGCACTCTGGCTGATGACGCGCTCGCCTCCGAGGCCTCGGCTTTGGCCTCCAAACAAACCCTCTGCAGACAGTAAGCGTGATGCACTTCTGCCTGTTCACCTGCAGGTGGCACCGCTGCTTTACTCACAGGGTTTGTTTTTTTTTCCTCTTCTGCTTCAGGCCTTGTATCCTCATCATGGACTCCCTGCGAGGTCCCGCCCGCTCGACTGTGGTGAAAACTCTGAGAGAGTGAGTGTAGATTTACAATATTGGAGGCTTTTTTTTGTAAGTTTTCTTCTGATTTAATGGAGCAGTGCCTCCCAACCCTTTTGATTTCTCCCCATAAAACAAAGCAGCGTCGTTGTGTCACCCCACCCATACAGTTTCTTTAAAAATGATCTGCATAAATCAAGAACAAAATGTCAGAAGTTTAGTTCGAAGTTTTGGCTTTTTAGTTTGTCGATGAATTGTTTGACGCTTGAGGTGGGAGATGAACCAATCTGACAAGTTAATTTTAAATGATAAGTGGTTACTGAGACGGGAGTGTGCGTTTGTTTTAGGTACCTGGAGGTGGAGTGGGAGGTGCGTAAAGGGACTCAGAGGAGTTTCGGGAAGGATGTGATGAAGGGCTCCAGCCCACGTGTGCCTCAGCAGGATAACTTCAGCGACTGCGGAGTTTACATCCTGCAGTATGTGGAGAGCTTCTTCGAGGTAAGATGACCAACTCGTATCTTGTCGCTGTCGTGTCGATTAAACATCGACCAGCTCTACAACTCCAGGATCCGTTTTCCTCATAATGCGTTTCTCTTCGAACAGAATCCGATTCCCAGTTTCCACCTGCCGGTCAACCTGTCCGACTGGTTCCCTCAGCAGCGAATGAAGACGAAGCGTGAGGAGATCAAGGAGCTCATCCTGAAGATCCAGGAGCAACAGGAACTGGAAAAGAAGGAGTCCGACCAGGTCGACGCTCCACCTGGCTCTCCCGAAGAGCCCGAGATCGAAGAGACTTCTGGGTTGACGGACGGGCCGCAAAACCTTCCCATCAGCCCCTGAAACAACCCCACCTTCCTCCTCCTCCTCCTCCTCCTCCTCCTCCTCGCCATCACTCCCGGGCCCAGCGGGAGTGTGGGGCCGAGCCTGATTGTACGCTGCTGGTTTCATTTCGACATGTCTGAAACGACCCTGGACTCCCTCCATTAACCACAGACATGAGACACACCTTTAAATTTGTATTAAATAAAACATGACCTGTAAATATGCTGGAGTTTCTCCGCTGCCTTTGTAATTTACTGTTTTATGACTCCGTCATAAAGTGGCCCGTTAAGTTATGTTTTCATAGATGTTCTTCTCTCCAGGAGGATCTGTGCAGAAGATACTGTTGCGCTCTTGCATCATTATTTTTTATGCTTTCTAGTTGTGTAGAAGCAGACAGACGGTATAAATAAATGATAAAAAAAAAGAAGACTTAGAGGAAGTTGCTGTTATTTGTTAACGATCCACAAAAAAAAAGACCTGTTTTCTGAAAGTTGACTTCCAGCTCACGAGTCACATACGTAGTTCAGTGCTTGCTGTGTCTCTTCGATGTGGAGTGGATGAATTTTCAGCATTAAAACGATTCAGATGCAAGAGCACTTCCTTTGCCGTAACTCTTTATTTGTTCCGTGTGCCATCAGAACGTTTTCGACAGATACAAGACTGTGTTTTCACTCTGTGTGTGTGTGTGTGTGTGTGTGTGTGTGTGTGTGTGTGTGTGTGTGTGTGTGTGTGTGTGCGGGTGCTGGTCCCTGATCACTTTAAGACTGAGAAAGTCTTGGGATGGAAAAGTGCGCAATATGTATGGACAAGGTGAAATAATTAAGAAGTGGCTACATGTCACGTTCACACTACAAACAAATAGGTAGCAGTTTATCCTCAGAGTAACCGCTAACTGCTGCTGACTGTAGCTGCTAGCGGTTCAGACTGTGAGTTTTATTGTTAGCACAACTTGGAAAGTAGCTTTGGACCGTGACACACCAGGGATAGCTAGTTAGCATGTCAACCTTCGTAGGTATTTCTGCAATGCAGTACATAGACATGATGGTGTCAGTTTATGCACTGGATGGGCTGTGGTTAATTTTAATTAATGTCGACTGATTTCAGATCCAATTCTTACATACTGTACCTTTCATTTTACATTGGATAGCACATGTTTAGATTTTTTTGAACAATTTCATTCACTGGGTGCTGGTGCTCAATCATTAGCTTAGGTGCAGCTGAAGGTTTAAAGGGAAACTCCACCAATTTTAACATCAATGTGTGTTTATAGGGGAGGACTACTGCATATGGGAACAAAGTAGTGTAAAGCCTTTTTATGGCTCCAGAGGAAGCTGAGCGTTACCTGATAAATTGCCTCCCAGTGATGTCACTCAGAGACTAAGTTGCATTGTGGGTGTTACTGTATCATTGCGCACCTAAAACACAGTTGGACTCATTAGACAAATGATCAAAATCTTTCCAGAATGAGCAGAGATATCACATTTATGATTCCACACAATGTTTTTCTCTTTCAAAACCTGCTGCCTACATTAGCCACAATGACATGTAGCCACAGAGTGACGTCACTGGAGCAGTAAAAATTAATGTACTTAAGTGACAAAATAAAATTGTTACCGTACAGTACAAACATTAAAAGTACATCCTACACATATTTACATGACTGTACAGTACATACAGTATACTATGTGTCAACCCATCATTTGCTGCATTTTTCCAATTATCGGAATCGGTGTTGAATTTTCATCCAATCAGCAGTAAGATAAGCAACTTGTAACTTAAGCCATCAGATCAGTGTAGTGGAGTAAAAAGTCCCTAAAGGTCACAGAAAGTTTTGATTTGAGCCTCTCTCTGTACGTTGAACAGAAGAATGCTCCCGACTCGTCTCCTGCTCTCTCAGGTGGTTTTGTTACGAAATGCCGCTCTCAGCTTTCAGTCTGGTGCTCAGCGTATTCTCCTGCAGGCAGACAGGACTTACCCGGTGTTACGTTACTGGACACTAAAACATTAATGAGTCCTGAATTGTATTTTGTCAGCCCACTTACAAACTCATTAAGCGAGTCTTTATGATATCCGCGTGTGAATAAATCATGAATTAGCTGCTGGGAGGAATGGTCGGTGACATGTTTATGTGCAACAGTGATTCGGTCTGACAAAACAGCATGAAGTCAGAGTCCGCCTACTGTCTTCACTGGATGGAGTTGGTTTGGTCTCAGTGTGGATGGGTCAGCATCCCTGTGGTTTTCTGTCTTTGCTGCGCTTTAAAAAAAAAAAATCAATTTGACCACAACGAAACTGCGATTAATCTGAGGCAAACCCCGTCCACTGAGGAGGATTACGTGACATGATCAAAAGCTCCAGAAAAGCCACTAAATGGATCTTGTGGTGAGATTGTTTTGTCGCCTGCCAAATCCAAAACTCAAAGATTTTTTTTTTTTTTTATCTCAATTTTAAAACCAACAAGAAATAGAAGCCCTTAAAGGAAAAACTCACCCCAGAATCAACCGTACGTATTATTCTACAACCAGAAGTGTTAAATGTATGATATGCAACTCCTGCTGCTAGGGGGCTCTCTGTGAAAAACTTAAACATTTCGGATTAAGTAGATTTTTATCTTCACTCCACTTTAAGGCGTTTATGCGCTGTTATCTCAATGTTGACCTCCAAAGAGAACCGGAGTCTCTGGTGAGTGCTGAGTTAAGTCAGAGTTTAAACTGGCTGCTTAGCCCAGATAAGCATTGCACTAGGAACACAAATAAACCCGAATGTTCCTGCTGTCAAACTCACTTCACTGGCAGTGAACACACCATAAACAACCACGACCAGTTTTATTGTAAGTTTAATCTCCTGCGCTGACCTCCCTGGTCCAGAAGTAACAACAGGTGACCAGATGAAAGGCAACGTTTTGCTCTGGTTTCAACACTGTTGGAAACATTTGGGACAAATGTTGGGACTCTACAAAATGTAAAACAGTAGTATATTATATAAGCTATTTGCTTTTAGTTATTTTTATGTAAAATCTCTACACATGATCTTTAACTGCACAATAAGATTGTTTTATTGTTACTATTATTTATAATTGTTGGGCTGGACTTTTAATGAATCCAATGAGACATTTCAGTGAGGGAGAAAGTGCTGTCGTTAGGATCCATCCTCTGAGGACCGTGAATTTCTAACCAAAATACAATGTGAGCCCACCTATTACTTGTGGAGATATTTCAGTCCACAGTGGATAACCAACCCACCAGCAGACCGTCCATTATCATCCATTTTGATGCTGTTAGCGCAAAACTTACATATTCAGTCATTCTGTCAGGAGTGGACTCCGGTTTAAGGATGAGTGAAGCAAATGATATGATAAATATATGACGTTTGAAATGACACAACCCCAGGCTAATTTCAGCAAAACATGGATGAAGTCACTTTAATTGAGCCTTAATGAGGGTATGAACAAGAGTTACATGTCCAACTGTGGTGGATTATCATACCAAACGAAAATCTTGTCTGACCCTTGTGCTGTTATTGGTTTTTGACATGAAAATTGATAAATCGTTAATTTACTGATTAATGTGATTAGTGCAGTAGTCTGTAGTGACGGGCCATGAGCGCAGCAGTAGCAGACACAGATTAGCACCATTGTTGTCGTCTTTGACATTATCCCTGTTAATCCTCAACCTCCCTGAAGGTATTACTGCTCAATGTCACATATGCCCACAGAGTTTGTGAAGCCGTGGAGATAATAACTTCACCAAAGAGCTGCCTCACACGAGAGACACCAACAGAACAACAGGTTCTGGAAAGTGGTCTTCCGGTGATATCACCTTTTTTTTAATCCTACACGTCCTTCTTCCTAATCATAAGCTGGTGCCTACATTACCCACAATGCAGCTTAGTTGCTGACTGACATCACTGGAGGCAATTTATGGGATAACATGAAACCTCCTGTGGTTTTAAGCTTATGAATTAAAATATTTGGTCAACATAATTTAACTTTTTGATCATGTAAAAGTGTGGACACATATTTTAAATAATGCTTAGTTGGATGAAACCTGTGAGTAATTTTTAAGGTTGTCTCTTTCATTGTGATTAGTATCATTATTTTGAAAACTTTTCCCAGCAGGTCCTTGCAGCAAATGTGGACCAGAAAAAAATGATTGATTGTCTCATCCGTGTTCTTAGTTTGCCATGAAGAACACGTGTTTCCAACAGCTGTTTCAGTTACATGTGGTCGTAAGGGGTTCTGCCGCTTTCCTTAAGACCTTTAAAAAGCTGAATGATACCTAAAGAGCAGTCCTTTGGTGACACAGGGATAAATTCAACATAATCATTAAGTTGGCCTTGCTGGTTGAATAACTGACTTAACAATACAATGCCATTGTTGAACCACTGTTGACAGAAAATCAATTTGTTTTTGTTTTTTTGCTAAATATATCTGCTTTTAGGAGCTGACTGCGTATATAAAACAATACATTTTTCCTGTATCTGAATTTTCTCACAAAGAAGCAGTTAAAAAAAAAGACCTTTGTAAGCTTCAGAAGATATTTATTTAAATCCTTTTTTAAAATTTTGATTTCTACAGCCTTTGGTCTGACCTGGCATGTTGGTGATTGCAGACTCAGGTGATATACAGAAGATGTTGCTTACCTGCTATCATCTGTTTGAATAGATTATTTTGAATGCAGCCACAAAAGACTTGATGCTACTTTAACTCACATAAACAGTAGTAAAAGTGTTTGGTGCAGCACATAATCTGCAGGTTTCTTTAAAAAGAAACTGAAGCTTTTACAGTAGCCTACAACATAGCACTTAGAATAAAGTTATCAAATAAATGTGGAGTTACAGTAAAACTACAGTTTCTGCCTACAACATGTGGTGCAGTGGAAGTATAAAGTTACAGAAAATGAGAATATTGAAGTTAATTACAAGTATGTCATTAAAGTGCTTGAGTAAATCAATCAATCAATATAATTTCTATCTGCTTTATAGCTGTTATGTAATGTTTACCCTTACTGTCTTTGCAGGGCCTCATGTACACACATCCATATAAAGATATATCCCTGTTGTCCGTGTTTTTATATTCTGTGTACTCTATTTTTGTTTTTCTCGATCTATTATTGTATTATTATGATTACTAGTACTATTTATTGTTATATCATTTTATTACTCATATTTTACCTAGCATTTTTGTAGTGGAGTATTTAAGCAGACGAGTGTACCACTATCTTAAAACTTGAATCTAAATGTATTAAAAGGGATGCATGGTATAGGCTTTTTTTCAGCCGACAACAGTCTTACAATAGCATTTTTATACTTTTTCATGCACACCTGTGTGCAAGACTAGGACGTGGTGAGCAAAGACGATTTAGTTGATACCCAGTAGCTGTGATAATATTTTATAGTTAAACCTGAAGTCATTTCCCATTTATGTTCTTCATGTAAAAAAACAACAACAACAACAACAAAAAAAAACCTCTCACACCAGTGACGACATGTTTGGTTCTTGTCTACATTGCGTGGCTCTACACAGGTGCAGCACAGGTGCGAGCGTGACATCAGTGTTTGTTGCTCCTCTTCATTGTGTTTATTGGCAGCTCACAAAACAGCTTTAAAGGTGCATACCACCACATTCTGTGTAGGGATGCTTCACTCGTTACCTCAACAAAAGCAATCGCTGTCTGTGTTGTTGGCTAGATTCATCAGCTATAATTTCTTGTCTGCTGATAGCCGATAATGCCAATTTTCTATCATTGGAGGCGATAATTTATCGTTATATATCGTGCATTACTAGTACTTAATGTACTTTTAGTGACAAAGATCTTGAATCTTGACTCTAAATGTACTTAGTTACATTCCATCACTGATTACTACTAACGTGTGGTATCAGTACTTTTACTGAAGTAAAGGATGTATACTGAATACTTCCTCCACTGCAGCTGGGATCTATTTTTGGAGACCATCATCTGCACCTGCACATGGTCCTGAGGCTGTCCTGCCTCGGACGGCGCGGTGTTCAGCAGAGCGTGAGTCAAACAGCGCCCCCTGCAGGGACTCTCGCCCTGCCCGGGAGTATTTATCCAGCTCGTGACGTCACGGGGCCAGTTTCCCAGGATTGCTGCGGGAGTCGGAGGCTGCAGGGCGGGGAGAGTGTGGCCCAGGCTGCCAGAGCAGACATCCATCATTCGGAGAGACACCCGGCCGGCACGGCTGTGTTTGGGACGTGCGCTTCCTATTCTGGGATTTTCTCTTTTTTTTTTAATAAAAAAAAAAAAAAACACAATTTCCTTCAGAACGAGTCCCGGGAGTTAACGCACCACCGAGGTAGGCTACACACCGGCAGCCGTCTGCATGCACCGGGGAGAATTTATCGCAGCAGCACGGGGATGTTAGCTAGCTGACGGGCTACGGGAACACAGAAGCGTCCCGGTGCTAGCAGAGAGCAGCGAGCAGCATAGAGAGGCTGTCAACACACGTCGTCGCTTTCCCGGGAGGAAAACCGTCAACACACAGCTGAGAGCTGTGGCACACATCTTTAATTAAACAGCAGTTACACCAAACGGTGATACCCATCATATTTAAATCATTCCTGGGCTCAGCGCTATGAAATGTGATGTTTTTAGCAACCTAAGTCGGGCTTGGATTCATCTAGCTTTGTTGAGACGACACGGCGCCGGACTTCCTTTAAACACCTGCGAATTTAAAGTTTTTACTGATTATCTGTAAAGGCACTTTAGAGGAATAATCCCACAATACATAATTTGAAGGAATAGGGGCGTTTTGAAATTCGGCATATGAAGAATCCACTGTGCGTCCCTTTATTTCAGTCGGGCTTCAACTTTTTGACACACCCGACGGCGCCGCTATTGCCTCCAAAGGGTGTATTCTGGTGAAAGAACAACCATCGTTAAACAATATTTAAAAGTTAGATTATCGGGACATGTTGATGCTTCGTGGGTGGCGTGCATGCCGATTGGAAGAGAAGTGTCTCCCGAATCAGAAAAAGTGATGATTCATTGTTCACGACGTGTGTGTGTGCATGATAAAGCAACGCGATTCCACATTCTCGAGTTTTTCAAATGAAGTCCGGCTCGGCTCGAGATGCAGGCAGCTAGAACGGACCGAACATTTTTTTTTTCAGCACGGAGCTCATTACATTAGAGGCAGCAGAGAAGGGACAGAGCATGGCAGAATTCAGTGATGCGTGCATGACATGAGAGGCTGTGTTGTTGTACAGCAGCAATATGTCAGATATCACAATGTGAGCCCGGCTGCGGCCTGCACACACACACACACACACACACGCACAGACACACACCCACACCGAGCCTGGGAACAAGAATCAATGGACATGCTTTGCATAAGAAACAAAAGCTGAGGGTGGTTGGTTTGGCCATTGTGATATGTTTGCCCGAGCGATGATAAAAAAAAGATAGTGTGGCATCCTCAGAAGTGTGGATAGAGAGAACAAGCTGAGCCAGTCCTGTGGTGTAATGTGTGTTGCATGATTATATAAGAGCTCTCTCTGTGCTTATTGTGTTCTGTCCCGAGCTTGTTCTTATGCTGAAGCTGCTTTGAAAATCACTGTGATGGTCATTTTCATTCTCCCAAAGCCATGCATGAGCCACCGGGCTGAATGAATCAAAGAAGCTCATTATGCTGTGCTTTTATGATCTCTGACTGGTGCCCCTGTAATGTTGCTTCACGCATTTCTGGTATTTATAATGGAACAATATCTAAGGATTTAGGAAAACGGCGAAAATCAAACCAAAACGATGAACTGAATATGAAGAAATGATATCTTTATGTCCCTCTGGACCACTAGCTGCATGGCTAACTGAGCTAACATGCAAATGGAAGCTTTAGCAGTTGGCAGCAGTTAGCAGCTACTCTAGTGAAATGCTCCCGCCTTTTTTGTTTCCAGTATGAATTCGACAGGTGGCCAATTCTCGCATGTTGGACCCTCATAGATAAAGTGGGCCTGAGTCAGACATTTCAGAAATCAGTTTTCCAAACGTTGTGGCGTTTTTCCAAGATGTCGTGGTGTTGAGTTTTCGGAATTGTTGTTTTCATTTCTCTGAAATGTTGCTGTGTTTTGTTTTTTTTTTTTTTTCAGAATATTGGTGTTCCTTTTTACGAAATGTTGTCGTGTTTTGACCCTCATGGCCACCATATTTAACGCCCATGGCATTTGGTGTTCGCGTAGAGCTGTTAATGTTGTAGTTTTTACTCTGCCTGGGTGGAGGCCTCTCCGACAACCTCCTGATCTGTGAAGGGACTTCGACTTTTGCTCCCTCCTCACCACATCCTTCTTTTATGGCTGTATTGACTTATACATTATGTAATGACACAGCAGGACTTACTGTAACCACACCGGCCTTCCTGAATTCAGAAACTTCAGGGATCAAAGTCCTCTTCAGGGAATGATCCTGAACGACTGCCTAGTTACTGGATTAGCTGGATGACACTGAGTTTTCTTTGTTGCCTCAGTGATATGCATATCACAGTATAAAAGTAAAGTCTGCTCGAGGTTTGCTGCAGAGATGTGACCAATGAAATGCACTTGGCATCTTGAGTAGTGGCTCATGTCCAAAGTGTCTTATTCAGGATAAGCTGTTTATATGCTTCTCCATCCACTTAAGATATCCACGGATACACGAGGAAGCAGAGGATTCAGAAAATTAGACAACTCAAGGGAATCCAAATGATACTCTGATCAAAATGTTTGCATTCGGTGTCTGTTTTCAGCTGTAAACTGCTGGGTTGTGATATCCTCTCAGAGTGAAACTGAGGGGGAAGCAGCTGGAGGTGGATGAGAGAAAGGGGGAAACTGTCGGGAAAGCTAGTCAAGGAATCCCTGGAATATCCTGGAAGCGTGTCCAGGATGTTAGAGCTGGGGAATGGGATGGATCCCCTATGGAAGCTGAAGTACATTAGGGATCTGTCAGTCTTTTGTTGTACAGGTGTGGTTAACTGCCAGTTTGCTTGCCAGCTAGCTTGGTTGCTAACAACAAGTTAGCAGTGTATTAAAGAGACGTGTGACTGATACTGGATTTCTTTATGCTGATATTGATATTGTAGATTTTACTAGGTAACTGAATACATTCAAATGATACATGTTATAAAATCAGAATGACACTGCAGTTTTTTGGATGTTTTCATACTGTCATCCTCTGGTTGTGGTCATCTTACTTTGTTAACCAAGACCTGGGTCACATTTTTCAGCTCTTCCTGCTTCAGGTGCACCATCACCTCATCTGCTCTTTGGCTATCTATAGGAGGATCTGCTAGACTTCTAATTTTATTGAGCAAGATCTTGACAAATGATTACACACTGTCTGTATCTCTTTGGTGAATCATTTTATAGTTTGGTCAGAGTCAGCTGAAGGTGTGGTCATGGCTTTGTTCCAGCGCCACAACATGTTAGCTCTACTTAGTTGGTACGCTGTGATCTGTGATTTGTATGGAAATTACAAAAACAAAAACAAAAGAAATGAGCTAGCAGTCAAATCTGTCTGTGATCTGCCTCGATAGCTTCCACTTTTGAAAATGTCCGTTTCTCTTTTTCATCAAATGTCAGTGCATTTAAATAGCACTCACACCAGAGAACAGTACTCCTAAATGAATGTGTTTGTCCTCCAGAAAACTTCTGTAGCTAACGAGTTAACAGCTAAATCACAAGTAAAGGAGAATCACTTTATTAACTCCCAAAGGGGAAAGTCAAATTTCCGTTCATTATGTGTACAGTTGATGTGTAATTAAGGGGATAGATAACTGATTGTAGTCATAAAGTTGGTTTGATAAACTCGCCTGCAGGCCCTCAGAGCCCTAAGAGTGCAGATTAAACTATATTAAGCTGTAACTATGTTTAACACGTCCCATTGTGACGGACACATCCCAAAGCTCCTGATTGACTCTCCTGAAACTATCTCTGAGAGACCTGTTTGAAACAAGATGTGTGCTAATACTAAGCTAACCTCCCTGCAACCTCCACTTTCTCCTCTCCGGTGATGACGGAGCTGAAGGTTCATGCATATCTAGTTTCTGATGGAGGTATATTAGTGGAAGAGGTTATTTGAGGGGTTTGGGACGCCCCCCCCATCAGCCTTTGTAATTAGTGGAATGTGAGCTGAATTAGTCACACCACACTGAGCAGGCCACAGACTCTTGTTGATGGTGATGAAGAGTGTCGACTTACAGTCCCGTCTGCGAGCCCGGCCCCCTCACTTTAGCCCCGGTGGGGTTTTGCGGTTTCTGAAACGTCCTGGAAGTGAAGGAGTCGACTTTGTTGTTGTGTTGCGGTTCTTGCACACACACATACACACACGTTGCTGGATTAGTGAACCAGCGCTTGTAAACAGAAGTCACGTGGACTCACATGTAGACCATTTACTGTGAGTTTTCATTCTTTACCGCCTCTGTAACTTAAACTGTACTATCATTTCAAATATGCTGCTCAGCCTGTGCAACGCTCAAGGTCGCTTCATTTTAACTCCATGTGTTCTTTCTGTCTGCTGTGTAACACTCCGAGAAACCGCTGCATATCAGATGTCAACATCTGTCTCTTTGTGCCCATAAAGCTGTGTTTTTTATGCATTTTAGGAGCCGTTTCCTGTGGTTGGATCGGACCAACTTCTCCCTGTAAATAAACCAAACTATACTCAGTTCAAATTGATTATTTCTATAATCAATCAGTTTCTCTAAGTGTGAGTGGAAAACACCCACTGGTTGGATTTTCAAAAAGATTAGTTCACTCTCCTGTGTTTCATTGTGTTTGGCCTCTAAGAAAGGCTCGGACTAGTGAGTAATGATTGATGATTTAATATTCCACAGCTTTATTGAGAGTGTTTGTTTTTTCTTTCTCTCTGAATCCTGAACATGTTCAGCAATTTCAACCATGTTATCTCCTCTGAAACAGTAAAAACCTTCCACTCAGACTAGGACAAGTTTGTCTACTTCTTCCTTATCTTCCTCTCTGTCTTGTCTGTCGTCTTGGTCTTCTTCTTTGTCTTCCTCTCCTCCTTCTTCTTTGTCTTCTTGGTGATTTGCAGACCAGCTCTCATGGTGCAAAATATCCAACTTCAGAGTGTGTAGATGCTGTGCTTGTTGAGTCATTATCAGCCGATTATATAAATGTCTTATTATCGAGCCCTCCCATATCCCCAAATCTACAGGCAGTAATGATATCTGTGTCCGTCGTGCTGTTTATGTAATATTCTTTAATTAATTGATGCTAAAAGTGGCACTACAAGTTACAAACAGTGTGACTTTTCTCCCTCCCCCCAAGTTATTCCTCTCTTTCAACAAGAAAACTGCTCAAAGTTCCTCAACTTCCAGTCTGTTTATATTCGAAGCATTTAGCCGTCAGTCTTCCACAGGGAGTGTTTAGGGTATCTGTGACCTGCAGAGTGACACTTAATCAGGACATGCAGTACACCTTCAGTGAAGCTGAACTTTTACCTCTGGGTCACCTCTGTGCTTTGAAATTTTAACATTTACAAATAGGTTTCTACGTTGTACATTCACAGTCTTCTTCGTAAGTTTCAGAGGCTGTCTTCTTTGAGAAAACTGCTGTGTTTGGACCCTCTGTCAACCAATCAGTGACTTAAAAACCTTTGGTAGCTGTTCCCCCACGAGAGCCACAAAGCAACAGTATAAGGATGTAGAAAAATTCAGACTACGAGCTCCACAGAAACCTAGAATTAAAATAAAGAGCTTCACAGTCCAAAAACTCAAATTTTTCTGTCAGAGTGGTAGATATTCCCGTTTCCTTGCCCATCTCTTAACAAAGAGCCCGTGTAAACACCTTAAAGCTCCGCTGAAACTATTTTTAATCTTCATGTTTGCAGACATGACGTCTATTTTTAGCAGCAGACTAGTCGCCTGTCATCTTGCCTGCCTTAATCACTAGTTTCTACCCTAAACGGCCGACTCTCTCACTCACTGTCCCTTCAGTGTGTTTGGCTCATGTGTGACTGAGGCACCGTGTCATCTCATGTCAACATGCAAATGAACCCAACCCATCATTAAGGTGGTGAGCCGCAGCCGCAGAGAGGGCGCAGGATCACGTGCTGGTGACCTTTCGAAACCTCCTCCTGATACGGGCTGAGGCCTGAACTGCGCTCACATGCAGCCCTGGTGTCCCACATGTTGCATTGTGGGTAATATTTTAAGGAGGAGGCCTGCTTAAGGCTTTTAAGTCGACAGCAGTTCTTGTGTTTTTTTTTTTTGTGGATCTGAATACGTTTTAGGTTAAAAATAAGACGATGAGACAGATCCTCCTGTAGCGACGAGTCCAGAGAGTTTAACGTTGTCAGCTCAAACGTGAAGAAATGTTATTTCTGTTGAATTTTGGAGCTTTGAGAATTTAATGAGCAAAGTTTTTCTCCCTCTGAAATGGAGTTTAACTGCGCTGGTTTTGTCACATTGCTCATTAGTTTCTGTGGCTTTGCTCCAAGAGGACTCTGACCCCAGTTAATCCGGCTCCCTTCTCTTAAATATTCATATGACACAGGAGGACTTGTGTGTTGGGCTTTACGGCTCGGCAACATGAACTTCTAACTCCTGCTTTCTTGTAGTGTCGCTGATGTTGGAGAGTTTGAGACTCATCTTCAAAGTGCGACTGTTTTGGATAGAAGCCTTGAAATGTAAATGTGGAGAACAACACACTGTAGCTGTAACTTTTAACTGTTTTTATAACAAGTGGCACAGGAACCATTTCAACTGTCAAAATGCCTTTATATTATTTTTTCATTAATAACATCTGTATTCATTGATATTGTGACTGTGAAACCATCATTTTATAACCCAGCATGCGATTATGGAGTCTTTTGAACACTGGAAACTGTTTTTTCCTAGCAAATTATTTCAGAAAAATTATATCAAAACCAATCCTTAGGAATGATCAGGCTCACGTGTGTACAACGGTCCTTGTAAAGAAATAAGTGAAGTTGTTTGTCTGTTTAGAATCAGAAAATGAATAAAATATAAAGCTTGAGAGTGAGTCTAATCTGTTAGCTGTCGTCAGCCTGACGTGTAACCCCATTGAGAAGTATCACATCAGTCCGATCCACTGCAGCGTCCAATCATTAACTGATATCCAATGTGCGGGCGTGTCGGCAGGTAAAGAGACTTCCATGAAGGCTGCTCTTGTGTATCCTCCCTCCTCTGAGCACAGATAAGAACTCTGGGATGACGTGCAAGATGGCAGCCCAGAACACCATCCGGATCAAGAGAGAAGCCAGGAGCGAGGGAATGTCAAATAAGTGTTATGTGATATAACCATAATGTATCAGAGCACTTACTAGCATAGCTGCCACACAGCTATTACACCTTTGTTGCATCTAAGCTAGCAGGGTTAGCCATGGCTTAGTGCCACCATTGACTCGTGGCCAGCAGAGCAGCAAAGCACCTAAAAAGTGAAACTCCTTCAACAGATTGATAGTTTACGGTGCTTTTTCCGCACTTCAGTCATTACCAATTAATCTCTTAGCTTACAAAGTCATTTCACAGTCAGCTGTCTGTCCATGATCTATGCTCCGATCGATGTGAGTAATGGTTGCAGACTTGCTCAAGGTGACACAAATAAAGTTGTGTACCTGACACACTTTGCAAGATGGTGGTGTTCTGGTGGTGAGTCGGCTCTTTTGGTGTCCATATCAGGAGTCTGTTGGCAGGAGTGGATGTGAAAAGCTGTTTTTTTTTTCTTTTTCTTTTTTTTTATCAGATCTGAGTGTTTGTTTTTTTTTTTTCAAGGATTTGTGTCCAGATTTTCTCTTTGAAGGAACATTTCTAATACGAGCAGCGTCTCATCACATCACAGCGGTCTTTATCTTTTATTTCCTGCTGGTTATATTTAGCAGGTACTGGTGCACAGCCAGTCCTCCACTGGACCCCCACACTCAGTTGCTATGAGCTCTGTTACGCAACCACAGGTCTTTCACACTGGACACGAAACCCAGTTTTCAGATGGATTTTCTGTGGGGGTGTTTGTGTGTGTGTGTGTGTGTGTGTGTGTGTGTGTGTGTGTGTGTGTGTTTTTGGTCTTTTGATCCTCGTCGTGCTCGATGTCTGTCCGGTGTCTCAGTGCCTCAGCGGAGACGACGCCAGGCCGGACACTTCCTCTCTTTCCTTTTTAGCGTCTGTATAGTGTCCCTGTCTGTCGGGCCAGTTTGATAATCGGCTGTCAGGAAGTGACCACATGGAGGACAGTCTACCAAGAGAAAACAAGTCAAAGGAGGTTTTCAGTATCACTGTCGGGACATGAAACAAACTTTTTATTTCTGGAAGACGAAGACAGCTTAAAACTGCAAAGACTTCCAGGATGACTCAAACATATCAGCCACAGATGAGGCTGGACATGTCTTCATACTTGCTGTAGAAGAACAACATTGTTAAATCAGTGTGATCAAGTGAGGTACAAAAACTGATCACTATAATGTGTCAGTAGCTCCCGTATCATTACCTGATTTACTACCCAATTTGTCCAATACCTCCACGAGGAGGTTATGTTTTTGGATTGCTGCTTTGTCAGCAGGAAACCACAGAAACCACTGAACAGATTTCCATGAAACTTGGATGGAAGATGGGTCTCTGCTCAGAATAGACCTCATTAACTTTAACTTTAACATTTTGGTTAATTTCTCTTGGAATAATGCATGAATCTCAAGGAAAACAAATCTGGCAGTAATTAAGTGGCTGTTATCTGTGAGTGAGTACAGTTTGATGTGGATAAAAATCTGGATTCGGGAGATTCGATTATGTTTTACTGGATAGTGGATTAGGCTTGATAGAATTAAAGGGGACTGCTGGGCCCTGGTGGAGCTATGTATCTTACTGACCGAGATTTGTAGTTCAGAATGTAACTGAGACTTTTTATAAATGTCTTGTGGATGTAAGCTGAAGTTTATGATCTGTTACCCTCTACTATTCCCTGTTTCAGTTACTGTTTGGTTTACAGTGGTTCACATTCAAAAAACCTGCATATAGGCGCCAATTTAGGTGAAATGAACAGAGTGAATGAGGTTGAAGAGCTCTGTCAGTCTGAATGCAATATTATATATTATATGTCTTCTTTCACTTGAGAAGGAGTACTTTTTGCAGGGCTCTGAACAATCCATTTTTGTCTTTGACTTCCATCTTGTCAAGGTCAGCCTACTTACACTGTCACCTACCAGTTCCACCTGGCAAGCACCCAGTAAGCTCACAGTTGTCTGCTTAAGGCCACTGAAGGGTTTAAGCGGCAGTAACAGAAGTCTTTTTCATCATTGACTTCGATTTAATGGTCCATTGTCGGATTTGACAGGTGACCGTAGTGTTACAACTTGACCTCCCTTTACCCATCATCCTTCAGGGATTATCTGAAGGAGGAATCCGTGAAGCGACTCAACACCTCCCCCCTCCCAACTACTCTCAGTATTCACACTGAATCCTTAATAAGCTGCGGAGGAAGAGGATTTAACGCTCTTTGTGTAATGTACAACTTTTTAGCTGCTTATGACACAGTTTATTGGTGTTAGACTTCGCCTCAAGGAGGATGACTCCTGTCAATCTTTAAACTCCATTATAGCCACTTTGTAAAAGATCAGCACTTCACAAATTCCACGACTCTGCTGAAATCATCAAAATGCGGCTTGAGACGAGTGATCTCTAAGGCTCAGATTGATATTTAGAGTTAAAAAAGGCTGATATTTCTTTTTTTAAACAAGAAGTATTGCAGCGTGTTTCCAAGGATCGCCTCAGGTTTTTTTTTGGAGATGATCATACAGTAGAAACAGCCAAGTTTACAATCCATAGTGTGCATTTTGAACAGTTAACTTCACTGGAAATGAAATCATCTTAACTCAAAATCAACAAAGGCAATTTAAAACGTTCTTTGGCTGCAGTCACATTTGGATTTGAATTGGTTTTGATAGTTAACCTCAAGCATATTTTGTGTGTGTTAGCTTCCGTGTGTGTTGGGAGGGTTAGATTGAGTCCTGCTTCAGTGAAAGGAATCACCTGCTCATCTTCTGATCTTTGAACACACCCTGTTGGGGTGCGACTGCGTTGTTTGGTGTGGCAGCAGCTGCTTAATCACCTCAAAGAATGCTGGGTAACAATCGTGACCAGTGATCTGACATAACACAGAGGTTTTCTAGGGAAACCAGAGACGCTCGGACAAAAAAAAAAAAAAATGTCCAACACGTCATCTGTTTGATCACAAGCCAAAAGTTTTGTTTGTTGATTGCCATGTCCAGCAGAGGGCGATCCACTGGTTTCACAAAGAAGTCTGATTCTATGTAGGCTTATGAGAAAAACACCTTACTTCTCAGTTGATTTATTATCTCAGGGAACAGTTTCCTGATGATCTGATTGTCTAGATCTCCTGTCTCAAATCTTGTTCAACACAACATGACACTCATTTTGCAAATGAAGGTCGCATTCAGAATGTGTCCCATCAGTTTGAAAGCTGTCAAAGAGTCATGAAAGTAGCAGCCTTAATGAGCAGGCACATGAAGATTATAGGCACGCCTCAAACTCCAAACTCCAGCAAGCTAAAACATGACTTTGTCCTTGTGTGGATGTGTGGAAAAGTACTTGTGCTGTGTTCAGCATGAAAACATGTTGTAGTAGCATTTGTTTTTACCACTGACTTCCTAATGGAAACAGCTTGAATTCATTTGGCTGCTGTTCTTCCTTTGAAACTAGTGTTTGCTGTTGTAATATATCGCTCTTACAGTTACCACCAAGTCAACCACCACTTAAATCTGACGGACTGAGTGCAGATCTCAGGTGAAACTTCCAGTAGTCTTTTTATTTTTCGTTGCAAATGTTTACATCCAAATCAAAATGGATTTGATGAGGATTTGTTTTAGATAAGCAAAATTATTCCGAATTATATTCCACCAAGCCTGTATGCACGAGCACGATGTTTCAAAGATCCTGTAATTTACTCCTGGGGGAAGAATTGAAGTTACACAGTGACATTCTCAAAGATCCTATATTGATGTGTTTGGGAAGAGGGTTCACTCTGAACAAACATAAGAAACCGAACTTTGTAACAAACTACATCTCTATCTTTTGTTGTCTATTGTTGAATCAATAAAGCCTGGTATTTGTGGTTGAACTCTGGAATCTTTAGTGTTGGTGAATATCTTTTGAACTTGTTCGACCCTAACCAGCAAAAAGAAACCAGAATTAAATCAAGCGGTTGTTGTAAAATACACCTATCTTTGTAGAGAAGATGAAAGAAATCGACAAAAAAGGAAATGACAGTTGTCAGGACATAAAACTATTTTGATGATGTAAGCTGAGGGATGCAATTCAGACCACACTACACATTTGGAGTTTACTGATCTCTACACCCACTGCGCCATTTCCTGAAATGTCACGATGCAGTCGTGTAGGAGGAGGAGGAGGAAACATGAGGCTTGTTAACAGAAAACAGAATCATTACAGCTCGTGTAAAGATAACCAGCATGGAGGCCATCAGCTGTACAAAGTTCATCAGCCCCAGCAGAGGGAAGAACGAGATCATCGTTATTTTCTGGGTAATTAGGGAATAAATGATAAAGCTGAGCTGCATGATGATGTTAATTATCCACCAGTGATTCAGATAATAGAACACAAGCTGAAATATCTGATCTGAAGTAATGACACCTCATTTCAGAGAGACGAAAAGATGTGGTGCTCCTGACAACATATGAACTAGCTGATGTTACTTCTTATTGGGTTGTTCTATCTTTCTGTATTTTTTCCTCCACTTTAAACAAGCAAATCCTCTTTTTAATAGTAGACCTCTGAAATAAAAGGACCTGGTTTTCCTGGATATGCAAAAAAAAAAAATACGTAAAAGTTTGAATGACTTTATTATAATGCACACTGAACAAAGAATATAAAAGCAGCACTTCTGTGTTTGCTCCACTTTTTCGATGCCCAAAAAAGGCTTATTCCTTTCAAATTTGGTCATTAATGAGTTAAATTCCTGTTCCTGTTCATTCAGCATCTTGCTTTATGGATTATCTTGGCACAGGAGAAGTGCTCAATAACAGATTTTTAACACATTTGTGCTCAGATTGCGCGAGAAGTCAGCCTAAAAGATGCTAGCATATTTAGTGTTTTATTACAGAAGACAAAGAAAAGCTGCAAATCTACAATGTACAAGGTAGTTTTTGATATTTTTACTTAAAAAAGACTTCAGGGATGAACTGACTGACTGAAATGTATCATCGATTTTTCCATCAGTCAACTAATTGATTGACTAATCCACTAAAATCTACAGTGTAGTTCCAGTGGAGTCACGTGTTTCAGAAACATCAGGAGCCAGTGCAGTTTAATGTTAGGACAGAGCTTTCGGAGCTTTTGGGGCTTTTTGAGGCTTTTAGTGTCTCTGCGTCTCCGTTATTGTCAATCTGCCCTCTGGGTATTTGTCCCTGAACACATCACAGGCTCTCTGTTGATCATGGGACCTGACTGATCGGTCATGACAGTGAGCCCTCAGTGAGCGACGACACACATCCAACAATCAGCTGTTTGTCAGCGGAGGAGTGGGTCGACACACATAACTGCAGGCCGATTCAGCCGACGCTTCCTCTGCTGTCGGCCTCTCGAACGCACAAAGCAACAGCTGCTGCGACTCTGCCGTCCGAACTGAACACAGTTTGTCTTCATCGCTGCTCTTTATGTTCTGATCTCGACCACATCCTCCCCTTCTAAAGGATTTTCTGTTGCATGGAGAATCCACTCTTGCAGAGCGCTGTAAGCCGATGGAGCTGAGTTCTCAGTTTGTTTAGTGGGAATTTGACTAGGTTACGACCTGATGTTAGGTCTATATGTCCTGTGGCTCCAGTGCAGTGTGATGTTTCCACAACAAATAGAAGGGACCCAGAGAGGAAGCGCTGCTGCCGGGCTCTGCTGGATCTCCTGTTTGTTGTTGATGTTTTCATAACCGGACTCTCAGGTCATGACAGATACAGGATGGACACAATAGATGACTAATATGGAAGTGCTTATGCAACAACTAGTGATGATGATAACACAATAAAGACTCAACAGTTTGTTTTTGGGACAGTTTCTGTTCAGTTTTGGGGGCTTTGATGAAAAGGTTAAGCTTGCAGCTCTGAAGGATATGTTGAAATTTCTTCATGTTCAGTTTTCAATTTTATGTTGTGACAACGCTATATTTACCTTCTGGTCAGGTTAAGGCACAAAACCTACCTGAAAAAACTTAAAAATTACTTAAATTCCCATGTTTGTTGCCACAAACAGGGCCAAATGATGTCTCCTTGAAAATATCTGGTGTTTTTTTTCACGTAAAGTGTTGAAACGATGTTTTGAACAGTCAAAGTGTTTTAAATGCAAGGCCGTCAGTTCACCCCCTCAGAACCTGATCCTCATCATGGCCTCAGTGCTCCTCAGTGCAGATATATTGTCCAGTAATGGATGTTGAACAGGCTCTCATATGGTGTTAATGTGTCAGTTCGAGGTTAAATCAACCAGACGCAAAAACAACCACAGAGTGGCAAAGAAAACAGCGTTCCAGCGCGACTGAATCCAAAAATAATCCCCCACAGTTTGACTCAGGTCTAATGACAGGCAGTTAACTTGCTCTGCTGAGAGGATGAATCAAACATTGTTCGCGTCGTGGGAAAATTTACATGAACTGATGCTCATCATGCTCACGTCCACACACTGGGCTTGAGTGCATCCAGGCTGCTGCAGAGTGGAGAGATGGGTTCTGACAACTTTTCCTCATGCGCCAGTGCCTCAGATGCCCCTCGCTATCAAAGTCCCTCCAGTCAGACATTTTTGGCACCTCTTATATGAATTATTGTCGCTGTATGAATACTTCTTCATAGTGTGATGATGTAAGTTGATTTGAGGATTGATTTTGAGGTGAAGTTGCAGATATAGTACAATGCAAACAATAAAAAAACATGTCATAAAAGGGTGATTGTGTTCTTAGTCCATTGTTTTGCATGCTTTTATGTTTTTATGCCGTAATCACCTCAGGCGTCACAGCAGAGCAAACAAACAACAGTTATTTTACCTGATTATTGGTTTACCTGTGTTTGAATATGTAAACTGTGATAGACTTTGAGCTTGTAACCAAATACGGGCCCTCTTTGTTGTGGAGGTCAAAGCACTTTGAAGGACAGGTGTGTCCAGCTCTTTTTTTGTAGGAAAAGAAATAAGGATTGAAGAGAAGCCTTTTCATTGTTAAAGTGGTCACAAGCCTGAAGGTGGATGCAGTTTGTTTGCACACCTGGTGTGGTCAGAGCTGTTCATGTTGGAATTGAATATAGTAATTCAGTTGATTTGAAGATAATGTTTGACAAAATAATTTTTTGGAGCTCTTTAATTCGGGGTGCCTCCTGAACGTTGGTGATTCAAATCTTCAGTGGAGAGTTATGCTAAGTAGAAAATGATTGCTTGCTAAACTAAGATGTTGAGCATGGTGAACATTAGGGATGAATAATCTGATCATTTCAGATCGCTAAGTGAAGCAATTTAGTCGACAGTAACAGAAAAAGAATGGGGCCTGGGGAGCCTGTCACTGTAATATTCATTATTTCACCCATTTAGTGCAGCCTCTCCTTATTTTTCACCTCTGCCTCTTTACCAGTGACATTTAAATCTTTTTTACCAGACATATTCTCGATTAGAGGCGGCTATGTAAGCAGCCATGGCGATGAGAAAACACTGCTTTTATCGTGAGGATGGTTTGTACAGACTATCACCCCCTGGTGGTATGGAGAGTTATTTCCTAATTGCTATTGGGCTGTCGATGTGTTTAAGTGCAGCTCTTTGTCATAGTAATCTGGTGACAGTTTTTTGTGTCCGGCCCCTTGCGCTGCTTTACAAGACTTCCTCCTTTGCGGTTGCAGCAATTAGTAAAACCACTAGAGGTCGCTGCCTGAAGAGAAACATTAATATGGGTCGTAATTAGCTGCTTGGTCAATTTTCTGATGAGGACAGGCTTTATTTATTTCTCAGATTGCCTACCCCTCGTGAACATTATACCTGCCAAACATTAGCATGTTAGCATGGTCAGTGTGAGCATGTTAGCATGCTAGGGCTAGCACGTACAGCCTCACAGAGCTGTTAGCTTTTGTTATTAGCTTTGTCATTTTATAGCCTTGGATGATATGTGTCTCATAATTGAACGTATGGTGTGTGAATAAAAAAGAAACATTTGTAATAATCTTGAGTATTTATTAGCGTATAGCTGTAATGTTTTGTGAATTGATTTAGGCCATCATTTTTATTTCTCAAGCCAAAATGACAAACAACCTCCAGTTTCACCTTCTCAGTTGTTAAGATTCGCTGTTTTTCTTTCTATTAAAAAGACATGATTTATGTCATTATGGCAGGTTGTGAGAGGAGAGGGTGATGGTTGTAAACCCTGGGTTTGTACAGGAACAATGAACAAGTGGCTCTTGGCTGAAGTAAACATGGTAAACGACACTCCTTACCCTCTTAAGTTGTTGTTTTTAAAACGCTTGATGGTTTCACTGAAGGAGCCAGCCAGTTTATTTGCATTTTCTCCCTCTAATTAATGTGTTCGCTCACTGTTCCTCCTGTGCAAAATCTTAAAACCAATTTAGTGTTACTCTGCATTAGCATAATGCTTGTGTGTGTGTGCTGGACCAGTAACCCTGTCTCACTGTCTGATTGCTGCTGTGGGAATCATCAGCAGATCTTCACTCAGCTCGGTTTGTATCTTTAATTTTTCACCTGACTGAGGATGTTAATGGGAATAATGTTCGGGAGGACGCTGACGGCTCGATACGTTTGGAGCTTCTGTCTGCAGGATTTTGATATTTAGGCCAGCGGCTGCAAATAGACTGCACCCTTTCAGTTTCAGGCTTTGGTAAAGGACATTAATGTGATCCCGAGTGGCTCAGCTCTTCTATTAGCTGACTGTTGTCGGTACTTTGTGGTTTCTGCTGCAGACCAGGAGGATCAGCTGTCTCCACAGTTGGAGGTAAAAGCAGAAATTACAGGATGAGACATGGTTGATAAATTTAGCTGCTCTGTGAGTCTGCTGTTAATCTCAGTGTGGAGGTTTTTTAAAGTTCAATTTCAGAAAATGTAAATTAGAAATCAGGTTTTTCCACCCTTAGGCTCTCTTCCTTCTGTACATTTGTTCCTCAGCCTTGTCTCGCACACTGTGAAAAAAACAACTGTCCTGCATATTTACATATTGCCAAACAAGTTTGTGTTCATTGTATGCTTTGCTTCACCTATGGTATTTGTACATTTTGCATTTTTATAGTGTGGAAAAGTAAACAGTCCACCTGCAGACCAAGCCAAGACACATGCAGTGTGTTATACTAATGCTGTATATTTAGAGTTTTTATATTTTTATCCTTTTGTATATCTCCTTTTCCAGTTGTTATTCTTTATTGCACTTTGGCAGGAGTATGCCTTCTGCGTCTTACTTAACATGTGTCTTTAAACCTCTAAATACCATTAATTAATCTTGATATCAGTTACAATTATGTAGACCAATGGAGAAATCAAACACAGTTATCTTTAGTTAATTAATTAGTCAGTCCACAGGAAATTAATTGATAACAATGTTGATAATCATTTATTAAGTGAAACTGACAAACATGCTCTGCTTCCTGCTTCTTAAATGTGAGGAGTTTATGATTTTCTGTTTTGAATCATCGTAAATAGAATATCCACCCTGGTTTCTTATAACACGACCTAACATTTTCGGATTTCATGCGGATTATATGCCAGTCTGTCCCATTAACTTCTGTGGAGAACAGATCCACTGTCAGTTGACCTTTGGCGATAACAATGAACATGTGGTTTTAGGCAACAAAATGACTTGGTTTGGTTTTAGAGAATGTTTTCGTTGACTTTACTCAGGAAACTAACACTGGTCTCCTGGGTGAGAGGTGTTGTTCAGTCCCAGCCTCCGCCCACATGGATTTTCTCAGTCTTTACTATCTCACTTGCCATTATGTTTGGTAACTGAACATATCTGTTTTCCTCAGAGCTTAAAGGATAAGATCAGTTTATCACCTGCACACAAAATTGAACATTTTACTGTCCCGGTTAAGTTTAAAAAGCATTTTATTTGTATGCAGATGGAGCAGACCTGGCTCTTATGTCTGGGTTTTGGGATGCTGGTCGGGCAAAACTAACCGGGAAGTTAACATCGCCGTGGCTCCCCCAGTCAAACAGCCTGACTGGATTTTGGAATACTGCCGAAAATAATCTCTGTGGCAAACACAAGTTTATGATAATTACACGTTTTTTTTGTCAGCAAGATCATTTTCACAGATGAACACTGCTTTTATGACTTTTGAAGCGTAAATTAAATCTCTAGATGGAAAAAGCTGATGTTATGTACAAGTTGTAAAATTAGAGTAAGAATAGTTTGCTTTGGTCTGTTGCTAGGCAACCTCCTTAAGGTTTTAACCCAGGCAGTTTAAGCAGAGGCACTATATATGAAAATCAACCAGACACATTATGTCCAAGATTAAAAAGGTGAATTTGTTTTTACCTGTACTTTTTTCTTTTATAATTGTAAAAACTGAGAATGTGTATTGTCTTAACACATTTTAATTACAAGCATTAAAGCATTTCACTTTTTATTCTTAGATCCGGCCCTTCTACAAAGAATTTGAATTGGCCTGTTGTAGAACAAAACGCTAACAAAATGCTAACAAATTTCTGGGTTGTACTATGAACCACACAAATATATACATTTAATCGAAAGAAATAATCAACACAATGATTTCTGATAAAAGTTTGGACCTTTTGAGCCTCTGGCTACATCCCCCTTTAGTCACTGTCTGTTAAGTTTGGTTATTGGAGCTTATTTGATGAAAACAGCTGGAAGTAAATTGATGAGAGTGCTCAGACTGAACCAAAACAATCATTTTGTGTCTGTAAAACCAAAACTCTGTGCTGATGTGAGTAAATATAATCATGATTGCAGGCCAGCTGCGTATGTTTACAAATCAAACCGAGCAGATGATCTGAGGTCATCACATGTTCAGAGTGGTACGTTACCCGCTCTGTCGTCCACCATATTGACGTGGATGCCTCACCACCTGGAGTATCATCCTACGTCTGATTTGTAACTTTGACTGTTTCACTGCATCTCTCCACAAAGAAGGGTTACAATCTTATTTCCCTGGTTACAGGAACACAGCATCGTTCAGCCGAATATCCGTAAGTGGAATAACCCGCATTATAACATCAGTGTTACTTTCATCTGTCAGCCAGCAGTAGAAAATGTTCAGTGTATCAGTGATGGTGTGTGGGCTGAACTGGAGCGGGTCGTCATTTCACAGCTTACAGTGCTGCAGTTGGACTTCATTCAGCTCTCTTTATGTGACTGTAACTTTACACCCGATTGTTCTGCAGAAATGCATCATATACTGCTGAAGTAGTTTATGATGTGAAGTGATTGTATTGATCTGAGGCTGATGTTGAAGCTGTTCGGCTGACACATGAGGCCACAGTGCCCTGCAGCAGAAGCGGCAGCCCTGCAGACATTCTGAATAATGAATTGTTTACGAGGAGGTATTAAATCTTCTTATTAGCCTGCTGCAGCACACTGTCAGATATAGAATAAGTGTAGTAGTCTAAAGTAACTGAAGACATTCAGTCAAGAACTGTACTGTACTATTTTAGGTACTATTCTTTATTTCATTATTTTCAGTTTATGCTGCTTCTGCTTCGTTAGTATGACCAAAATAGATGACTTCTACACAACCTAAAGAAAATCCTTGTATATGCAGCTTTATTTATTTTATATTTTTCTTTTTTCTTTTTTCTTTTTTTTTTTACATCATAAGTGCCCTTTGATTTCATACGATTCAGGCCTGGTGCTTTAAATATAACTCATGGTAACCGTTCATGAATGTGTTGCATGAGCGCACACATAGATTTTTGACATATTACTGGTGAAGCAGTATTTGACCTGCTGCCTGACACTGTTAGCACTCGGAGGATTGATCCGGCGGTACAAAGCTCTGCTTTTTAAATGGCCCTTTTTATATCACAAGGAAATGCAGCCTGCCTCTTTGTTCACTGGGAGAATTTTACAGCTCTGCCAATGAGTTACCAGCAACCTTTGATCTACATTTAAGTGTCCTCCTGTCAGGAGAATCAGGCCACTCAGTGTTCAGGCCCTTTTTATATTGACTTACTCAGGAAGGAGGCCAGGTGAGAATCTCCAGCACACTCATGTGTAGCACTGCAACTAATCATTATTCTCATTATTAATGAATCTGCTGTGTGCTGTAGAGATTAACTGGTTAATCATTGGTTCTTTGAAATGTCAAAACATAGAGAAAAATACTTCCAAAGTTTCCCAGAGCCCGAAGTGATGTTTGCAGATTGCTTCTTTTGTCCCTCCTACAATCTCACACTCACACTCAAAGACTTTTTATTTACATCATAGATGTGAAAAAAGCAACAAATCCTCACACAGAGAAGATCGAACTAGCACATGTTTCCCTCTCTTTAAGGAGGGTTGTGGTCATTAATCTACTCAGGCTCCAATTTATGATTATTTTCCATTGAAGATTAATCTGGCAATTATTTTCTCAATTGATAAATCACTTGTTGGGTCTATAAGATATCAGAAAATGTCAGATCAGTGTTTCCCAAAGCCCAAGATGGCATCTGCAAATATCTTGTTTCAACCACAAACCAAACTTATTGAGATTACTGTCATAGAGGAGTCTGGAAACAGAGAATCCCCCCATAACTCAAATATATTATTCGATTATGAAAAGTTGGATATCAGTTTGATAGTTGCCAAATAGTGGATCCGTTTACTAATCATTGCAGCTTTAGTCACGATAACCTCTACACAGTACCCAGAAAAGAAATGGGGAAGGCATTTGTTGGTGCGCTGATCAAATCCTCTTTTCAACTGAATGGCGTTTTGTTTACTTTGGCAGCTAAAGACTGAAACCAACAATGTGTTAGTCATCTCTCAGTGCTTTCTAACTTCCTGTCCGAGCCTATTTGCTTCAACCACATTGGTTCCTACTAAAGATTTGAACTTATCATTTCATCAAAAAGTCTTATTAATTTCTTAATGTTGATGATGGTTCTAAGTCGTCCACATCATTGTAATTCTGTTGCCTGCGATACAGCAGAATTAATTTCTTAACACAGCTGGAGGGAAATGATACATTTATTGGAGGCTGTTTTCAGCGGCATATTAATCCACATCCTGTTCTCTTGTGAGTGTTTTAATAGGTTGATTGTATTGGTCAAAAAGGGGCTCTATGCAACAGATGAAGGAGATGTATCAGGCTGTGAACACACAATGCTTGTTTTTGGGTCTTTTCATGGATTCATTGATCATCTTTCATGACTAAACGCATGTCCGAAGGGAGTCCATAGTTTGAGGTTTCTTCACCACAAAACAGGATGAACACAGTTTTTGTTGCTGCTGTGTTTGAACCTGTGACCTTTTTTTAAATTTTTTTAGCTACAGGGCAGAGTCTCTGACCTCCGCACGTTAACCTCTACACAGTACAACTGTTTTATCAAGAATACAAATGGGATATGATTCAGACTCTCGCTCACCGTCGGGTAAAGAATGATGAACACCTGAAGGGAATCGAAGCTGCCCTCCTCCAAGTATCAGGCTTCACTAACAAGAGGCTCAACTGTCCTCAGACAGTAATGGTTCCACGTCTCTAATTGAATCTGATAACCTCTTAGTGTGGCACTCAGTCCGAGCTGCACTCTGGGGTAATTATTTTAACTTCCCGTAGAAGACTTGATGCTGTTATTAAGTTTGCAGTTTGGCAGGAAGCCTGCGCGTGAAGAGAGAGCGGGGATGAGCGCTGTGTGGACGGAAACCGCGTGAGACACGACTTGGCTCAGAGTCGCAGATCTTATTGGCAGCCGAGTCGACGCTCAGTGATGTCGACTCATTCATGTTAACAGTCAGGACGCTCCCAGCTGGCATTAAAGGAGGCTCAGGCTTTGGATTGTCACTTAAAGCTGAGTGAGTGACAGTGCTAATCTCTGTTTGTGGTTGCTGGACAAGCTCTGTAGCCACAGATTGAATTAGAGACTCATTAAAAACATCTAACTACATCATTTCTGCGGTGTTCGTGTGTTCTGGGATTGCTGATTGTTATTTGAAGCTACTTGACCTTCAGGAGAGCATTATTTGGAGGTCTAACAGTTCATCTTGAATAAAGAAGGGGACACAGTTTGCATGTCAACACAGCTTGGTTTGTTTTTCCTGTTTTCTCACACATGGTGGTAGTTTGTGGTCGGATGTCCCTCCTGCTGTCGTGTTTAAGGAGACAATAAAAGTTTGAACTAGGGAAATTAGTTTCATTATTATTCTGGCAATTATATTAACTTTTTGTTTAATTGTTTTTTGTATAAATTGTCCAGAAATTGTGAAAAATGCCTGTCACACTTTCCTGGAGGCCAAATGTCTTGGCAGATGGCTTCTTTAGTCCAGCTACGGTCCGAAACCCAATGACTCAAAATATGCACTTATATCACCTGAACAGACCAATAAAACATCTTCATGTATATTGTTTGCCCAATCAACAAGAAGGCCCAAATAGTCAAGAGTGTAGACAGTGTTTCACATACAGTTCATACAGTTTCTTCTCGTGCAACAGGTCTCAAAATTGAGTGTTATTTGAAGGGAGTCTGGGGGGTTTCTTCACAGATGACAAATAAGAGGAACCTCTGTTTGTTACTATTTACTGTATTTGTAAAATTTGCCATGTTTCCTGTCAGTATGTTATAGTTTTAAAATATTTGTGGTAAATGGGGATATCAGTTGAAACAGTGTGTTCGAACAGCTGCTAGGAGGTAAGATGCACTTAAATCACGAACAGCAGACGACAGGCTGGTAGAGCGATGATGCTACAAACGGACTCTTTTTGCAGGGAGAGAAACATCATAATGTCTGTATCTAATGCCGAATTTACAAAAAGGCACCAGTGATTTAGAATTTTTCATGGCTGCTTCACAAAGTTTCTCCTCATACAGCAACTCCAAAAATCAAACTATTTGTAAAGGAGTCTGGATTTATTGTTGTTACTAGTTCAGTGGTTAGTTGAAACAGACACTCATGTTTCTAGAGGATGAGTCACAGTGACTTTGATGATACTCTTCTTCTGACTTTTCTTGTTGTGCCATAAGCTCATCAACATTTCTGAGTATTCTGTGGAATATCTCAACATTCATGTTCCCCTCAGGATGAATCACACAACATTGGATGATCCTCTGACTTATGGTGCCACCATCAGGTCAAATGTATATTTAGACTTTGCTTCATGGCCAAATACCTGAATAATTAATGACCAGATCACAGTTAGGAAGGACCAGCAGTTTTACTTGATAATTGTCACAATGAATTAACAAGTGTTTTTTGGTTATATTTAGTCAGTTGATACATTGACCAATGATT
Organism: Acanthopagrus latus; assembly: GCF_904848185.1. NCBI lineage: Eukaryota > Metazoa > Chordata > Actinopteri > Spariformes > Sparidae > Acanthopagrus > Acanthopagrus latus. The sequence continues at coordinate 5,156,717 of NC_051060.1, read as the reverse complement.
TCAACTCTTGTTAAAGTTGCAACCATTTACATTGAAGTGTTAAAATTTAAAGTAAATTAAATCAGCAGAAACACATTTTACCATTTCATACATATTTCTGGAGCTTTTCCATCTCTTTGTTGTTTTCAAGTCTGAGTTGAGATGACAAGTACAGAGCAGCAGTAAGTGACCTGAGCTACGAGGTTTTCCTCCCGTTTCTTTGACCCTTTACATCAGGAGAGGCAGCGACTATCTGAGGTCGTCCCGGAGGGAATCAGCCTCATTCTGTTACAACATCACCACCGTAATACGATCAGCGGCTGGTTTGACTCAATAACGCTGTAATTGGTTTGTTGGCAGAGAGCTCAGACGCATGTGGGTCGAAGAGGTTTGTGTGTCGTCCACAGTTGGAGGACCGCTTCTGTTTTACAATTTCAACAATTCAGATGCTTTTCCAACATTAAAACATGTTTGGAAAGAGAGAAAATATGGTTTGAGTTTTGTCCCAGCCTTTTAAAACATGTTCAGAGTCATCTGAAGTGGTTTTGAAAAGGCTAATGAAACTGATTCTGACGCAAAAACACAGCTGAAAAGTTTAAGTGCCTCCATAAGATTTTTAAGATATGCTTGTTTTTGGTTCTGTTTATCAAGTACATCGTGGTTCATTTCTATAGCTGTAACATATTGAGACTCTGTCAGGAATAAGGAATACAAAAAAGAAGGATGTATGACACATAGCTAGAGATGCAAAAATAAATGAATTGATAAGAACATAAAAGTATACTAGGATATGTGCTTTTATTTTGTTGTGAAAAATTACAGTTTTACAGTTTAGAGTTAGAGTTTAGAGTTTATACTGCACTTTCTTGTGGTTTTCCCTGAAGACTAGATGCCCTTTGAAGATGTTTTATGTAGTTTTTCAAGGATGTAGTCAATTTGGAAGATTTAATAGAGTAAGAAAAATCACATTAGATAGATGTTCTGAACTACATTTCATGCTTTCATGCAGCATTTCCTCCCCTTCAATCACACAGATTGTATTGTAGCGTAATGACGTTTGTGATTCAGTCACAGAACATTCATTGAATCCTCTTTTTCCTTTTTGTCATGTCCGTTTGTAACTTTGTTTTGGAGAGGAGCTGAATAGCTTTCAAACGTGCCGTTCACTTGGTTTGTTCATGCCTGGGACATTAGTGTGAAGTTAAGTTTTTGTGGGTATTTGATTGTCATCTGTGAAGCTTGTTTGCAGAGAAAAATGATAGAAATCTGTTTTGAGTGCTTGGAAGACAAATGCCTCTTTGCTTTGTGGCAGTTGGCACTGTATTTTTTTTCTTAAGGCTCCACCAGGTTTCAGGAAAACGTGCTGTAAAAATTCCACCTCGCAAACTTTATATGTGAACATGGATGTCAGATAAAGAAAACATTGTATGTCAAACCTCTGACTGTTGCATATGTCATGTTTTCCAGAGCCCTCAGAGCGGTGCGATGGAGGATGGGAAGCCGGTGTGGGCGCCCCACCCGTCGGACGGGTTCCAGCTGGGAACTATAGTGGACATCGGAGCCGACAGCCTCACCATCGAACCTCTCAAACAGAAGGGAAAGGTGAGATGGCTCTCAACTTCTGCAACAGGGGCCTCGTTACAGAAAAGTCCAAGTCCGAAATCCATCTTGTCTCAGTTTAGGAGGACGTTTTGGTGTTATGGAAACCTTTTTCATAGCTGTTTGGGGGGGAAAAATAGGTGCTCACACTGTTGTTAGCCTGATTGAGCAGCTAGACTGTGGTTAACGGCAACTAAGATATTAACCTGTTGATGATAACATTGACATTAGTCAGTTGGAGTAGCTAACACTTTTAGCAAGTCAGAGAAGCTAACACTGATGATAAACTGAATTGAAAAGCTGCATTTCCTTGTTTAGTGGAACAAGTTAGCCTGTGACCAGCGAAGCAAGACAGCTGTTGTCAAGGATACAGGAGGTCTCATGCACGTTCAGGCATGACATGAGCGCAGATACAATAATAGAGTATACAGTTTTACTGCAGAATTCTTAAGTTGGCTGGCATTGTGGGTAATGTAGTGTGCATTGACTTCATGAGTCCCGACTCTGGAATCAATCTTAATATTCTTTTCATAGATTTTTGATACAGAAGTGATGAAGTGGCATTAAAAGGTATTAAAAGCCGATGAAAAGTCTGACGATTGATACTTCTGGCTCAGGTGCTTCCAGGATCTACTCTGCCTGACAAACCTTATCTGATGTGCATTTACCTGCAGTTTGTTAATGATTTAATGTGTCACTTAATCGGATGTGGAAGAGGCCACAGTCCTGAGAGCAATAAAGCATCATCCACTCTGCGATTCACCTGCAGACAGTTTACAGCCTGCAGCGCTAATGTGCTCCAGCACGGAATTAATCAGCGCTATCTGAAGTCAAGTGGCTCACCGCATAGACAAACGGGCTTCTCTCGTTCACCGTTAATTCACTTTTCTGCCGGATAAGATGCCATATTGCCCTCGGCAAAGCTTTTAATGTCCCTGAGAGCCCGTCGCCGTGGTAACCCCTAAAGCTTGGTGTCCGTCTCCGTAATCTTTCTCCCAGAAGGCCTCTGTGATTGAGTGCTCACTTTCAAAGAACCTCTTTACTAATTCCGTGTAGTCAGCCCATAAAACACCCGACTGTCGGCGGTTAATGTGAACACTGCTCTCACGGCTGAAAGTGTGTTTACATTGTTCAGTGTCCATCATGTGTGTAAAAGTTCAAATTTTTTAGTTCCTTTGTTTAATTGCGATCTTAAATCTTATAATCTGTCAATTAAAAACACTAAAACTCTGCCTTTTAACCAACTGGCACATCGACCGCAGTTTGTGTTGCCGCAGTTTTACAGCAGTTGTTCTGTAATGATGCAGGCAGTTTTACAGTTTTAACCCTCCTGAACTCCCCATGATCACACCTCTGACCAGGAATATTAACTCTGTTTACTCGGTACAAGGACTCTGATCGTAGCTCTTCATCCAGATGAAGCTATATAAAGTTGAGTGTTTTTTTTAGTATTAGACAGTCATCTTCTGTTGGCTGAGAACAGTTTCTATCTTGCTGTTTCGTGGATGTACTACTAAGTCAAGGTCACAAGACAATCCTGCTGCTCTGACTCTACCTGTGAGTGGCCACTAATAGTGTTTGGTCAGTTAGGCTGATAGTCGATAAGCTGTTTGATCAATAAAATGCCAAAAAATCAGTGTCAGACAGTGTTCCCTAAACCCAATCTGACGTCCTCAACGGTCTTGTTCTATTTAATACCCAAACATATTCAGTTAACTGTCATAGAGGACAAAAGAAACCAGAAAACACTCACATGTTGAATCAGAATTCTAATCCTTTTTAATTCTTTTTTAAAGATAAGTTACTCTAACAGATTAATCGATGATCAAATCCATTTGTGTTTGATATAATAGCTGACATGGCATTTATTAATCATTGCAGCTCTTGAAGGATTTTGATAAATGCGTGACTGTAATTTTTCTCAGCAAAGCAAAATGTTCCACCTCTCCAGCCTCCTTCCGTGTGATCAGTATGGAACAAACTTCTTCATGCCAAATATGCCTGAATACACAGCTGCATTTTGTTGCCGGTTCTGTATTCATCACTTGCAGCTGACTTGCATAGATGTCGTTGCAACTAAGAGAAGTTGTGGGTTCTGCCATGTGCTTGCCATATGGATATTAAGTCTGATCAAGAGCAGGTTTTTGTTGATTGGCCTTTCCTCCATTGATGAGGATTTTTCTGCCATTCTGTACTTCATCTTTACGTTGTCTCAAGGTTTTCTAGATGCTGACAGCTTGCTCAGGTGAAGATCAGTTTGTTATGATGACGTTGTGGTATCTGTCTACGTATTACAACTTAAGTCACTCATGTATGATTTTAGAGCTTGGATCCACATGATTTAAAACCTGACCTCTTTACCTCTGGTTGGTCACATGATCAGAACCCTTTGCCCTTTCATTTGTCTCTCAGGAAGTGACAGAATGAAACAAACCATGGCCCTCCCTCTGTCTTTTACCTAAAATATTCTATAGATTTGGTGACTGCATTGCAGTGTTTCCTGAGAGGCTCACATCAGGATAAAGTCCGTGTCATATTTGAAGAAGGAAAAAGCACTGTTTTTACTCACTAATCATTGCTTTGGAAACATGAGAAACTTGTTCTCCTCGGATCTGTTCTCGGAGCGAGTTTCCGGGCTGCAGCGGAGCCCTGTAACAGTCAGAACAATGTCCAGTCTGTCCTGCCGCAGCCAGTTTGTGCCAGTGTCTGACGATGTGTTCACTCACTGGCAGGCCTCCTGTGATGGACGTCAGGAGGAGGACGGGGAGCATGATACCCCGTCATACTATCGGTCACAATGGCCGACTCTTTGTCCTTTTTAGTGTCTGCGTGTCCTCGATGGTGCCCACAGTTTGATCTGCCTCAGTGTTGGCAATGGATAGAGAGATAGGAAAAAAGATAAGGGAAGGAGAGGAGGCTGTCAGTTCAGTTATTACATCTTCAAGGATATTGTGAGATTTAAAATCTTTTTTATAACCCTTGTTCTCTGAGACACAGTCTGGGGGTTTCCTGTCCGCTATATATGAAGCTTTTTGTAGCTATCATAAGGACAAAGACACTAGTTAGGTTAGTGCTATTAGCTAGGATCAAACCCGGGCCGTTCTCTCGCTGTGGTGATGGTGGCGAACAGTGTTTAGCTTCTTTTTCCTCTCAGATTATTGGCCTTGCGTCACCTCCCCCCACCTCCGCCTCCACCTCCTCTCTCTCCACTATTTTCTCCTCACGTGGTGCAGCATTGTGGAATCTGTCCAGTTTGGGCTGAGAATGTGGAACATGCCACCACTAGAGAGAATGAACCGCCTGTACGTCACCTTGGCACTGCAGCCTCTGTGTTTCCGAGGGCCCGCTGCAGCACCTAGTTCTTTACGGGCAGATTAAATGACTCGGGCCTGCAGAGAGAGGCCCGTCGGAGCCTACAGGAGCTGGCAGCGACCGGCCTGCAGAGCACAGAAATACAACACCCAGCACCCACCTCTCCAAAACACTACGATCACATGTCCTCACCTACGCTCCGGTATTACTTGTGAAGGCATCTGAGCCAAGGAGTCAAAATAAACCTCAGTCGGAACAATAGTTACATTTACACGCACGCTGATACTACTCTAATATGACGTTATTCTGAATGTAAACCACACATTAACAACATAATATAACATATAAACATCATCAGAGCCTTCTCTGGACATGTGTATTTGTACTATAATTGGCAATATGCAGAATATGTGTCTCAGTGGGTTTTTTTTATTAGTTCTATAGAGGATCGAAATTGCCCAAATTGAAAATAAACACAAGTTGCTCGATTAATAAATGAATGACATTAAATGCAGCGAAAACATGATGAAAGTAAAGCTAGGCATTCATCAGTTTACGTAAATTCCTGTTTAAATTTGCTTTTGTAGTTACGTTGTGTTTACTTTACCTTTATGTCATCCATGTTATTTATTCATTTTTAAATGCATTTATTTGTTGATGTGTTCATTTCTGTTGTTTATCTATGTATTTTCTTTTTACATTTCTTAATATGTTACGACTTCATTATGCTACTGTCATAAACAGGTACTTTCAAAAATCAGACAGTTAGCAAGTAAAATTGAAAATAAATGGGGAATTCATAAATAAGTACATTAACATCCCCCTTTATTACAAATAAATGTTCACTAATGTCACATTTTATTAATCAAATAATGCCTTTATTTTTAGTGTTATCTTTCATGGCAAAAATAATTGTATTTTTAGTAATTTTTTTTGTTTTGCTTTTGATTTTGTCAGGTTCAGTCCTCCATAGTCTGCAACACAAAGCCTCTTGCTACTCCTGTCAGCTTCCAGTGTTGCCTCACCAGAAGTTTGTTAGGCTGCGTTAGAGACAAATGTCAGAGATAGAGGGCACCTAATTTTAAAGATTATTAAAAACTTGGATACAAACTGGTTTTTGGATCTGCACAAATATCACAAAGCCAAAATATTCTTGAATGGGTGAAAGAGGGAGGCTGTCTTCGTCTAATGGAGCATTCACGGCTTCATGTAAACAGAAACATTAGTCAAATATATTTTTCAATGGCCATGTAAATAGTTTAGTGAGAATATTGTCTTTTTGGGAGTACTGGTAAAAAACAATATTTTGTGCATGTAAATGTACCAAACAAAGCAGAGTTCACAAACCACAGAGGCTGGAAAACACTGGTTTAATCTCTAACAATGAATTTTTTATGAGTTTATATCTTGATTTGAAAAGTAAAAATGGAGACATCAAACTCTTTTACAGTACTTCAGTTAATGTTTGTCTGTGACCCAGACCTGATGAAAAAGAGATGAAAACCCAAAATTAAGAGAAGCTTCTAAAACATCAAGACTGTTTACTAACTCGGTATTTGCTCTCTTCTGTCATGTCATGATGTCTCGTGATTCTTCCTCTGAAATCTGTAATGATGTGTTTTATAAGCCCGTTAATAATGCAGAGCTGCGTCTGTGCTGTGGAGGCGCTGACCGGTCGCTCCGTCCGGCCTCCTCTCACTGTGATCCTGTTACCTGCTGCCTCCAAATAATTCATCAGGCCTTCAGCTGGAGCGGCAGCTGGTATATTTATCTCTGGGTCGATGTATTATTTAAAGTTTAAGCTTGAAAAAAAAAAACAAGACTGAAATAGTCTGAGAACAGAGAGAAATTGATTTTTACCCAAAAAGATAAGAAATGAGAATAAAAACCTTTCAGTGAATTTTTTTTTCTTCTCTTGCAAGATGGATATTTTGTGACAACAGTTGTCCGACACAATTAACGATGGCACAAAATCACTGAAAGTGGGGGATATGTAGTTTAAGCAAAACTTTAACTTGATGCTGTGTTAAATACAAATGTGTTAAATTATAAGATTATGTTTTCTTGACTTTACTGGCATGAGATTTCTTGACTTAATGTTTGAAACATTTCTTTGTTTGCAGACATTTGTGGCTGCTATCAACCAGGTGTTCCCCGCAGAGGATGATGTCAACAAACATGTGGAGGATAACTGTGAGTTTCTACTTTTTACCTCATTTTCCTTTCAGTTATCATAGAGTTGTCTCCAACTGACAACGATTTTTTAAAATACGAACTTGTTCATTAGATTTGATTGGCTGAAATGTCCTTTTTAATCCAAATATTACATCATTGTAGTCTAACTGATGTTACTGTATTCTAGTGACATCTCTCAGGCCAAATGTGAAGCTGTTTCAGAGAAAAGTTTCCAACTGTGTTGCCTTTATCAAGATGATGTTTGAGGCTGTCCTTGTAGACTGTCTGGTCTGACCTATAGATCATCATAGATTTCACGTCTAACCTCCATGATCACCATCCTTTACTCTTTACAAAAAAAACCACATTTAAACTCAGTGGAGACCATGAATACAGGACCTTGATATTACAACCTGTTTTTAAGATATTCTCTATCCAATAAAATAGTTTATTTTCAGGACAAAGCAACAACATGATTGTGTGTGTTAGTATTATTGATATGAAGCATCATTATCAGACAGCCTGTGTATAATTGCAGGTTGTACTGCTCCGGTGAGTCAGGTAACCTTTTTTTTTTTTTTTTTTTGTCTCTCAGGTTCTTTGATGTACTTGAATGAAGCGACGCTGCTCAACAACATTCGTGTGAGATACAGCAAAGACAGAATTTATGTAAGTACCGACAGGAGGAAACGAAACACATTAATGTTATTATTTTCTCCGGAACTTGAACTGATAACAGGTCTCAGACCCAATCGTCTTGTTTCATTATTGGAATGTCAATAGAATAAAAGGATGAGATGCATGAAAGATTTTTTGTAGAGATGTTTGTTTCCCAGATAATCACTTAATCAGACCTCTGTTTACCTCTGTTTAAAAAAAAAAAAACAGTGAATACATCAGAAGTATTATCAGTTTTAGTTCGACGCAGTGAACATCTGTGATGTGACACAAATTTTGACTGAACTGGTCGCCTCCTTCTGAACCTGCTTCATTATCAGACAGAATATCTGCTAATATTTGTTTTAACCTGCCTGTTGGAGCACCTTAGGGTGGAGCACACACACAGTTGAATGCACACTCACTTTTTCACTTTCACATGCAGACACACGCCTCCACATACTGATGGTAATCATAAGAATCTAATTATAACTTGAATGTGACTTCCAATACAAAGCTATGTACCTCAACAGAAATAATGTTAAATAAAGTTAAATCAAAAGTAAAATAAACACAAGTTAATAATATACAGTTAGAAAACAGTCCCCTTTAATTCAAACAAGCTGAATCCATTATGTAACTTGACAGCCCTGTATGACTGGATTTTAAACCACCCACAGTCGCTTAACCTTGATTTAAGATCAGTGTTCTCAATGCAGTGCTGTGGTAAAATCACATTTACATGCTGAACGCACCTATTACCTGCTTGTGTGAGGGCTCATGTCACATTGATTTATTTTTAGTTGCGTTATCGCTCTTCCTTGTGCTTCATCATGCTCTGTAACACACCCCGCACACACACACACACACACACACACACACACACACACACACACACACACACACACACACACACACACACACACACACACATACACACATATTTCTGCTGTATTTGGCAGGACCATCATTGACACAGTTAATGTCCTAACTCCTCAACGTAACCTTCATCAGAGTCAGAATCTGATTTAATTCAATATTTAAAAAGCATAAATATAGATATAAAATGAGCAATGTCAGAAATATTATAAAAACAATTACATGTATATTAAGTGTATAAAATATGTAGGATATGACTGACAGAGCTGTACAGTTCAATACGGGATTATTTTTTGAAACCCAGCTCCAGTGAGGACTGAACATGTGGTCCCCAGTTTCTAAACAACTCCTTGTTTTTAAAAATGACCTCACTCTCTAACAATAGCCTGCTTTTCTAAAAAGATCCCAATTTTCCACCAGTGTCCTAACTGTCTGAAAATGTCCTCGCTGTACAAAATAATCTGACTTTCCAAAACTATTCTCAACCCCATCAAACTGGTCCTTGCAAAGACAGAAGGTCACACACACTAACACTGGGAACTCAGGTGTGTTCTTGCTGGTGTGATTCAGCTCCTGTTGGCTGCGAATCAGACTCACACTGACATCTAGTGGCAGAAGAAAGAACTGATCGTAAGTCTAAAAGAGGACATGTCAACTTTTTAAAGTCAGATTTAGTGACAATTTATTTGGTGTCACTCTCTCGCATAGTTAAACATATTTAACATATTTCAGTAGAACTGTAACTGCACCAGAGTGCAAACTATGTTGCCCAAAGGTTCATCATTTTGATGTTGCATTATCTTTATTTTAAATGATTTTGTTTAATTGGAAAATGCCATGTAAATTGTAATAAACTTCCTCCTCCTCCTCCTTCATCTCTTTCTCCTTCCAGACGTTTGTAGCCAACATCTTGATCGCAGTCAACCCGTATTATGACATCCCAAAGCTTTACTCGCCTGATACCATCAAGCAGTACCGGGGCCGGTCCCTGGGCACTCTGCCGCCACACGTCTACGCCATCGGTGAGCAGCCACGAAACAAGCTCGCTGTCACTCCTTTAAAATACATGATGTGCTGACTTAAAATAAAAGATTGGTCGTGTTGTTTTCTTTTCAGTCGCTGGGTTCATTAAACGTCCGCCTGGTTCTGTAATGTGTATTTCAGGCTTGTGTTCAGCTGAGTGAAGCAGAGCTAGTCTAGTGTTTGAGGATAAAGTGATTAATGTTAGCAGGTTAGGTAACTGTTTGGTCAAATGCTGCTTTTTATTCATTACAGTACATATCAGCTGCTGATCTCTCTCTGCTGTTTAAGTGCTGGCTGCTGACTCATCCTCAGCCAAAGTTGCACTTATCTGATCATGTCCATTACGCTGATAACAACGATTTTTATTTTTATTTTTATTTTTATTTTTATTTTTATTTTCTACAGTGATTTGTTTTTAAAAAGAGATGTATATATGTATATATGTATATATATATATATATATATATATATATATATATATATATATATATATATATATACGTATATATGTATATATATATATATATATATACGTATATATGTGTATATATATATATATATATGTATATATGTGGTCCATTTGGACAGATTTTTTTTCACACCTGTATTTTGGGGGAAGTGTTTGACTTTAGATTTCATAAGGCCTTTATAAAACTTGTCAGTGCTTTCGTCAGAGAGAGACATTTCGTTTGAGACACAACAGGTGTTTGTGTAAAAAAAAAAAAAAAAAAAAAAATAGATTCATGGCCATGGCCAATAGATTCATGGCCATGTTCACATTGGGGTAAACATGTGTCATTTTATAACATGTATGTATAAGATAAGATTTTATTGATCTCTCATCAGGGAAATTGATTTGTTACAACATCTTACAGCAGTGACTGAATGATAGATTAAAAAAAAATATATATACATATAATTAAAATTGCCCCCTTTATGACCAAGATAGACAACTACACAGGATAATTGCAGTGGTATAATTGTAGGTGTAGTCATGTACAAAAAGAAAGTATACAAGAATAAACATAATTGCACAGGAAGGAAGAGGGAATTGCAATTAATTAAATGGTGAGTTTTTCAAACTCTCCACTTCAGCAGCACTTACATGTACACAGACTTTCCAGCTCTATTTGTTTACAAATTAAAACATGGTGAAATTGATTTTTTCTCTCATGGCTGTTGTCAGTATTTTTTGACTTATGGCTGATAAAAAGAGATTTCCAAATAACCTTTGTAAAAATCTTTGACTCTACTGCGTTAACAACATGAAAGAAGAATGTTGGCTGCGTCCAGTATTCAGATATCTATATTTGCATATTTAAACATAGAAATATACAAAAATAACTTGTAATGCAAAGTGTTATAATGTAACTTATTAACTAGGAATATCTTGTATTAATTAGTTATTTCCCCTTTCAGCTTAAGTCTCTCCCCTTTAGAAAATAACTGATAAAGACGAAAGCCGTACGCGTTGCCCAGTTATGAAACTTAACACTGAAAATACAATGCGATGAAGAGGAAGATGACAAGTAAATGTTTTAAGTTTAGTTTTAATGAAATTGTTTCCAGTATCATCCAAAACGGGCCTGACCAACTCTCTATGTGATCCTGTTGTAGTTTGCAATCTGGCCACCAGGTGGCAGTCAACGCTCAGATTTCCCACGGTCGCCTGAACATCCCAGTTTTTTCTGTCATCACTCAAACTGACTTATCGTCTTTTATATTGCAGAAAATAAAATAAAAGGTGAATATATGGGGTCAGCTCTGTGTCCTTGAGGCAGAGCAGAGTCTAATCTAACAGTGTCCTCTGTCTGTGTCTCCTCGCCCAGCTGATAAGGCCTACAGGGACATGAAGGTCCTGAAGATGAGCCAGTCCATCATCGTTTCAGGGGAGTCCGGGGCCGGGAAGACCGAAAACACCAAGTTTGTGCTCAAGTAAGGATGACATGGAGTTTTTACACACTGCGGACATTTTTTTAGTCATTTCTGTAAGATGTATATTTTAAAATTTCTGGATTCTTTGTGGTTAATCACTGCACATGATAACAAGCTTCATCAATCCACGTGTGCTGTGAGTTCTTTTACCAAATTTAGGTCAGTTGAATTGAAATTGGATTGATTTTTCATGGTATTTGTTCTACAGATAATGTCAGCTTTTGAGGCATGTTGTTGCTATAAATCTTTAACCCCCATTTTCCATTTTGCTTTATTATTGCAAATTGTGTACATTTTGGCAAAGGTGTTTCTTTCAGTTTTTTCTGTCAGATTTCAACCTCAGCTCATATAATAAGTCTAACACGCTGTATATTACAGACAGACAGATAACACTGTTGTACATATTATGAACCATGAAAAACCCGTTCATCCCACTGTCATTTCAGCATTAAACCATGAATCCCATGTTATCAGGATTTCATTCAGTGGTCCTTGATGAATTATTGTAATGTTTCACTGGATTGGGCAGTTTACCTGTATATTGGCCCAAATACATGCGGTTTTCCTTCTGTCCTAAAGGGGGATTTGCCTCATTATAGAACTTAACCCTGATTCAACTAATAAAAGACCACATTTAGTACAAAAAAAGGTTCCATGTCAAAAACTACCACATAAATACTATATATTACATATATGGACAGTGACGTCATGTACACAAACTTTAAAATATGCCACTATTATCATGACTGATGACTAAGATGAAAATGTGTAACCCAGTGAAAGTTGAAAATAATATTAATATAAAGTATTTATATGACAGTTTTTGACATGGAACATTTTTTTTTAAACGTAATTAGTTAAATGAGGGTTAAAGTCATTACTCTATTTTGCTTTACTTTAAAAAGCAAAAGATCTGTCAAATATATACACACATCTTCACTGATAATTATTTCTGATCACTGATATTTCTAATATTAAGTCTAATTGATATGAATACATGTTGATGAAGTTTCAGAAACCTTTGAAGCTGAATCAACTGTCACACACTGGTTTGCTGTATTAGATATAACTGATGCTGGTTTTTATGTGACCTGCTATAACTGTAGTCATAAAGAATTTTGTGGGGAAAAGAATCACTGAATTTCTGACTGTGACTGCCCTGTCCTGTACATTTCTCCCGACAGATACCTGACCACCTCGTATGGAACAGGTCAGGACATCGATGAAAGGATAGTGGAAGGTAGGATTCACTTCTGCTCTTCATCTCGGTCAAAGTGGATGTTTCTTCTGTATGAACGTGCGTTTTGTGTCTCTAATCCCGCAGCGAACCCGTTACTGGAGGCTTTTGGAAACGCAAAAACCGTCCGGAACAACAACAGCAGTCGCTTCGGGAAGTTTGTGGAGATCCACTTCAATGAGAAGGTTCAGTGTTCTGTATTACACAAACAGCTTCCAGCAGGAGAGTTAGTCTCCCGAGCGCTCAGCAGAGGAGTCGTACTGCAAACACTACTCTACAAACAATGAAAGTCATGAATTAAATATGACGCCTAATAGTTATGGTTATTTAGAATAAACAGTTTAGATTGATCTTCAATTATGAATATTTATGAAGGTGTTTGAATTCATGAATAAACACAATATTCCCTGAATCTCAGACGCTTACACAGCAAAAAACCAACTGTAATGAGGGGGCAGACTCGGCTCCCAGTATCATTTTCTCTCATCTCTGTGTCTGTTACAGCTGTAGATGTGCTGTAAAGCAGCATATTTCCATGTTGTTTCATTATTGAGTCCTGACATATTTTTGAATATTTGTGGTATTAATACTTGTTTCCTGTCTGTGACTGTGTGGTCAGAATGCGGTCGTGGGCGGCTTCGTGTCGCACTACCTGCTGGAGAAGTCGAGGATCTGCAGGCAAAGCTCCGAGGAGCGGAACTACCACATCTTCTACCGACTCTGTGCCGGGGCCACCGAGGACATCAGGCAGAAGTTCCACCTCAGCTCCCCGGACACTTTCAGGGTACAGATACGTCCCAGCCTCTATTCAATCTCTTTAGTTTGATCTCATCGCCAAACAGACATAGCCACCTTTTGCCTCCTTGTTGGTGTGATTAACACAATCTTCCTGTTTTCTCTGTCATCATCTCTGTTGTTTTACTAACTGCATGCCAGTAGGTACTTTAAACTGTCAATAGACCGGTTTTCTGCTTCAATGCATCATCCTGAAGTAAATGTTCATTGTGCGACGGCACCATTCCGTCTGCTTTAGAGCCTTTCTTAGAACAGCCTTCCCCTTTAGGGGCAGAGAAATGAAGCAGCTCATAATGACCGATACTTATGGTTGTTTTTAGGCAGCAGCCTTGAGCAGCTAAAGTAGTTTCGCCACTGTAGAGGAGGAAATTAGCTTGAAGTAGAATAAAGAGCGAAATTTACAGGGAGACACTTTGCACGCTGGTCATTTTTGAGATTGAAGGCTGTTTTCCTTTGCGTAAGCCTGGCACAAAGAAAAGTTTCAAATACATGTTTTGTATGCAGATTTTTTCATATTTAAATAAATAGCGTAATTTGCATGTTTAAACATACAATTTGAGTAGATCTAATAATTAAAGGTAAAAATAGTTAGTAATATATTAGTAATATTAGTATGCAATAATAGTCTAAAAGTAACTGGGGAAATTTCATGCTGAAAATGTCTTTAACTATTCAGTAGTGTTCCTCTTTCACATCTGCACAATTTTCTCTCCTGTCATGATTTGATCTCATGTTTGAGCAGCAAATGAGGTAAACTGTCTCCAGAATCATTTACTGAGCAATATGTAACAATGCACAGGTGTCCAGAAATATAAAATGCTGGTGCCTCATATTGAGGAGCTGAATCAGACATTAGTTTTACATCTTGAGAATCGTCAGTAGATTTATTAAATGTTTGCCTGAAGCTTAAAGTGAAACTCTCGCCAAAAAGCAACCGAGGCTTTATTTGTGATTGAATATGAGTCAAACTTTCGTGTAAATGCATAATTACAACGAAAGAGGCACTTTTAAGATTTACCGTAGTTTCGTTTTCGGGGAAGCTAATTTTCCAATGGAGTGCGGAGGCACTGGCACGCTAGCATCAAAATCGCTTGGTGATTTATTGGTTCCTCTCTGTGTTATTTCCTGCCACAACAAACAGCTTCAATGGGAATTACATCTAATTAAACATTGGAATTCCTGGAAAAATAACTTTTTATCATTTACTTAATGGCAGGAACCCTCACTGTGACCCCTGTACATATACTCTGTCCTTATGGCTGTTAAATACAGATCAAGAATATTTTCAGAAAGAATCACAGTAAGGTCTGCATGAGTCACTGAGCACAGTGTGTATAAATATAAATATGAATTAACCATCTGAGAGAAACAGCAGGTGGTGGAGAGAATGATTTCATCTCCAAATGTGAATTACCATCTTCAGTTATTTAATTTAAGTGATGATCGTATCATCAGAGAGACATATTTTGTAGAGGATTTGTCTGTGTTGTTTTTGTCTGATGACGGTTCAACAACATCTGGAGGAGACAGTTGTGTCTGTGTGATCGAGATGTGATGTCACAACCCTCATCTGGCCTTTTTATCAGATAAGAGCAATTTCAAAGCACCTCGTTGTGCTGAAGCTGTTGGTGACGAAGCTTTTACCTTGTCAGAGGGAAGCTTGGTACAGGTTTATTTGACTTAAACCATGGCCATATATACTTAATGGAAAAACATTCTCCTAAACAGCTGAAGTAGCTGGAGACTATTGACCTTTCTCTTTAAATTCAGTATGTCACCCCGGGTGTTTTTTTTTTTGTTTTTTTTAAATTATTATTTATGACATCATGGACAAAATTTCACATCTCCCAGTGTCCTTTATTTTCCAGTTAATTTTGTGGCAACAAAACTTGGTAATTTTAATGAGACATAGCGAGTTGTGCTTGCAGTGACAACAGCAGGTGGTTTTTGTGGCTAAACACAGTGAGTGTTATCACAACATAAAATTGATAGTGAAAACTAAAACCAAAAGAAAATGTTAAGTGTCCAACTTATACACTTATTCTCAAAATAAATTTTCTTCTTTGATGATGATGATTATGATGATAATGATGATGCCACAGGTGATCAGAGCTAATAGAGTCACACTGTGAGCCGCTCAGCTATTCGACATATTGACACACAGATGTAGAACATTACTCACCTCATGTCTTGTTTCAAGTCTACTACAAACCAGGAGGATTGGTGAGGGCTTCTGAATATCTGTTACTGTGGCTGTTTACACATGTTGAACAAAGCAATAGAAGCACACACACTCACACAAGCGCACATACGTGCACACACACACACACACACACACACACACACACACTTTGAACATCTCCTGCTCACACCCGAGTGTCCGTAACTGACAGCAGAGGGCAGCACTGAGCCGTCAGGGAGCCCAGCTGTCTCTGGCAGCAGAACTTCATTAAAGTTGCAGCCCATCTGGCTGCTCTCCTCACTCTGTACTGTGTGGGATCAAACGCCAGAGTTTGCCATCAGGTTTGTTTCCTATTAAACATAAATTGTCCAACTCCAGTTACAAACAGAGAAATCTACAGTGATGGCTGCAGTGAAGCTGGGTAATGCTCTGATAATGGCTGTTACATTTCAGCTGCTGGTATTGATCTCGGCTGTCACAGCACTAAAGATTTAATCAGTAGGAACACTCACAGTTTAGTACAACAGTTTGTACTTTAATATACAGAAACAAGCTGGTTTCCAGGTTCTTTAGAAGGAAACCTTTTCTTCTCTCTAGAGCAGATAGACAGATAGTAAACTGTAAAATTATTTACTAGATGCACTTGGCACAGTGACGGCAGCAAATGTGGAGGGAGATTAAAGAGAAGTTCATCAATACAAGATGAAAAGTGATCCCTGCAACTGTGATAAACATAACAAATCCAGTTTTAATTTAAGACAGAAAAAAATTCAGACCCATAAATCTGTTAAATCTGGAGGCACACAGCTGGATGAAAAACTGTCTGTGTGCTTTACGTTTCATATACGTTGACATGCACCAAATGACACAGTACAATTTGTGATATCTCTATAGCAGATAATCATATTCACAATCATATACATATGGTTACCAAACAATTTGTGACACCGTAATGTAACATAAGAGAGGAAGGAACTATTACAATAAACCCTCGTGTATGAGACGATATATCTGCAGTAGGCCGATATCAGCTGCTAAAATCGGTTCCTTAAAGGTGCACTATGTAGTTAGCAGAAACTCAAACTCAGAATTTCAATATTTACAATATAAATGAGGTAAAAATAGACTCTAGAAATTCATAAAGAAGCTGTTTAAGAGGAAAATAAGGTCCCAGAACACTGTTTGAAGCTAGAAACGTGTCAGGGTCCGCCACATATATACAGAGTTAACCAGTGTGAAATTGAAAGGTCAGTTTGTTTATTCAGTTCATTCAGTCATGAAAACAACAAGAGTTTGTTTATACAGTTTGTTTAGGCATCACAAAATTTAGTTAATGAAGATCTTTCTCTTCTGACTAACATTTCGTCCCAGACTCTACAGATTGCTCCTTTAATGTGCTATATTTCTCATTGGGACTTAATGTTGTTGATTAATTGACCTCCTGCAAGTTTCGAATCTGAGCATTCTGTTCAAGTGACTGTACTTGTACGGTCTTACCTGGCTCAGGGAGTAACAGAATAGGTGGAGCAGTTACGTAATACGGATACTTGCATTGAGAGGCACACATGTAATACGACGGCAGGCTTCTTGAAACAAAATGCAAGTTGAGGTCTTGGCTACCTTTGCACAAACTGGGTGCGTCCAGCTAGAAAAAACATCAAGTAAAATCTGATTATAAGTCAAACAAAATTCGGAATAAACAAAGACGAAATAAACAGATGCAGTGGAGTGCGTCTTTGTTTTTTTGACCTTAGGCTGAAATCACCTCATCTGACTCGGAAAGGTGCTGATTCATGCTGGCCTCCTCCTCCTCCTCCTCCTCCTCCTCCTCCTCCTCCTCCTCCTCTGTTGGAGGAGAAAACAAAACATTTTGAGACACCTTCTATTTCACAGAGTCATCCCTTTTTAAAGGCAGCCCCTCAATTCAATTGTCTCTTTTCACCTGCGTCATTCTCGGGCTTTAACGTGCCCTGTGGTCTCCGTCAGCACTCCCCCCGAAGCTTATTACACCTCCTGTGGTCTGTTCAGCAGATTCTAATGGCTTCATATATCTACAGTTTTCTCTGCTGGTGGGGAAACTAAAAAAGATTCAGTGATTATAACAGTCGAGGACCCAGCTCAGAGGCTATGATGAACTCCTCTGTAGAGTAGTTTGTGTATCTGCAGCATTCGGAAAAGAACTCAGATCATTTACAGGGTTAAAATATTAGATACTGCAGAGGAAAAGTAATCAGTGTTAAAGGAAAGGAGGTAGGAGGAGAGCAGGAAGGACACAAGAAAGGAAGAGAGGAAAAAGCAATGATGGCATAAAGTACGAAAAGAACGAAGAAAATAAGTGACGTAAGGAAAAGGAAATCAAACAAGGAAACAAATATAGAAAAGAAGAAATAAGGCCAATGGAGAAGGAAAGAAAGACAATAGCAGCAGGACAGAATAACAAAAAAGAACATTAGAATGCAGGAGAAAAAAAAATAATGGCGAAAAGTGTTAACGACACAACAATGAAAAAATGGAAGGAAAGACAAAAAGAGGGCATGAAAGAAGGAAAAATATGATGGCGTAAAGGAGGAAAGAGCGAAGGAACAATGTGGAGAAGCAGAAAGAGGGAGGAAAGTAAGGTAACAAATGTGGAAAAAGGTATAATAAGTGGGGCAGGAATAGAACAGCACTGTACAGAAGGATGTAACGAAAGAAAGAACCATATTGGGAAATTTATGACTCGAGTTGAGGATAGACAGACACGACAAAAGGAAGGAAATAGGCGGGAAGAATAAGAAATGAAAAGACAAGAAGGCATAACCTAGGAAAGACAGAAGAAATACAAGAAGAAGACAGTGATGCATACAAAACAAGGAAGGAAGTGAAGTAAAAAGAAAGAATGAAGGAATGGCAGCACGATATAACTAGTATAACAAGAAAGAAAGAAAGAAAGAAAGAAAGAAAGAAAGAAAGAAAGAAAGAAAGAAAGAAAACTTGAAGAAATGAACAGAATAAAATAAAGATGTAAGGGGGGAAGTGAGGAGGGAAAAATAATGTAGAAAGAAAAGAAAAAGAAGAAAAAGAGGATGGGAAAGTACAGAAAGAAACAATTGATCCAGTATTTGATGAAAAATGATAACTAACTGAAAGGCTGACTGAAAGGACAAAGGAATGAGAGAAATAAACAGGAAGAGAAGAGAGAAGAAAGGAAGCCACCAAGGAAGTAAATAAAGGAGCAGAAGATGAATTATAAAAAGTGGAAAGAACGGAGGATATAGTGAATATGGTCGTATGTTAGTCTCTTATCTCACATTAAATCTCATAGCGGTGGTCATCAGACCAACACAGCAGAGTTGAAGTCCAGTATTTCTGCGTCGAGGAGTAAACAGTGGCTCCTCCTCCGTGTTTGGGGAGCCGGAGGAGCCTTGAGGGCGACACCGGCCTGTTTTGTACGAGTACGATTGATCAAGCGTTTGCAGAGGAGAAAAACAAGAGGAACAACAAAACAAAAAAAAAAAGCCCGAGCGTGTCCCATCTGCAGCGTGTTGACGAGACTGACGGCTCAATGAGGCTGAAGGCTTCCCCTCGGCCAGCCTTGTAATGAAACTTTTTGTTTATGTCCATCTGCTGCGCAGAGAGGACTCACCTCTCCAACAGGAATCTCTCGCTTCACTCCTGTCTAAACACACCTGGGAAGGTTGTTGTCATTACCTCCACTCTGTGCACATAAACCGGGGAGGACAGCTGGCGGAGTGCGCCATTAAAACTGGTACAGAGTCAATTACCAGAGCGGCGGGATCGCTTTTGTGTGAATGCAAATTTGATTTTCAGAGGGAAAACTGAACAATTGCAACCAGCGAGAAAAGCAGATTGGCGCTTCATTCAACAAGGAAAAAGATGTGAAGGCTGTCACTCAGAGGAACGTTTTATTTTTTTGGGGGGAGGGGGATCAGAATGTTTCATCACATTGGGGGTTTGATTGTTACATTCCAAAAACCGACGAGTCTGACAAACGTGAAAGTGCACAGAGTCTCTCGAGCTCTCGTTTTTTCTTTCCTCACACGAATACTCCCATCAGTTTTTGTGAGCGAGTGTTCCACCGTGACAAAGGGAGATTGTTCGAAAGTGCCGTTATGCTACATCCCGTTCTTCTCCGTCGTGCAGACCACACTGAAAACCCCTTTTCAGACGTTAAGTTGGTTTTGGTCAATTTATTCCTTACACTGGGTGGATTTATGCGGGGTTATTGTTCCTCAACAAACAAAATGAAACAAATGGATAAACAAAAACAAGGTAATGGACCCGATCAGCATCTTAGAGCAGGCTCTCTGTCAGCATCCGTTAGTGTTTACGTCCGACAGACCATGACCGTAACGAGGGTGTTGATTTCACATAGTTTAGTCCGATCTCACTCTGCCAGTGCTGTTGGCAGTGGGACAACAGTTTATACATTGGGGGTGTCACAATTTTGATTTGAAGTAGTATAGAGAATATATTTTCCTCTCCTACCCCTGTGTGCAAAAAACACTTAAAAGATGAGTGAGGTAGTTTAGTGTTCCATCCTCCCACCAGACACTTGTCCTGTGATCAGCTGACTGGTACCAGATGAAACTCTGTCTGGGGTTATTTTCTATCCTTTCATCCTCTATTGATTTGTGTTGGAAGAGGGTTTACTCGGGACAGAGTTGATCCTTCCCATCCGGTCACTAGCTCGATTCTTTCACCTTAAGGCCACCGCTTTCCCGTCTGTCTTCTGTTAATTGCAAAATCACTGAAGGCTGGCACTTTGAGCTGGACGAGGAACTCGAATTATTTTAATTTGTCTATGCCTAACCTTGCGGAAAGCCACCAGGATAAAGTCAAGCCGTTGTTGTTGTTGTTGTTAATGACAGCTGTTAAACCAGTGACCTGTACATATTTACATACCCAGATGTGACAGTCGAGCAACGGAGGACTCGTCAGTGCTGAAAACATAACTTTTTAAATCAAAAATCCAACACCCAGAGTACTCCACAGTCCAGATTGTCCCGCAGGTGTTCAGTTGTATTCCACTCATGCACGGCGCCCCCACAGACGTGAAAATGGTGCATCTGTGAGCACCAAAGCGCCTCGCAACTCTTGTTTCTGTCATGCCAGATTGCGGCGCACTGACTTCCTTTTCCCTCACGTTTCGAGCAAAGCGTTTTCTGGTAACGGTGATTTTATTGAGTTCATCTGGGGTTTTGACCGAGGCTGTAAAAAAAATAAAAAACAGGGGTAAACTATGTTGACTGATGCGCGAAGGGGGATTAAACCACTGCATGGGGTGATTTCACTGACTGTACTGAAAATGTGTCTTCAACTGATTCATTATGCGAAGTTATGCAGTTGTAAATTACTTTTTTTCAATTAAATTTTTTTTTTCCGGTGCTTTAGCGTGATGGAACGTGGAAAAATGAAAAATGCCAGGATGATTGTAAACAAAACATGACGTGCCAAATAATCTAAATGTGTTTTCACGCCTCGTCTCAGTTTGAAAACGAGCGTGAATTTCTGAAGATTTGCTCACTCCGTCTCTTTGTGTGTGTTTCAGTACCTGAACAGAGGATGCACTCGCTTCTTCGCCTCCAAAGACACGGACAAACAGATCCTGCAGAACCGCAAGAGCCCAGAGGTAATGTGCAGCCCAGCTCCGTTTGACTCAATCTATACAGAACCACATTCAGCAATAGAAAGCATACAAAATGGTGCTGATGGAATGGGTGCAGTTTGTATTGTTTTCTTTGTTTTCTCAGTAATAGCAAAGGTTTATGGAGCAATAGAGTAACGTACATTCAAGGACATAAAATCTAAGTTTTATTATTCCTGAGATATGTTCATGTAACAAGAAGAGCAAGAAAACAAGAGTGCACAGAGAGGGGAAGAAATAAAACAATCTGAGATATTTGTACGAGTTTATTGTGTCTGGTCTTCAGCTGTAGTTTCTAATCAAACCCTGATGTGTTACACTTGCTGCTCCAGTGATGAGAAACAATAAGTGAAAGACCTTCACTCAAGGTAGCCGCCGGCTTCACAGCGTTTGCTGTCGTAGAAATAAGATTTAGACTAACAAGACAATTAGCTGAGCAGATACAGATGCATCAGTGGCAGCACGGTGATGATGATGATGACGACGATGCTGTAGAGTGCGTAGTAATTTGTTAACAACATGGTCATTTGTTGTGAAGAGGTGTTATTGTTGAAAACTGAGGAGCTCCATAATGGCTGCCAAAGTTAATCTCTTCCCTCAGTAAAGGAAATAAATCAATATATTCAAAAACAGCAATTTAATATATTAGTTTGGGGTTTCAGCCAATAGTTACCTTAATTGCTGTTTGGGTTTCCTGATTAATTGATCATAGAAATATATTTTAAATATCTCTGAATATCTCTAATAAAGAAAAATGCCTTTCAAACATTTCTAGCGTCTTCAACTGCACCTGAACGCTGGCCGCCACCTGCCATAACGCGGAAACGTAATAGCTAACTAGGTAGCTGCTACCACAGTGTGTGGCTATTTTGCTGGACAAAATCGTCAATCATTTCTTTGTATGGTGCCAATACAAAACAAAAGTCGTCTCATGACACTTTCCAGATTGAGCAGGTCCAGACCACACGCCTCGATTTATCAATTTACAGAGACTCAACACTCCCCCATGAGCAAGCACTTGGTGAAAGTGGTGAGTAAAAACTGATTTTTAACGGGCACAGACCTCGAGCAGAACTGCACTCAGTAGTGGGCGGCCATCTGCAACAATAAACTGGTTATCGTACGGTTTCTAACATTAGCTAACCATGAGCCTCTTGTCACATTGGAACATGTAAGGCTAGCAGGTAGCAGCAAAACCCCTGAGTGTCCTGACCTGAGCCAACATGTTCTCACTCCAGACTCGTCAAATCCAGCAGCTTGGTCAGCAGCCTTCAGCTCCGAACCGCGACGCTTTAACTCCCTCACTGGTGTTGGTTTTGCATTCAAAGTAAAGTACACGTACCTTTGAATTGGACTTCCGTACATGAGTAAATGTTCTTTCCACCACTGCAGATGTTAAAATGCTAATTCTGTCCTCAGTTCATGAACTTTTAAAGTGTTTTTTGCTCCGCTCCACTGAGGAATTTATTGTATTAGTATTTCAGCTGCGGTGTGTTTGTGTCCCCAGTGCTTTAGTCTAAAGCTTGCTTACAAGCTCAGGCGAACTAAAAGTACAACAAGCGAGGCCTCTCGTCGCCCGGCGGGTCGTAACAAAGGAAACAGCCACTCTGCTGACTCCATTAGCGCCTGCTTAAACCTGACTCAGCAACACTTTAGATTCAATTTAGATGGAGTGCCTGCTGCTCCCGTTTCCCTCCTCACAGCAAGCAGGACAGTTTGCACCTTTGGTTCACACCTTGTGACCTCCTCCGCTGTCTCGGTGCTCACTTGTCTTTTCACCCGTCTCATACTGTTTGTCCGACCGTCTCTTTCACATCCTCGTGCTGTGTGTTGAGTGTCTCCTCTGCAGAACGGATTCATCAGGTCTGATTCTGATCACTTGTTTCTGCGTTAGCCTCAGTAGCTCGATGTAATCACTTGCACGTGGAAACAGCAGAAGCAAATCCTCTGACTGGGCTGCTCAGTGCAACAGGGAATGGTTTTTCCCCCTTATTAATAAGAAATGTAGATATATACTCCACTCCACTGATGAACTAATCCAATAGTTTTCTAGTTTTCAAGCAGTGATCATGTTCATTGCTTAGTAATCTGTCAGATATTATCTCGATTAGTCGTTTAGCTGTTTAATCTATAAAATGACAGGACATGGTGAAGAATGTCGATCAGTGTCTCTCAACTGGTCATCAAGCCAGAAATGAAACAATTTACTATCGCAAGAAAGACGTTATGTCTCAACTGGAAATTTAGACGCAAAATAGCAGCTTAACAAAAAAACAAATAGCCAAATAGCTACCTTCTTCTGTGCTTTGTTTTCTCTTAATGTAAATCCAGGATACATCAATACCGGCTGATATTTATCATAGACCACTTTGTCGCTACACTGAGTAATGCAGCTGTGGTCAAAGGTTTACATACACTTGTAATGAATATCAATACAATGGGAGTCTTCAGTTCCAGTGGTTGCTACAGCTCTCATGTTTCTGTGATGGATAACTGCTTTGTCACAAAAAAACACTGATGAAGTTTGGTTCAGTAATGAATAAATTACTGGCCGTCTGAAAAATGTGACCAAATCTGCTGGATCAAAAATATACATACAGCAAATTCAATGACTGATTTAGGTGATATGGAAAGTTGCGTGAGTCAGACTTCTTCTGTTCAGTGATTCTGGTTGATGACAGCTGGTGACTTTTCTGGGCCCATTTGAACCCTTGTTTGATTCACACATTAGACTCAACCACAAACACTACAATGGGAAAGTCTAAGCATTTATCTGAGAGAGCACATTATTGATTTGAGCAACTCAGAGAAGTCACTCGGAGCCATTTCAAAGCAGTTACAGGTCTTAAGATCAACAGTACACACAA
The DNA here is from genome assembly GCF_904848185.1 of Acanthopagrus latus. NCBI lineage: Eukaryota > Metazoa > Chordata > Actinopteri > Spariformes > Sparidae > Acanthopagrus > Acanthopagrus latus. The sequence continues at coordinate 5,132,430 of NC_051060.1, read as the reverse complement.
CTGTATAAAGTGCATGGCACAGTTGCGTCACTGCCACGATGAGGAAGAACATAATGTCAGATGATTCAGATACAGGCTACTTGGGGTTGAAGAATCTGAAGAGTTTGTTGATAACACCCATTTTTTTTATAGAAATAAATATCTTATGTGGAAATGAATGGGATATTGTCAATATGTTAGCATCTAATTATAAAAGTGCTGTAGTGAAAGAACAAGAAAGTAATAACAGATGTTGCTGTATATTAACACAAAGGAAAATAAAAGCATTTCTCTTTAAACAACCTTCTGAATTTAGGCGGCGGTGCACTTTAATGCACCATGACGTCCTTGCTGTACAAACTGTAGAAGATTTAAGAGTTTATGATATTGCACCTGAATGCACCATGAGCGTCCCACTCCGACACAGACATGGAGCAGGTGTGTTTTATTGCCTTTGGCTTCAACTTTTCAATTTTTAGACAAAGAATATCAGTGTCTACTTTTCTAAAAAGAACGTCAGAAAAGCAACGGTTTTTTTTTTGTTTTTATCGGAACTAGTTCACAGCTTGGCTTTGCCGGAAATTTGTTTGCAAGTGCAATGAAAACCTGTTCTCTCTCTCTCACCTCAAGCATAATCCCGGACAGTAAAACAGAGACTGCCTCTGCCAAGCTACTTTTGAATATATGTATGTAATTACGAAGGCTGGCTCTGCTACAACCACTTTAAAGACAGCTAAGAGCCTCTCGGATGTTTCACCGACGCCGTTCTGTTTGCGGCCTGCGAACCGGCTCTGCTTATTTAATCCAACAATTTCCCGAATAAGTTGAGATGCTTACGTTCAACCAGCAAACATTTTAATTAGCGGCCCGGCTGAGAGGCTCGGCGCGGCACAAAGACTTCTAATAAGAGAACCTTGTCATGTGAGATGAGCTCCTTCCTTTTGCCTTCAGCCTTTGATTAATTATGCACGAGTATTCCATTACCGCGGCTCCATACGGCATTTCCCCGCAGCACGGCGTTATTAATTATTATCGCCATTAAGAGGAACATGCAAAGGAGATTTGTGCTGTGTGTCCCCGCTGAAGATGGTGGATAAGAATATTCTGCTGAGGCTCATAACGCCAACCATATAGACTCCTAATTAAATTCATCACTTCCTCTCAAACAGAATAATTATTCTGTAAGTCTTTGCATTTTTCTCAAACCCCAAATAATGTATCATCATTTGTTTTATTAAATGCATATCCCGTTCCATAGCTATTTATTATACATCCCCACCCACAGCTACAAAAGGAGCAGAGCTGCCTGTGACTGCAGGATCTCCTCTGGTGTATCAGACCAGTAGAGACAACACTAATATTCTCTTGAAACAGACGAGACTTTGACAGTGATCAACTTTAATGCAGTTGCAGTTGAAAAACAACACGAATAAACAGAGAGCACAGGGAGGGAAACTTAAGTCAAGGTAGTTGCGTAAGAACTGATGTAATGTCATGTAATGTAATGCAACCAAACAGTGATGTAAAGTACGACGTTCAGCTTTTAAATGGTCTCAGTTTAATATTAATGCCTCTAAATGACCCACATAAACAAGTGAGACCATTAGCGAGAACACTGGCTGTCTCTAGAGAGTTATTGTAGTCATTCTTAATGTCTGTTACTGAGTCGGATTCGTAAAATTAAAACCATTTTTTTTCCCCCCTTTTTATTGTGGAGTGCTGAGGAAGAGCTGAGAACAGAAGCTGCTCTGTCGTCTGGAGGTTTAAAGGTGGAAATTCAGTTTTGTTCCAAAGTTTGGCTTCTAAAATCTGTCCAGAGTGAACCCTCCTCACAAACAAATCGATAAAGGATCTCTTAGCCTCAGAGCATTACCTCATCGCTGTGATTCCTGCAAAATGCTGGTTTTAAAAAGGAAGAAAAGTATTGCAAAAAATGATTTCTTTAGTTTTTCTTTGAAAAGAAAAGCACACGACGGCCAGATTAAGATCTTAACATCAACTTTAACAAGTAACATACTTTACCCTTCAGATGATGACATAATGTAGTGGATTGTAATGTAATGCAGCATAACATAATGGACCCCAAGAAGATAATGAATGGATAGATCGATAGGTTGGTGCGGCTGTGGCTCATGAGGTAGAGCGTCTTGTTATTGGAGGGTTGCTGGTTCAGTTCCCCTGAGCTGCATGTCAAAGTGTCCTTGGGCAAGATACTGAACCCCAAACTGCTCTTACTGTAAGTTGCTAAATGCCCTAAATGTAAATGTAGATGGATGGCAGCTCCAGCACTGAAGTTCCCCTTCAGTCCAAACAGCAGAAGTATGCTTTCAACTGAGGTCGGAACTATGAAGTTTAAGAAGCAGATTTCACCCTGATGGTTCAGGGGATTGAAATGGGAGTCTGAGATCAGTTTAGTGGCCACTCCACACCAGTTGGCTCTGAGTGTTAGTGATGTACTGGGAATATAAACTTTAAAGCTGCCTAGTGCCATTCCTCTGTGTCGTTTGTAGAAACTGTAGAAGAAGATCTCAGCTATATTTAAATCTAAACTGTCTGCATTATTGGCATTTAGGTGTTTTGAATCTCAATAATATAGATCCTAGTTTCAACGTAAATATTTTATATTCATCTGATGTTTTCAACAGCAACAATCAGTTACTCTAAAGTCTAATAATCCTTTATACGACCCCTGTATATTTTCGTTTTTCTACACTCATTTGTTGGACAATATTTTTTTGACATAAACCAAGCTTCCTTCATTCTGACTTCTCAGTGACCTGTGGGAAAACATCTTGAATGATCAGTTCAAAAATCTGTCTTAGATGTTTTGTATTTGACAAAACATTGTAAAATTGAGTTTAAAGAATACAAACACTGTTTCCAACAATGGACAGACAAATCAGATATCGTCTTTGGAAAAAACACAAGTAATCACATTTTCTTGGAAAGTACACACAAGTCAGTCAGGAAAGGAAAAGGAGAACAATAGGACAGAGGCATTCTGAAAGACAACAAACTTGTCCTTGCATCTGTTTTGTATCAGATGTAAGGACGAGTGTTCTCCCGAGAAGTGGCCTCAGAGAATTGTGCTTTATTTCGCTACTTAAGTAAAATAAGCTTGTCAAGTCTCGGTGAAACAACGACCTGCAAACGACCCTCAGCTTTGTGCTTTAACTGGACTCTCAGCAGGAGGGAGTCACACCTTCAGCATCAGTAATTAACACAAATGCTGTTGGCAGCATGGCGCTCTGTGCTGTACTCACTGATGAACGATGCACTGTATGTCTCCTCACTGCTCCGTCTCGTATCTCACAGGATGACAAGGTGATTTGGTGTTCCCTCTATTGTTTTTTTTTTGAAGCGACTCTTTTTCATCTTGATCTTGATGTGAATGTTGGGAGCGCTGGCTTCAACATCTTTGTGTCAGGGGCAGCAATGCATGCTGATTTATTTCATCTTTCCTTCACCTCTCGAGTGCTTTGTATGATTTCCCACTTTTCCTCTGCTGTGTAGAGCCCGTAGAGCATTTCACTCTGGATGCTTTTGTGTATCTGAGAATGTCACAGTGCAGTGGTAATACAGAAATGTACCTCTCCCCAGACTGTTTGTGTCCACTTCCTGTTTTGTCATAACCTGGCAGACCAGTTTCAAAAGCACAGCAGAAAAGAAAATGCTGATTTGAAAACAGTCAATATATCCAAATGTTAGACATAATGTTTATTAGCTTAAAGTCAGTGTATTGGTAGGTCTGCAGTGTTGACCAGCAGCCTCAACAGATCAATGCTTTTGCACAACAACAGATTCCAACAGGCAGTTTTTAATTGGTGAAGATTGTTATTCATTTTGCTGATCACAAACTGTCCCCAGAGGTCCATTTATTTCAGAGATATCTACAGAAGTTAGCATGCTAACCAGCTAGCCTGGCTCTTCCCCATAACTGCGCTATACTCAATGGTAAAGAATACTCAGTATTTATATGACCTCACAAACTGAGCTAGTCTCCCGACAATGTTAAACAACAGACAAACAGCCACTGCAATGGTGCCATACTTTCGCACTCATAGACTGATGGTCCACAATAAATAGGTGCATGCTTGAGTTTAAGTGTTGATTTAAAGTTTTAAAAAACGATCATGAAACGGCTAGGAGTGCTATTTGCAACATATGTGTTTCCGGCCAGAACCTGCAGGGACTCATCACAGACTCCCAGTTTCACCCAAGACCCCAGACCTTGGTGCGTCAAAAATTCAAAGAGAGCACTTTTGTGAGGCAAAATTAATAAATGTCCCCGACTGCAGTTTCGTAATTGTTTTCAGTGAACTTACAAATGCTAAAATGCCATTAAAATACCCACAAAAGGATTTTTTTTACTTTATAAGATCTGTGATGTGGAATCACACGTTTTGTTTTTTTCTCTGTAAATCCAGCTGATTACCGAACCATCCCACTGATGTCTCACTAATCAATAGCTAAATATCATCCTTTCAGTATGTTACAAGAGTAAAAAATGTTGAGAAATCTTAATCATCATTTTTTGATACACAAGAATGAAATAATAAAACAATGTCAAATTTTCTCAATTTGAGCGCAGCACTTCCGAAGCAACAAATTCAAATAAAAAAACAAAAAACCTCATCATGCATTATTAAAGCTGCCTAACAACACCAGAACAAGCCCAAAGCAAATATTGATTTATGCATTCAAACATTTATGAGTTCAAATGGGGCTGGGCAATAAGGACCTTGAAATAATGTCAGACAAGTATCAAAACAAGTAGAACAGTCTGGTGAGTTCAGAGAATGATGCCTCTTCACTTGTGTCATATCACCATATAACCATATCCAAAATCTAAGATACAGATTGTCACGATAACCATATGATATAGATACAGTTATTGGATCACCAAAAAGGTTTTTTTTTTTTCTGAGCCTACGGCGGATTTTCCTTGAAGATTTCAGACAAAACAAATCAAAACAAAACCTCTTTAACTGAGGTAATGATGCAGGAGAGAAACTAAACGGAACGTGTTGCACAACAACCCGCCTGATGTTCTTTGTGCACCGGTTCAGACCGTCTTGTTAAAGCACTGGCGGCTCTCTCTATTTACCCATAAATGTTTGCTCTTTGTTGATTCACGCCCGTCTGATGAAAGTCCCCTTCCTTAAATAAAGAAACCCGCGTTTTGTTGTGTTTTTCAGGAGTCTTGGTTCATTTTATTTGCTCTTATTTGAGTTTGAATGGCATTTTTCTTACCAGTTGTAGAAATCGCTCCAAAAAAGTATTTCACCTGCTCCTAATGCATGCATGAATAATGTTTTTTTTATCTTCCAAAGTGGTTGTAAGGTTCCTCAGAGCTCGGCTTCATGGCGACTGTTGATTTACTTTATTCGACTTCATGAGCTTGAGTGAAGAAGCCAAATGAAAATCCAATAAGGAGCTGATTAAATAGTGGAACCGACTAAGCAGTAGAATTCATTTTCTGCTTAATTCTGTCACAGGGGACGCGGAGTGGTTGTTTAGCCTGCGGATATCATCACACTGTGACACTCTTGAGTGTGTTATTCAGGTGTGTGTGTGTGTGTGTGTGTGTGTGTGTTTCCTCCTTCAGTATCTTTGGTTTTTCTCTGCTGCACATTGAGATATTCATGCACCGATCACTCTGCTTTTGGGAGTTCTTCTGTGTGCTTTATTCAAGGAATGAGAGAGCTAGATGTGCCCAACACTTGCAGTTACTGTATTAAAATGAAAAAAGTTATTTTCATCTTGGCTTAAGGTCAGCCTTAGTTTTAGTTCGACAAAGCCAGACTTTTGCTTTAAGTAACACTCCAGACACTTTTCACTGACCTGGCTGCTGCAGCACAGGAAGCGCACAAAGGAGAGGACGCCTAGAGAGACAAAATTGTTTAGAAGGAGCAATCAGAGGAGGTCAGTTTGTAGAAGGTGGAGAAACGAAGGATAAAGTGAAGTCAAAAGGCCAGCATGAATGGAACTGGGTAGAAAGGGTGAAAAGGAAAATGGAAATAAAAGGGTTGAAAAGGTTGTAAAGCTAGAAAGGGTCTAACTGTCGGTGCTCTGTCTCGCCTCTCAGCACTTGAAAGCGGGCCCTCTGAAGGACCCGCTGCTGGACGACCAGGGCGACTTCAACAGGATGTGCGTGGCCATGAAGAAGATCGGCCTGGACGACACAGAGAAGCTGGACCTGTTCAGGGTGGTGGCGGGCGTGCTGCACCTCGGCAACATCAACTTCGAGGAGGCTGGAAGCACGTCGGGTGAGCCTGCAGCGAGATATCTGCACAACGCATGAAAACTCACAACCCTGGCACGACGACATGTGAAGTCAAGCCAGTTTTATTCATAAAGCCCCAAATCACAATCATTATAACCTCTGTGGGCTTCACAATGTGTACAGTGAAAGACATTCTCTGCCCTCAGGCCCTCGATTAGAGACATGTGACTTGTAGCTAAATCTTGGCAAACCAGCGATGTACCACCAGAAAGGGGAATAGAGAAATAATGTTGAAAAATATACCTCAAGTATCTATTATCTCACAAAGGTAGTGACAGAAACAGGCTAAAGGTTAAAAACATCATCACAAAAACTTAGAATGGGAAACTGATCTAAGTACACAGTGCTGCAGAGAGTCCTCCTTTCTCTTCTCTTGGGCTGCCCTGAGTACAACATGCTTGCGTCTGAACAACGCTGCCAGTGAATTGAAACCTCCAGTCGACTTCAAAACATTTGATTGCACGAGTAATTAATCCCTCCTCCACCTTTTTAAAGTTTATTTATGACATTCTGTATTATTTCACACGGGCGGATCATAGACAGGCTGAGACCTTTTAAACAGTTATTGTGTTGATGAATCTCAGTGAACTCACATCCTGCCGGCTGAGGGTCTGATTCCAGTCACTGTGGATTAAATGTGAAGCTCTGGCTTTGGGGATGTTGTTAAGAACAAAAAAAGCTATTTATGAGCATCGCCTTAAACCCTAAAAATCGCTGGAGTTTTGGGAGGTTTCTGGTTGGCGGGAGGAGGAGAATTTCGTCATTAAAAAAGTTTCCTGAACGCGATGATGAACATGTCGCAGCAGATTAGCACGTGACCTCTTCACCTCTGAACTTTGTGATGTTCTCTTACTAAAACCAAACTAATGATGCCTTCGAGGTTCTTGTCAGAATGTGCATTTTACATTTTGTCGCCTGCGTTTGTGTTTTCATGTGATATACTGTGTGTGGTACAGTGTTCTGTATGCACTCACAGGCCCCATTTTTCTCTGTAGAGTACTTTTACTTTTGATATTTTAAACACATGGTCTGACACTTTTACCTCCGTTGAAGTGTCTCAGTACTGCCTTGACTCCGAGTGTGATTTGGGCTCAGAGACCACAGGTACGGTGGCGACGATAGTTCGTCATCATCTCTAACTGATGAGTTTTCAGACTCCAGCCCACAGCGCTCTGTGATTACATCAGAAACCATCCGTCTTGCCCGCTTCTCGACTCCTAAGCGGCGGCAGTTCGGTTCCTAAGAGGCAGATGCCATTTTGATCTCATCCCTCAAGTCCCCCGCACTGATTGATCGCCGTAATATTCAGCCTCCATCTCCCGTCTCCTCTCTTCAGTCTCATTGTGGTCAAAGATAAATGGTTCTGTGATATATGTGAGGGTGACCCTTTGCGCCCGCGTTTGTTTCTCCTGACAGGAATCGCACGACTCACATTTGTGAAATGATCGTCATTTCACCCGAGGGAAATGAGCTAATTAGATAATTTGTATGAATGTCTTAAAATAATCGTTCAATCAATCTTTTCAAGTCTTGTGTTCTCTACGTTTCAAGAGGCACATTACAGCGCAGTTGTCTCCGTTGCTCCACCCAATCTCACGCCTCATTTTTCACCGCCGTTCAGAAGCAAACCCTCCGGGGAGGCTCGCGTGAAAATCAACTGATCCTTTTGAACTTCGGCAGTGGAGCTCCTCAGCTCTCAGTCCCGCCTCTGTCATTTTCTCCCTCCGCGGGGAAGCCGGAGAGGCACAGCTGGGCGCCTATTAAATTGACTGGTTTGCGCAGTGGGTGGCTTTCATGGTGCGTGTTTTACAGCGAGTGAGGACTCAGGAGGCAATCATCCAGTTTCTGAGACAGGCTCGGCTTACAGTTTGCAGTTTGGATAGAGGTCTCCTGAGGGGTCGATTTAAGGGAGCTCTAAAAGAATATTTACTCGCGTTTGGGGGAGGCCAAAGGAGCTTTTCTTAGTTTGAAAAATCCTCTAAAAGTCAGACGAATATAGGCCCATTTAATTCCGATTACACAGACCAGAGACTTGGGGAATGACAATCATCCAGCAAATACAGACCTTTTATAAATGGCCACCTTCCAAGAATACAGATCTGATGGCTGGACTCATCAGAAAACACTGACCTGTGGCAGAGAATCAATCAGTGGCCAGGAGAGGACGTGATCAGAAAGAGAAGATGGAGATCCAGACAGCCCTCGATGTGGAACCCACAGAGAGTGATACGAGAGGGGGAAGATAAAGAAATATCTACACATCAGATACCAGAAAGAGAAAGCCTGCAAAGATTTCCCACGACTGCACAGACTTGTTTAGGGCTCCAGGAGGACTTAAATGACTTGCTTGACACGATCTTACGTTTCTCTTTATTTCATGCAGTTGATTTAGGGGGCCCCAAGTGTAACCTGTTGAGTAGGGGTTTTGGGATCTTCCTGTCGAGCACCTGTCATCTGAAGGTGTGAGGCTATTCAGGTTTTGTCTTGAATGTTATGTTATGCTTCGTCTGCTTCTCGCTTCTCTGTCTCAGAGACACCACCTTTAGAACCTGAATATTTCCCTTAAATGTGGCATCAAAAAACATTGAATTGAATCATGCTGAAATTGAATGAAGCGGGATGAAATTGGAAGCCATGAGTTTGTGTTTGCTGGGATTTACTGCTGGAAGACATTGAATCCCCCCCCTCCGGTTGGGTTTAAGTATCTCAGGGTCTTGTTCACGAGTGTCTGGTAAATTGGAGCGTGAGATGGACAGGCGGTTTGTTGCAGCGTCAGTGGGTGCCGCGGGCGTCGGACCCGCCACAGTGAAGAGGGATTTGATTAATTTGATTTAGCAGTCCTTTAACCTCAACCCCTCATATGATCATGATGCTCTGGGTAGTGACTGAAAAAATGAGATTATGGATACAAGTGGACAAAAATGGGTTTCCTCTGTAGGGTGGCTGGGCTCAGCCTCAGAGATAAGGGTGCTGCTCTCTTGCATCAAAGCAAGGCAGCTGAGGTTGTTTGGACGACTGATCGGGATCCTCCTGAGCGCCTCCCCTGTGGAGGTTTTCCAGGCATGACAAACTTGGAGGAGACCCTGAGGCGGATGCTGAACCTGCATCTCATCTGGCCTGGGAATGCCTCAGGAAAATGATTGTGATAGGGGGATAAGGACCTCTGGACTACCTTGTTCAGACTGCTGCCACCATGATGCGACCCCTGATAAGCAGGAGAAAATGAAAATGTGGATGCAGGTTATGAAAGCTTTTCCTTAAGAAGCTATATGTGGCCTATTCAAGTGGCTACCCACAGGCCACATCTGGCCCAGAAGCAACCTCTGAGTATGTGTTCTTTTTTGCAATGAGTGCATTGCTGTATAGAATACTGCACTATAGAACTGCACTGAGGATCACCAAACCCCCCAGAGGAATAGAATTATTTGTTTACTGTTTCTTACTGCATTCATTTGTGTTTGTCATTGCCAAAACTGCAGCTTTTTAACCGGCTGCTCAAAAGCATCTGGCACATTTTGGTTTTAAAATGTGGGCCAATTGAATGACCCTGGGTTAAATGTTTAATTTGAAAGCCAGATTTGTCCTCAGAGTTGCGTGAAGTACATCACTGTGTATATCAACTAGATCCAACTCCACTTGTAGCCCTTGAATCGCTATTGAGCGAGCGATCAAACCAAAGTCATCATGAGTTTTTTGTCTGCACAGTCGTATCAAGCAGAAATTATTCTAGGCGTGTGCATCGGCTTATACGCATTCAGCCTCACATGCTCTGTTTTGTATGTCTGCAAGCTTCAGGATCTGACAAGAATTTCTACTCTGTGTTCAGTCTGTTTGAGTGAAGCTTTTCTGCACAGCATGTTTACTGATGGGTCTGGCAGGTGTGAACATATTTTGAAAAAAAGAATCTCACTTTTAGGGGAAAAAGAAGAACACTTTCTGCCCCCGGAACTTGTCCAGAGGCATCGTCTGGCTCAGCAGAATATTTCATGACAGCTCAGTTCTTATTCCAACGTTCTGAACAGATTAATTGGCAGTTTCATCTCTGTACGTGATCTGTGCATTGCAGCATTTTGGACATTATACACATCTGAACATCCACTCAGCAAAGTCACGGCTGCGGAGGCGAAGCTTGGCCTGAAAGCACTCGGCCAAGTTCAGCCCGTAAATCACTGGACCTTTGGCGCCTGGAGGAGATTCTGGCAGTCAGAAGTCAATTCTGCTCAGGACTCGACTTATTTCAAAATAAACAGGGAGATCTATCAGAGGAGGCTGCAAATAATGAAGCCTAATTAACCAGGAGTTAGGTTTGAGTCCTTGGCTCAGATCTAATATGCACCTTGAGCATTTCCTTCAGGGGCTTCCTCAGTCCAGACATTGATTTGATATTAGCTCACTTAGCTTTCAGGAGGTATTGATTGTTCTCATTGATCAGAGAAGTAGCTCCAGTGCTGTGAAGAGTTGTCACCCACCAGCACATGGGTTTACAGACACTTCATGTACGTATTGATCCAAAGTTCACAGATGCACTCTGATAGTGTCTGGGAATACATAGTTATCATTACTTACCTTGAGCCACAGATGGCCCAAATTCAAAATCAATCTAATTAGTTTAAGCTGTTTCTTCTTTTTTTCTCTTCAAATCTCCAACAATGGAAATTTTTCTTCAACTTACACTTTATATCTCATATCTCAAAAGAAAATGTGTAGATTCTTTTAAAGATTTGTATCTTTAATCGGAGCTGAGACAACAAAAAGAGCTGTCAGGAAGTATTCTTATCCTTTCAATCAATATGGAAAATAATCATTAGCTGCAGCCATTGATCATATTAAAAGAGGACCAAGCCTCTGCATCTAAAAAGTGAATGCAATGCCTCAGTGCCTCAAATGTGCATTCTGTGTATTAGCCAGCAGCGGGCGACTCCTGTTTTAAAAAAGGACTTCCAGTGTTATCCTGTCTTCTGAGAAAATTACCTCCTCTCTTGATTTATGACCTGGGTAAACAGTTTCCTAATGAGAAAATGAATGAGATTTTCATTTTGTAAATGATGGTCTCATTTAGTAAAATCAACCAAAAATAGGGTATAATTTTTAAAAATCACGTCGGACTGTCCAAAAGAACAGAAAAGAACTCCATAAATTGCCACAACATCTACATTCATCAACCGCTGATAATTAGCGCAACAAATCGTCAGTTTGAAAAGTATATGAAATGTATAAATAAAACTGCAGCAGTTGCAGAGGATTTGTTCACTGGGGAAACAGCATGTCTCAGTCCTCGGTATTAGCTTGAATCTTTAAAAACGGTCGTCCTGCAAACCAGTGAGTGACGTCATGTAGGGTAAAGACTTGATTGCAGCCCAAGGACAAGGTTAACAAGCTCTTGATTGTACGTTTAATGAGCCTTCGCTTTTGCGACGTCAAGTCCTATCACCCTTAACTCCCCCCATCAGCTGCCCCAGCCCTCCGGATGACACGTCGCACCTCCGTTAGAAAAACCCTCTCCTTCCCCTTCTCCGTCTGAGCAGAGTTCCCTGTGTGTCAGCTCCTCTCTCTTCCACTCTCAGCCCACCCGGTTTCTTCTGGCCCTTTGTTCATTCCTCCGCGGACCTGCGCGGTTCACAGCTCGTGGGCGTCACTCTCACTCTCCCCATACATAATGAGCGCTGTGTGTTGCCCTCACCTTCAAGTAGGGCCCACGTAGGCCCTTGCTTGTCAGTTTGTCATCATGGAGGTGCGCGTTGTTGCAGGAATGCGTGGGATTTTAAAAGATTACTTCATTCATATTTTACACCCACTTAATCCTTCAGCGAGTCGAGAGACGAGGTTGGCCCCATCGCAGAGCAGGGAGAGAGAGAGACGAGCCGGTGAGGTCAGCCCCTTCATACAGTGACGTACTTGACATATATGTTCATGGTACGTGTGTGTTGAAGGAAGCTGTGATGAGAATATCAATTCCACCATCAAAGGGCAGGAATGAAAGTCGAAGCCCTTGGTGTGAACTGAACATCCGATGACATCAGCTCATTTACAGCAAATCCCAGAAGGCATTTGACGACTTTGTTAAAAACATAACTCTTTACGAAGGCTGATGGTTGACGATCAGCATCGATGAATTGTATGGGGGCCGACACGGCAGCGCTGGCACGGCTGTTTATGTGCGTTTATGACTACGTTCCGGAGCTGTGATTGATGTGGATGATGGAGTCACTGCTTTTGGGACATTTTTGGAAGCGTCGGATCTTTCTAGCAAAGACAACATTTGAGTTCCTGAAAGTTATGTATGACCTTCACTAGAGGAGCTGACAGATGCTTCAGTCGCGCTGCTTCTACTTTATCTTTGACAAATATGACGTACAGTGTGTACGTGTGGATTCAGCAGTAAACCTTTCCACCCATCCATCTCTCCATGTCAGGAGTTTGGAAGTTTTTGCTAACTGTAAACATTCTTATACCTTCAGTTTAAAAAAACAAAAAAACAAAAAAAACAAACAGTTGTGATAGAGTTTACTGTGTCATTTATTTGAAGGAGGATGTTTGAAGTAAGTTTTCTTGCTTCCATTTGATTCCATCGCCGTTAAAAGTTGTGCTTTATGGCTTTGACACCTTCAGGTGAAGAATCCTTCTTTGTGTCACTTCATGCTGTCTAGTGTTTGCATTTCTGTGAGGTTGTTTAAGGTTGTTGCTGCTTATGTCTTTTATATATATATATATATTTTTTTATTTTGACTGCTTTAAGTCTTATTTTTATGAAACTTTTGCTCTTTTGGAGCTCATTGTGACCTTGTTCTGTCAAATATGCATCACTTAAGAACCGTACTTCAGAGAACCCTTTTTCTTTGTATGTAAACTCTTTCTAAAGGGGCTGCATTGATAAAGTCATCATTAGTTACTATTATGATTACTTACTTGGAGCCTGGGCATTGCATTTTCATTCATACAATGCCATAAATTGAAACATGAAACCAGACATTTTATTAGATTTTGGTGGATTTGTAGTTTACTGTGAATAGTTTTGGAAAAATGTGTGACTATTTTTGTGATTGGCTAAATAAAAGGTGTATTTCTCTTCTACTTCGAAGGTAGAAGTGGTGAAGTTTTGACAGCTGTATAGCAGTCTGCCACAATGTTATATTTTTTATTTTGTTTTATTTTATATTTAGGTAATTCCTGTATGTATACATATTGTATGAGCATTGCTGAGAGGCATCTAAGAACAAGAATTTAATTTCCAATCATTTACTTTCCTAGATTACCCAGAAACCCTCAGCCAGTCAAAGATGTACTGAAACACAGCTTACTTAATCAGTTTCTTGAGAGTTTTTGGGCTTATCTGAGTGTCTAAGCTGAAGCGAACCTCGTGGTTATATTAATGTAATGTAGTCAAAAATAAGTGAGTGTTTGATTCTATCACCCAGCCCGTCCTTCAGTAAAGATGGATTACAAGCTTCAGGTCACTTCAGTCGAGCGTGAGAATACCGGACCCCACCGCTACTTCGAAAACGACCTTATAGAAAGATGATTGATAAAAAAATGTAGATACAATCGAATAGTTGTTATGAAAACATCCAGACCAGAATTGGCTTCCAAGGTCTCATTTCATGAAAATTTAAGGAAATATTTGAGATATGCAGCTCTTTAATCAGCTCTTGGATCTCCTGGCCCATCCTTTAGGTGGAAGGCACCTTGCCTTAACCTCACCTTGCCTTTTTTTTTTTTTTTTTTTTACCTGAGGTTGACGTTTGCCCTCCTCCTTGTCTTCCAGGAGGCTGCACCATCAAGAACCAGTCGAGTCAGACGCTGGAGCACTGTGCCGAGCTGCTGGGCCTGGAGGAGGACGACCTGAGGGTCAGCCTCACCACCAGAGTCATGCTCACGACAGCAGGGGGCGTCAAAGGAACAGTCATCAAGTAAGAGGCCTATATATATACACACACACACACACACACACACACAGGAACGCATAAAGATTTTAATAGGAACCACCTCAGTTTTTAAGAGAAGGTCAAATTGTAGCTGCTTGGAAATGATTTAGCCTTTTTTACTGTGTTGTTTTGTTGGTTGTATGCTGTCTACCTTTATGTCCTGGATTAAATCTCGGAATTGTTCACATTCTTGACATTTTTTAAAGATGTGTATGATTCAGGGGCCTCGTTCCAATAATGTCAAATAAGTTACAGTTAAAAAAAAATATATGTCAGCACAGACTTACAAATAAAAAACATTCTGAAACACTCTGATGGTGCCAAAGACCAGTAAATCACTTTAGTAACTGATTGAAATACCTTTTAAAAAACCTCACATATTAGATTTCTTTGGATCATTTGACTGTTGCTAACTTTTCCATTAGCTATTAGCTCAGTTAGCCATGCAGTGAGAGGTATTATGAGACAGGGTGGGTCTGTGTAAGCTGGTTGGCATACCAACTTCTGTAAGTATCTCTGCCATTACAAAAAGTGGACATTGCAGTTCTACGTCAACTGGGAAAACTCAATGTTCTGAGAAAGTCTGTGTGACAGGATTTGAAAACTACAGAGTGGACTGCTAAATGGACCTTGTCAAAGCAGTGGTTTGTCCGACTCTAGCTGTACTGGACCAGAAACAACAGGTTTCGAGAAATATTCTAAAAGAATAATAGAATTTTTGTTCTCCTGTAAAACATCTCCCGACCCTTCACACTGTAGAGGAGCCCCGACCCTCAGGCTGTGTTAATGTGGTCTAACGGCACACAAACGCATTGAGTTATTAGCATGCAGCAGTAGAGCAGATGGTTGATGTGTTGCCTATCTTGTTATCACCTTCCGGAGAGAGGCTCCCTCCGTCCAGCTGACACCAGAGTATACAGAGAAGCTAAGCGAGGCTCAGAGGAGCGGCTGCAGAGCTGGTCAGAGGTCTGACGGAGCTCCAGCTGCTCGTCTTATTGTCCACTGAAACATAAACAACCAGATCAGGTTCCAGTGTTTTTGCCAAGAGTTATTAAGTGGTCCGCCATCTGGCCTTTCAGTGAAGCGTCTGGCTGCTGAAATGAGTTTGATTTTGAAAAGTTCACTGAGGGCACTGAGTGCTACTGGAAGGTTGCTGCTCACGTACATAGTGTATAGTGTTTGTGTAACTATTTCTGCACCAGTAAATTGATTTCCTACATCTCCCAGAAGGCTTGTTGTTAGACGACGGTCTAAACCCGTCTCACGTATTAATGGGTGAACAATTGCTTGGTGAATTCAGCCTCACAATAACAGGAAGAGCCAACAACAAATGATCAAAAAGAAACGTGGCTTTGAACACTTGGCCGCCACAAACCAGTTATCACTGTGGTAACTTTTCTGACACATCCTGCTTATAACTCAGAGCATCAGAAAGATCATGGGGCCCCTCGCTCTCAACACGAAGGCTTTGAGGCTTTGAGACGTCTCAGTTCGTCATCCGTGCTCCAGCATAAAATTCTAATTTAGTTTACTTATTCAACTCTGAATTTCAAGTCTTCAAGTCTGAATCGGACCTCTCTGGTTGTCTTGTTTGCTTCTGTAGATCATATAGAGGCATCAGTATTAAATTAAACTTGTTTTACATTTAAGTTGGGATGGCATTTAAAAGAATTTTGGTTTGACAGATGAGGGACTACGCAGTGAGGAAGTAAACTAAAATGTTGGATTTGTCTTGCTTGTAAGAATGGTTCTCAAACTGTCTTGATTCAGCAGGGATTTCCGGTTTCGCAGGATGATCTGTGAATCTTAAAGTTTAGTCTCAAGTCAGGCCATTTGTCGGCCGTATTTGTGATGAGCTTTCATTTTGAGCAAAACTTTTCGATGTGTACTTGTGGTTGAACACATTTTTCACTCATTTTCTACATTCCTCACTAGGCTCCCCATTCATTTGATGCAATTTTACGGGACATCACACATTAATCAACATTTCTGTCATTGTGCAACTGTGAGCAGGCTCGCTAATTTTTAACTGTAGGCCTTCGCCGGGATGTTTTGAAATGTATAGATGCATGCAATCGAAATAGCGAAGATAACGATAAGCTATCTTGAAAGAAACTGCAAAAAGAAGAATAGTAATTCTCAAGATGATGTCGACTGTCCTTTCATCAGCAACAAGCACTATTACACATCCTTCATGCAGACATTGAATAGTCTGTACAAACTGGTTAATATCTTTCAGTGACTGCCATGTCTGTGCAGAACTTTTTCAAAAAGGTGGTTTAAACGTGTTATGATTCTGTGATACTTCAACTCCAAACTTTTGGAAATGTGACACCATGTTGTCGTCCTGGGAAATAAGCAGTTTTGAACAGAGCTGCTTGATAGACTTCATCCTCTGAATCCAGTGGAAAAGAAAAGCACCCATTCTTTTACGTTATCTCCCTTTATTTCTTTAGTTTAGATTTCACTATGAACATCCATATAACTTCACATTATCCCTTGTGATCTTGGCAGTGTTCTGAAGTCACAGAACGATTAAAATCTAAAACCTAAAATCTAAAAACATTACAATTAGTTAGTTTCCAGTATAGCTTTGGGTCACTTTAGCTGTTTTCTCCCCCCTCAGCGCCTCTGAAAATAAGGGAATTCCTATTTACTTACTCTTTACTGAAGGTGACCTTTATGGTTTGCTGCAGCTTGAAATGGATCGCAAAACACGCTGACAGAAAATAACCTTCTCTAATATTATTAATGGCTCCTATTTAGAATACAAGGGTGAATAAAAGCAAGATTTATTCAGGCAGGAGTAAGTGCGGCGCTGTAAACCTGGTGGTTTGTCTCATGTTGGCTGCTTCATGAATATCAACTGTGTCTGAAGATATGTACATTCAAGATGTGTTTTATGTAAGATTTATGTCCTTCATATCTATTCATATAGACCACTGCATTCAGGATGGGATGCCTTGCTCAAAGCAGCTCCGTTTAAAGAGGCATTATTTCAGTCTTACTTGGACATTGGAGGTGTATAAAAACACACTAAGGCACAATCTGGTTTCTCTAAAGCTTGTTTTCGTACATTGAAATTCTCTCCACTTACTGATAGCGCCACATGCTGAAGTGTGAGAGGCCTAATTTGCATGCACAGTGCTAAATTAAAAGTGACAGTTAGCGTGTTGGCGCACATATGGCGCCCCTCTCCTACTGCAGAAGTTATCACGTGTTTGTTTGAAGGAGATGGTACTCAGATTTGTATTTTTCCATGGTTACCTCACATCCTGCTATGTTGTGAGTTTTGAGAGTTCTATTTCAGCTGGTTAACTTGGTTTCTTGATACATTTAGGTTTGTCTGTAGATTGCTTGTTTGCAGCAGTAACAGACCTGCAGTTTTCCGGTCCAGTTTGCATCATTTACAGGCAGATGTGCGCCGTCAGTGTGCTTTCAAGTGAGTGCCTGTCAGATCATTTAAAGTCTGGATTGTGCTCGCTTTAGATTAGGACATACCTCCCTGTGCTCTTCACTATTGCAATGCAACCACTAGAGGGTGCTGTTCAGTGATAAATCGGTTTTGCACGGTCCTCCGCTTTTCCTTTGCCACTTTTCACTCTCTTTCTGAAGTACTGTCATACTAATGTTTCGGTCTTCTCGCCAACTCGCTTAAGCTCACCTCAAACAGTTCTGTTTTTTGTGAAACTTCTTCCTCTTCTGCTCTGGTCATGTCGCGATTTAACGACTGGCTCCACTGTTACACTGCCCCCCATGACAACTGGGGGTACTGCTATGTTAGTCTGTATCTGGAAGCTTTCAGGGAACCAGTAGAAGTATGAAAGAGTTAAACACAGAGTCCAGACAGAAGGCTCCATCTGGATCTGTTCATAACGTGGGCATAAATGAGCCTTAACAGCATCGAACATCGCTCCCCAAAAAACATTTCTGATGTTGGAATTAGAGGGAATGCATAAACACATATTCCCTCCTACCTGGCGTGCTTTTTATCCATCTGGATTGTTTTATTGTGATGACGTGAACAAGTAGGGTGACACCTGTTTAACACCCTTTGTTTTCCCTCAGACCACAATCGCAGTGCTGATCACTTTGGTCCAAACTTAGATAACTCAAAAATGATTGTATGAATTGACAGTAATAAAAACATTCATGATGCCTCGATGGTGTTTCCTTCTGTTTTTGGTGTCCTTTTGCTCTAGCCCCTCCATCAGGTTAAAATGTTTTTTTTTTAGTAAAATATCACCAACTACAATATGAATTTCCATCAAAATTTCCGTGAACATTTTTCAGAGAATTCATATTTCCCTGGAATGAATCGTGATAACTTTGAAGATACTAAGCGAGCATCTGCAAATCTAATCACATTCGTATCTTCCCTCAAACATATTTTGTATGGAGTGTGTGGCGGCATGGTGGGTATGTTTAACCACTAAAGTGAGATGGAAAACTTGGGAGACTTTACACCTGCTTAACATAGTTAGTATTCAGCTTCTTAGAGTTGCTTTCATGATTTAAACATTTTCCACCATTTTGTTGAGTGACTGTAACTGAAGGATCATGAATAAAACGTGAAAGTGAAAAGCGTTGACTTCTGTGAATGGATTAACGCGTGACTTGGTGACAGATAAAGACCTGAACAATCTTGAGGGCAAGAAGCCGAGCTTCTACAACCAGACAGGCCGCCCGGGCCATTCACAGCTTTACCAATTGGCTCTGGCTTAACAAGATAAATGTGAGCCTGCGGAGAGTCACGGAGGAAGAGGAGGAGGAGGAGTTGGGCTGAGTATTATACCATTTTAATGGCTCAGCGCTCCACGCCAAAGGGGAGCTTCAGGTATTAGAAAGCACCTCTGGCTCAGAGCTGGAGTGAACAGATACCTAATCAAACCCCTCCGACAGACCACGCTGCTCGTTCACGGAGGTTCAGTGCAGCTACTGAGTTAATCCTTCCAGCGATGAGGAAGATGAGACTGGAAGCTGCATACCAAGAGCCGGTCGACTGAAAAGTGATGCGACACTCGTATCCCGGCTGTTAACTGAGTTTAGTTTGTCCAGCATGAGCAGGTGAAGTGAGAACACCTCTAAGAAAAAGAGAAATTCAACATTTACCCACAATCAATATAAAAACAGACTGTCATATGAATAATAAAAATGACATGAATGTGTATAATCCTTAATATCTCTTGTGGTGAAGGACTATCTGTGGTTGAATCCTTTTCAAAGTTACATCTGCAGATTAATACGTCTGATCAAACCTGAAGCCAGTTAAATTAGGTACACCTCTCTGACCTGTGATCCTCTCTGGCGCCAAGTGAGGCATAGAAGTTCAAATATTTTTTAGCTTTCTCCATTTGTGTTTTGTCAAAAACACACTTTAACAAGGCAGTTTGAAGCAGCCGCTCCTGTAGAGACGAGTCTCTGTGATCAGGAACTTATTTTAGTTACATGACGCCCCCTAATTGTAAGTCACTTTCGACAGGTAGACGATCTTTACACATCCTTTAGTGTGTTATGTTCACAAACTTTCCTTGTCTTGTTGGCGATCAGGACCAAAGTAACAGCTTACAGTATACTGAAAATGTTTCCAAGGAAACACTCGAGACAAACAGTCAGATATAGACATGTACAGACAGACAGAGTGACAGCCCCCTCGAGCCAAGTCCCCCGTCTGCATTCAGCCTGAACCCAGTCGCTCTGAAGCCTGCGATTGTTTAGCTGGCAGCTCGGCCCCACACACACACACACACACACACACACACACACACACACACACACACACACACACACACACACACACACACACACACACACACACACACATCTGAATGCCAAGCCACTCGCTTCAATTTCAAACCTCCCACGCTAATGTTTATTTCTCCTCTTTTATCTGTGCAGAGAGGAGCTGGCTAGATGAATTAAAAGCTGCTTCCTGTCTTTGTCTGTGTCTCTGAGTGTCAGTCGACGCTGCCCTGCCTGTCAGTTACACTCCCCACAAATGGACATGCGTCTGACAGCTCCCGGTGACACTCCATCCCCTCGGCTTTAGGCATTTATTCAGCTTCTTCTCCCAGATTAAATGTTTAACACCTGCACATCACCATCACAATTTGGTGTAATTGCTGAAAACAAACAAAATCAATCCAGAGAGGACTGTCTGTCTGTTTCAGCATCTATGATGTAAATAGAAGCCAAGATATAAAAGTCAACAAGTGTCTTTTTTTTTTTTTAAACCCGAAGGGGGCGCCGTTCTTCTAGAGCAAGCGATGCTAAAGCTTTCAGAGTCTATGCTGGCGGCAGATGGTGAAGGGAATGAAAAGCTGATGGGGAAAAATCACTTCCAACATGTTTATTCTCTCCATTAAAGCCAAAGAGAGAAAACCTTTAGACTGAGAAAGCAAAAGATCCTCTTTGCACAAGGAGGCGGCAGACTTTCTGGTGACGGCAGATGGTTGGGGGGATGGAAAGAAATGGTTTCCAACATGTTCATCCCCTTCAGCGAGGAGGAGGACTGACGGGAAGCAGCACAATAAAACTTGTTTGATGGGAAATTCCTTTTTTAATATGCAAACAAAAGAGCTGTGCGGCCAGTTGAGCTTGTTGAAGTGCAAACACATTCACATTTCAAATTTGAAGGAATAGTTAGATGACCATGTAACTCGCTGCCTCCTGAATCATCTCAACAGACAGAATTTTGATTCAGCAACTGCACGACCAAAATTTGTCTCCAGATTCACTGTTGTTGGATTGATTTGGGCAAGTTTGACGACAGCGTGTTTCCACATTGAGGCGAAGACTATTGGGAGCCCGGTGAGTGATGAGCTCATTCATTCAGCGGCAATAAGGGTTCAAGCGGAGACAGCTATCAATCATCTGTCGGACAGGCTTCTTTTAAACCATGTCTGTCGCAGACAAATGATCCTCTTTAAAACACAGTGAGGGAAGCGGAAACCATTGGCTGGCTTTGCCCCGCTAACTCCCTGAGAAATGACACTGTAATCATATACAGTTTAAGACTGAGGAAGCTGAATATTAGAAAATACTGACCAAAAAGTTTTGCTCCTGTTGGTCCTGTGTGCATGATTTACTGGGTTTAAGGAGAATCTATCGGCACTAATGGAATATAATGTCCATAAATGTATTTCCTTAGTCTTGCCTTGTGTTTTTGTTACCTTAGAATGAACCTTTTGTATCTGCTCTGAGAGTCCTCCATGTTTTTTCCGAACACTGGAACTGGAGAGGAACATTTCATGTTCGTTGTGGCAACGAGGGGTCTGCAGCTGGTTACAGTCTGCACCCTCATTGCTAGACATCACTAAATCCTGCACACCGGGCCTTGTATGAAGTAAGACGCTAGATGAAGTTGGCCTAGCTTAGCACAAGCTGACTTGGGAGCAGTCGCACACTATTTTAAGAAGGTTTGTGCAGAAACGTTGTCTGGTCTGCGGGCACTGTAGCATGACATGACAAGAGAAACCTCTTGCCTGCTGTTTGGGTTCAAGTCCGCAGTTTGAACAACTCTAGCTGAACATGTACGTCAAGATTGGCATGTTTATGACACCTTTTCTCTGCAATACGTACATTGGCTACTGCAGTCATAGAAAGGCTTTGATAAACTCTATTCCATCACTTTCACTTATGTCACTTTTGCAAGTAAGAAACTAAATTTATTTATTTTTTTAACTTGAATCACTTTAATTGGCAGTACACTCACTGTTGAACCCTGTACAGTTAAACTAGTGAAACAGTTCTGGCAGCTGGGATTTCACTTCATTCCCGTGTGCATTTTTGGACATTATATTCTGTTCATCCTCTTAAATTCTTGTTTACATTTTCTTTTTCATTCTACCGGGAGGGTTGCTGAAAAAAATGAGCGGAACTCTAAAACCCTACATGATGTGCCTCTGCAGCCTCGCTTTACACGTGTGTGTGTGTGTGTGTGTGTGTGTGTGTGTGTGTGAGCCACCCTGCTTGCATGGGCACTAAACGAAAAGCAAGATGTCTCACCATGCACATGCACAGGATCTGTGTTCATTCTGTAACAGGCTGATTTTGTCCTGGACCATTTTTCTGCCCTTCTGATAGCAAACCTCGTTATTACATTATAGATATCTGAGGTTTAACACATATAATGACTCCAGTGACCAATCTCTGTGGCTGAAGTTTCTGTAGCCTCCTTCTTTTTTTAGTTTTGTTTCTATATCTACTGAGTCATCCCAATATCCCAAACTGACTACAAATTAAAAAAAAACACAGTATTTCCCGATTGAATTTCTCCCACGCAGTCGCCACCAGACCAGCAGCGTCCAGAGCAGCAGATGTTAAAGCTTCTCCAAAGTGGATGAAGGTTGAGTCAGTGTTGTGTTAAAGTGAGAAGCGAGCGGTGACACAGTCATATCCGTCCAGTTTTTATTTACAGAAAAATGTCATTATTGCTGTGAGAAGAAGAAAAGTCGATAGAAATGAGACCAGTAGGTGACTTTAAGGGATGCTGCCGGTTGGACCTCTGCCAGCTGGCTGCATCACCCGCGCTGGCTATTTACTTGTCTGGGTTATGTAAGCGAGAGTGCAGACGGCTCCATGTGTCGGGCTGAGAAAGGCAGATAGAAGGCGAGAGAGAGAGCGTGGGAGGAAGATCAGATTAAGAGAGAAAATTAAAATAAGATATTTGTGTTTTTGTTTCCTTTAATTTTTAGAAATTAGTTTCTGCTCTATATATTATTGGGTAACAGCAATTGAATGATGTGCCTGAGTGAGAGTGTTGCGTGTTTTCGTGCAAGTAAACATGTTGTGTGATATAATTATGTAATCGGATTTCTTAAAGTAACCCAGTTCCTTTGTGTGCTTGTTAACACCCTTATTGAAGGAGAATGGAGGCGGAGGGAGAGGAGAGGAGAAAGACTTCATGGGGAAATAAGATGGAGGGGTATAAGAGAGAGCTGGTTTATGTACTGATCCCCAGATTTGATCATTCGTTCAAATCTTAAATATTTAATGATAACGATGATGGCGTTTTCTCAGATTTTATTCTTGAATTTCAATGTCTTTTTACTTCACAAGCCAGCAGCTATCATAAACTTTACAGTATATTCTGCTCATCCTCACTGATAATACAATTTTTGCTTCCATGATAAAACTCGATATCTTCAATGTGGATATTTTACTCATTGTTCACCCCAACCCAACTTTTAGTAACACGAAAATGCAAAAAATAAAAATAAAAAAATTATGTTCTAGTGAGACCCAAACAGTGGACACTGGCACTTGCCTGCCCCAAATGTTAAAATTGGAGAAGTGTAGACTAGAATATTGTATGATTGTGTTAAGATATCAAACATCCATCTCCATGAACAGGCATCCTTGTAACTTTGGTACAAATGTCAAGCTTGAATGTATCTGTGGTTTGCAGAAAGTTGAGGGCTAACATTAGATCCTGGGCAGAGATAACACAGTATAATCGTACTAATAAAAATGATTGTGAAATGAATAGTTATTTCTTACATACCAATTCAATATTATGTCTCTCACTGGACACTTCTTTTAGGTAATTAATCTAATTGAATCAGGACATTTTGCCTACTTGTTCTGTTCAGCTTATCACAGCTGCCATTAAAATCTGCAGACTCACTTTGTTGTGCTGCAGATTTCCATATACTGGCTGCCACACAAACAAAACTGTGCTCATTATTCAGCAGGTCTCTAAATGAATGGAAAGTGTCTGAACACTCACGTCAGGTCGTCGTGACTCACGCTCAGAGAACATAACTAAGATCTCACAGTTCTGACTAATCCAAACAAACAACCGATGAAGCACTTAAACCTGAGTCGCTTGATTACGAGTCAATGAAACGACTCGGCACCGCTGGCGCCTTTCAGAACCCTTTCAGGATAAATGAGTCTCTGCTGTGAAGAAGTCAGACGACACTTCAGTCAACAAGGTCATTTATTTTCCTGCAAAGTCGCACAGTTTTTATTTTATTAACAGCAGACTAACTTGAGCTCTCGCTGTCGGGCCGTGGCAGCGTCCACGAGCGGAATTTTAATGGCAGCTAATAACGAACACTGGGAGAACCTGCTGCTTCACACAGTCCGACTGTTTGACCAGTTGTAGTTTGGGTGTCACGGCTCACAGCTGATCCGGCTGATTTCACTCCAGCGTCGACAGTCGGTAGATATAGAGTCAAACATGGGGGGTGAAAGATTGAAGGAACACACCGACAGCGTATCCGGAGGCATTTCCAAGAGCCAAGAGAGTGAAATGAGAATATTAACTCGAAAATGAAGAGGAAGAAGAAAGTGCAAGAAAAAGATGATCGGAGGAAAGAGTGAGCATCGGATTATGTTAAAGATAAGCGACAGAAAGATGGGAAAAGACACACACAGCACTTACACGCAGACATCTAACGTGAGTGTAATTTCAACGCAGCGAGCGACGGAGGGAAAGACCGAGTGGGAGGGCAAGGAGAAAATGGCAGATGCCAATCACGGAGACCCCGCCCGGTGAGGTCGTCAGGTAACAGCTTGTGAGAGTCGACGGGGTTTTAGTCCATCAACCTGGCAGAAACTTCTGGGGCCTATACATCCATCTCAGTTTCACCCAATACTTCTCTAACCTCAATTAATTCACGTGTTTCTATCGGACTTGTACCATTGCTGAATGTCGATCTATCATTGTCAGACTAAGTGTGCTCTAAGCCGGCGAGCACGGACCCCTTCAAGTGTTAGCAAGATGAATCTGAGGGATCTGAGTTAATTAAATGTATAGACCTCTAACAAGGAAGAAAAAAAAAATCAATCTTCAGTTAAACACATGCGCTCTGTAGCTGAAGTGAAAATGATAGATTCCCAATCAGCCCTCCGATCCATCTGTGCTTCAAACTTTGAAAACTTTGAATTTGTTTGCCCCTTAAAAGAACAACTCACTCTTGCTTCCCTGTTTTAAAACTCATTATCTATTCAACCCATTCTCAGCCGAAAGTCAGGTGAAGTTTCGTAGTCCACAAAACATTTCTGGAGCTTCACAGCAAAACAGCGTTACAACATTCTCCTGAACAACTGGAGTAGCTGGGGACGAAAAATAACTGAAAAAAACCAAAAACAAATCCAAGTCTCCAGGAGTGCTGACATCCCCAAACTGATCGAGCATTTTAACAAGTGACTGTTACTTGTTACTGAGTATTTCTGCACAGGGGTCGCGACTTTTACTTGAGCACAAGATCTGAGTACTTTGTCCACCTCTGCAGGCAGTGATGCAAATCTGTGATTTCTGCAGTTTAATCTCCTGCTATGGTGATGTTGGATTTATAGCATGTTTGGATCAATGTGATGAATTACCTGCTTTACATATGGATTAAAAATGCAATGAAAATGAACAGGTAATGAAATGAACCAGACATAATTAAAATTGTTTTTCTTGTCACATTAATATTTAACGGACTCAGTCTCAGTCGATGTCTGACTGGTAACCAGTTCAGGGGAGATGTGGTCCCTCTTCTGTCCTTCCGGCTCCTCCAGTTAGCATGCTCGCAGTGTGAAGCCTTCCCCTGAAAACGTCTCATGGCTTTTCTTAAAAATGTAACAGTTTCAGCTTTAAAACTTTAATGGAAACCCAGATGCACACGCAAACAGCAAACAGAATCAAGCTAATGCACATCGAAACCACTTAAGCTCCCAGTCATGTGGATAGCAATGCTAACTACTGAATGCGTTGGGTTTAAAACGGTGAAAACCCTAACCCCTAACTCGCTGAGTAATTTGATATGTATAAATTAAGACTTTCTTTTTTTTTTTTTACTCTTTGGTTTATTATATTCATGATGTCCAAAAAGCTGAATCCCGGAGCTCTGTCACAAAACTGAGATACAAAAAGTGCTCCGGCAGCCGGACAAAGTAACGGCCGCGGCACGGACCTCTAACACCTGACTGCGCTTCAACACTCCCACGGCTGCTCACCTTCACCCCTGCCCTCTCTCCGCCACCTGCCATGTTTAATTCATGCCGCCGGCTCCTCGGAGCTGCTGCGCGGCAGCCAGAGGTTTTAATACTGCGGTGAGGCCCTCTCATTTAAAAAAACCAAGAGGTCTAAATGCCAGGGCAGCGTAATGTCAGAACACTAATCGTACAAGTAGTCTAATATGTATTCCCCATGAGCCTCTGCAGCGTGGATGATTTTCTCTCTCTCCCTCTGTAATCACTGGTGTCGCTTCCTGTAGAAACGTTGTGGCGATGCCTGCTGGCCTGCAGCTGCTCCCCGGCTCCGTGTTCAAAACACGACATACGGGAGGGAAAATGTAGTTTTTAAAAATGTGCTTTTTTAGCCATCAGAGGGATGTTCTCGTAAATAATTGAGAGATTTGTGTCCAAACATTTTAATTGTGTTCTAGTGAACCTCGTCACAGAGCAGTGAGACACTTCTCATTCACTCAGACGTTTACAGGTGGTTTGATGGTTGAGATGTGACAGAAGGTCCACACTCTGTCTCGTCAGTTATCGTGCGATGATGATTTGGCCTCGAGGCGCAACACCCAGTAAATCAGGGTTTGTTGTGTAGGTATCTCGCTAACAGACATCCAGACATTTGTTTTTCTGCGTGTGGACACATTTCAATAAGCTCAGAAAAACTAAATCACCAGGAGACAGCAGCAGATGGGCTCTGACACCGCATTCTGGCTGATGTGTTCCATCTCATTTTTGCTCTCCCCAAGGACTGTTTACCTGCCATACTTGCCTGCCTGGGGATGTCCAAATTAGCGAACTAAACCAAAGTATAGTACAGACATCTTCATGTTTGCATAATTTGAAATTTTACCTTTGATGATCGTAAAACAACGTGGCGTAAACTTGTGTACATCACAAGCATTAACTCACATTTCAGCCCAGCCTCCAGGATATAATGTTAGCAGGTGCCATTTCTGCAAACACGTAGCCGGCTTTCAAAACAGGAGGTGGAGGGTAAGGTGGCGTTATTACAGCCAACAAAGCTGTCAAACGAGTCACACCGCTGGATATTTTAAATTACATCTGGAGACATTTCCAGACTTTTTTTGGGGCGTCAAAACTGGCTGTTTTTCACAGGAAGTTGGACCATCTCCGTCCGTGCTCGTAGTTTTGTGCCTTAACCTAACCAAAGCAAGAGAGAAATGGAAAATTCAGCCTAAACAAATGTAAAAGTTGCAGTACGACCAAAGTTCAGATTTAACTACGGTAACAGAAGTCTCATCTCAAATCAGATTGGCCAACAGGATTTGGACTACCATAACCTGTTCTCTTGGCTACAGATTCTGCAACCATGTGTAGATACTGTATACAGCTAGTAAATTCTGATGTGAAGTTTGTAGAAGAGTGAAGATTGAGACGTAAATCGCAGATTGCAGCTTCAGGAGGTTCTCCCTTCCTCCCGCAGCACGCTGTCCTATCAAAGCATAATGTGAAGAGTCCCGCAGAGGAACCCCGTGTTCCCCCGCGATGTTGCATGTGGCTTAAAGACGAGTGTACAGAGGAGATAATTTGTGGACCAGAGATGCAGGGAGGTGGATTTTGGAAGATGTTATTGGAAGCTCTGGGAGCCTCTGAGTGCCTCTCGTGTGGAGTTATTATTTCCTGATGTGTCCTTAAGTGCACTGCAGTCGTGCCAAAGTAAAGTCCAGAGGTAAAGTGCGTGCAGAAAGTTCAACCCCGCAGCAGATTAATGCGGTATGTTTTTTTATCTGGCCCCTGCGATCGGGTCACTCCTTTTTGTCTGCCGCTATTGAGCCTCCACTCACACACGGTCTGAAGCAATTTCGAAGCCTCCACAGAGCTCGCTGCCGGTTATGGTTTCTGTCACCTTTTTATGGCCGCTGCCCACCGCACCCCATCTCTCTTTTTCTAACTGTCAATAATACAATTATCTGCTTGAAAGTCAGGCTGTTTGTTTAAACCGAATGTTAGCGTGCAGGTAGACTCACTTTATCCTCGGGGACAGATTTATGTTTACTGTCCTTATTTTGAGGCAATTATCCCAGTGTGTTTGGACTGAAATCCTTAAGTTTCCAACATCTAGCAGGAAAAACAATTTGAGGGAGTGCTGAGAGCAGAGGTGTTTTACTTGTAGAGGGTTGACAGGGCGAGACGTTGACAAACCAAATTGTTTCTGTAGCTACTTACAGTCGTTTTTTGTTTTTTTTTTACCACTTTTTCCAAAAAATGGCAATTCCTTAGTGAACAAATAGATGCATTTAAATTGCTTATTGTGTTGAAGCGTCCAAAACCGAAAGACGCTCAATTTGCAGGAAAGATCACACGGAGATAAGAAGCAAATCATCAGATTTTAAATGGTACCAGTAAATTTAGGGCATTTTCACCAGCGATCAATGATACGTTTCCCTGAGGGCTAACATTGTCATTGATAAGGAGGCAGATCACTACGGAAGCCCTCAGAGGAAAGTTAGAAAAAGAAAAAAAATGTGGTGATACATTTTCTAGCCAGATTTAGATTGTTTATGTCTTCAGAAGAGGTGAAAAAAAAGTTTGTTTCAAGTTGAAGTTTTGCAAAGTTTTGTCATTTCTGAAAACAGGTGGTAAAAAAGTTTTTGCGCTACGTGAGCAAAACCTTTTTTCTCCTGATTTCACAGATAAAAAGAAAATATCATCCCCCGGTAGCTGTAGCCTGCTCTGTTAAAATGTAGGCTCTTATAACCCAGAAAAATGTTATTAAAAGAAACAAAAAATTATCTGGGCAAAATGTATCACAGAAAAATACAAATGAAGGAACGTTGAGAGATAATCTTTAAATTCCTTAAGATGATTCTTACGTCATGAACCAAGAGAGAAAGCTGTTTAGATCAGACCTGGAAAATGGATGACCAGAATTTTCCTTCTCACTAATCGGTGCTTCTATAGATAACCAACACTGCAGTTTTATGTGTTTAGTGTTATGGAATGTAACTAAGGTAGCTATACATAAATTGAGTGCTTCCATTTTCTGCTACTTGATACTTCCACTGCATCACAGTTCGGAGGCTACCGATGAAGAGGGGGCTGCTTCGAAAAACAACACAGAACACAGTTTCTGAAAACCTGAAAAATGCTGAATATAAGATCCCATAATCAGTTCGTCTGATACAGTATATAATCTGTTTTACCAACATTTCCAACTTGTGTGCATGAAAACACATTATTCTATTTTTCCTCTTATAAAAATGGAGTCTAAGATCAATGGTCCACTTGCAAGCCTTTCGTAGCTTTCAGCTGTTTTGTAACTCCCATCAGCGTCTCTTGCAGCTGAAAACTCCTCAAAGGTGGTAACGTGACCTTGTTGTTGACATTTTCATTTACCTATACTTCAGCTGACACTTCTCTGCCTTTCAAGAGACGCTTCAACTCCTACAAGTGATTTAACTTTAATCGACCCGTCTACTCAGTCAAGCGATTCAGCTTAAACTGAGAAGTTTTCTCGTAGTAAATTAAACTTTCTGTCTCACCAAAGAACCGTGTGTGGTGTGATCGTCGTTTAATTAAAGATGAACACTTTAAGGGATCACAGACAATAACTGCTGTTCTTTAAAATATGCTCAAAATGGAAACACACAGGAGATGTGTTTCATGCTCCAAAACCCAACAGAAACACTCTGGGTCTCATTATGTTACTTTAACGCTTTATTTTTTACCTCTCTGTGTCTTTTTCAGAGTGCCGCTCAAAGTGGAGCAGGCTAACAACGCTCGGGACGCCCTGGCGAAGGCTGTGTACAGCTGCCTGTTCGACCACGTGGTGACCAGGGTCAACCAGTGCTTCCCCTTCGACTCCTCCGCCAACTTCATTGGTGTCCTGGACATCGCTGGCTTTGGTGAGCATCCCTCAAAAACTCTGATAATTTAAGCAACATTTAGAAATCAAAAGTTGGAGATACTTTGAGATGATCCGCTGCTAGAATAAAAGAGATCAAAATCTGGTCCTTTCTTCACTGAACTTTAGTGTCGCAATTCACTGCATACAAGAGTGAACATTAGAATATGTGGATGTGAATTATTATAAGGTTGCTGCTTTTTCTTTTTTTCCGCTGCTACAGAACATCTTTAGCTGCAAATGTTTTCACCACTTCAGAAAGTCTCACAGCGGTTGATCAAATGTTTGTTCACAGTAAAAGAAAAAAGTTTTCTCCCCAAAGAATCTTTAAGTTTATCGGTCCGAAATGGTTTATTTAGTTGTTGCAGTTTTTCTACCTTATCTGAGTTAAAGTTAATACTACAGTCCTTTTCCTCTGATTTCTCTGGTCATGTAGCGCCAGTTCAAAGATATTTCTGCTGCACAGGCTACCTGGTTATATGCAAGGGCCGTCATTCCAGCAGTGAAATATCTCTATTATAAGTAAAATCTCATGATGATCAAAAAATGTCTTGTCCTGTGTTTTCATAAAACATGTTTAATTTTCGTACAGTTGCACGTCCATTTTTTTCTCAAGTAAAGGGTGTTGTGGCAGAAAATACGCCGCAAATATAACATGACTCTTTTTTTTTTTTTTCAAAGTAGCATGTTAAGTTCAAATGAGATGTTGCCTGGATTGGCATTGCTTCAACTAGTTTTCGATTACTAAAGATGTTTGGGAGTTTGTCTCAAAGCCTCGCAGGTTTTAAACTTTTACTCATCTCTCGACATCGTCGTTATCTCGACGTCAAGAGAGCGCAACTTGTCAGATTCCCTTTGATTGTGACGGAGCACCCTTAACTGTTTTCTTGTTTTTGTTCGGCAGAGTACTTTGAACACAACAGCTTCGAGCAGTTCTGTATCAACTACTGTAACGAGAAGCTGCAGCAGTTCTTCAATGAGCGCATCCTGAAGGAGGTGAGAGTCGTTTGATTCTAAAAAAAAATCGAAGCTCTGTTAGCATTTGGGTGGGGGGGGGAAGAGGAGGGGGATCTAAGTCAACAACCTCAGTTCCATTAGGCAGCACTTACAAACACCTGCAAGTCAAAGCCGACATCTTGGAATGACTCGGGACTTTGATTTATACTGAGAGTGCTTTTCACATTATAAACACTTATATTCTAAGAGCAAGTGTCATATTTTCAAATTGTGGGTGTCTCATTTTAAAGTTCAAGTGTGGAGTTTTGAAAGCCCAGACACATCAAAACATAAATCATTTCTGAAATATTCTTTTTTGATGATTACTGTTTATGTCCAGAAAAAAATTTAAATAAAAAAAAAAAAATCAAAACACCTGGGTGATTATGACCTGTGAAAGTGTTTCTCTTAAAAAAAACACCCTTTAGATCAGAAGCAGCTGCAGAAACATGATGTAGAAAGTTTTCCGTTGCCCTCCGTAAACTTTGTAACACCAACATAGACATCTTCAGCAACCAAACAACCATTAGCGGCAGTTGAGATGAAAACTAATGCTGTCCGAGTCTGCACTGTTCCAAAGCACCACATTTCTGTTTGGGAAAATAATGATGCTGCTCGATATATAATTTTTCATAAGTTGGGGTTTTCACATAATGAACTGGAGAGCGCTCGAGCGCTTAAACCTCTGCCGACGCTCGACAGTCTGCGATCTTGTCGAGCTACAGCCTCCATGATGGTTTACTGTTGTTTGGAGTTCTTCTGACAAAATAAATTGTGAAAGAAATGCTGTGCGGCTGGTGACCTTTAGATCTGCAATGTCACCGCTGTATTATTGTGTAATTGCTCTTCAGCAGCTCGAACGAAGGTTTTGGATCAATAAAAATATATAATCAGACAATCCGTCCACAGAATTAAAGCCGAATCTGTGTGAACTTTGTTGAAAGACTTCTCAGAACAAAAGCATTGTTAAACTACCTCAGAAAAGGGCACCTTAAAGGATATTTTGGACCTTGTTAGACCACAGTTTTGTAAGACATGATGTTCCAAATGTTAGATGTCTCATTTGACCTTAAAACTCCTCTTTTACAGACGAGGTGATGGCACCCAAACATCTGTTAGCAACATCCAGCATGAGCGCCTTAACCTTAAGATACTCATTTTGCATGAAAGTGTAATAGCAGAAAGCCCGGTCTAAGTGCCATTTGCGAGAGAGCTAGAATGCCCTCCAGGCGGAACCACAGCGTTGTCCCCGTCCTCATTAGACGAACGCCATACATGCTGCGAATATCGTTATGGTTTCTCATTAGAAATATCTCGTTTGCATTCCAGGAGCAAGAGCTGTACCAGAAGGAGGGGCTGGGAGTCAACGAGGTTCACTATGTCGACAATCAGGACTGCATAGGTATGAAGAAGCCACTCATCGCTCCGCGCTCGTGACGGTGCATTCTGAGCAGCTCCCGTTGGGCGTCTTCTATATTTGTTCTGTTGGGTTCAGAGTGTTCCTCTGCAAAAATGTTTAATAGTCTCTATATTGATATTTTTAACCCATGTGGAGAGCATAATGTACAAAACAAGACCCACTTATAGGAAACGCACGTAAAGCTGGGTGTACTCATCCCTGCCTTAAGAGATTCATGTGCAAATGATGAATTCAGATATTTTTGATGAAACTTGTGGTGTTAGTATTTTAAATTCCGTTTCAAACATCCAGATGGTGCTTGAAAGTTTAGAAGCATTCGTCATATATCAGAATATTGAATTCATCATCTCAAGTTGGAAGATGGAAACACACCTGCTGTAAACTAACTGGTTAGTCATTGCATTTATACAGTTGATAAGTGATATTTTTCTTGGCTACCTGCAATGCCGGACATGATGCACAATGAAACATATCTACCTGTAGCTGTCAGAATGTGTGGCGACAGGTTCTGAATGAAATGGAGTAATCTGTGTCCATCAAGATGGTGCTGTACGAATACAAGTATCGTCAGAGTAATGAATTAACCTGCTGAGATTTTTGATACAGAATGGAAGATCTTGCATTTTTGGAGGGAAGTAGACCTCATTTATCGGGGTAGTATTTCATGCATTGACAGTGTAAAGGCATCCAGGAGTCAATGAAGATGACTCCTGGATGCTCAAGCCACTGCTGGGGGTGTCCTGACTAAATTATGAATTGCTTACTGATATCAACATTTCAGAGTGAATGACAGTACTTTCCTAGAAAGAACTTGTCTCCATCTTGTTGTTGGACCTGACTTGTGCTCTCAAAGGTGTCACCTTGTAAATCATGATCATCAATTTTTCTAACTTGAGACTTGATCCGGATCCAAGACTTGATATGTGACTCGTCATATATTCAGATATGATTCGCAATATTCCAGTGTTGATCTAGTGCTTAACCTTGAATGTAGATATTGACTTTGAAGTTGAACTTCATAGTCGACATTTTAGACTAACTTTCAACAATATAGTACTGTCTCCGCATTGGAGAGATCCATTGTATCAGCTTTAATACTCTTTCACATGAGTGACTCCTACGTCTCAGCCTGAGGTTTCACACAGCTGCTGCTGCTGGTTGTGCTTTGTAGAATTCATATTTGCAATTTTCAGGGGTCCTCCTTGAGCTCCACGAGAAAACGGTTGAGTTTATGATGAGCCATGAGTGGCAGCGTGCTGCTCATTATTGGCCTTAATGTGCTGCTGGCTCCGAGCCCTCAGTTCTGCGAGAGCTGCCTCTCCACAGTTTGACCCCGGAGCCTCTGCGCTGTTTCATGGACAGACAGAGTAAAGTGTAAAGTGATGAAGCCCCAGAGAATGTGAACTCCATTCCATGCTAAAATGTGTCTTCATTACTCCATAAACATGGAGGTAGACGGATGTGAGGGTGACTGGAGGTGAGGGAGGTTAATTATGCTTTTTGCTGATGTCCAGCTCTGTGAAATAGCATCAATATTAGATGCTTAACTCAGCTGGAGCGAGGCAGCAGTCGGGCCAACATGGGCAGCTAACAGTAAGCTCTGTTCTTTGGCTTGAAACTGTAGATTACTGAAATGTATTTGTTTGGGTTTCTGTTGTGTGCGGTGAAAGCAGCAGCTACTCCTTCCACACAAACTAAAAAAGAGAATATTAAAATCACACTCGATGTAGCAGAAAATTAGATTTGTACCGAGCGTAGAGACATGACTGCATGCAAGACAAAGTAGAAATTAAAACACATTTAGAAAGTAATTGAAAATTCCACAAATCAAAGTCCAAGAAGGCAGTTTTAATTGTCAACATTCATTCATTCATTCATTCATTCATTCATTCATTCATTCATTCATTCATATGTTTTGTTCCCCAAATATAGTTCAAGTATAATAGAATGACTGATAGTGATAGAATAGTGTTCATCAAATGTGTATTCATTCATTCCCTCCTTCCTTCCTCCCTTCATTAATTCATTCATTCACTCATTCATTCATTCATTCACTCATTCATTCATTCATTCATTCATTCATTCGTTCATTCGTTCATTCATTCATTCATTTAATTTCAGTCAGTGTGTAGGGTGTTTTAATTGAAGTTAATTTGATCAAATTCGATTCACTTATTCAGTCAGTCAGTCAGTTTACAGCTGAGAGAGCAAATCAGTTTTAATTCGTTCATACACTCATTCAGCCGACACCTCAGCTTATTATATATTAATTAATTGGTTCAGCCACCATCCACTTTTCTCTGAGCTAATAGAGTCTGGGTCATAAAAATAGATCGCAGTCTGTTGAATCAGTTTTGTTCCTGTCTGTGTACACGTTGCTTGCTGTGACTGAGAGCTAGTGGAGCGGGGTAGATAGAGGGGATGAAGGGATGAAGGGATGGATGAAGGGATGAGAGGATGTTTCCGGTGGTTTTTCAGTAGTTAATGTGCCTGCTGGTCAGAGCTGAATCCTTGGTGCTCAGGGCTCCTCTGGCCTTGATAGTGGGAGTTTGTGAGTGGGAGTCAAACAGCCTCTCTAAACTCTTCATGTCAGGAAATATTACTCAGAGAGACTCGAGTGAATCATCTTCTCCTTCCTGTCGGGGCTGCTCTTTTATAGTAATTCTCAGACGCCATATCTAGCT
Organism: Acanthopagrus latus; assembly: GCF_904848185.1. Lineage (NCBI taxonomy): Eukaryota > Metazoa > Chordata > Actinopteri > Spariformes > Sparidae > Acanthopagrus > Acanthopagrus latus. Next base: position 5,097,320 of record NC_051060.1, on the reverse strand, counting down.
GGTTTCTTACTGGCGTCATATCAGGTCACTGTGGCACTGACCTCGTTACTACTTACTGTTGTTTGTAATACTTCAGCCAGTGTATATGGAAGTATATTTCAAGCACTTTGTATGGTAAACGAAAAAGATAATTCCTAAAGTGAGATCCAATGACAAAGGCAAAACACAGCGATTCCTCGGCTATAACAGGCTGCTGCGAAACAGCAGTTGGATACTCATTATGTCTTTAAATTGTGCAGCTCAATTAAGTTCACCACGAATCTGCAGAATAAACTGCTTTTTTTTTGTTCAGAGGAAGCTTTCGTAGACGATCACATTTTCATTTTTCTTGATCTGGTTCCGTAAAAGATTTCAACACCACAGATGCTGGACTTTGAAATGACTTTTTCTCGACATCACAAGAGAAAAAAGTAATCACAATATCCCCGCTCTTCCATCACCTGCAGACTCAGATCAGATGAATGAGAAATCTTCCCGACCTTCACGCCTTTTCCCCTTCGATTGAACTTTAATGTAGCTTTGTAATCATCTCCATCACCCCTACTTGATTTAATTGGTCTCGCTTGCTCAGCGGCCTCAGGTAATCCAAGGCAGTTTCATTAACGGTCCCGCTTTCGTCATTCTTTCCTTGCAGACCTGGTGGAGGCGAAGCTGGTCGGCATCCTGGACATCCTGGACGAAGAAAACCGACTACCTCAACCCAGCGACCAGCACTTCACCGACACTGTTCACAACAAACACAAGAACCACTTCCGCCTCACTGTGAGTGACGCTAAGACACGAGAAGAGTGTTGTTCCTGTAAAGTTCACAAGAGGAAATAAACATCATATAGAAATACATGAACTCAAAAACAAGTTATTACAAAGCATTGTGGACAACCTGAAAAAATGTACTCATTAAAATCTTTAACCGGCACTCTTAATTCATTTTTTTACCCCTGGTTGTTTACTTCATTTTATTAGGATGGTTGTAGTTGGATAAGACCAAACCTGTACGTCTTGATAACAGAAAGAAAAAAAGTGTATTTCAAGCACAACGTACAACTGACAAGATCACAAACAACATCCCCAAGATACAGAAAGAAAAATAGAAACGACAATGATACAAAAAAACTAAAATCATAGGTTGTTCCTCTATCCAGAGATTATCATTAGATTCAATTGTAGTCCTACATTTTAGTGTCTTTAGCAGCGAATTCTAAGACAAAGTAGTCACAAAATGACTGCCATATACCTAGAACATCTTTTGGCAGATCCCTTGGTTTCTAATGAACCCCATAAGTTTTACATGCACCATCACATCCCCAGTGTTTAGCTGATGTCCAGTAAAACAAAATGGCATCGAGCTTATTGTGATGCAAAGACTGGGCACCAAGAACAGGTGGGAAAAATATGTTAGCCTTTAATTCTAATTAAAGGGCCAGCTGTCTATAGTTTGTCACATTTACTTGTGTATAACTCTGAAAAAGGAAATTGTTTATCTTCATTCATTTTAATGTCATTGATTACAACTTTTACTATCGCTGAATGTTGCAATAATACACAAGTAACAGCTACACTACTTGTTAACTACAGTATTTCCGTCCATGATTTTTTCAGTATTTATAATCCATCAACAAATGAGTCAAAAGGTTTTTCAGTCTTATAATCAGGGTTGTCTCATATTCAGGCCAATACAATAAGTTTCAGTGAAGAATAACATTGAGCCTCTGAGTGATGTGGTGTAGCTGACAGTTAAATTACTGAACCACTCTTAATCTTCATTTCCAGCCCGGGACTGATTGACAAGACCGGGAATTAGCATGTCATTTTAAATGGAAAATGTTCAGGAACTCTGCTGCGTCTAAGTGTTTTATTGTGTGTGTGTGGCCACATGTGGTTCTCTGTGTATGTGTGTGTATGTGTGTGTATGTGTGTGTGTGTGTGTCCCTCAGGTACCCAGGAAGTCTAAGCTGGCCGTCCACAGGAACGTCAGGGACGATGAAGGATTTATTATCAGACACTTTGCAGGAGCCGTGTGCTACGAGACGGTGTGTCTTCTCTCTACTTTCCTGGAGCCGTTTTTAAAATTATGTTACATTGAATTATTTATTTCTTTGTCTTTGATCACTGGACTGAAGACACGCTATGAGCTAGAGCCTTCCAACATGAAAGAAAGTGACTGTTCAAATGTGATTGTATTCAGATAAATATACCCACGATAGCTCAGCGAAGATTTTGAATTTCAGTCTGTTTCTGCATGTTTTATAGATCTTATTTTTCCTGGTATTTGTTGTCTTTTTTATTATTATTCTTCACCTGTGCAGTGTGCAGAGGTAACAGGGGAAGGATGAGTCAGGGAGGCCAGCCTACAGGAAAAAAAAGAAAATTTTAAACAAGAATAGGATTTTTAAAGTTGAAATTGTGTGGTAAGACAGCCTTCAGGGTTAGAAACCAAGCACTGCAGCATACCCTTTGAGAATGAAATGAATGTGTTTCTGATTCTGTTTGAAAATGTCCCTCTCTCAGACCAAGTTTGTGGAGAAGAACAACGACGCCCTGCACATGTCTCTGGAGTGTCTGGTCAGTGAATCCAAGGACCGCTTTGTCCGCGAGCTCTTCGAGAACTCCAACAACAGTAAAGATGTCAAACAAAAGGCTGGAAAACTCAGCTTCATCAGTGTCGGCAACAAGTTTAAGGTGAGAAAAAGACAAACCATCAGGCGAGTTTCAGGTGAAATGAATAAAATGTCTCCACCTGAAACTCTGGGCATCATGCCAGGCATTTTTCAGTTGTTTTCAGGTGTTTTCATGGGTATAGCTTTTAAGTTTAATTCAATAGTTATTGCCGTGTTATGGATCTTTTTCAGAGAGTGTTGCCCGGCACTTCTGTAGAACATCACTGTGGATTCTGCCACCTTTGTCTTGTCTTTTTTGCTTCCAGATTGCTTGCAAGTTTTCCAAAATCACACACCGTGGCAACATTTGAATCTGAAAGCACCATTACGTTATTAAAAGTTGTTTGTTTATTTATTGAAACCTGAAGTCTTGAGAAAAAAAATAAGACATAAATGGTTGTGGAGAGAGAGGTTGAGAGTTTTGCAGATATAGCTGACAATACTCAATACTCTCTTGGACTTAGAAATAAACCCTTCAGACTTCGATTAGATATCCGGGCCAAATGGTCCTCTTCTCTTCAGACCTGCTCCCATTATCCTCTCTGTTCTGGCAGCACTTTGAGCCTCAAGTTCACTGACAAAATGTACAGTAGCGGACTAATTTATATCTAATGATTAATGCTGTGATGACAAATCGAAAGGACCAACCAGCTTCAAAGACCCCTTTTTTGTTTGTTCTGTGAAAAACATAAATTTGGTACACAACTGTAGTTCTGTATCTCTATTTTTAACAGAACACAAGGGACCATAAATACACAGCAGGACACAAACTCTGCAATCTGCAAAGTCATACCAGATCTGCTTTAACTACTCTCGCCAAAAACTGTACTGATGACACCACCATGTCAAGGTATCACAGGTAATGTGACCATGATCATTTAGGGAGGAGTAGAAACGCCACACGCAGCATCTTTTAACAAGCGCGTCTGCTGCTGACCGACACAGAATCTGACAGACTTTTGGTCCGAATTAATATATCGGCGCTCAGTTTCACCTGTACTGTGCATCTGAAGAAAAAGCGGTCGAGAAATCTAACCACATGTTGGTTCCTGTTAAAACATCCACAACGTTAAACTCCTGAATATTGGCGTAGGTTTTGGACTCAAAAATGCAGCACTCAGTCGGCTGAAATTTCATCTCATGGGAATGCAAATATTTGTATAAAGAATATTACTATTGTCAGAACAGAAAAAGCACTTTTCTGTAAAATCTCACAAGTACATTCGGAGAACAGAGAGATCAGCTTCTTTGTTGTCAGTGAGGGATTTTTCCTCTCCTCCACTGTGACTCATCCGGCTCAGCATCTCACCTTGATATGTGTCACCTAACCAAAGGCAAGGTGAGCCAAATACCAGAGCGCTCGGCTCCACTCAGTCAAAAAAAGCACATAACCCCGAGGGAGTGAAAGTGTACAGTACAGCTGAGGCAAGTATTTCATGGAATTCACAGAAAACGCTGGTGTATTTGATGTCCGAACATTTGATCCTTCCCCGCGCTCAGCGACGTGGTTTATATGCGCGTGACACATAGCAGATCCTCGCTGAGAGTGTACGAACACTGTTGATCACTGAAGTGATTGATCACTGCTGCAGAAGTTCATCCATTCATGAAAACACCGCATTGTGTCTTTCATTGTCCAAGGATAATTGTCTTGTAAAGGTTGTTGTTCGGGGGGCTTTAATTTTTATTTTTGTTTAACTGGTTATGTGTTGAGACAGCTGGCAGAGGCGAAATAATACTTATTTTTTTAATAACGTTCAGTCATTTATGAGCTGCTTATCCTATCCATATGCTTCAAAAAGTCATGCTGGAGTCGTGTTTCTTAGCTTTCAATCATATCCTGCAAGTCTTGTTTTGGCATTTAGGGGCTCCATGATGAACGAGGTGGCGTAATCACATTGATTCGTCAACCAAACCCACATAGTTTCCTCCTCCGGTACTGATAGGTACTGTTGTAGCCGGCCCGCTATTGTTGTCCATGTTCAGTGGATCATATATGTGTCTGAAAAAGTCAGTTTCTGTTCTGATTCAATAACCTTTGGTCAGTAAATGAAATTGAGTGTGTTTTTTTTGCCGAAAAACACTGAGGACAGTATCATAGTAAATGGCTGGAAATTGCTTAGGAAAGGTCAAATGTAGACGAAAAGAGTTTGCATTCAAAGAACGTAACATTTTGACTTGATTTTGACTTTGAAAAAAAATAAAAAATCTGGTAAATTCATCCATTCTCAGAAGAAGCAAATGTAAAAAATGGACTTGAATGAGCCAGACTGAAATGATGTATGGCACTTGATGCTGACTGCTAGAATAAGGGGGCGGATAAAAAAAACACAGGAGAGTCAGGTGCCCCAAATATTGTTCTCGGTCCTTGAGGGTTAAACCACCTGGGGTCTGCAATTCTCTTGGCAGTATAAACACAAGGATCACCAAACTTCTTCAAAAGCCTCTTGAAGTTTTGTCCTAGAAACATATAAAAAAAACAACCATTCTCTGAAACCTTCAACAGTCGGCTTCAAAATGTAAACAGATAGAAATGTTTTTGTGTAGATCTATGTGAGGGGAATGAAAACAGCAATGTGCACATTTCAGTCCATGTGTCAGGAAGCAGCTGTCAAACATGCAGGTTCTTCCTATGATAACAGTTATTCAGCAGTCGTTATTGGGTCATTACAAGGCAAGACAACAAGTGAAAACAGCCAATTTGACTCCTGCAATCAAGAGCACACAGGGAAAGGGCACTATTATCAATGGCCTGCTGACGCCTACTTCATCAGTATTTGTTGTGCAGGTGACTGGATTTCAGAAAGTAGTAAATAGTTCAAGTTCTGATGCTTTTGAAGTCAAATGAATGTGAAATTTCCGTAAAATAAACGTTCCTCTGGAAATGGACTTCATATAAACTCAGAAGATAGAACACAACATATGACTGTGACAGTTTTTTTTAAACAATGAAACAAAATTCTCATATATTTGATCATAATAACTCCAGGAGTTAATTAACAAACAGACTGAAACAAAACCAAACAACAGCTAATGTATGAAACACGAATCGTATCAGTTGAAGATACTATTTGTCATGCAGCTGGAAAACATTCAGCAGCTCTGTGAGAGGATATTGAAGCACACAGTTTGTCTCAGGGTGGATTTGAACACAGGAGGAGTTCTTATTACCCGAGAGCTCTGTTACCTGTCGTGTCTGCCGAAAGCCTCTCCATCCTGCGGGTTCTCTGCCTCCTTTGCCCTGGGTCTCCTATCTCTCCATACGAGCTGTGATTAAAGTTCGAAAGGTGTTGAGGAGGATCCAAATAGGCAGACGAGAACAGAACAGAGCTTGGGGCGTGGAGGAGAGGGGGACGATGAAATTGAGCAGCGATAAATCTGAGTCAGACGAGGTGATGGGCGACGCTGCCTTCTGGCTGTACTGGCGGAGGGGAATCGCGAGCCGTGGAAGGGTTTTCATTCGAACCAGACGGCGTAACTTTGTCCCAGTCCAGGGAGCAAATGCATCATAACAGGGGAGTCGTATTACAGAATCCATCCAGACACGGCTGATAAGTCAACGCTCTTTAGTCTTTACACTGAAAGACAAAACCAGTGTGTCCTATACAGTTGAACAACCTGAGATTTGCTGCATCATGTTGGATCATCAGGTAAAAGTTTGCAATCAAGTTAATCAGAGATGAACTACAGAATTGCATAACATTGATTGAACCAGTTTTCATTTATATTTACAAAATGCAGCTGCACACAAGAGTTCTTTAGACATTTAAAGTTTAAAAAAGAGATTGTAAATCAGCCATTAAAGATATAATGTGTTATATATACTTCATTTCATTGAGTTGTGTATTGATATCATCCCAAATGGTTCCAACAACTTTGAAACCCAAAGAAATCCACAACTATTCTCCAGGTAACACTGTGTTTAATCTGGTCGCCTCTCGTTGTAACTTACGGTAGATCAGAGAGGGAGGATGGAAGGCAGCAAATGAGACTAAACGTAACGTGAATAAAACTTTCAAACATTTCTTTATCTCTGAACAAGCAAAGCACATTTGACTTCAGGATAGTTAGTGTGCATTCACCCCAAACAGCCACATGACTTTTCAGTACATTAGCCAAACACTAGCAAGCGACGACATACAGCAGGACTGAGTGGACTGACTACACTCAGCACTCAGCAGAGACCTTGGTTCTCTTTTCTCCCCCCCCCTCCTCTCTGTAACAACGTTCATGAAGTAAATTACATTTCTCCTCCAGCTCCAGTCAGCAGTCAACATTAGAGAACATGAACAACCAACGATGGAGGTCACCTCTGCTGATCACTGCTGCAGTCAGGTTGATAAACAGGAGTCCCAGAAGTTTAAAAGTAATCCCTGAGCTCTCTGGCGGTTGGTAAACAGCTCCAGATCAGAGCAGAATCTGATGTGACTCCGGCTCTGCAGCCGCCTTTCCTCCAGAACTACCTGGCTCTGAGCAGCTGAGCAGCTGAGCAGCTGAGCAGCGGCTCTTTCCCCTGCCTGTCTGTTGTGTTATTTTAATAAAGAGACCTTAGCAAACAGCTGTTAATGAATCAACATATTTATCATTACTGTCATGGCTCTATTTGCTGTCGGTTGTACAACATTGTTAGTCTGGGTAATTCCTTCAGCAGATTGAACTTCATATTGGAAAGCATGGCATTTTTGGGACTTTATGAGTGGACAAAGAGCAGTAATGGAATGTAACTAAGTACAGTTATGAGGTTCTTATACTGTAATTGAGAATCTCCATTTTGTGCTACACTTCATTTTGGAGGCATTTTACTCCACTGCATTTGTTTGATAATTTAAGTTACTAACTAGCTGAAAGATTACATACTGCATAAGAGCCAAATATAAAAATGCTGAACATGCAATCCAATTATCAGACAGGCAGATTATAGCCAGGCAACCCATTTGTTTACAGTATAAACATACATGCAAATATATGTACATTTTTGATACTTAAGTGCATTTAATATCAGAAATTTTAAGACTGTTATAGATAGGAAACTATATATCATCTTAGATGTTGGATATGGTTGTATCCACATTACTGATAATTATTGATCATCAAAATCTCATTGTATTCATATTTTGTCAAAGGTACCAAAAGTCATCCGACAGTATTGTTACAATATCAATTCGGGGCCTATTTGGTCAAAAGTATTTTGATATTTCATTTTTTTGCCCAGTCCTACATTTTTTAATTGCTTTTGAGAGTCCTGAATGCACCTTTAGTCTTATCCCTGTGCGATTAGAGTGGAAGGCTTGGTCAACTGGCCTTCCAGAGACTATGTATCTTTATCATGGCTGTATTAAGAAAAACTGCATACCACATCTAAAGATGGCGGCTCATCTGTTATCATTACACTTGCTCACCTGACACATTAGTGGAAAAAATCTCTTCAGGCTTCCATGTTTTTAGGCCCATTGATCATTCCAGAAGACCCCCTGTTGGCACATGCATGGGGTGAAATGATAAAATGATGCCACTTTCTAGCCTTGAATCAAATTCGGATGATGGAACACAAAATTTCTGGGTGTTTTTTTATGCTCAGAAAGATGTAATCATCGTTTAACGACTTCTCCTTTCCTAATGACTCCTAATGATGATCACAAAAATCGCCTCACAGTCCAGAACTCTTTCCTGGGAGTTTGAACTTAACAGGTCACCAAATTTCTTCTTCTATTGTTAGAACTTCAGCCACGGTATGCAGAAATGGTTATATAGTGAGATTAGCCTGGGCAAACGAGCACACTGTTTTGATTATAGCAGCCACTGCGTTTCCACTCTGTCACTTTAATCAATGTATTACTTCACTGCACACTCCTCCATTATTCTCCCTAATTCATATACATTTATTTACATTTACATATACTTACATTTGCATAACACAGATGCTCCTCAGGTCCACATTCGCTTGAAATGATTCACTACAAGGAGCGTAAATAATGCATCACAACACCATAAGTAAGCGATAATGAGAGGAAGTTACGGGGTGAAGGATGATGATTTGTCCATCTCTGTTGGATGATTCATCAGTAATAGCCCAGTGTGATGAAAGAAGCAAGTTTCCCTTTAGTTTGTAAATCGGCCTCTACTTTGAATTAATGTGTTATGTGAAAAGAAATTGGAGGTAAAATTAAAATGCATATTCTGGAGAATGTACATGGACAGAAACTTATCAGGCTGAGCCTCTGAGCTAGGAAAAAAACAAGCGCTTTAAATGAAAACTCTTTGGCAGTTCAGCCATTGAGCAAAGATGTTGATGGTGCAAATTTATGAAAGTTTGCTTATCAGACGCTCTGCCCTGCTGCTATTCCAAGTGAGTCCCATCAAATGTGAGGAATTAATCCGTCTTGACCTGCGACAGCCCGCAGAGGAGGAGGATTCCTGCTAATGCATACCAAACTGAAAGGCTTTTCTTTACAAAAGCTTATCAGGGACAAACTCTTTTCTCCCTCCCATCCTTCATTTGTCCACCTCAGCAACATCTTCAGCCACAGTGAAGCTCAATAGTCTCAGATTAATTGTTGCCTGTTGTTCCAGACAGTAATACAATAACACATTTAAAGTCTAGCACTGCCACTGCAGGGGGACTGTTGGCCAGAGTCTGCTCGGCTTTTTGGATCCAGAGAAGTTATGCATCATTACAGATCAAGAGATTTGGACCTTGACTCTTAGTCATGCATATCTTTGCCTTGCATCTGGAATATCTGAGAGAAATTAGATCATATCTAGTTGATATTTTTACCTGTTGTGTTCACAACAAGGTAAGTTTAGAGTCCCTTTAAAATAGAAACAACACCATCAATGCTAAAAATACTTTTGGTATTTATTTTATGCAATGTTTTTATTCAGAATTCCCTCATAACAAATATGCATATACTGCTGTGAAAATGTTTTAATTTCTTGGTTTAAGTGTGACTATTTCTGACTCTAGTAAAAGCTTAAATTGACCAGCCAGTGGTGCTCTTATGCCACCAAAATCAATCAAAAAGAAAGCTGTGCTGAGACTGTGTGTCCGGCTAACGTTCAGCTTCTGGTGGCAAAGAGAGAGCAAGAAGTGAGACAGCGGTTGGGTGTTAATAAGTAGTGCTGCACTTATTAGATAATAAGAGCTGATTACCCGAAATTTTTGATCAGCCATTGTAACATATATCTATCAATGGGAAATGGATAGTTAGGCAGATGGCCTCCAGACTCAGAGCCATGATCAAGTAAGTTATTTTTAACTAAAAAGAAACAAAAGATATAAATCTCAAAGAAAGGGATCGCCATTTTTAAAGTGTCATTGTAGATTGTTTTCGGTGTTCCCAAACATTTCACCACTATATACCAAACCAAATTTCTCTACCTCAAATCTACTGCAAACACCAACAAAAGAGCTTGGAAAGGTTAACAGTAGCTGGTTTACATCTATGTCTACTTGTTAAAAGTCGTCTTCGTGTGTTACCTCCACCTGTTGATCAGTGGAATAGTGTGGAATGATTGGTGTCACCTGTGCAAGAGCTACCAGAGGTCAGAACTCCTCAGAAAATACCTTTATGTTGGAATGACAAAAAAAATCCCTTCAGCAGAATAAACTTTAGAGGTGTTAAATGTATTATTTGGTGTGCAATTTATTTGCAGGTTTCTTACTGTTAGTGGAAAAATGCACATCCTGTTTATTCTGTGTGTCCTGTGGAGGATGCTTGACATGAATAAATAAAACTAACAACCTAGATGAACCAGATTTCAGTTTGTACACCAGCTCAGCACTTGGAGGTTTACGGAAGCTTAAAGTCTGATTTGCATTCTTTTGATCACACTCTGTCTCTCTTTATTTCTTTAGATGCAGCTGAATATTCTTCTGGACAAGCTCCGCAGCACGGTCAGTGTTTCTTCTTCATCTCTCTTCACAATGTGCTGATTTCATGTCACAGCTGCAGTATTGCTACAGCTCCTTACATCTCATAAGAGACACCTACAGTTTTTGTTACCCCTGAGAGGAACAGAACATCGTGTCTTGACTCATGAATGTGATGGATTTGTGATTGGATCCATGTTTCTTGCTGTTATTGTAATGATTTGTCTGTTTCTCTCTCTTTGTTTCTGTCTCCTCTCTGTCTCCATGTATCCCTCCTTCTCTCCTGCAGGGCTCCAGCTTCATCCGCTGCATTAAGCCGAACCTCAAGATGGTCAGCCACCAGTTTGAAGGAGCTCAGATTCTCTCTCAGCTGCAGTGCTCCGGTCAGTGGCGCTATCTAGATGAGACTTCTACCTGTTTTACCTGAATCAGGGATTTCCTGCAGTTCCAGGCTTTTCTCAAATAACGTATATTGATATTTATGGAATGTAACTAGTAACTACATTTACTCAAGTACTGTACACAAGTACATTTTTGAGTATTTTCCGCTACTTAATACTTTCACTCACTTTTACTTTTAGGCAAATATTGTCATTTTAGCCTGCTACATCAATTTAGTAGCTCAAGTTACTTTTCAGATTACATACTGCGCTAAATAAGTGCATGTTTAAATGAATTGATTTATTCAACAATCACATAATGAAAATACAAAAATGAATATATTTGTCAAAGATGGGGACAGGGCACTGAGGACAGCCAGCCAGGCAGGACGGCAGTTCTGATAAAGTTAATACCAAAGATTTACAATTTTGCCCATTTTACATTTAAAATATCAATATAGATGACTGTTGTTCCTTTCAAGCTTTCAACAACCAAACAGAATCGCCATTTTCATCCATGTGTCCATTGACAACCGCTTATCCAAAATTGGGTCGCGGGGGCAGCAGCTTCAGCAGCGAGCCCCAGACTTCCCTTTCCCCGGCCACGTCGGCTAACTCTGACTGGGGAATCTCCAGGCGCTCCCAGGCCAGAGAAGAGACTTAATCCCTCCACCTGGTCCTGGGTCTACCCCCTAGGTCTTCTCCCAGTAGGACGTGCCAGGAACACCCCCCTAGGAAGGCACCCTGGTGGCATCCTCATTAGATGCCCAGACTACCTCAACTGGCTCCTCTCCACGCAGAGAGGAGTCCCTCCCCTGGATGGCTGAGCTTCTCAGCCTGTCTCTGAGGGAGACCCCAGCCACCCTGCGGAGAAAACCCATTTCAGCCGCTTGTACCCGCAATTTCATTGTTTTTTGTCATGACCAATCACTCACGACCAAACACATGTGGACTGGGAAATTGTACTCCCAGGCTCCCTCCAGGATCCCTGCCAGAGTAAAGAGCTGGTCCGTTGTTCCACGACCAGGACGGAATCCGCGTTGTTCCTCTTCAATCTGAGGTTCAACAATCGGCCGGACCCTCCGTTCCAGCACCTTGGAGTAGACTTTCCCAGGCAGGCTGAGTAGTGTGATACCTCTTTAATTGGCACACACCCTCTGGTCCCCCTTCTTAAAAAGAGGGACCACCACACCTGTTTGCCACTCCTTTAGCACCCACCCCGACCCCGACCCCGACCCCCACACAATGTTGAAGAGGCATGTCAACCATGACAGCTATCAGTCGACCCTTTTAAATTTCACATCAGAATACTATAGTTTAACAGTAAAATTGTGTCTGGGCCACTGTAGAGAAGTGTTATTTCTGTGATTTCCATCTATATTACTGTACACTAAATATAAATGGCTGCAGTTATTAGCCTGTAATTTATGTAAAATTACAGTAATAGTATTTATAATGTAGGCATCACTACTGAGTATAATTAGATTGGCTCGAGAACATGTTTGCAGCGGCTGTGATGTCATCGCAAGATGGTCCCTGAGTCATAATCTTTCAGTTTAGCTTGTTTAACAGATCTTCCATCAGTACATCCTGTTTTTCTATGTCTGCTCCAATTTAATGAGCTGTTATTTTGTAAAATACAAGTTTTTGTTTGCAGTGTCCTCACTGGTGAATATAACCAACTGTGAATGAATAGACATGGCTATAAAAGAAACAAAGATAGAGAAACCAAGGACAGACACAGGGAGAGAGCACATTGTCAGCAACTTGCCATCTAAAATAAACAAAGGTGTCTTGTTTGTGTAACGCACCTCAGGAATAATAAAACCAAAGTTCAACACAGTGATTCAAGAAAAAATTGTCACAAATTTAAACAGAAAAGTATCCAAAGTTCAGATTTGTTGACTTCACACTCTCACATAAAGATGAACTCACCTGACCTGGACCTCTCTTCTGTGTCACAGTCGTCATCAGAGGACTGAAGGACAGAGATGATGCAGCAGATTTTAAAGCAGAACTGCCTCTTTAATCACTTTGAATATATTGAGAGTTCACAGTTTGAAGAACAAATCAATAAAACATAAACCATTGTTAAAGCCACACGTCTTTGTGCGTACTCAAACTCACTGAGCTGCAGTTGCTTTGATACCTAATAAGAAAAGTAGAGATTTCGTATTGTTCCGAAATGTAGAGAACACTTTACATGTCCATCAAATAAAAGTTATTATATTGCTTAATGTTCTTCATTAAATAAAAAAGTGGTTCATATTTTGAATTAAATCTAGAGTTGAAACGCCCACTGCTGGACCTGCTCATGCCATAAATATGAAGAATCACTCGACAAATCCAACCAGAGTTTTTGCAGCTCCTAAAAATGTTTGAATCCGGTTCCTTTAACAAAAAACTGTTGCTTCTGTTGGAAGACATCACACACCTGCAGCAACATGAAAGCGGGAATGTTGTGACAGTAGAGTGTGCTGCAGGAGGCTCTGTGGAGTTTCAGCGAGATCCATCAGACCTGCAGCCACAGCACCTAAGAAGCTCATTATCTCAGGACGGACAAGTGACACTTTTTAAAAAAAAAGTACAGCCTGCACATTCAAGCGCATTAACCACTCAGTGCTGAATAGAAGAATATGTGAAAAATACAAAAATAGGTCTGCACACTAGGGAATGTGCCTATGAACATTTTTTTTTAATGTCAATTCTAGAAGTATCTTCAAATGCTTCATATCCCTTCAATCTCTAAAGCCTAAGCTAAATGTATTTATTATACTTATTTGATAGTAGTATTAGGTATTCAAATGTTGTCATAAATTTGAAAAACAGACCTTGAAATTTGACTAATAAACACACAAAAATATGTACTGGATATTGATCCAAAACAATTCTGAATGTAGAAACATGAACAAAATAAATTGGAACTAAATTATGAAGAACTGAAAGTCCATGATACTTTCATACTTTGGATTTGATAGTCTGCTGGAATCCAAGTCAAATTGATTAAAAACTATGTTTTTTGCACCCTCCACATGTGTTTGAGCTCGCTTTTGAAGATCTCACAGTGAAGATTTCAGCTTGTCTTTTCAGTGTCTTTTCAGATCAGTTTGGGATCTTTGGGGTTCTGGAGGGTTGGATTACTGAATGGAGTCATTTGATGTTTTTTTGGTTGTTTTTTACATTTTAAGGCAAGTAATGACTGAATATATATTCATAAAAAAAGTCTGAAATTTAACTTGGTGAATTCCCCGTAGAAACCAGCAGATAACATGTTTGTTCTCCTCCAAGTGTTTTGGCTGCCTTTATTTCCTGCGTCCTGCCTTGTAATCTTACTTTTTGACTCGAGAACCGTTCTCCTAAACTTCTCTATTCCCCAAACCCAAAAAGGCCAGCGACATTCCGCTCCCTCCCCTCAGGTCTGGAGGAAAAGAAATTATGAGCTCGGCTTTAATATCCTCAGAGAGTCCGATTCTTGCTTTCATCCATACAAACTCGACGATGGCCTGTTCTGATACAGCGGCACGGCAAGCGCTTTATCAGTTTTATTGGACTGGGAATCGAAGCGTTGATAGTTTGGATTAGACGGGGAGGCCTCTGTGTACCAATATGACATGGTTAGCTCCAAATAGATGTTCAGCAGCCGAACAGGCCACAACTTACAATATGAAAACCAATTATGGTAGAGGGGAAGTAGTAGGTAGTCTCAGGTGTTTGTTGACCAAATAAAAACATGTTGATATTAGCTCTTACTCAATATATTGAGCGATAAACTGGAAAAAAGTAGAAAAAAGGTTCTTCTCCATATGAAGAGGCCATTTTCAGATTCGAGAGATCACCTCAGTGCCATGAGGTTGGAATAACTTTAATTCACTTTTGAAAAAGGCTTTAAACTGTGCACCTCCTGTCTGATTGATGATTAGTGGCTCAAGTGAGCATTAAATTGGAAATCACTGTACAAGAGGCTCTGTAGCTTAGGTAGGACTGGAAATGTACCAAGAAGATATCAGCAGAATACTGATTTTTTTGAAATCTTAAATGTCAAAGCCCAAACATTCTCTGATTCCAGCTTCTCAAAAGTGACTCTTGGCTACTTTTCTCAGTTTTGTATAGGGATGCAACAGTTATAGATTTAATTGATACAATTGTTTGTAGTTTGAGGAAAAAACCAGTACACACTTTCTCATATCATGTTCTATGAGGGGCTGATAAAAAACAAAGTGGAAATATGATCGGTGCCAGTTGCTTCAGTATTGTCTTCGGATGTGCCTTCACATCTAAAGGCTGCTTATAAACAGAGAGGAGAAGTTGTTGTGCTATTTTTACTTGTGCCTCGTTCTGGTGATTCTCACATCTGGGTGACACCATCTAAGATGTGTTGGTGTTTTTAAGGTGTTTCTGCTCAACATACAACTGTGAAAACCCCAACTAGGGTTGCCAGATATACATACGATAATGGCAATCGCAGTTGTACAATACTTTTGCCCTCTGTACCTGAATCAATAATGCCCACATTTCCTAAATGTACAATTATTTGATCATTTTGAGATGCTTGCATCAGTCTGGACATGATCGGGAGTTGAATCGTAGCAACATGGAAGCGGAGCTTGAACTTTTTTACAAAGAATGCCATGTTCTATTCAAGGTTTTTTTTTTTTTTTTAATGTAACATTAGTCTCCATAAAATATGATCATTTTAGGCCTCTGGTATGATTGTTCAACATTTCCTATCGGGCAGTGCTGATGCCGACACACTGTCCTTTTCCCACACAGCTAATTTAAAAGGAGGTGAGCAGGTCTGCTAGCTCCAGTGTCTTATTTGAACTTAGTATAATCCACATCAGTGTCATCTTCTTTGGCGTTTTTGATTATGTCTACAAATTTTTCTACTCTTGTTTTTTAATGGTGGTTGAAAAACAGCATTATTTGCATTTCGTCCACTCACTGGATTGGATTATGGGTCAGAAGGATTAGCCGTTGTCCATCAATAGATCCAGGTTCATGTGACATTACACCCTTCCTTCTTAATATGAACATATTAGTCACTGTTTGGATGTTTGCATGCTTTAATTTAATTTTTATCAACAACATCCAGTCACACTGCACCAAACTCAGGTCACCTCTGCACCAAAATCAAACAGTTCCCAGTCCTAGTCTCTATATCTCAGCATCGATATTGGTTGAAGGCCCAAAAATCTATAATAAAATCCAGGATTCTGCAATATTTCCCTTTCAAATAAAGTTGTAACACTTATGCTGAGATGTTCCGGAAACCTTAACAAACCGAGTATAAGAAAAAGCACACGCAAAGAAGTCTGGACCTTGACAATGAGATGTAGATTTAATCGTGAGTCAGACCAGAATGGATTCTCTGACCAGGGCTGCATTGAGCTTGTTCTTTTGAGCAGAAAGCACAGACAGGCTTAGAGGGCTTACATAAATCAGTGGCATACTGAAGCTGTGTAATACCTTGTAAGTTAAAAGTAGGACTTAATAACCGGTGAGTGATTTCACAGGGAACCAGTGGAACGAGACTAACACGGGGATAAAATGTTGAGGAACTCTGATTCACATGACTCTCTTGGCTTTAAGAAGTTGAATATTTCTTGCAGTGGAGGTTTTATGGATCTGGTTTGAGTGTCTGCTCCCGAAAAGGGCTCCAAGGTGAACACGCAAACTTTGGAAAATTGCTTTGGTGTAATTATATTTGTTGAGGATGATATCACGAGTAGGGGTGACGTGAAGCTATTTTTTTTACGGTGTCCTTTGGGAAACTGTAAAGCAGTTACAGCTGGGGGTCTGATCTGAGTCATGTGCAGCTTCAGGGCTGCAAACAGGATTTCAATTTGATTTGTATTCGCAATAGGAAAGTTCTATTACAAGAGAAAGTTGTAATGTTCGGTGGAATGAAATGGTTTCCACTTTTCTCTCCACAAAATTGAAATCACATGATTTTTTTTTTTTTTTTTTTTAGCCTGGTGACCAAAGTTTGTTATGCTGCAAGTTTGTTCGGTATCTCTTGTCACGTCGCTATGCTTATGCTCTGCTTAGGTTTAGGCACAAAATCCACTATGTCAGGGTTAGGAAAACATCAAGGTTTGTTTAAAATATCTGTTTTGGTCGCACACAATCACGACTGGAAATGTCCTGAGGTCTCCTTCAAAACACCAGCTTCTGTCGCCACAAACACGACCGGAGATGGCCCGACTTCCTGTGAAAAACATCTGGTTTTGTTCACCATAAACACGACTTAAACTGTTCCCAGCGCTCCTTAGAAATATCCTGTGGTGTCATGCTTACAAATACCGCAACGCAGACTTAAAATGCAACCACGAGTTTGGCAGCCTTGTAGTTTGTAACTCTGTCACCTCCCAATGTGAAAGTAAGATCATACAGGATACTGCAGCTGCATTCAGGACTATGTCCATCTCTACACTCTCTGACTTTAATGGTTGTATAATTCTATGAAACTGCACTCACTGCTGTGCAGAGGAGGGACAACATGATATAAAAACACCCCTTGTTAAACGACTCCTATAGTAACTTAATGACAGTTATAAACTCTGCTGCATGTATGGTTCATTTACACCCAATGGCAATTAGTAACATCTGTCTGCTATGAAAGAGCTCTGAAAAAGATTCCTTTGATATACAGGCTTTCAAAGTAGAACCACATGAAAGATGATTTTTCAAAAAGGCCAACTCCTCCGTGTTTACAGCGGGTTTATATCAGCAAACATGGTTTGATAGGTCAAGGAGAGCAGCCTGGGAAGTTGTGACAACATAAACACCGACAGAAAGAGAAAGTGACAATGTTGAATGTACATTAAAAGTAGGCTTGCAGTTGGTGCTGCGATAATGTGATCTCGCAAATCCAGCTGCCTCACAAGGCCAGTAACAGTCTGACAACTGACTGAACTTCCTGTCCGATAAACTGGTCTGTGTTTTCTTCCCTGCCTCTGTAGGTATGGTGTCGGTGCTGGACCTGATGCAGGGCGGCTTCCCGTCCAGAGCCGCCTTCCACGAGCTCTACAACATGTACCAGAAGTACATGCCTCCGAAACTCACCCGCCTTGATCCCCGCCTCTTCTGCAAGGTCAGTCCACCGGGCCTCAGTGGCGGCCCTGATTCAGGCTTTTATTATTATTATTATTATTATGACACCTCTCCCTGTTTACCAATGTACTTCCTGTTTGTGTCGCAGGCTTTATTCAAAGCTCTTGGACTGAATGAGATCGACTACAAGTTTGGACTGACCCGAGTGTTTTTCAGGCCCGGGAAGGTGAGCTCTTTTGAATTCCTACTTTATTCCCCCCTCGCCACCAGATAATATAGGTATTGTTCCCCTAAAGAAAGACAATAGATTCAGGCGGAAAGCACATTAGTCATTTTGGCTGCTGAGGTGAGGTGCGATGAGTTTTTTGCGGACCAGAGCCAACAGATGGGATTTTTGTATTTCCCCTCCAGATGAATAATTCATCATGTTTGGGTTTGACATGAGGTTTTTCCACGGGGGCTTTGTGAGAGTGCATAGGTTTGTTGCAGAGGACCTCGGTACATGCTGTGCTGGACAAACTGCAAGTCTGACACTGTAGATTCAGCTCGGAGGATAAATAAACACTTCTGTCCTTTGTTGGCTGAATCGGATGCTTTCATTACTCCTCATGTCCCCCTTGGAAGCGTCAGGGATCCGATGTTTGCTCCGACGCGCTCAAACGTAGACGTTACATCACATGTTGCTGGTAAATAATTGTTTAAGCCTTCAGCAAACTTCAGACGGCGGACAAACACGTTTCAGGCTTCAGCTCTAGAATCCACAGTCTTAGGGATCGTCTTCATGGTCATGGTAAATTAGCACAGGCTGCTTAGAGGCTTCCTGGCTGTTAATGTGAAGCTAGCGGACACCTTGAGGGTCAGCCGGCCAACAGCGCTGCATTTATAAGCCACATTGTCAGGAATCCACCTCCCTGTAAGGAGGCACGGCATTGAGAAAATAATATTCAGCAGCGGCAGACGCTCAAGGTCTGGAAGTCAGAAGTTTCCAGAGGACATTATAACAACAATCAGATGCACTATCACAACTCGCAGACCTTCAAATCAGGAGTAGGAAGTGTGAGAAAGCACTCAGCAGCAGCGGTGTGAACGTTGACTTTCTTATAAAAGATAGAGAAGAGAGAACTGAATTCACGCTTAATAGATATTTACTGTATGTCAGCGCTGCTGGCCATGCTTTAATGAAATATGATATGCTTTTTCACATACTGTAGACATTACATGGTATTACTACATTAGCAGCAGGGCTTGACAATATGATGTAGGTTATATAAATGTGTGAACGCCCAGGCATTTTGTTTTTCTGTTGATTCAAACAGGTGTTTTTGGAGCATTACACAACTTTCACAGTGTTTTGTTGCTCCTGTCCCAAACTGACATCAAATTCACAATAACCATATAATTACAAAGATCAATGAATTTCCTGAGTTTGGAAAACATCAAATATTTTGTCTTTGTACTGTTTTCAATTGAGTATTTGTCAGAACGTAGTAGCAAAGCAAACAGACTCTGAACATTTTTTGAATTTGGGCTTGTGCTTGGGCTTGGATTCATATGATTTTTGCGTCAGTGTTAGGAGGAACCTTGATTTTTATTTGAAATGGTTTTCGGTTTTTCAGAAAAGTGTTAAACATAGAAAAACTGAAATGTATCACATCTAACTGTTGGAAGTTATATCTGGAGACTGTTTGCACTTTTACACAGTTTAGTTGTTGTTTTAGCTACCTGTCCCATTTCCAGCCAGAAATCTCCTGCCTTCTCTCTATGTCACCACATAAATGTGCAGTGCTAATCATAACACATAGCAACATAAATAAATTGTGAAAGAAACTGATGTGCTGCACCAAAGTCTTACAGTGGATGGGAAAACCGTGCTAATTATTCTGTGTTGGCTAAAGTCTTCCTCTGTTAACAAGCACACATGTAAAGACAAATCATTTAGTGTTCCACAGGTTGTAGAAGACAGACAGGTTCCAAACGTCTTGGTCCTCTGCTGCTGCTCTCAGCTCTGATTCTGTTCCTCTCATCGTGCTCAGTTTGCAGAATTTGACCAGATCATGAAGTCGGATCCGGACCACCTGGCAGAGCTGGTGAAGAAGGTGAACAAGTGGCTCATCCACAGCCGCTGGAAGAAGGTCCAGTGGTGCGCTCTGTCCGTCATCAAACGTAAGCAGCTCCTGCTCTGGTCTGCACAAGGCCACAGTGTTATCATGGGAACAAAAGATGCCTGTCAACATCGCCAGATAATGAAAAGTCTAGTTAAAATAAGATGAAAAACTTTTAGAAAAAATGTATTGTAACACCAGACTGTGACAGAGAAAAAATATAGTTTTATGCGTTTAATTTTAGTCACCAATTAGTCACGTGTATCGGGTTTTTCTAATTAAAGATGTTAGATTATATTTACAGCATTTACTCGGACCGACTACAGCAGCTTTTGGCAGCGGTTTTATTCAGTTAAAGCTGTTCAGATGCAGTCTGGTTCGGCTGAGACTCAGTGCCCTTGTTTCCATAAATAAACCAGCCAACAGAATATTTCACTGAATGAATGGGATGTGGATAACTGGTGTTCAGGGTCTGTGTGCATCCATGAGTGACCAAAAACACCATCTGCTATCAGAAATAATGCTCAGGACAAAATGCCAAAACTATTAATACTAGGCATTTCTTACTTGTAAACAGTAAAACAAAAATCTGCCAATGGAACAAGTGAAGATAGTCTGAAAACAAGCCTGCATGTCTCACTGAAATATTACTTTGCAAGTGATTGTGTCTTATACTAAGTGTGAGGAGATATTTTGACTGGAGTTAGACAAATATACTGGGTATATTGGGTACACTTTCACCAACCAGTGTTATGCAGAAATGTACCATGTTGTCAGCATTGGAAAAGGAAATAGGTGTTATTTAGCCGCATTTAGTCGTGATTCAGAGGGAGGTTTGAAGGGAAAGAGATGCTTATTGTAGTAATTGACCTCAACTGTGACTTAAGAAATGACCATGTTTTTTTGAAATATATAAAGCTTCAAGGAAAAAATGCTAATTCCCACAGCAAAGACCAAGTATTTCAGAACTGAACGGAGTGTTTACAGTCCAAGGTCCTGGTTCTCTGCTGTAAAACGATGGATTACTCACCTCAGTTCAGGGCTGACTTTCCCCAAAGTGAAGGAGTTTTAAGTGTCTCGGGGTCTTGTTTGCAAGTCAAGGTAAGATGGGGCGTGAGATCAACAGGCGGATCAGGACAGCGTCAGCGGTGATGAAGAGGGACCTGAGCCTGGCGCCAAATCTTGCGATTTAGCGATTTACCCTCACCTTTGGTTGTGAGCTATTTTGTGACCAAAATAAATCTTTTGTGGATAGAGGTGGCTGCGATGGTTTTTCTCCGTAGGGTGTCTTGGCTCAGTTTTAGAGATAGGTTGAGGAGCTCATATATCTGGAGGCAGCAGGTTGTAGTGGCTCAGGCATCTGATCAGGATCCTCCTGTTAGGTGGATGATTGGTTGTTGTAGTTAAATGCTACTGAACTGTGTTTTTTGTTGTTGTCAAGGACTCTGTTTTCCGTGACAGCCTAAAGGATGTAACTATTTTTAAGTTCTCGAGTGCCTTGTCTCAGTGCCTCTCTGCCGCTCCGCTTACTGAGAGCAACAGTTGGTGAGGATAACTTGCTTGAAATTCGTGATTCGATTCCCAACACAACACACAAGTTCCACAGAGAGGTGTCATTCGCTTAATAATCTCAACTTAATGCTGAGTTGACATTGTTTAACATAACCTTAAATTAAGGAGGCTGTTTGGCTTTTAAGTGTAATACTTAGATCTGCTATACGACACTAAGAACTTAGGATAGGACTCAGTATATCTCCACCAAGGCCCGACAGTCCCCTTTAGTTCAATCAAACCTCATCCAATATCCCATAAAACATCTGGATTTCTATTTGGATCCACTTTAAATTGTACTCACTCATAGATACCATACACCGAAATACGCATGATTATTTTCACCAAAATGTAATGAGGTCCGCTCTAGGCTGAGATCTGTTTTCCATCTAAGTTGGGAGGAAACTTGTTCAGTATTTTTTGTGTAATCCTGCTGACAAACTGGACAATAAATGGACCCTTTCCTTAGCTCCACGGTCTTATGAACAGCCCGTGCGATTAAAGAGCTCCTAGTGACACAAACTCAATGTCGTCGATGGCTTGTATCAGCCAAACAGTAGACTAACCTCTGTCCTTATGCCTGTCGCAGCCACCACCTTCTGTACTTTCACTCCTCACGCTCTTCACTTCTGTGTTGGAAACCCGATCATGCAAACAAGAGATGGATCAGTATGCACAGGCGGCCTCACGGAAAATTCCCGAGGGCGCTGTGGATGGAGCGGAGTACCACAGCAGAGCAAACCACGGGCGGCGGTGTATCTGCAGCACAGACAGACTGCTGTTAATAATGTGGAGTTGAGCTCCGGGAGGAGTGGCGTATCTGTCTGCTTTCTTGTCTTTATCACTGCAGTCTGAGGAGAGTTCACGTCAGTCACTGCAGGCTGCTATCATAACACTTCTCTCTGTTTGTGTCTGGCTCCATCTGTCTTCATCTCAGCTAGTTTCCCTCTTGTCGTCCTCATCGTGTCGTTCTATTCCTCTTATCAGTCCTTATCTCTTCCTCCACTCTTTGTTCTCTTTATTGATCACACAGAAAATGAGCTTTATTGGCAGGAACTGAACAGAAGCATCATCCCGATCCCACAAAAGATTAATAGGTTTGCCACAGCGGCGCTGGTTTTAAAGGCAGCTGCCAGAAAACGCTCTGTGAATTCTTCAATTATACTGAGTGTAACCGGTCCGTGATCCGTAAATGCAAAGTTATTCATCAGTTCTGTTATTATGGAAACGTATTCTGCAGTTGCAACGAGATAAAATGAATCTGGCAGCGAGTAGAGACGTTATCGATCTCTGTCTCTATTTATCTTGGGGCTCTCCATCTGTTTTTTTTCCCTTACTCTTTAATTTTCTCACCTCAGTTCGGAATCGCTTCAGTGGCATAGCAGAAAAAGAAATATCGATGTTGCCAAAGATGGACAGAAATGGCTTGAATTTAATCACAAACAACGTGTGTCTTGTAGAGAAATCAAGGAATTCTGCAAACATAACAGCATTTGCAGCATTTGCATATGAAAGCATTTCACCACAAATTAAATCAAGAATATAGAAGATTGAGAGAAATGACAGGGCATCTTTATAAGGAGAAAGTCTGCAAACTCAACTTAGATCTTATCTTTTATATACTTTGAAGCAGAAACTGAAGCCAGGCATGGAGGAGCAGCTCAGGCCCAAACCTGATGGTTCTGGTCTGCTTAAGTCTGACTGAGTTTTAAACTGTACTTTTTTTGCTAGAGCCCAATTTGTGTCTGTAGCAGCAATTGTGAAAAAAAAAATCAATAGCTGGTGACAATGAATGATAACAAGAGAGTTTTCTGGTGTCTCCTACACCCACAGGTGTTCCTGCAGGGGCATTTTAAAAGGGAACAATTATAGCTACATCAGTGGGCAGGAGTAACGGCACTCAGATGAATTGTTCAAGATAAAGAGCCCGTGATCAGCTTGTACATTAAAAAAGATACAGAGCAAACAGTACAAGTCATGAGTCCGATGGAGTTTTTCAACAGAACAGTGGCTTTAACTCCAACACACGTCGTAACATCCTGACTGGAGATGTGTCGTGTTTCCATGACACAGACGATTAGGACCGCTGCAGTCACGTGACACGGGAGTGAATGCTGATCGTGCTCGTTCACACTGAAGACAAAAGTGTATCACATTGCTTATGCTAGACTAAATGTTCTATTCATTCATCCATGAAAACAGAATCTAGATGATTTCGTACCTCAGACTCTGATGGAACAGTGGCTCTGTTCTTTACCCTTGTAAGAGAAGGGATTATTCTTGTGATCGGCCCAAGTAGCACTTCAGGAGCAGTTTGAGGATGTGACTGTGGGGAAAGAGGGACATCTTCTGTAACAGCGATCGAGATAAGTGAAAGAAAATGGATGGTGGATGATCCCCCCCCATCCCCCCCTTCACCTGGCTGGTGTTGAATTCAGTGTGATGCTTTTGACAGTTCGTCTGTCTAACTCTCTGAGACTGTCACTCCGACATTAACACCCACTTCTTTCCGGGATCAGCCGGCAGCGAGGAGGTGTAACAGTGCTGTAGGCAGGTTTTAAACTTCCCTCTTTAGCTCCTTTTGTCATTTGTTACACAACAATTTCTGTCACTTGCAGCATTATGAAAGACTTCCACGAAAGACTGCAGTTATTCTCATATTTAAACAAACTGCCTCCATATGACTGACCCTGGAGTGAGCCCCGAACAGCCCTTGGCGCATTTGATTTCCGACGCGGTCACACAACGTGGCGTACACATTCTTCCGAGCGTGACCCGACCCTCAGAGGTTAAGTTTGCAGGAACTTGACAGTCTTTTGTTTCTGTCTCTCACAGTGAAGAACAAGATTCTGTACCGGACCAACGCCTGCATCATGATGCAGAAGACAGTCCGGATGTGGCTGTGCAGGAAGAAGCACAAGCCGAGGTGGGTGTCCTGTCGTTCTTTCTTCTTCCCTCTCTGTCTTTGCTTCTTCTCCTCCACCCTTTCCTTCCTCCTGTCCTCCATCTTCTTCTCCGTCGTCCCGTCTCCCTTCCAATTTAGATTTGCAGCCTCGCCTCCCTCAGCTCCATTGCTCATTTTTCTGTCCCCCTCGCCTCCCTCTCTGCCTTCCTTTTTTCATCCTCCCTTCCCTTTCCCCTCATTACATTCGTCTTCCTCTCGCTCTCTCCCCCACCAGCCTCCTCTAGTTCCTCCCTCGCTCCCTCATCCTCGCCTTTCTCCTCCTCTTCTTCATTATCTGCCACTTTCACAGCTCAGCAGTGTCAGTCTGCCTGACGCGCACACACACACATGTGCACACACACACCTGGTGACACGTACAGCTCAGCTTATTACCTCCGATATTCGGCGATAAATAACAGATCCCTGGGGGGAGGCAGGTGGGAGGAAAGACGGAGTATGCAGGTGAAGAAGGTTTTTTTTTTTCTCTGCAGGGGGTTTAAATCTGATCTGGCAACCTGCTGGTCCGTGCCAACATGCGGTGTGATTGTGTTTGGGTGTGCTGCTAATGAGGTGGAGTGTGTGTGAAGACGGGGGGGTGGGGTGGTGGAGTATTAATGAGTGAGGCGGAGGGATTCAGTTAACAAATACGAAAAAATCACAGACAGCAGAACCAGATGTTGATGAAGACGTTTCACCTCTCATCCAAGAGGCTTCATCAGTTCTACTGATGATTCCTGTTGGATGAGAGGTGAAACCTCTTCAAGAAGCTAAGACATGTTCACTTGCCTACGATACAGCACTTAGAAACAGAAACAGATGTGAGACAAAGCGATTGTTTTCCAAAACAGAGTTGTATCTACAGAATGTTGCGTATATGCTAGTTTCAGACCACTTTACTGAATTGAAAGTATCCTCTCTGAGTGATAGGATATATAGCTGCACCGGCTTAATCTTAAGAAATCTTGGCGGCTCGTACTTTATGCACATTTCCCCCAAAAGTCAGCCTGAAACTTTGAGATCAGGACAAGAATTCGGAACAATCTCCCCTCCATGCATTTCCTGTCTCCTCCCCATCATTTCATATTGAGAGTTGAGGGGCATGCCACCATTTTTGTGCCTCCACAACATGGTATCTCAAAAAAGAGCTTGGCCGAGGCTCATGGGTATTGCAGTCTTTAGATGCCAAACTGACGGACAAAAAACGATTGCTCTAAAGACCTTATCATCAACCTCAAAGCTGTTTTAACTAACTATCGCGTGTGTGTTTTAGGATCGACGGGTTAGTGAAGGTGCGTAACCTGAAGACAAGGATGAACCGCTTCACCGAGGTGGTGGCCGGCCTGAAGGAGGGCAAACAGGAGATGAGTAAGCAGATCCAGGGTCTGGAGGCCGCTATCGACGCCCTGATGGTCAAAATCAAGGTGGGTGAGATGGACAAGTTTGACATTAATGTTAAACTGGCTCCATACGTGCTGTATTCAAATACGGGGGTTATAAAAAGCCCGAATTCCTCCTGGTCTTTTGGTGGGAGCTCTTTGTTGTGTTGTCTGCTCTGACAGGCGCGTACATATGAAGAGTGTTGCTTAAAAAATAGGATTTCCACCGTTCTGACAAAAGTGCCACCTACTCTCAACAAATGATGGACAGCATGAAATTAGACCACGTTCTGCTGCGGTTTGACAGACAGGTGCTGCCTCAAGTCCTTGTTTTAGAAATGAGAACAGAACGGATCCACGGGACTTTAAAATATCGCCCCGGATGTTTTTTCCTAATTCAAACAGCGTTCATATCCTTTCATGTGGGCAGATGAAGAGACGGTAGATTTAAGTAAAAGATTTTTGACATTATGAGTGTGTGATTCAGAGATATTTACCCAA
Source organism: Acanthopagrus latus (assembly GCF_904848185.1). Classification (NCBI taxonomy): domain Eukaryota; kingdom Metazoa; phylum Chordata; class Actinopteri; order Spariformes; family Sparidae; genus Acanthopagrus; species Acanthopagrus latus. The sequence continues at coordinate 5,070,886 of NC_051060.1, read as the reverse complement.
ACTGATGGATAGTTGAGACTCTTGACTTCTCATTATCATAATGGTGTTTGCTGTTGAACTGGATTGAATCGTGTGCTTTCTCTGCCTTCTTTTGAGATAATCTTAACCATGAATGTCATGAATCTTTAATTCCTACAGTAGATTCTCTTTCCTTTGATTTTCATAATTTAGCATTGGAGTCTTTCTTTATCTGCCCCCCACACACACACACACTTTTTTACCGTGGAGGAGTCTGTGAGTCTGACAGGCGCTTGCCACAGTAAATGTCGGTATTAGAACGACAAACACTGCGGTGAGACTCTGCTGGTACGTTGGATCTCACCTGGCAGCTTTGTAGTAGAGGTTGCAGTGACAGCAGATGAGTATGAATATTAATCTTCCCTCCTCAGGTTTATATCGCCGCCCCGTTAGCCGTCACATCGCACTCTCATAACGCCTGAGCCATATAGTGACACCGAACTGCGAGAATTGTTTTAAGCTCCGGTGGAGACCAACTGAGATGTTCTAGTCTGATGCATCAGTATCCGTCTTCAGCTCTGACATCTCGTAATCACAGTGAAGCACATCCTCAGAGGTGCTTGTATTTTAGGCAGCGACGTAGGTCCTGACAGCTTTACTTCAAAGCAGGAAATAAAAAAGATTTTTTATGACGACTGGCCCAGAAACACCAGAGCGCTGCTGAATCCTGGTGGTTTCTAGGTGGTTGTTGTGAGTTTTCTTTTAGTGTGACACTATAAGGAGCCAAACACATGAACGCTGCAGCTGTATGTGACAGCCGAACTAGCTACGACATGTTTGACTCTTCAGGGAAGGCTGGTTGCATGGATATCGGTACAAGCTAAATAATAATTACTAATGGATGCAGATCATGTTCAGTAAAACTACAGCTTGGTTTCCCTTAATTTCACCAAAGCTTAGAACAACTGAGACAGTGACACTTGCTTATGTTTTTCCACATTGATAACTGTTAAAGGAAAACTGCAAAAAGTGGAAGTTGTTGACACCGTGTTGAGTTTCACGTATGGTAGACTGACATCATTTAGAACAAAATTCAACACCTGATGTGACTCTTGCTTCTGTCTTTGAATTGGACTGTGTACTGAATTGAATGAGACAATGGGTACAGCTGAAAAAATTAGAAACACAGGCTGTCCCAAACAAAAGCTCCCCTGATTTAAGGCATTTTTATTAATTCAAATAAGCCCCTACAGTCCAGAGACATCATCGTAGATTCGTTTTGATTTTGTGTCCGTCAGAGCACCAACATGAGCCGCATCGACATCGACCATGAGTACAAGACCCTGGTGACCCGGTCCGAGCAGCTGCTGACCGCCATGCAGAACAAGAAGAAGGAGGAGGAGGAGCGCGAGCGGCTGCGGCACATCCAGGAGGAGATGGAGAGGGAGAGGAAGAGGAGGGAGGAGGAGGAGCAGCGCCGCAAACAGGAGGAGGAGGACAGAAAGCTGTAAGTGGGAGGGGGTTCACGTTGGAGCACTTTCACAGTTCCAGCCTCTCAACTGGCGCTCGGGTGAAATATTTTTGTTTTGCTGTAGTCCAAAAAATAAAGAGGCACTCGTCAAAGTTGCCGTGTTTTGACCCAGCAAAAAGCCACTTTTCAGTAAAAAAAAAAAAATGCCTCGGTGGACAAATACACTCACTGTACACTCATTTTAAAAGATGGAAGCAGGGATTTACATAATGAGATCTCTGCTCCAAAGGATTTATTTTTATGTAAGCGATAAAGTGTTATCAGACCGGGCTGTTGATTTGACGTTTTCTGTATTTAGCTGACACTCTTGTCCAGGGTGATGTACAACAACAAGCACATCAGTCGAATAAGCTTCATCTCCCCAGTATCCATCACTAAAGCAGAACAATAGCAAGGATGTCAGGGGTCACAAGCCTCAGAGTTATGAGAAAAAAATTCAACAAATGACAATTTGTAGATGAAGCGTTTATGGTCTGATGGAGAACCAGACAGTCCCAATCTTCACACAGATTTAATTCAGGTCTCAGCAGTTTACAATACTTCACTATTATGTCAAGGAAGGTTTATGTCCTCAGTTACTTATAAAAAGCCCAATTCCACCATGTGATTTAAAAAAAAAAAAGATCCCTCAGGTCATTATGATCTTAGAATATTAAGATAGTATCTCAAACATATTATGTGGGGATCTGAATATTTCTTTTAACCAAGTTTATATTCCCTTCTCTAGTCATTATTACTAGATTGAGATAGCAAGTCATTATTTTGAGACACTAAGTCATTTTGGGATGTTAGGCCATCATTCTTGACATTGTTAGTCATTATTTTGAGATTGTAAGTTATACTTTGAAATTCTAAGCCATTATCTTGGGATACTAAGTCATTATTTTGAGATACCAAGTCATTATTTGGGGATATTTAGGCATTATTTTGAGGAGATAATGGTTTACAGGATCAAATTTAGGTCATTTAGCAGATGTTTTTGTCTGAAGTGCCTTACAATATAAGATAGGATGTGTTTTCTGTTTTGGCAGAAATGTGACTCCATAGTTTCAAACTCTCTTGTCGTGTTGGAAACAAAGCAAACAAGGTCCCTCAAACAGAAGTAGCTTTCTTTAACCATGATATCTTTTAAACTGAAATGATCCATCTGACATATACTCAGTGACCAGTTTATTAGATACACCTAGCTAAACAATTTGGGCACAGCTAAAAAACAGAAACAGCGCTCTGAAAAATGCAATATAGTTGAACTGCAAAACAAACCACGAAGAGTGAAGAAAATCTGTACTCTTTCTTTGTTTAGTCAACAAGTCCTCTCCTCAGGTAACCAGCTCTCCTTGACACGTCCTGTTTCCATTTCATAAATGACACCATGTAAGTGAGCTTCAATGGATCACGCTCTGCTCACGGTTACACTGAAAATTTCATTTCCTGCCCAGATTGTGGCAGGCATATTCCTCACTCATGTCTGACCCCCACGCATCTCCCCTCCTTCAATGATATGGAAAGTCTTTTAGGAGGACTGATGGGGGCCATTGTGTTCGTCACATACCACTACCCTCTAATATAAGACATTAGAGGCGACAGCCCAAATTTTATGGCCCACTTTCTCTTCCCTTTAGTCTCGTCCGACGGCAAGTTATGAAGTCCCAAGATGAAGCTGAAGGTCACAGACTGGAGGTCATGAGAGTGTTGGCACTCTAAGCCATGTTTGAAGACCTTGATAAAAGTCACTGACCCTGTAAGACTGTGTTTTATAGGATATAGTCAATATAGTGCAGGTTTAATCCAAACATTGTTTAATAGTCGATGGAAATGTCTCCCTGCAGACTGCAGACGATTTCAAATGCTTCAAACATTGTGCCTATAGAGCACGATGTTATTGTTTCTGTCTGACATTTGGCTGAGTTTTCTATTCAGAGCAGTTTGCAGCGTGTGAAGCCTCAGAAGAACCTTAAATTCCTCAATGACCAGAGAGTGCAGTCAGTAGTAAGAAGAGCAAGTGTCAGAGCTGTAGAGCTCTTCTGTGGTGCACAAAAAAATAAAAAGGCAAAGAGCAAGAAGATAAAAACAGTTTCAGAGCAGCTGAAAGGCACAGGAGAATATTTCTTCTTTTTGTGATTTAGCAAGAGATCCATCGTTTGTCACTTTTCAAGCAAAAATGACAGCTATTATTTGAATGAAGCTTCTTATTTGAGTCATTTTCCTTTGTTTACTTGTCTTATGTGACAGTTAATGAAAATCTTTCAATTTGGGATTATTCGGTGAATAAAAAATTCATTTAACAGCATCACCTTAGACTCCAGGAAGTAGTTACGGACATTTTTTCCCGATCTTTGGATATATTAATGACCAGATGACCCGCCAAAATAATCAGGAAAATAATTGCTTTAATTATCAGATTAATATCCATTAGGAGCAGCCCTTTATCAAAGTATTATTAAGGTAACACTGTAATTAGGATTAAATCTGCTCTAATCAGCAGATGATCTACTGCGTGTATGATGTGAAAGGTGTGACTGCTGCTCAGTCAGAATCAGAATACTTTATTGATCCCCACTGGGAAATTGTTTTTGTTACAATGAGGCTTTTTTGCTCCGTTGAACTCGTATTTTTGGTTCTAGGTCACATTTTCTGTGGTTGCTTTCATCACACAACCTTTGATAAATCCATTGTTCGCTTCCAGCCCAGCAGCACACAGCAGACAAGACAGTCAGAGACAAGCAGGTGAACATAAAGGATCATTTAGCAGCTAAAGAGACTAATATTTCCATCGGGAGTCCTAAAATGATAGTGTAAATTTGATTGTTGTATGAAATTTACATTTAATTGGGTGAAGCGCTCAAATAAATTCAGCTAATGGAGAAACGCTGAGTCAAACACTTTTCCAGTCAGAGAAGAAGAAGAGAGCTGACGCTTGCATCTATGGGAATGAAACCAATCTTACCGTTTCCCTTCCTCCATTTTTCTGTCCATCTTTTCTTATCTTTTCTCGTTATATACCTCTGTCTGTGTTTCTGTCTCTTTGCTTTCTTCATTTATTCTCCTTCACTGCTCCAATATACTTCTTTTTCTTTCTTTCTTTCTTTCTTTCTTTCTTTCTTTCTTTCTTTCTTTCTTTCTTTCTTTCTTTCTTTCTTTCTTTCTTTCTTTCTTTCTTTCTTTCTTTCTTTCTTTCTTTCTCTTTCATCATATTTTTGTTGTCTCCTTGTCACTTTATCCTTCCAGCTCTGCTTAAATCTGTACTTTGCTCTTTTCTCATCCTCTGTACCTCTTTTTTTTTTTCTCCATCAGGAAAGCAGAGATGGAGGTGAAGAGGAGGCAGGAAGAGGAGGAGAGGAAGAGGAGGGAGGAGGAGGAGAGGAGGCTTCAGGTGGGTGTTGGGTCTGTCGCTGCAGGCGTCCTGCAGACAGCAGCCCTTTGTTTTGTTAACCCAGCAGCTGTTTGTAGATGGTTCGCCGGATGGGTCTGTAAGACTCGGCTCAGTACAAAGGTTTCAAATAACCAGCAAACTGACTCTTCTTCTTCTCTCTTTTTGTTTAGTCTGAGTTCTCACAGTAGGTCAGAGTTCAGAACTCTGTTGCAAATACAAACACACATTTAGATTCCTTAATTAAGATTGTCAAAACTTCAACTTGTTATGAGCAACATTAAAAGGGTTTTACATCTGAAGGAGAAAAATCATTCCTTTGAGGACAACAATGTAAACATCTTGGCCGGAGAAGACAGATGGTTTGAAAGAGGAGGAAAGGAATCCATCTGTGTCAAACTGGAACGACCATCTTTGAACAGAGGAGGTGGTCTAATACATTACTTGTCACCTACCTACAGTGCAGTACTGAGTTCTCTCCCAGGACAGCTTAGCAACCTGGTCTCACCTAGCCCTTATAACCCAAATGAATGTGAATGTTGGCCTTGTTGATCCCTCCCTCTCTTCTTATACTCATTGGCCAGTGGCCATAGATGACATCCATCATGTCAGACCATCTCCATCTTTTCCAATCAATGCAAACCTGGCTGATGTGGTCCTTAATTTGTATGTAATCGTGTAAGATGAGCTAAAATCCCTTCCTATTGCTCACATTTCCCTCAGGCTCTCTCTGTACTTACTCTTCGCCAATGAGTCAGAGGAATATCTACACCTCCCAGGTCATTGCGCCAACCTGAAAATTACTTTCTATAATCATGAAATCAATGTAATATTTAAAAATGGGGCATTTGTGTTTGACCTTTATTCCTCCTGTCGTGCAGAAGTTCACATTCTACCAACTAACTGCAGTGTGTCCAGCTCTACCCTTTCAGCAGTCTCTAGACCAGGGTTTTCAAAGTATGACTCCTTACGCCAATTCTCAAACAAAATCCCTGCAACCCTGCCTTACTGCAGTCAAAAAATGTACATTTAGGGAGCAACACAAAAACATTTTATGTTAATAAAGTTCCTGTAAAGCTTTGGAGGGTAAAAACAGGAAGTGTAAGTTGCCATGAAGTTCGAAGAGTTAGCTGTGTGGCTGCAACCTGACGTCTGATTTTTGCATATATTTGTTTGCATTTTGGCTAAATGGCTTCATTGAAAGTATGCAGAATTAGTACTAGAAGGACTTGTTTGGCTGTCAATACAGCTATTGCTGAAATACTTTGACACTTAAGGAAACTCAAGCATTGAAATTTCTTGGCAAGTTCTGCATTTTCTCTCTCATTAGTCATTGTCATGTCAAAATTTACAGCTCTCAGGGCGAAGCTCTCGGTGTCGGGGGCACAATCGATGGAAAATAGGTGTATTAACACATCGGACACCCTCCTGTGCTTGTAATGGTTGTCTCTCTGATCAGCCTCTCCTCTCTTGATGTGGGCAGTCGAGGCTTCATTTCATGCGTGGAATAATGACTGGAAGTTGTTACAGAGTTTGTGTTAACGAGCGAGATCTAACATCCAATTTCGTTAAACACATAAAACATTATAATGTGCATAAAAGGAAGACGCCTCAGGGCAGTAAACAGAGAGGGATCTCTCTTACCAAACAAACAGGCAGAAATTAGCTGTAAGCAGAAGAAACCTAAAAGTATATTAAATACATATCACGGCAAATTGAATAAATATTAAATAATGTAATAAGTTGAGTTTCAAGCTGAGTGTAAAGCTGTAGAGCAGGTTTGGAAAATGTGAGCGTTCTATGTGCTTTAAGAAGACTTTGTATAATAAATGATTCCCCAGTTCTTCACCACTATGAAGACAACCTGCTGAAATTGGCCACATCCACAAGTTCACTCATGATAATGGTTTCATTTGCTTACCTGTCGCTATAACTTCAGGGTCACATAACCCGAGTCACAGAGATTTTCACTAGCAATGATGGTTGTTTAATGGTGTGTTAGATTCCTTTTCTGTACTGTAGGGGTAAACTAATGGGAAATAGGACACACTGAATTCAGGTCAACCTCTGACTAAACTCAGCACTCAGCAGAGTCTCTGGCTCTTTCTCTTTTTCCCCCTCTCCTCTCTGTGATGTTACATTCTTGAAGTAAAGTACATTTTCCCTCAAGTCAGGTTGATAAACAGGAATGCAGATGGATCGACTTTTTAATCCCAAAAATTAAGAAGTCATCTCTGAGCTCTCCCAATCAGAGCAGAATCTGATGTGACTCCAGGTGTTTATTCCTCCTGAAGGTCTGGATCTGGACCGACTCTCTCCTCCAGGGCTCGCTGGCTCCGAGCCGAGTTTAAAATTTTGCTTTGTCATTATTGACATAAATATGGCACTGAAAGAGCTTTTTTTGGTGTGGATTGAATATTTTAACTTTTATACTTTATTGCAGTACTTTTGTACATTTTGCTGTTAATACCTGTCATCCTTTACCTTAGTATGGTTGCAATGACTTTAGCTTGTAATAGAGTTTACATATTGAGGAATTTTTACTTTTACTTTAGTAAAAATACATCTGAATACTACTTCCTCCACTTCAGATAGTCTTAGTCCAGTTTAAACAGAGTTCACAAAGTCACCGACGGGACTTTGGGTCATTGTGAGCATTAAGAGATCAGAGTAAAAACAGAACAAGTGTTTTGGTCTTCCTTCGTCCGTGTTCCCATCCCCACAGATTTGTCTTTGACTTGAAGCCCTGAAATCCTTTCTGTGCAGTGCCGCTTTCCTCTAATCCACATCTAGCTGTTCAGCCAGGAACACGGCCAGACTTTATCTCTCTCCATCACACACTCTAATGGCTCTCTCTGTCTTAGTGGGGCTGTATGAGTGGCTTGTTATTCCATTTTTGTGAGGACCGGTTTAAACATTGTACTATTCGAAGTGAAGATCATGACTTTGTTGTTTTGCGGTCTGGATGAACAGAGCTAATTTAAGACACAGCCAGTGTGTAGTGTCAAGGTAAAACTGTGGTGAACCGTCCCTTTAAGAACATGCACACAATGCTGTGCTGATGTGTGTTTGTGTGGACAGATTCATCAATATTCTGTCGTTGTTTTTAATGTAAAGATATTTCAGGATGTATGCAGTTGGATATCGCAGCGGATGTATCAGTCTTGCTGTTTACAAATGCGAACACCTTGCTCTGTGTGTGTGTGCGCCCTTGTGTGTGTGACGGAGCGATAGCAGCCTTTACGGTTCACTTGGTTTTATGTTTATCATCCAGCGCGTCTCCATCCAGCCCATCTGTTGCCGTGGCGGCTGGTTCCTGTGGTTCCCTCAAGCGTCGACCCGAACCCAGATCAAGTGCAGATTTTAGTTGCGAGCGGTGGCCGTTTAGATCAAAGCTGCTGGCCGGGGGCCCGGAGCCCCCAGGCTGGGTTCCCCACAAATCTCCTGCACTTCCACCAGCTCACAGCCTGTTGGGCTTCTCAGCACGTTCGCACTGCTCTAAATATTCATGAGACGCTCTGCAGAATCTAACAGGGCTCAGGATTTAAGGAGAGGAGGTGACACTCGGAGGAGTCAGAGTTTTATTTCTCTCTTTATCCACATGGTCATAGTTATTATCCAAAATACAATGGGAAGAAGGGAGTTTATATCCATATTGGTACTGATTATAAAGCATCAGTTCGATTCAGCCCTTTTATTATCCCAGATTGGAAAATTGATTTACAATCGGGGCACAAGTCCAAAAGCAAACAATACAAAAATGTTGCCTGTAGATTGAATATACAGACAGTAGGACAATAAAACAGTCTCTAAAATACTATATTACATGTGCAAATTAAGCAGCGTTATTGCACAGGGAACAAAGGAGTTTTTATTTCTAGTGCACTTGAACCATGGAACTCTAAAGCATCGGGCTACAAGTGCTCTCAGTGAAACAAAGGCAGGATCCTGCAGCTAAATTGGTCAGTCCATCGTGGTTACTGGCTATTTCTGATCCAAGATGGTCGTATTGTCAGTCCAGGAACCTGTTTGCAAATGATTTTCACTCACCGATTGCAGATAGATTTGAATCATTCAGGGGGCTCACATGCTCGGGCACGAGTCGAACATTTTATTACTGAAACGTGTCAAAGTGATCATGAAAGGAGAAATCTCAGGTTTTACTGCACATGTGGAAAAGGTTGTATAAAGCCTTTGGTGTGTTCAGCGGGAGCTGTGTGAAGTCTGATAAATGTCCTCAGATGATGTCACTCGAGTCTGCTTCGGTTGAGACAAACTGTTGAGTGAAAGTAATCTGTTGGTGTGGAGTTAGAAAGAAGTCAGCTGACTAGATCTGTCAGTGTAGCTGCTCCACATCACTATTGCAGGTTCTGACTGAGCTGTTGCTGTTTGAGTTGCATTGTGGGTAATATAGGCACCAAGTTTACAACAGAGAACATCAGTAATACCTCGGATGGTGATTGTGTGTCCATCACAAGTCCTATGAGTGCAGCAGAGGCTGTCTGCATGTCTTTAAAAAGTTTTTAAAAGTCTTACTTCCTTCCTCGCCTTCCGACTCTGTACTGCAAGTTAAAAGTGAGAAGAACAGGAACAGGTGACCAATGAAATGCAACAGTACTTTGAGTAAATTTGTGTATTTCTCTGGTTTGAACATTGTTGGAAACATTTTAATTTACTGTATGGATAATGTTAGAACACGACAAAATATATATCACAGGTATATATAAAGATATATATATACATTACATTACATTTACATTTAAAAGAATGATCCAGTATCATTCTCTGGTGTTTCATATAAGGACGAACTTGAGGTAATTGTGACAACCTTCAGCTCCTCTTGCCCTCCCTGAGTCGGTCAAGGAGACGTTTGACATGTAAAAGTAGTTCCATGAGGAAAGGTGGAAGAGGGAGCATTAATCATCCAGGTTAGCCCCGCCCTTCACACAGTCTTCCTTTAATGAGCAGGGCTGAGGAGATGAAGTTATGCCCCCCGGCTGCTCTGTTTGCAGGAGGGTTGAAGGGCGACGGTGTGTTTATGTTGCAGCATTGATTCTGAGTTTTCTGCTTTCATGAATACAAACAAGTAACTGTTTCCACTGCCGCTGCGTCGTCTCAGCTGGCTTTGATCATTATGAGTGTGCATGCATGAACAGAAATCTAGTGTAAGTCCTCATCTGATTATTTTTTATTATTAATCAATCTGTTGATTGTACTTCACATTAATCAGATTAAAGTCAGAAAATGATGAAAAATGTCCACAACAGATCATCTACAAAATGCTTTTTTTTGTTAAATCAACAGTCAGAAGATATTCAGTTATTGAGATTTGAAACAGAAATAAGCAGAGAATGTTTGAGTTTTTTGCTTTATAAATCCATACAATACAAAAACTGTTTCATTACATCCGGAATGTTGAATTAAATGTTTACAAGATGTGCATTGTTTGGGTTAATTTACGCCTTTCCTAACATGTCACACTATCAAACTGTCAAATGTCAGGAGGTAAGATAATGGGTTATCAAATATGCTTGATGATGCACTGGGGCCCACAAAGAGTTTTTCCCATAAGCTTACATTTCAAAGAAGCGGCTGTAAAGAATGGATACATTTTATTGACGTCACAACCCCTGTGAGACATTCAGTCTAATAACAAGTGGAAAGTAGAAGAAAGAAGAGCCACAGGATTAAATTATCAAACTGTTAGACCGGTGCCCTGAGCGGGCATGTGAATATTAACTTTAATTAGAATGAAACCATTTGTGAACCATTTGTGGTGCTTTACAGCTGCAGATATCTGACATTTGTAAAACGCTGCCTTGTAGAACAGAATTGGTAATCATGCATAAAAGTTCCCACACTGAGGCCTTACATTGGAATGCAGCTCAAGGCAGCAGCCATGCTGTGTTGAATCTGGTAGATACGTTATGCCTACAGATGGTAATCAGAAAAGAAATTCAGCAGTAAACTTCAAATATGTTAACAGCTGCACGGACAGTCTAGTTGGACAACAGTATGAGGACATGTGAAATTGTTCATGTAATGTGTGTGTAGATTGAGATGGAGCTGCAGCTGGAGGCGGAGCGGGAGGAGGATGCGGCTCGGCAGGCCGTCCTGGAGCAGGAGAGGAGGGACCGCGAGCTGGCGCTGAGGATCGCTCAGAGCGAGTCCGAGCTCATCCCCGAGGAGGTGCCGAATGACTCGGGCCTGCGCAGGTACCCGACACAACCATCATGTGTCATCTCAGCCTCATCTTTAAGTTTGTTATGGTTTAAGATGTATAGAGAGAAGCCAAAGTAGCCTCATTTTAAAGTCAGGAGGCGACTGAAGTATTTGGTTTGACAGGATAAAGTCAAACTAATCATCCAGAAGGAACTGATTTGATGCTTCAGCGTTCGCATTCTCATTGAAAAACACTGAATGTTTCATGATCCTGAAGCCCAAACAAACTATTGATAATACATCACAATCTGTCAACATGAGAAAGAGTTTGACATTTAGACGTGAGGTTTCTGTCCGACTCTTTGCTCCTGTTTTTGAATTCATCTCAAACTCCAAGTGGAACTGGAGAGAAACCATCATCTCCATTCAATCCTGTGTTTAACCATTTTCTTCTTCTTTGTTTTCTGTTTTCTTCCTCCCAGTAATGGCTCCTCAGTTCCATCGTCCCCAGAGAGAGCGTAAGACCCAGCGATTTAACCCTTTAATTTATTCCCCGGTCCCTCCTGCCTTTGACCTTTCAAAGCCATAACCACCTGCCAGCCAACCTACCAGCCCTGCATGCTGTAACAATCTGCCAGCCAAGCACAAAACCCCCTGTTCCTTAATGCAGCTAACACTTGCACGAGTTCAATAGAAAACACTTTTGTTTCTTTGTTTTTGTTTTTTTTGTTTGTTTTTAAGTTAAAACAGACGTACTATTATTTTTCCCATTTGACCATAACCATAGTAATCAGCACCAGTTTTTTAATTCTGGCACCAACGTGATTGTCATCCACCAGAAATGTGATCAGGGCTCGTTTTTATCAAACTGCTGATGACTAAACCGTAAAAACCTTCTCCATAGAGTCGACTGAGGGGTAATGTTCTAATGGGGAATAAGAACTTTTATTGAACAGCTAATTCTTACATCAAAATTCAGGAGTCATCTGTAAAAGCAACTTTCAGACTCATGTTTTAGTTAGTTTACTTAACTTATGTAAAATATTTCCATTTTCTCCCATGTTACTCTCCTCTGCATTTTGAAGGCAGATATTGTATGCATGACTCCACTGTAGTTAACTGAAAATGTATTTTTAAATTAAAAGTTAAAGAAAAATGCTTCATATCAGGCATGGTCAGTAAATAGAATCTACTTTTATTAGTACTTTTGATGCTTAAGTACATGTATTATGAGAAAATAACTTGTGATACCTATGTGTATTTAATATTATATACTTTAAGACTTTTACCCAAGTATTGTTTATATTATTAGTTTTTCACTTTTGTGAAAGTAATATTTTTATACAATATCTTTTTCTCGTATGACTTCTGGGTATTTATGATTTGATTATAACACAATATTGAGTCTGTCCAAATAATTCCTTAAAGACAAACAATGCAGCTCCTGAAAGGATGCATAATACAGTTGTTTTCCTCAAATGTGATTTCATGTGACCATGTTTTAGCACAAACATTTGGAGTCCATGCCAGCTGTAGTGTGTGCTGTCATTAAAGCAAAAGGAGGACAAGACAAATACCAAAACACATTCATATTATATATTACAATTTGTAATCAATCAAACAATTGTATTATATTCAAAACAAATGCAAAAGAGATGGATCTTGTCTTTGACTTTTGGACCCTACTGTTTTTTTTACGTCATCGAATCAAACTGTAAAAAAAAAATCTCATCAGCTTTATAACAAGTGTCTAAACAAAAACCCATAGACCACAAGATGAGGGAGCCAGAAATGCAAAAATGCTAACTTACTGCAGGACCTGCAGCATGCTATACAGGAGTGCTTAGTTGACCAGTGCAACATATGACGATAATGGTCTCAGATGCTGACCTCTGTACTGAAACTTTAATCAACCCGCGTGATTTCAACATATTTTGAAATCAAAACACTGACGATGAAAGATTTTACTAACGTGACTGTCAGCAGTTTGATAAACAGGTGCCGTGTCCTCCGATCAGAGTTTGGAAGGAGAATCACTTCCTGATGAGTGGCGGGGGAAAGGAATCACCTTTCCTCCTCATGATTGGTTTGTTATATTGTTCAGTGCTGCTGCATCTTATAATCCTCTAATCCTCTTTTCACAGCACTGCTGGAACCACAAAACTCAAGAGCTTGACCATGTAGGTTTCCTCTCAGTACTAACACACCAAACACATTCACCACACTGCCGTGTACATTTGTTTTTATATTCAGAGTGGCTGCATAAATCACATGCACTCCAGCGTTAGTCTGCCGCGATTTGCACCATCTGTTTGGGAACACGAGCAGTGAGAGTGTGAACCAGTTCACTGATGCATCCTGAGATGTTAAAGTACTCCGTGTTCGGTTTCTGGCTTCAGTTTTCATGGCAGAGCGTCAGTTCAGAGGCCTCAGCCCAACAGCCTCCCTCGCACTTCTCTCTGCACTTAGCCTGAAGCGACCCACATACAAAGTCACTCTGAAAGTTGAAATGGATGCTTCATGTCATGAGTCAGCTGTAGTAGCGGCCACATTACACTGTTACACACTCTAAGGATGCTGGAGTGGTGCATCGTGGCACTTTATACACCAGGTGGTTCCAATTTTACCGTCCTCTTTTCCTATAAAATGTTTTTTTTTTCCTTCTCTCGATAGTGAGTCATTACAAATATCACTGCAGTGTTTGAATGTTTTCTCAAAAAACTTACCGAAAAGACAACTGCGGTCATCAGGCAGGAATCAAAACATCATCAAAGTGAGCGTATGCTCAGTTTTATTCTTGACCAAGTACAGATAAATTTCTAAACAAGATGAAACACTTTTTAAACACAGACAGACTGAATATGGCAAAATAACAATATTTAAACAATGCAAACATGTTCAGTCATATCAGTCCTGGTGTCCAGAGTAAAAGGCTGTCCACACCAAGAACGAGAACCAGAAAAGCACTCTGCAGAATGCAAACCTCCACCATCGCCCATCAGTCCCCTTTTATACTCACAAATACAAGCCACCAAAATAACATCTGATTTTAGTCATCAAGATTCATGTGAGATTCCTTGAGAAAATTTTAATATGTCAAAAAACACCTTACATCACAATGTTGGGCAAAGAAAGAAGTTCCTGGATCTGTTCCTTTATCTAATGCCACACCAAAACATAATGGAGCCTATTCTGGGCTGAGACTTAAGCTCCATCCGTGGTTGGTGCCTTTGCAGAGATAAGAATCTAAAACTGTATCAACAAGTTTTTAGTAAGCACGTTTAATGACATTTGCCTCAAAATCTATTTTCTGTTGAAAATGAGTTAGGTAAAAAACAAATATTAATTAGATCATGGTTTGGTCTGAAAAAAAAAATATTTTCCATAATTTTTTCTCTTGTTTTCACCGGCACCTGAATATAACGGCACACAACATGGCATTGTGTTATCATTACCAGGCTCCAGTAAAATGTGTGAGCATAGAGCTAGTTCTGTATAAGCCTGCGCAGCTATATGTTAAGGTACATGCAAAAACAGCAGATCAAGAATAAAAGAATAACAGTCCAATAGTTCTGGTGTCTATCGCATAGCATTTTTGCTTGAAGTGTACTTTTTCCTAAAACCTCTACTGTACTTCCTTGTTCCCTGTGTTATTTATTTATCAATATTTCTGTGTAAATTTAGTTGTAAAAAAAAAAACAGAACGCAACAACAATATGCTAACTTTTTCAAACTGGGACCGTCATGCTTTTTAGGGAAGAAATGGCGAAGGAAATGACTGAACTTCTGGCTCGGTGGGTAGAAACCGCTCCGACCTGTCTACGGTGAAAATCTCTTGGCAATCAATCTCGAGATCTACCAATTTCTGATTAAAACAAGAATTCTGTGATGTGGAAATCCTCCTAAAGAGTTGATGTTTGCTGACAAACAAAATCTAATTCCAACATTTCTGATCAAACTGGGCTAATTCCCTCAATAACATTCAATATCCACTGAAGGTTACTGATTGTTTTCTTGTTTATCTTGAATCTTTTCTGCTCCACACTTTCCCTCATGAATCCTCTCAGTCGAGCTGCAGCCCTGATGACCTTTGCAGGTGAAGCACCTGCTTGTAAAATCAAGTTGTTTTTATTGCCTCCAGTGTAGATGTTTCAGCTGCTTCTGGGTCTAAACTCAGAGATGACCTGGTTTCATGTCATTTGTTTTTGTACAGCTGCAATCTGGCAATTTAATGAATTCATAAAGCAGAAAGGATGATTTTGCGTCGCTGCTTTTGATGTGTTCACACTTTGTTTTTTGTTGGAATGCAGTAAAAAATGCAATCAGCGTGACAAGTAATTTGAACAGAAGTCTGTTATTTTCTTTAATGATGAAGTGAACAGTGTTTCCACTGTCATCATGAGTGGTGACACTTGAAAAGCCTGATCAATATTTTTTGATAGAGCATGAAAAGTGCTATTTTCAAGACAAAAGCTTTTTTCTGCTTTTTTTTTTTCATATCTAATTTTTTTGAAGGACTTTGACATCTTCTGAACAATTTGTTTGTATTTTCTCGCTACAGCAGTGAAGGGCCTGTCTTTATGACATAGAAAACACAAGTTCTGGGTGTGTTCTGACAGATTTAATGTGAAAATCACCTGATCTGCTCAAAGAAAGATGACATAAACGACCGTTCCCAAAACAACATGACTACTGCAGCATATCAGAGGCAGACCTTAATCATACGGTTGCAGTTTGGATAGGTATAGGAATTTAGGTGCTGTATCGTCGGCAACTGGACTTGTTTGTTTCTTGAAGATGTTTCACCTCTCATCCAAGAGGCACCGTCAGTTCTAACTAACTGGAGAGGAGTTGACTGGCTTTTGAACTGTGTGGGAGTGTCCTTACAGAGTCGTTAAAGACACATGTGGGCTCTGGGTCTCAGGGACGTTGGGTCCACTTGTGGGTCGTTGACCAAACTGGACTTCCTTTGGGTTTCTAAGACTACGTGAGCCCTGGTGTGATAGTTATTAGGCTGTCTGGGGAGAGAACTCAGTGCTGCATTGTAGGTGGGTGATAAGTAATGTCTTAGGCCACCTCCTCAGTTCAATGATTGTTGTTCTGGTTTTACATAGATGGATTCCTCTTTCAAGCCAGCTGATGTCCTCAAAGGATTGATTTTCTCTCTTTGTGATGTAAGTGGACAGCGGGGTGTTGACCTGAGGAGTTGGCCCTCCTGTGTTGTGCCATTTGTTTGTGTAGAGGTTGTTTTGTCTCCCCAGTGTACAAATCTGTACATTCCTGGCTACATTGAACAGCATATAGTTTATAATAGATGATAACAATAAAAAGGACAGAGCATTTTGATTTTGGGGTGGCAAAAAAATGTTTTTTTGGGGGGGGGCGAAGTGGCAAAAAGAAGTTGAAACTTATAGAAATTAGTTGAAAAGTGGCTTTTCCTGCTGTTGTTACAACAACCCTTTATCAGCATCAGAACAGCCTCAGGTGTCAAAAAACCTTTTGATGAAATTGGGACTGATGGCAGGTCACAGCCTTGGGTTTTCGATGCTGAAAGCTTTTCGATTACAATTTAGATTAAAATAAAGCTTGAAGGGACTTAAAGTATAGTATAGTATAACTTCTACTGAAATCAGCTCCTGTGGTTCCATGTGGACGAATAGTCAGTTCTGACCTTTCATGCTCTCAGCAGGTGAATTCGATGCCACAGTTACGCTGCACCTGCGTGTGACGCTGCACTTTCACATGAGATTACTGCAGATAAAAGGTCCCTCCCACGTGCATTCAACTCGGCATTAGTGCAGGCGTGAATGACTGATGTCAGCTGAAGCAATGCCAGTCTCTCCTCCTGTTCCTCCGCTCGTTTGTCTGAGGCTAATTGGCTCAGGCCGCCTCTCACTACGCCACAAACACACGACGACAGGAAGTAGGAGCAGAAGGTGACTGACTGCAGCGTTCAGCCGCTTAGCTCGCCGCCAAAACCACCGTGTGCTTCTGGGAACAGCCCGGAATGCGAGGCCAGCTCCCGCTAAGAGCCACCCAATAGGATTAGAGAACACAGCACAGTCCCGCCTCCGACTTCCCGGTGTTCTAAAAAGGGCAAATCCCGGTCATGGATTAATCAGGCCTGTCAGCGGCGCCGTGAGGAGCGAGCAGCATGCCAACAGCACGGCCCACAGCTGGAGAGGAGCCGCACACTTTATACAGTTATTTATAATTTAACACAGCGAGCTGCCACTTCACAACAGCTCCACGCCGTCACACCAGAGGAGCTCTCTGACTTCATGGCGACTGAGACAGCATGCATTATAATGATATCATTCTCAAACCCTCCATAGTTCTGCTATGGTAATCTTTCTCTCTCCTTTTAACAACTACGCTGCTAATCTGATTCCCTGTTTCCCCCCCGCTTCCACCTGCAATTAATCAGTTTATCTGTTGTGTCAAATTTGTGATTCTTGTTCCTGTTTGATGACTGTCAAGTGGGTGGAGTTTACTAAAAGGTGATCCCGATAGTTTGTGAACTACCTGTAAGTTTTCACTGATATTCTGACACAGTTCAGCTGCAGTAAGTCGTCTCAGATGTTTTGAGCTTAAATTTCTTGTCTTTCACATCCAAAGGTGTGGCATCGTACCTTTCTAGCTACAGAAAAAACTGACGCCTGCACACTTACTCCATGCCACAAGAGTATAATAATGATGTGCAAAGTATTTGGATTAGATTCATCATCCTATATATCTGGAAAAACAATTATTTTCTCACCAAGTTACTAGTTGAGATTTGGGTACATGATAACATCACACAGAAAGAAACTGAGGTTAATACAATTACACCGGTTTACTAGCTTTTTACTCATGAAATCTTTTGCAGTTTTGCCTTTCAGGTCTGTAAACATTCATCAACATTAAACATTTTGGGCAGGAAAAAATGTATTTTTTAATTTATTTTTTGTGGTGGTGGTGACTGCAGCAGAGCATGTCTGCTCATGTGGTTACTACAGCTACTGTCACCAGCTGGCTTCTCAGCACAAGACATAAGAAAAATGCTAAAGAGACGCTAGAATCCATACTGAGTCAGTAAACTCACCATCCTCAAGGGATGCAGACTAACAACAAAATCAAGCCAATAGAGTTTAGACCTAATGGAGCTAAACAGTTGTAAACATCCATCAGAGTTTACAGACCCACTTCCTGCTTCGACTTTGACCATCTGTATTTACAATGAGTGGGACAAAATGTCTATACAGCAAATTATTGAATCCCCTCCTCTTATGATGTGATTAATCATACACTGGCACAAGTAATGTCAACAATTAACTTGGTGGGAATAATTACACACACACACACACATATTAGCAAAAATATACCATGAGTCTTAGCCAAAGAAGTTCTCAATCTTTTATCTCTCCTATCTAGCTTAGAAAATGTGCAGGAAAACCCCACACTCTGTAAACTCCACCCATATATACTTCTTCAGTTAGTACAGTACATCACTTGAAAACCTTTTTGACCCAGATTGAAGTAAATAACCCCACCCGGCCGGTATCCTCCAGTTCACCGCTGCGGCTCTTTGTTGCTGATTTCCTGTGCTCCTCTTGTCTGTTTCCTATATCAGAGGTCCACAGGTTCAGGCCTCCAAGGCTGCTGCTGGGGCCAAGAAGTACGAGCTGAGCAAGTGGAAGTACGCTGAGCTGCGGGACGCCATCAATACCTCATGTGGTGAGTGTTTTGGTTGACTTTGTTGCCGCAGGGGTTTTTTTTTTGTTTTTTTGTTGTTTTTTTTTTAGGCTTTATATTCCTTTTCAGTTGTTGTTATACTAAGAACAGACCTGAATACAAGTTTGTTTTAACACCAGGATTCAGTATGTAATGTTTACATTTTTTCGTCCCCAGAGGAGGATTTCAAATATTTTTGCATACATCATGACCTTTATTCTAGCACCACCATGCTAACCAAAGAGTCCCCTCAAGATGAATATCAGTCCATGTAGTCCACCAGTATCTCAAACTCAAAGGCGTGTTTTAATCAAAGTTGTCAGAAGTTATATTCACTAGAGGATGAATCCTAACAGTTTTGGTAACCTCCTGACTCTCCTGTGCTCACAGCCTGAGGTCAGAATGCAAATGAAATGAAAATGTTGTAATAAGATAGCAGATATATAACAACAGGGTGATTGCAGTTAAATTGATCTCTCACCCAGTGTTGATCGCATTCCATCTCCACAGAGGATGAACCAGTTTTATATTTATTGCTAATATTGCATTTCCTTTTCTTTCTGAGAATCTCTTGTTTGCATCAGCTCAGTCTCATTTCCACCAAACGCACGGCTTTGTTAGAAACGTCTGCCACAGCACACTTTCCACACCACTTGCTTTTATTTTTGTAAACTCTGCCTCATTTTAAGACCACTTTGTTCATGTGGGAGTGAATTGCTGGTCGAGCAGAACAGAGTACACCTCTTTAAACAAAACTCATTACGATGATACCACAGTTGTACCCACTGTATTGCTTTGTCAAACAAAGTGTGACATGAGTAGTCTCATGATTAACGTATCAGACTGCTGCTGCTACCTAACCTTTACACTGGCATTTAAAGAGTAGAGGATGATCTTTCCAGTTTAAAGGTGCTGCATGTAGGAGTTTAGCATTATTGAATCTTTGCCACATTTGTCCGGAAACAGTTAGGATAAAAAAAATGAGACAGTGTCATTCACTCATGTCTAACATGAGCATAGTTTGTGCAGTAATTACTCCAAGGTGACCCAGTCAATTTGACAAATGTCGAGGACCGAACCTTCAGACATCGGGGCAGCTATCAGCACATTAAGATGAAGCACTAATGATTAGCGTTGCTTGTGTGCACACACCAGACGCTGTCCGTATATGTGAAAATCATGTGACAAGTAATGTTTACCAGTAGATGTATTGTTGTGCTGATAACGTGCAGAATAGTCTCAGAGTAGCTGTTTCATCATCCGATAAAGAGGCATCAGGCACTCACTCTTACATACTCTCTTATATAAGAAATACTATAGCATAGGCCATCGTTTTTATTTGGGCATCAGATTCTCCTCTTTAGCACATTGGGTGGACGTGTCATGCGCAATCACAAGCATGCCAAATGCTAATGCTAAATATTAATGTGCCGTCAAAAATTAAACAGTTAAAAATTGAACAGTTCAATGATAAAATGTTTTCCTCAGTAGAATGAGACTATGAGCAACAGAAATATATTGTTTAGAGAACACAGTCCCAGCTAAGTAAGACACAACAAATAAGTTATTTGAACCAGTTATTTTTCTGTTTTTTGTTTTTTTTCCTAGTCATTGTTTTTAGTTTAGACTGAAACATCATCATAAAATGTGGTTTAGACATTCACGATCCTCTCTGGATGAATTATAACTTGGATGATCCTCTGACTCTTCTAGCGCCATCATCAGGTCCATTTCTTTGAACGATTGAGATGCTTGTAGGGACGGGCCATGGTAGCGACTCAATCACAAGGAAGACGTACTAAATGAAAATCATGCTATATTGAAAAAGACTGCGATTACGAGCAGAAACCTCATCAAGAAACTGTTTACTGAGGTCATAAATCAGGGGAGAAGTAGGGTCATTTTTTTTTAAACCAGTCCCTTGCTGGCTATTACAGAGAATGCATGTTTAAGACACCTCCGCACTGGCCTCACTTTTCAGCCTCGGAGGCTGCATCCATATTTTATACGGTGAATGACTGAAATAAATAGCTCAATAACAGTTTAAATAAAGGAGGTCAGAGGTAAGAACAGCAGACTGATAGTGGATGAGCAAATATTTATGCCTCCTTGGGCTGATTACGCTTCAAATGATGGAGGAGAGTGAAAGGTAAAGAGCCGAGGGGAGAATCTGTTTTCTCTCCATATTATTGAGTTTAACCTGAGAGCCCACCTGTCCTTGCCCACACAGCGGGAAACGTGAAGGACGAGGACAGGCGGGTCGACACCTGCAGGCTTCCTGCAAATGAATGTGTGTAGAAGGAGAGCCTGCGGGCGGCCGCACATAAACACACCGAAATGACTCGGTTAGCTGTTAACAGGCCGCTCCGCTCGCCTCCCAGACGGAGCGGGAGATTGAATACTGATGTGATCACGTCCGCCTGCCACCCATGATGATCCGCAGTGGCGGAATAACACAGCGACGAGGGGTTGTTGACACCTGTCATGTTCTAGTTTATTCTGCAGTGTTTTCCGCTAGGCACAGTAAATGGAAGTTGTTGTTTTTTTTTTTTTCTTTTCCCCCTTACCATTTGTCTGCCTCCAAAGTATTTTTGTTCAGTTGACGTTACCTAAGCACTTAGTGTGCATTAAGCATCTCATTGCACACTGTTAGCCCTCGCGCCTCTGGATGATAAATTGAATGTTTTTTTCTTTTTTTTTTTCTTTTTTCCGCTAAAGTCATTTATCTGAATCATTCTGATGGAATGTGTTATCTTAATGCTGCGGGCTGTGTGAAATGTCTTTTGTCAGTGTCTCTCTCTCTCTCTCTCTCTCTCTCTCTCTCTCTCTCTCTCTCTCTCTCTCTCTCTCTCTCTCTCTCTCTCTCTCTCTCTCTCTCTCTCTCTGTTCACGCACACACACACACTCTATAGATTTTTTGTTAAGATATTAATGAACTGTGGCAGATTGAATGTGAAATTAACAGAAGTTAATGTGCCTGTCGATGTTGGTTGTTCGAAGGTTTAACAGTTTTATCATTTTGGTTTCATCACTAACGCTGTCCTGACTATGTGGACAAATCCTACCAATGTGCTTCTTTACTCTGGAGCCTTTAGTTCCAGTGAAGGGAAATCTCGAGTTTGCCTCAATTGGTGCGGATAATTGGGGATGTCTTTGTCATTGTCAGCAAAATTGCCAAAATGCATCCCCCCTCTCTAACCTGCCACCTCTGTCGTCCCCACAGCAGCTCATAGCTTGAATGTATAGATAAACGGTTGAAAGGCTCAGCTGCTGCAGTTCCTGGAGGTCTTACTACGAAAGCAAACTTGACCAAACTCACAGGGGAAAGATCCTGTGTTCTTAAAGGTCGTCTGACTAGACGGAAAAGAAATTCAAATTCTGACATTTAGTTATAGTACAAGTCTCGGTATTTTGTTTTTTACTGATTTCACTGATCCGTCTCCTCCAGACATCGAGCTGCTGGCCGCCTGCAGAGAGGAGTTCCACCGCCGGCTCAAAGTTTACCACGCCTGGAAGTCAAAGAACAAGAAAAGAAACACCGAGACGGAGCAGCGAGCGCCGAAATCTGTCACAGACTACGGTAAGACAAAACCACACTGTGTATTGTTGTTTTTTTTACAGGAAACGGAGCACCAACAGTTTTTACGAACATATTTTAACAAAAGCTTTTTTTGATATTCGTTTCCTTTACCAACTGTGAGAAGCTCTTGAAGCTCCATTTACAGTTCAGAAACAGTTCTCTGCTGTTCCCACTAAGTTTTTTCAGTAACAGTTTCTGATGAGTGAGGGAAAATCCACCTCTTATTTTTGTTTCGTTTCATTTGATTTATGTGTTTTTAATGTCCATAACCCCCGCACAAGTCTTGAAAATAGGCTATCATGAACGTGTCAAAGAATCTGGAGATCGCTCGAAATATTAGAGAAGACTGAGACAAGCTGTCCTGATACAGTGCAGAGGCCTTATTTCCACCTCTAAAGTTAGTCATAAAAGTGTGTAAACACACATACATCAATATCGACCTGCTCCACTGATTAGACCAATTTTAAACGCAATTATAAAGAGAGCAATCTTATTGATTAAGTGAAGTTGTTATAAATCCTAGAACAGTCCACAGCAGTCACAATTGTTATGTACGACTCCTCTATAGAGTGAAAGTAATTACTTCATCCCCAGTGTCGGGCTAATCATGCTAACATGTAATCACAGTCTGATGTTTCACAGAGAAAATGTCGTCATACTTATCTTTAAAAGTCTGATAAAAGTCTCAAATGCGGACAGAAGCATCAGCTTTCAACCTGACTGTCGTGAGAATCCTTCATATTTAACACTGACCCAGTAAGCGAAGCTGAACTCCGCGCTGCGTTCAGGGTCAATAACACTTCCTTGAGTCCCGACCATGTTCACACACGAGGAACAAATGGACTCCGTCTGTCACCTCTCAGCCGCCATCGCCTCGTCTCCTTGTGCCACACGTCGTCGAGTTGTCATGACGACAGAGAGCTCTCATCCTGAGCCGTCTATTGTGCGCTGCACTCTGACTACTGATTGGACCGCGGGCCCCACACACACCCGCTGCCATCCCTCGTCCTCTGCTTCCATGTGAGAGTCGCAGCTGCTGATCGGCCTCGTGGACACAAACAGCACTTTAAAATTAATGTTTATTGATGAGCGTCCAGGTTCTTTGTGCGTTGAAAGGTAAATCTGATGACTGTGGTCAACCCTCTCTACAAACTACACACAGTCTTATTTAGTTTGTCATTAATTACGCAAATGCTGGAGAGGTCAGTCTTTAATTCTCTAATACTTGCCTCCGTCATTGAGGATGTATGGAATCCCATGTGTTTTTGTCTTTACACTAATCAAATTTGAAATGAGCTCTCTGGAGTAGCATGACACATCAGTCTCAATAGCCTGTTCCGATCTGTCCACCGTGGTTTTGAATCAAACAAACAGAATCGTATGATATATCCGTTGTTCACTAATCCATTCATTGTTGGTTTTGTTCTGTTCGTGGGATTTTGTCGACATAAAGCAAAACATAGAACATCACTCAGACTGCGGTTCCACTGGTGTAAGACGAACTCTGTAGAGGTACACGGAGGAATCCCAGATATGGTTTTTACAAAATAAATTAAGTTGGTTCAAACACAGTTAATGCTTTCAAAATACTGCAACTTTTTGATACTTATACAGAAAATAAAACTAACCTGTAGGCCGTATAGTTTTGTTAGCATGTTAAGCGTGCATACTTAATCCATGATTAGGAGCTAAATAGGAACAGGTCTGAGCTAAAGCTTTTTTCTATCCTGGGTTTATGACTTGAGAACAGGTGGGAACACCAGGATAAAATCTGCGAAATCTTTTTACCTCCAGGGATTATTTATTTATTTATTTATTTAATTTTAAATTTTAATTTAATGTGATGCAAAGTGGAAAAAAAGTTTTGTCTTTTTTGAAAACCAGATGGAAAAAAAACATCTTTTTTTTTTGTTTTTGCATGACTAATTGTTACTAAAGAGGAGGGTAACGTGCACCACCACACTATGGTTTATGTGAGCTACAAGCATTAATTTTTCTATTCCAGGGTAGTTTGAATTTCTCTGTGCACACTTCACACAAACTACATCTACTGTGTGTTAGCAAGTTATGTAACTTTACTGTCATCTCTGAGTTTTGGTGAAGAATGTGCTGTGATTGCTGGAAAAATTGGGGAATAAAATACTGTCACTTGGCTTAATACAGGACAAAAACAATAAAAACACTCTAGATGGGCTTTTTTTTTTTTTAGTTAAAGAACTCCTTAACTTCTTTTTTTGTTTTTTTACCAGTTCCAAGTATCAAGTCATTCACACAGGAGAGAAACAAGTTTTGATCAGACAAAATAGATCACCAGAACATATCCTCACTTGCCCCTCAGAGATTCCGTACTAGAGTTTTGTTTCTCGTACCATTTTTTGAATTTTGCTGTTTATTTTTCACATTCTTCAGCATGTTATAAATGTGATGTCCTGAATTTGTTGCACAGATGCTTTTCATTCTTTCTTCAGACTCTGTTCATCATCCTGTCACACATCTGAACACATGTCACTAATCAACATCAGATAGTGACAGTAACGAGAAGTCGTCTCGGTCAGCAGCGTGTATCTTCACGTGTTGTCTGATTCATGTTTTTTTGTGTGTGTGTGTGTGTGTGTGTGTGTCATCATGTCTGTTGCTGCTGTGTTACATCACTTCCTGCTGTGTACGTTTGTGTAACCTGGCATGTTTACTTTCAGATCATGCACCTCCTGTGAAAAAAGCATGTAAGTGGTCCTTTAGTGTGTAACGCTACTAACCACAGAGCTGCAGCCCCTCATTAACCTGCCCGCCCGCCCCCCAACATGGTAGAGGTCCGCTCTAACTGGGATCACTGCTGGCCTCGGGTTTGCTGCTTTGTACTGCTCAGTTTGATGAAGAAGTTGGTGGTGGTGGTGATGGAGGAGGAGGAGGCGGAGGAGGGTGGATGAGTTTCCAAGGCAACCGCTGGCTCTATTGAGACGTGTGTGGAAGAGATCATTTGAGCGATATTAAGGCGCGGGGCTGCTGTTTTCGTCTTTATGACCGGTGCAGCGGTGCCAGCTCGGGCCCATTTCGCGAGACGCCTCCCAGACAGATATAAGGCTTTGATAAAGAGCCGGGGTAATTCCTCCGAGCTCTTAAGGCTGCTGTTATTGACACTCCCATACGGAGAAACTCTCATGGACGAGAGGAAGACAGAAGGCTTTCGGGGCAGTGTGCCCGGGTTGTGTTTGGCCGGCGGATGATAGCATCACGTTCACAGGAGCGTGACAGGAGGAACAGGCCGCTGCGCCCGCTGATTGGAAGAGAAATGTTGTAAAAGGTGTCGTCGCTCAAGCAGCAAGTGGACGCTTCAGTCCATTCACTCCTGACTTAATGAAGATTGTAGATACGCGACAACCTGTTCAGCCCCGTGAGGCTCCCAGCACGACTAGCAGACCAGCTGCTGCCGCTACAGGTCGACTGATGTCAGTTTGAAGGCTGAGCCTGCTGATGTTTCCGTGTCAATCTGATCATTTTCTTGCCAAAAAAAACCCAGTTTGATCCAGAGTTGTATTTTCACGAAATTGAGAGACTCTTCAGCTCTCCACTGAAAAAGTGTCAGTTCACCCAAATCACAGCAAAGTCCATTAACACATCCATCCATTCACTCACTCACACAGTACACATCAGTTTGAGTACAAAGACTCATGACTTTCAGTTTTATTTGCTCAGGTTTTGAGATCTTCACAGTTCGCTGAGGTGTCAGCGTGGCAGCATCGTTAGCAGCAATACCAAGCACAAAAGCCAGATGTTAGCATGTGTAAGGGCTATAAATATAGTTTCAGAATGAACCAGAGTTTAGCAAAATCACAGATCTTGCTCAACAGTAGATTCAGCGGTTAGAGACACAGGTCTGACCGGCACATTTCAGAGTTGTCTTCTTGTCTTCTTGTCTTCTTGACAAGACGACAACTGTCTTCTTGGGCCAGTTCCAGCCCAAATAGTTGTATTGATGTGTGTGGATTAGACAACATAAATGTTGCGTTTTTCAGAGCGTGACTACTCAGAACTAGAAGTTCTCCTTTTAACATCACAACTAAATTTCAGAAACTGTATCATACAGTATACATCTCTATGTCTAGAAAAGGAAAACAAGTGGGAAGTCGCATTACTCTTCTTCCTATTTGGGTGAACTTACCCTTTAAGCCTCTGGACATGTTCCATTTTTCAGAAGACAGATGTATCTGCTCATTTGCCGGATGACTTTTAGTTTCAGGTTTAACCGACTTTGACTTTGACACGTCTGCGCCGACAAACAAAAATAAACTCGAGCCGAAAAATCACAAATTCTCTGAACTCCGTCAGTGATTGCTTTCCGATCTTTATCCCCTCGAACGCGCTGCAGACCCTCCGTCAGCCTCAAGCGTTGAATGTGACGCCCGACCCCCTCGGTGAGTCGGCGCGGCACTTTGATGGCAGAAAGCAGGAAGTACGACAAACAGCAATCAACAAGCTGAGCGATCCCGAGGGGAGTTAAGTTCAAGCACCTCTCTGGAGAGAGTTTCCACCATTCTGCTGCTCTGTCTAAACAAACAGAGCTGATTTTGTTTGTTGAAGTTTTGGGATTTTCATTTTCTGTCTGGAGGTTGTCAGTGATGGGAGGGTGAAATTGAAAATGTTGGCGCCTTCTTTTTTCAGTTTTTTCCTGTGTTTTTTTTTTGTTTTTTTTTGGAAGGTGGTGTGAGGGCGGCGTTTTGTTTGGTGATGGTGAAGCGATGTGTTGCTCTGCAACAGATGGCTGCTATGTGTTTTTTTGAGACTCTGCAAAGATTCGTTTTAACAAGGTGATAAAATCTTGGAATCAGTTTTAGAGTGAAGGAAAAAAAAAAAAAAATCCACGTCTCTCTTGCTTTCATTGCTCCGCTTGGAACATGGAACAGAATAAGGAATTATAGACAGTTCTTGTAACGAGCTGAACTGGAAACAAGAGATTTTAAACTGAATTCGAGATGACATGACTTGTAAAATGAACATTTTTGCAGAGTGCTGATTCCTTATTAGGTAGAAAAGCTTCTTCAATCTCAGTAGTTCCTTATTTTACACTCCACTCTGTAGACTGATGCAATTATTAATCCAGGTTTTATGTTTAACATGAGCGTGCAAACCCCTCCATAAACACCCTCCATGCTTCATGTCTCGCTGATTTCTTCCCTCACTCATCAGCCCCGCTGTGATCTCTGCTGACCCTCCTCTAACAGCAGGACTCACCGACTGAACCTGAACACGGAGGGCAGGGAGTCGCTTTAATATTCAGAGCTGATCCGAGAGCAGCGGAGCGGGGATTATTGTTTACAAGCAGCGAGATAAATGGAGACACGAGGAGGAACGGAGTCCTTCAAGGCGACTCGTTTGGATTCTTTGTTCCATGTTGATTTTGTCATCTTGCATGAGCCTGTTTCAGTGAATCCACCTGTGTATCAACACCGTATAATTAATTCAAATGTACATTTAAAAGCACTTTTAGGTCTAAGTTAAGTTGTTCTTTATTAATGCCACGTGCATTTCAAAGTCTGATATTCCCTCGCTGGTTAGTTGGTGTTGAAGCTGTTTTAAATGTAAACTGTTAGCAGCAGCTGTGGGGATTACTCAAGATGCAAACTTGATTTAATTATCATTATGCAACAAGACTATATAATGACACATCAATTTGTGATTCCTTAAATTAACAAAAAAGGATACAGACTTATTATGAATATATCAGGTCAGAAAAAAAGTGCCCTCCGTGGCATAACGTTATGGTAGATTGCCCTCAGTTTACTGATCTTTCAAAGTGTCAGACATCCTTCAGAAAGAAAAATCTGTCAGTTATGGAGAATGTTCAGTTAAAGTGACCTTTGCTTCATGGTGGAGTGTTGAGGACAAGTTGAGAAGTCAGCTCTGTAGTCTGGTGCTACGGCAGCAGATACTTCTGTTTCTTTTGCCAGATGGCAGCAGGCGGCTGGAAAACGTGTCTGCGATGACAAGACGCTGATAAACTTTCCAAACATTGTTTTTATAATTGATCAGCAGAGATTAATTTAGTTCATCTCCATTAGAAACTGAAAGGTTCTCAAAAATGAACGAGCTGAAAACATCCTGGGAGCGTTCATGTTTTTTTTAAACTGATTTTTACTTATTGAGACCAACTAAATGAAGATGAGGCCCAGTTATTCAGTGCTAAGCTAACTATCTACTAGCTTTATATGCTAAAGCTAACACGTATGGCTAGTAGCTGGATGTGGATGTGCAGGTATACAGTGTCGGTAAGTTTGGTGTCCTGGTGGTTTTGTTTTCCACTGAGGCCAACAAACGCTCAGCATCTGCTCAGCCTTTACCGTCTTGTATAAAATCTTTTTCTTTGCAAATTGTTTTCAATCAAGGCTCTGACTCAAATTTAATATCAAATATTAAAATATTCTGAAACCTGAAATACAGTATACAAGTGGCGTAGGCCAGAATGGGGAAAAAAAGAACTGTCAGTCTCAGTGTATTGTGTATTGTTGCAGAGCTCCTCAACATTCTTCTCATGTGGACATTTTGAGCTTTTCAAATTAAGTTTTGCCAAAAAGAACAGAAATGTCACCTCTTGTGTTGTCTCATTGAAATCTGAATGCTTCCAGATACTTTTCCAAGCAGAAAACTGGAATTTCACACCATTCTATGTCACATAAATGTAGCCCCACATATTCCAGACTTTTATTGTGAGCTTCTCTTTTCTCTCTTCTTCTGTAACGAGGTCAGACCGGCCCCTGCTGGAGCTGAGAAAGACAATAATCTGCTCAAGGGCACTCCAGCAGATCTCCGATGATTGTCTCCGCTCTCTTTTCTAAGTTAATACACAGGTTTATAAACTGAAGAGGCTTTTGACAACTACATTTTGACCATCTCTCCCATTAACTGACCCCAGACTGCATGTAAACACGATCCCTGTCTCCCGATTGGTTGCTGCCGTCTGTGGAAAACATCTGACTTTCTTTCCCATGCGCTCAACAGCCCAGCAGAACCCGGCCCCGCCCATCCCAGCCCGGCAGTACGAGGTGGCCATGAACCGGCAGCAGCGCTACTTCCGCATCCCGTTCATCCGGCCGGGTGACCAGTACAAAGACCCGCAGAACAAGAAGAAGGGCTGGTGGTACGCCCACTTCGACGGGCCCTGGATCGCCAGACAGATGGAGCTGCATCCAGACAAACACCCCATCCTGCTGGTGGCAGGTCAGTACAGCACCGAGGTGTGATGGACATCACATTTAAAACTGTCTCAAGCTTCTTTTTAAGACGAAAATGCTCCAAGATTCTTACATCAGTATATTTCAGCAAATGTTGCTAAAAGATTCAGGCTAAAAGCATCAACCAAATGTCCCAGTCAGACCAGCTGGTTATTAGCCATAGCTCGCTAGCAATCATCTCATGATAATCAGCACCCTGCAGAAGGGACAAATATGTATTTCATAGCTATATAATGATGTCATGCTATAAAACTGATCCCAATTCTGTTTGCTAATTTTGACTGGCAGATTAGCAGTTTGTTAGCTATAGATAACAAGTTAGATAACAACACGTATGAAAATAACAATCCTGCAGATATCAGATACCTGATATTATGCAAAAAGACTGAGGCTGAAGCTTCTTTGACAAACGCCAGTGGCAGATTAGCAGATGATTGGCCAACACTAGCCATTTTGTGCCCATGAACAATGTCTGAAAATCTTAACTCTTCAAAAGGAAAATTAAATACAAATCTATGCTAGAAGATATAGGCTAAAACTGTTTGCTAATTGTCTGTAGTAGATTAACAGATTATTAGGAGTCCCATCGTGGACGTCCGATACAAATCAGCAGGCAGGATTTTTAGCTCGGCTGTAGTCGACTCTCACCAGAACACGACTGTGACACAAGTGAAGCGTGAAGATTCATGTTATGTGACTTGAGGAAAGAGTTGAAGACAAGTTTTTAGAGACGTACTCCATCAGTTGTTGGTTTTAGAAGGATTTGTAGTGAGGAGCCACAGCTTTACAACCCACGCAACAGACCCACAGGAAATAATAAGAGTAACCTTATGTTGCAGATACGTTAAAATCGAGAGAGAATCCCAGTTTTGTTGTTTTATTAGTGAAAAGAACAAAAATCTTAGCAGCTCCTTTAGCCTCAGAGACTGAGTGGGTGGTCCGGTGTGCAGGTTTGAGTGACAGCTGAGACATTATTTTCCCTCAAAAGCAGCAACAGGTCATGTTATCATAATTTGCAACAAGTGGAAGAAAACTTCAGTCTTAGGTAAATAAATTCATTAAGCTGCAGTCAAGTTATTCACTGATACATCACCACAGATTCTGGATTACTTAATTTATATACAAGTCTTACCTGCAGCTCACACAACAATCCATTCTGCTTGCAGTTAGTCCAGTGTCTTTTATATGAGCTGGTTTCCAGTTATGACAGCATTGACAGGATCCCATTCATCCATCACTTCTGCTGTAAACTCATCAGAAAGTGTGCGCAGCTGAGTGAACTGTGAAATACAACTTTTATGTTCTCGAGGGACCTCATTTATCAGTGCCTCAAACAAAAACCTTCCCTCCAGCAGAGGCACAGATACTTGTGTAAAAAAAGAAACAGTAGAAGATCTGACTCAACTTCTTTATTCCAGTAAAAATAATAAATTACAGGCTCTGAAATGTACTCAGAGTATCAAAGTAATAAGTCTCCCTCTGAAGGACATTTCTAGCGGCCATTTTCACCTCATATTAATAGAGTTCAAAGACTGTTAAACTTAAATCAGTAGGATTTGTCCCAGCTGTTCCTAAACACACCACAAAGACAGTTGATTGTTGAGTCTCATTCCCAGGACGTCAAATAGCCACATGTTGGGTTGGTGAAGCGTCCCGAGCAGCAACAAAGTGAGAAAATAAGAAAATCCAGGCAGAGGACTGCAGGCAGAGGACTGCAGGCAGAGGACTGCAGGCTAGTTTGAGATCAGTCTTGTGATGTTGGGAAGGCGGCGTGCAATAATGCTAAATAAAAATCATCCATAATTAATAAATAAAATAAATACTCAAGTAAAGCACAGATACCTAAATAAGATACACTTTTTAAAAGAATATATTTGTACTTGTTAGTTCCCACCTCTGGTTGTATCTACCTGCTTCTAACAAATATCAATAAATAGCTTTGTTTGCGACGATAGTTTCGTGTAATGATAAAATAGATACGGATTTGTTGCCCTAGTTTACGTAATGCCCCTTTGAACAGTTGATTTAGCTGCTGAAATCTGGACTTTGAATAAAAAGTGTAGGAACAGAAACAAGGGAACTTCAGCAGACTACATATTTCACCCCCGAACACATTCAACAGCGGCAATTTCAATTCAGTGTGTATCACACACTACATCTGCAGCTGTAAAGACAATAACAGGTTCCAGCAGGGTTATATGAGGCAGTTACTCACCCGCAGACCTGCTGCTGTCTGTGAGCACCATCAGCTCACCACAATGAGCTGGGTTTTTTTTTTGATTGACGACCACACGCTTTTCAAACTTCACGCCGTGCGGCGCGACCTGGAGCTCACAAACATCCTTCAGCCCACGGCCGAGCGTAATCCTCCGAGCCAGGTAAAGTCGAGGTTTGAGGTTTTAACTCGTCGGCGTGCACATATGCTCAGACAGATGGGTAAACAAAACAACTCACCTCTTTTTTTTTTTTTTTAGTGTTTGTTTTCATTCATTTGGTTCAGTCTGTGACTTCACTGCTTGTTGTGGCAGAAACGCTGCTAACACACAGACAGGCGTTTACTCTTCAGTTCAGCCCTGAGAGGAAGCTGAAGGTCTCCTGGGTGTGTTTTTATTTCATAATGATTCCTACAGTGTGTTCTAAGTCACCATGAAATCCATTACACCTTACACCTTTTAAGTTAATGGATTTAATGTTGTCAGAGGCTGTTTGACATTTTAGCTGCACAGGTTAGTCATTTCTATGGAAGCCCCGAGGGACAAGTGGAGACTGGGGATCAAGTTTTCTAATTCTTATCTCAAGTGTTTCTCTCCTGTGTTTGTAACCTGACAAATGGTGGCGAAAAAATTCTAAGATTTCTATCATCCTTGTGTGTTTTTCTTCCATCTGAGACAACACATGGAAAAAAAAAAAATCACAATGAAAGTGTATTTATGTGTGAAACATGGGGAAGTGGGGAAAAAATGGGATGGAATTTTGTTTTTTCTTGTTAATTGTTTTTGTAATTAAGCAAAAAAAAAAAGATTTTGGACGTGTTCTGAAGAAATGTTTTTTTCATGTGTGAATTCAAGGAAAAGAAAACTTTTTTTTGTCATTTGTAATTTGTTTAAAACAAAGAAAAATCAGGAGAAAAAAATGTCTTTGTGTGAAACAACGTGAAAAAAACAAAGGAGAGAAAACAAATTTGATCAGACATAGAAAAACATTTCTTCACCTTCACCTTCCATCACTGCTCATTGTTGTCATCATGTTCACCAACTGGTCCAATTTCCAGCTGCGCATTCTCTTCTAGCGTCCAACGCCCAGAGTTTGTTTTTTGGAGGCTAACACCCGAGTTTTCACCTTGCAGGAAAAGACGACATGGAGATGTGCGAGCTGAGCCTGGAGGAGACAGGCCTGTCGAGGAAGCGCGGGGCCGAGATCCTCCCGCGGCAGTTCGAGGAGATCTGGGAGCGCTGCGGCGGGATCCAGTACCTCCGCAGCGCCATCGAGAGCCGGCAGGCGCGACCCACCTACGCCACGGCCATGCTGCAGAGCATGTTCAAGTGACGGAGCCCGGGCCCCTCACTGCAAACAAAGGGACAAACGCACCAGCTACCTAACACAGATGGCGTGTGAGCGTGCTGCACCAGGGTCTGACTGGCATTCAGCCATTTTCTCTCAACTGTCCTTTTGTTTTATTCTTCTGGTGGTCTTTTTTTGGCGGGGGGGGGGTCCTCGGGTCCTCGGGTCGGAAGTTTCGCAGTGAACCCTATGCAGAAAAATCATACTAAATTATCACATCCGGTGTTTTCCAAGGAATTCTGTTCTGCGAGTAACTACGAGGCCTTAACACTACTTTAACAGGGTTCAGTCGCCAGAAGTAGGATTTTTTTCTCTCTTTTTTTTTCTTCTTTTGTTCGAAGCTGCCTCCCCAAACATGAAAACTTAATTCCCTTTGTAATTATGCATTCCTGATTATGACATTGAAGTCTCACTGGTGTGTCGCTTCCATCTTAACAGCTAGCTGGTGATCCCTCTCCGACTTAAACCTGCTGTTTACATTGTCTTCACGTGGTTCTTACAGGGCGAAACACACACTTGCACAAGGAGCTGTCAGTTCTCACCATGAGGCCGAGCTGCATGAGTGTCCCAGCTGTTTGCTCAGAATCAAGTCAAATACTCGCTAATCCTTTTTTTTTTATTTTACCGTCTGTCTTTCCAACCGAATGTAACTTGAGACCTCGTTGATTCCTTCATGTAGTGATTCCTCTTTTTCTTCTCATGTGTGATTAATGTGTAAAGATGATGAGACCAAACGTCGCTCTGAGCGAAGCCCTCGTCGGGTTTTTCCTCTTTTTTTTTTTTCCTTTCTGTTTTTTTTTTGGCCAGAGCAGAAATTTAACTCCGTGATTTAGTTTTTTGTTTATGGAGCGAAGCAGAAAGAAAAAATGTGAAATGATTATGCAAAAAGCTGACATGCAACTCCTCTTGTGCTGTTTGAGACCAGATCAGCGCTGCAAAACAAACAAACAAACAAAAAAAAACACTCTTCATCTTTAGTCTTCAAATTTGATCTTTTTACACGAGGAAGCATATTTTATTTTTTGCCAATGCAGTGATTCCCAAGGCAGTGTCATTGATAAAAGACAAACGCTCCGCGTGGCTGTTTGGTTCAAAAGTCTCATGTGTGATTGGATGTGTCTGCTGTGTGACGGTGCACTGGTACTCTGAACTGGAACATTCACACACAACACTGAATATTTTCTCTACAGCAGGTACAGAACAATGCAGCCAAACAGCGACGTTCCAACTGGAATGTAAAAGTTTTATTTTGAAAGAACATTTTTGTACCTGAGTGGTCCGGGTGAATGAGATTGTCAAGAGAAGCAATAAATCACCAACTACACTGAGAGGGGAGGGGAAAAAAAAAAAAATCCCCTGCCTCTTCTGATGGGTACAAAAACAACTTAAAGACAATCTGCTGCGACGTTACATCTCCTCTATTCACCTGTTGCCAAGTTTGTTCCTGAGCTTTCTGTTAGTTTGTTTTTTTCTCTTCTCTGCACAACAACAACAACAAAAAGGTGAATCGTCTGAAGGCATGAAGATCTGTCTCGTTGCAAAGTAGCTAAACCCCTTTTACAGCCGGCATCAACATGCAGGAAACGGGCGCAAAATCAATGAAGGAATCCATCAGAGATACACTGAAGGTCTGATAGTGACAGCAGAGACGGAAAGGTTTGATGTGCTGGTGCCTGGGTCAGACGACGTCTAGACATCTCTGTTAAAGAGGGATTAAAAAGAGGTTTTTTTAGACTTTTATCCAAGTAAAAATGTACTTTTCAATCAAATTTCAAACTAATATACGTCTATATATAAACTACATATAAAACGACAGGCGTCCTGAAAAACAGGTGTTTCGATCAAATGTGGCCAGTTTGGACTTCGATCTCCCATCAGTGTTCACTCCATCTCTGCATTCACCAGCCGTCCGTCTCCAGTTTGTCTGATGGAACAGATTTGTCTCCTCCGATATTCTGATTGATCCTGGTTTCTAAATGCTGCTCATACACAGTTAAATGAACAGAGAGACGGCGTGAATAACATGATAACTGAACATTCCGTTCAAAGTTAATCAGTTACACAAATTAGTCGGACCAATTTGGTGTGAGTTCTGTTCAGACA
Organism: Acanthopagrus latus; assembly: GCF_904848185.1. NCBI lineage: Eukaryota > Metazoa > Chordata > Actinopteri > Spariformes > Sparidae > Acanthopagrus > Acanthopagrus latus. Next base: position 5,035,682 of record NC_051060.1, on the reverse strand, counting down.
ATTTTTATACCAATTCAGGTTCTGTGTTCTTTCGCCTCTCAGACACATTAGCCGTGTTACCTTCAATGTATTTTTATCAGCACTTTGAAGCAGCGCATCAGAAACAGTTGATGGAAACTGCAAAAAAACCCAAAAAAACAAGAACGTTCTTCTCTGAGACTTAAGTCGACTGTCAGTTTCACATTCCCTCGCAGACAGCCATGGCAGCTGATGTTGTTTCCCCGTCTTCGAGATTTATTGGTGGTTGGTTTTTAGCGACGTCTCCTTCTTCTACCACTTATTACAACAGTGCGTAATGTAGCTTATACCACCATCTTCTGACCAAACTACACTCGGGTGTATCCTAATTTATTCGCTCCACACCAGTCGATAATTTTTTGACATTTCAAAAGAAATTTGCTTCAAACTCTTCATTTGCTTCGTTTCTCTCTTCCGGATTTGGGTTATTGAGCCGTTTCCTGCTTTAGTTGATGATGTAACATCAGAGACATGCAGTACAGGGACTAAAGAAAAATCAGATCAGCTCAGGTTCAGACAGAGTTACATCTCAAAGATCTGAACTGGATTTTAAACAAATCAGAAATGATGGACACCCAGAAACAGCAGAGCTAAAGTGAAACATGCAGCCAGTGAACACCTTCAGGGCTTTGAACCAGGTGAGCTGAGTGGTTTCCCATGTGTTTTACAGCATGTTGATGCCGAGTGTAAAGGAGACACATCCTGAGCTTTGCCCACCATAAAGACCTCAGCGTTGGTTCTAACACCCGAGTGACGACCTTGAATCTTCCCTCAGATGTAGATGAAACTGTCCTGCCTCTGCTTCGATCCGTTCCTCTCCACACATTACAATCATTCCTCGGGAAGCACTGCCTTTGTCCACTGTCATTTTTTTCTAACGCTGATCTCTCTAACAGACAAATAAATGCATTCCATGTTTCACTCACTGCGCTGCTCCTTCTTTCTCCTTCAGACTGGTGTCATGAACAGATGACGTTTTTAAAGAAATGAACAGATGACGTTTTGTTATTGAACACAGCTTGTATTTTCAACTATTCATTTAACACTTTAAATAAGAAAACTTCCAAATTATAGTTTGGTGTTTCCCCCCCCCCCAAAAAAAAGTAGCAGCCATCATCAGAAGATCTGTTGACTCAGAGAAAAGAACAGTGATTGTCTATTTACATGAACTGTACAGGAGAACACGGTGATGATATTTAAAGATCTAACAACTCACAGAATGGTTTCATTTGGACAAAAATATTGATCCTTTGTGCTCAGAAAGAAGAAACATCAGACTCTGTTGCAATGTTCAAAGAACAGGTACTACAGCTAGACATGTGATTAAAGTAAAAATAAAAAAATAAGTTTTTTTTGTTTGACACTCTGTAATTGAGATTGGTCTGTTGACAGATGATAAGGTGTTGTGATTTCTTTGAGAACTCTCTCCCTGTCTGATAAAGACTGTGAAATGCTGTGTGAATGCTCCTTTAGAAGACACTAAATGGACCTCAAGTTGGGATTATTGAGAACTACTCATGCCAAGGTTTATTTGATATCGCTGTGTTGGTTTTGTCACTGCAACTGACCAAATGGTGATAAACGTCTGTATTTAGAGGTCTGGGCTGTCGTCCTGCTTCTACACCAATGTCCAATAACAGCTCACTGGTTGTTTAGGTTCAGAGAATAAAAACCACATGTTAGAAAGAGTAACTTCCCACATGAATATAATTTCACAGTCTTTTTCCTGGAGTCTAAAAACTATGACATTACTGAAAAGTGACTGGTCAGTTGCAGTGACGGTCCTGGATACGACCGGGCAATGAAATGAGCGCGATACACATCAACGATAGAAAGCAGAGTTTTTTGGAAGTTGGATAAATATCAGAACGCTGTTGTCCCGACCAGGACCAGCAACACAACTAACTGGCTTTACCACCTTAGCTGCCTCCACCCAATGGAGTACACAACATGACCGTCTACATCTGCAGCGCCCAGGCAGTCCACGATGGAGAGGGACTCAACATGGATGAAACATCCCAGTCGTGGTACTGATTATGATGTTTAAGGAACAACACAGTGATTTCAAACCGTGCCTTTTCAAGAGGTCAACATTAACTTTCATTATTAAGAAGTAATGTGAATGTAAATGTTGTGAGAGTAACAGCAGTGATAGCTGATGGAGCTCATTTGAACTGACTGAAACTCTGACCTCGAATACACTGACCATATTTGTGCCTCGGGGATCATATCAGGACTTGGTTAAAAAAATACTATCAGAATCTTAGATTATAATCTAATGCTAGCCTGTTCCACCACTTTGGTTCAGACTAAGATATATAAGCTACTACTGGACGAATGATATACTGTGCATGTTCCCCAGAGGATGAATCATATGGATCTTAAATCACTTGGGCGACCCCACAAGGTCCCAAAATAAACCCGAGGAGATAGGAAATGATTAAATTGATAATAAGAGCTAGTTTTTGCTTTCAGCTCATCGGGCCTCTAAATATCCTTACACTGAAACAAGCAGCAAGAGGTTTGGGGCTTGTGGTTGAAGTGCTGAAGATGTTGCTTGAGTTGAAGGGCTCACAAGTTCAAAAACTATATTGCTCTGGAACTGGTCTATCAGACTCGTTTGCCTATTAGTCACTACTGATCCATCAAGTGAGCCACAGCTTCAGTTATACTATGTGCAAGGTTCAGGTTTACATCAGGTTCTTCAGTGTAAACATACTGAAGAAAAGAACAGATCCTTCATGCAAGGTTCCTTTGTTGTTTCCGTATTTGAACTTTCATCTGAGATCCTGTGTAGTTTTAACCAACAACCAGTCTATTTACTACAGAAAGAGAGTCAGCGAACGAGTATAAAAACAGTCCAGGGTTGATCAACATCCACCTGATCGATGCTGCAGATTCGTCCACTGAGCTCCTCTTCATCGTCACGCTGCCCTCAGCAGCAGACCGTTTTCAGAATGGCCTAAATGTCTGTTTCCCCTGAAAGGAGATTGTCCTCTGATACGAAGCTTTGACGTGAACAGTTTGTCCTCAAGTCTCTTCAGCTCAGCATCATTTATTAATTTTTTTTCACTGTGGGGCCCTGAGGAGTCCCGAGGTCCTGCTGCTGAGTCCAGTGTCATCCAGTCTGCAGGAAAGAAATACACCATTTTAAAGGGACATTCCATTTTACATGCTAGAGTCAGTTTAATAGCAGTGGGGCCAGATTTTGAAACGATTTTGAACCAAAATCTTCACACTGGAAACACAGAGTTAGAAAGACGCAGGAGTTTCTTCTTCCCCACGTGTTTTTCACAGATTGGGGAAATAAAATTAAGGAACTGAGAAAGCTGTATCTTTTTCCCACCAGTTCTCGAGCCATAAACACAGGAGAGAAAATTATTTAGGTCGGACTGAGAAAATGGATCACCAGAAATAAAATTCTTAACTTGCCCCTCAGGACTTGTGTACAGGCTAATGTTTTACAGGACTGTTGTTTCCTGGAAATAGAAACATTTGGTTTGCTTACTCAGAAAATAGAGACATCTGAGACTTTAACTTTATTCAGTTGTGTTTATAAGCAGTTTTTGATTCACAGAGAAGTTTCCCTCAAACAAGCACCATATTTAACCCAAGTGAATAATTATCGGCATTCGTTTTAACCGGAAACTTTATTCGCCATAAATGAAGAACTGGATAATTAGCACATTCCTGCCCGATCAGCTGACCTGCAGTGAACCGACTAAATGCTCTGAAGTTACAGCAGCTTCAAATGGAAGCAATTAACTGGAATTAATTAATCAGAAGAGCACTAATTTCCTGTAATTAGAGTCAAATTACACTACAGGAAATTATGAATAAATGACAGATTTGTATAATAAAGTGTAACCGATGTTGTAATTGTGGATCCAAACTGTCTCTGTCTCCCTCCAGTCTGTTCCACTTCAAACAAGTTTTCTGGATGTAGTGTTAGCAGTTAATGTTACTGCAAACCACAGAGATGAGCTTGCCATTTGTTTTAAACATGTCCTATCACGCTCACATTATATGCTTACTGGCAGACTTTCACGTCAGGAGGTGGGAGGGATGGTGGCGTTATTACAAGCCAAGCGAGCGACTGAAGTTTGAGTCTGTGGGGACATTTTAAGCCATTTTTGTGTCCATCAAAACTGAGTGCTTTTCACGGGAAGTCAGGCCATGTCCAGGCATTTTTGTGGCAACCAATACAGTGTTTTTCACTGGAAGTCAGACCATCTGCAGCTACAGCAGCCTTGATTTTCCCCTCCCAACCAATGGCCTTTCAGCTGCCAGCTGGTCCCCAGTCCCAGCCACTGGGAGACCCCCCTCCTCCTGTAAACATGCCCATTCATTCAGTTGCAGGGTGTAATGAGAGGGCACTTCCCTCACACAAACCATGTACCGCATAGATGCCCATTAAACCTAAACCATATTGTTCTACCCCAATACATCTCATCTGTCCATGAAGATCTTTTAGTTCTGATTAAAACGCGCTCTGCCAGGCACCCCGACAGCTCAGTTGGTCGACTGGGCGATCTAGGCCCAGAGGTCCTGTAAAGACCTTGCCAAGATCGGCCAAGAGATATCAACTATTTCTCCCCCACACCAACTTGTTTTACAGTTTCATCTGAGCCTCCGAGCATTCTCTTTTTTAGTACTACATGAAAAATGTTCATCATAGAATGTTGAATAGAGAATAGGGGTTGAATAGACAGTGTAGTAATATATTCTTGCTTCATGTGTTATCAGCACAGCCAGGTTTGGATCCAAACATCATCCCTACACTAAAAATAGCTCTAATGTGCCGTCAACATTTGGGAAAATATGGAAAAAATGGGCAAGTGCTTTCGTCAACAGTGGCAACCAAAACCAAATGTTTATTAGAAGAAGTCTGACCATCTGCAGCAACCAAAACATGTATTTTAAGCCAAACCGTGATGTTTTCCTGAGCCAAAGAAGTGATTTTTGTGTCTGAAGCTAACAGAAGCGTAAACACAGCATTCAGTTTGAACTTATCTGTGGTTTTACAGAAACCTACTTAGCTAACAATATTTCTGGTGATTGGGTTTAGTCCTCCACTTCACTTCTTCAACTGCAACAGAAACTTTTATGCCCTTGAACGTGCGCAGAGCGATTCAGAAGCTGGCGGAGCACAGACAACAAAGACATCACACTTCAGTTTGTTTTCTGTGCTCCAACACATCAGTGTGTTTTACTTCCACCGGTGCATTTCAAACAAAAGGCAGCAAAGTTTTTGTTTGCAGCAGCAGAAACAGAATCACGGAGGAGCAGGCTAATCAAACCCGAGGGGAGACCAGGACTCCGGGTTTCTGCTCCGAAACAGTGTTGACATTCAGTCCAGCTCCGTCCTTTGGGAGGTTTAATTACTCGCCGCTCGGCTCTGTGTTCCTTAAACACACAGATTGCTGCTCAGATTGGCAGGAAGGATTACAGATGGCCAATTTGTCTGAATAAAATGATCACGGGAGGCTGACGGTGAGCACAGGTGCTGGAGATTAAACCTGAAAAACAAACTGTGGGGGTTCTCCCTGCACCACCAGATCACACAGTCACATTATTCAGCTCTAATTAACATGCCGACTCTCTGCTGAGTGTGCAGCATCTTACTTGACATGACGGCACATTTAAGATAGAAGCAGAACAACCCTGATGCTGGTAACGAGTCCCTCTTACCTTGTGTGGGGTTTTTTTTCAGGTGGTATCCAATCCAATATATTCTCTTAACTGGCCAGGCCTGGGAGGGTGTAACTGTCTTTGTACCTATAAAAAGAGAAAAATAGGTGCGTGTGTAAAAACTGCAACTACAGCAAATCTGCACACGTGGTGAGACTCTCCCCCGACACCGGCGAGAGGACCTGCAGATACAAGAGCTGAGGACAATCATCCCTGCAGAAGAAGAAGACTTTTTCAGCTGATTACTGAAAACGCACCAATGTGACATGAAGGCATCTTGAGATCAGTTTATCCTGGAAAATAATTCTTGCACAGTGAAACAGCCTCTTGTGCATCACTGACTCTAACAGCAGCAGACGTTCAGCTCCTCTGACAGAGAAGCTTCAGACACATTAAACTTTTTTTTTCTTTTTCTAGTTTGCTCTCCAGATTTAGATCAGGAACAAACAAGCAGGTGAGGTGTTAATCAGATTACGTTTCTTTCCGTCAGACATTTTGGTTTCATACTGCTGCTCAGATCAAACATCAGATCACAGGAACTAACACGACTTATTCGTCTGCAGCAGAGGGAAGGGTGAGACTCCTTAGCATAGATTGTGCTAACGACACTTCTGCTGCAATCCATTGCAAGATGGAAGTCAAATATTTCAGATTTAATATTCTCTACCTTTAATCTAAATGCATCCTAATGCATTCGCTCGGGAAAACACAGAAAACATTCAACGGAACTCACTGCTGGCTTAAAATATACTCGCCTCCTCTGGGGAGTCGTGATATTGGAAATTTCTTCTGTACTGGTTGAATGAGACACAGCTTTTTTTATTTTCGGCTTTAATTTTTTTTAAAGGCAGGGCCCTCACTGATGGCTGCCATGCAGGGTGCCAACTGCACATCAGGAGCAATTTGGGGTTCAGTATCTTGCTCAAGGACACTTCAACATGCAGCTCAGCTCAGCCCGGAGGTGGGATTTGAACCAGCGACCTTCCGATCACTAGCCGACCTGTTGAGCCACAGCCGCCATTAATTCATTTTATTTTCTATTAAAAAAATATGAAAAATACAGATTTTTTTTTAAATAGCCAGTTAGGATGTACTGACTCAAAATAAATGCCAAAATGTCTTCCTGTACTGGTTGAATGACTCAATGCGTCAGTCCACCGAGACTAAAGTGACGCACCCATCCATACTTCAGTGGTGAGATGAGAACTAATACTGTCAATCAACAGGAAATCAATAGGAGAAGACACCAGAGTCCAGTCCACAAACTGACTGACACGTTATCTCTGAGGAGACCCATCTGACACTGAGCATGTTTAATTATTCATATGATCTGTAGAAAGAAATCTACGTGGGATTGAGCAGGAAACAGGTATCTTGACTTTGACACCAAATATATTTAGGGCTGTTACTTCAAATCATTTTCATTGTTTTTCATTATTGAGTATTTTCTCGATTAATCAATTCTAAGTTGTAAGCTCAAGATGATGTCTTGTTTTGTTCATAACCCAAAGATATTCAGTTTACTGTCATAGAAAGGGAAAGAAACCACAAAATATTCACATTTATCGAGCTAGGATCAAATATATATATATATTTAAATATTACTCAAACTAATTGATCGATTATTAAACTGATTTAATAGTTGACAACTAAGACTAAGATCTTTATGTGTTCTGTAAGGTGTCAGCAGTTTGCACCAAATACAACAAATTACAGCCTTTTAAAAACATACTGGTCACACAGAATCAGCCAGTAAACTGCAGTTACGATCCAAAAAACAGCTGTTAGAAGCTGAATGTTTGTGTTTTTAACACACACAGAAATCAGTTTGTTAAACACACAAACACTAATTTAGGTGACAATCCAACCACAACAAATCCTGGTCAGTAAAGCCAGGATGTGTGAGGCTGCAGGACAGAAACGTGACCTGTAGTACCAGGAGATGTGGAGAGCAAGGTGCAGGACAGAACCTGGACACCTGTGTTCTGGACTCAGAGCGTCTCAGAGGTTTTCTCTCGGTGAGTTTCAGGGAATCTTTTGCTAAAAAACCTTTATCTCGCAGCAAATGGACTTTGTTGCTTCCTCTGCGGCTCAACGTGTTGTCGAGCGGCCAAGTGAGATTAAAGGAACGTGCAGCTCTGCGGCATTAACCTTTCTGTTCACTGTTAACTGCTGTTTCTGCCTCTCTGTCCTGCTCTTGGCCGGTCTGCACGCAGGATTAGACCAAACAGGGTTCAGTGTTAATGACAGCTGGCAAATCCAACATGACGGAAACCCCCGAGACCCCCCCTCCAGTCCCCAGACGAAACAGAAAAGCTGCTGGAACCTTGAATTTCAGAGAAGAAACCAACTCAGCTGCTCTGCTGTTTGTCCACGTAGAACTGATCAAACGTCCACATGGAACAAAACCAGTGGGGGTCCAGTTTGACAAAAAATTCCTTCAGAGTGGGTTTAGTCATCAACACACACACAGGCAAGCAACGACAGACTGCATCGACTATGTCAGTGTGTTAAATGTTCAATCTTGTCATTTGCAGCCACGAGCAAACCTGTCAGCTCAGTTTAAACATGATTAAATGTTCTCTTTACTGTGTTAAAGATGTTGTATGTATATCTAAAACATCCATTATTTTTACAAAGCTGTTATTCTCAAAGAAACGTATCATTTATTGTGTTTCTGGACTCAGCTTGTCATTTTGAATAAATCTTCTGGGATAAATGAAAAGGACAAAATGATTTTCTCGCTGTCAGTTAAATCAAAACCCGTGTATCTGTCAAACAGAACTGCTTCTCTTCACTTCTTAATAACTGACATTTCAGCGACGATGCTTTCATCTAAGGTGTAATGAAAAAGTTTCAGCAGGTCCAATGAGTTTTCTCCTCCTGAAATTGCACACGCAGGTTTTGTGCATGTGTTCAAAGCGTCCAAAGCAAAATATTTTATTACACCCCCAGCCAGGATGAAAAAAAAATCTTTATTGGAATAATTATAGTAATCAGATAGAGATGTAAATTGATTCCGTCAACCCTTTCACTCTCTCTCTCCGGCACCACCATGGTGCCAGGCAACAAGGCTTATATTGAGCATATTCCTGCTCTCCAAACAATGAAACTAAACATTTTATTTGAACTTTCTGACTTGAACGACTTTTCATTTGCAATTTTCTGCGTGTGTGGAGGTCGTCTATTCCAAGTTCCGAGTATGCAGACAGTAGTTATGATGTTATCAGTGGTGGAGAGGAAATGTACTTATGGAACAACTGTACTGGAAATTTTGTGCTTTCGTATTATTACAGGTTAGATAGAAGTTTATGTGTCCCTTTTTGAAGGTCCCAGCAGGATATAAATTGGTTTAAATGAATATTTAAGTGATGAACAGCAAATATTATTATGAAATTATAATTTTATGTTTGTTTTATAGTTTTATGAGTAACATTCTCAAGTATTCTACACTGTGGTATCTCTATTCTACCCAAATTAAAGATCTGAGTACGTCCCCAACCTCAGGATGTTGTTGTATTGTTGCATTAGCTCACAATGCTCCTGATATTGTAGCTCTTCTCAATAGCATCACTAACATCTTATTACTGAAATGGAGATTCAGAAAATGAAAGTATTCTGTCTGAGTGTGCAGCAGGCATCATAAGGATAATACGAATGTAACCTTAAAATATCTCTGCAAAGGTCCAGATGATGGGAAATTAAAGTTTCAATAGAAGGTTCTGTGAGGTGCTCTGTGTCAGGAGCCGAGCTGCTGAAGTCTAACAGGGCTGAAATGAGATTTTTCTGGCAGCAGAAAGGCAGCGACTGCGAGCCAGCAAGTTAATAAGAGAAACGCTTTCAACGAGTTTAAAATCAAATGGGCATTGATTTACAGTGGTGAGAGCTGGAGATGTGATCGAGAGATTACAGCGAATATAAACAGGAGACGGAGTGAAGAACAAAGAGGGTTCAGACTGAACAGAGCCAAAGTAAATGGAAAGACACAGATTGATATAATTAGCCCTCTGTGAGGGCCACAGACATAGTGTGGAGTATTAAACATGAGATCACCATGTCAACTAAACTTTCTGTAAATGAAAGTGCAGCAGCTCCCCACAGTGCAGTTTATTTAACTTTTAATTCATTTAAAGTTTCATAATTGAATAAAATGTCTCGAGGACAGAAAAGCTCTGCATGTGCACTGGCACACAGTTAATGAAGCACCGCACCAATTGAGCTTTGAAGGATCATGAGCTTTTGATGAATGAACTGACTATACCAAACTTTCAACGTTGCTACTAATGCCTGGAAATCAACAAAAAAACACACATAATTTCTCATTAAACTGAAACATTTATATTTTTTGCTCATCATTCTGACGTAAATACTGATTTTAACATAACATAACGTTCTTTTGTAGGCGTGCTGATTGAGGACAGCCATTTGCTGCTGAGCAGGTAGCTGATCAGATCTGAAAACAGCTGCTGGTGTAGAGCAGGTGGTTCAGAACCACAAGAATGAAGCAAAACGGTACATTTCTGTACTGTAAAACCAACACAAGTGGGCAACTGTGGTGTCAGGTGTTACACACAGTCATTCAGGTGTCAAACTTGATGTCAAACATCAACTCCAAAACTCATCTCCTACTGTTGGCTTTACTGCAGTGACAAAAATGTATTTTTGTCCCTAATTAGCCATGTTAGCAGGTTTCTCGGACTATTTTCTGTGGCTGCTTGCTGTCATCTGATCATTAATACTGAAAACCCAAGATCCTAACAAGCCCTGCATGTACTGATTTACCTGCACATGGCTCCATGTCCTGGAACTATGTGACACTCCCCTCCTTGGCAGTAATCTGGCTGCAGGTCACACACACTCTGACAGGGCAGGCCATTCACTGACAGGTAGCCCGGCTCACACAAACACTCCCCCTCCTTCGTGCGGCCGTTCACCACGCAGCGAGAAAACTCATCGCAGGCCAGGAACTTGCAGGCGTCTGCCTGATCGGCTGCGAGGAGAAGAGGAAGAAACATTGCCAGCATTAGTATTCATGAAGTGTTTGTCTGCGCCTCCTCCTCTCTCTAGGAGGTGCTGAGGAGTGTTTGATTTTAATGAGATCCTCAGCTTCTGGTCTGCATTGAAATGTAAGATTTAGCCTCTGGCGTGGACGGCTTCCGAGACTAAACGTCAGATTCACTCCGGGGAAATTAGCATGTTTGGAGGGATTCACGGATGAAGTGGACGCCGTGTGATGCCACGACGTGTGGTCAGCCTCCATCTGTGTTACTGTTTATCACACATATATCAACATGATAAGTATCTGCGTGTCTGTGATTTTTTTTCTATGGTCAACATGGATACACAGAGGGAGAAAATAACATTTTATTAGACATACACAAGTATCTTTATTTGTAAGAGGAGGAGGTACTTATGATGAAAACTGCTGTAAAAGTAGAAGATGTGTTTTTCAGGTAACTGACGGTGGACCTCAAGGTGAGGCCATTTTGTCACTTTACTCTTGACCTTGGAAGAGGTCAAGAGTAAACTTTCAGTCACAGCATTTAAGGTGGAGAAAAGTCAAATGTCCTGCCAAATATGTCAATACAACCCTGTTCTACTGTAACAATGCTGAAGGGCCCCTTATAAAAATAACTGACATGAGTTTATGTTAAATAATAAACATCAGCTGACACATCCTTATCAAACCCTTTATATTCTCAAATATTTCCAAGTATAGGTCGGGAACAAAGCACTAAAGACCTTAAAGCAGCAATGAGGACCTTTTCTTTGGGTGATTCTATCGGCCCCTGATGACAGAAGCGGTATGAGTACCTCCACTTCCTGTCATAAGATCATGGCAGTTGTTTTTGGGGGAGGACTGAAAGAAAGACGCGCTGTATGTTAAACACAGCTGTTTGCACGTCTGTTACGACCCCGGCTCAAAGGAAGCAACATGAAGGACGAAAACAAAGATGGATAAACCAATTTGAATATGCATTTAGTCAATTAAAGAGAACAGAGAATAACTGAAAGGGTGTAGAGAGACTCATTTCATTTGATCACCTGAGATAATGAGATTAAATACAAATACAACTTTAAAACACTTCACCTGACTTTGGCCAGAGATGCTGGTTCTCTCTGTTCTTTTCGCCCTCACCTCTCTGTAACGTTACGTTCATAAGTAAAGTATAATTCCCCTGCTGCTCCATAAAACACCACCACGTGAACACCTCCCGATCCCTCCTCTGTTACTCTTCTTTTTCTCCTGTTAAAACTCCTTTTTGGGAGAGTTTCTCCTTGTCTGATTCGAAGCTCTAAACACAGACAGCATTTGTATGTTGTACAGAATGCAAAGCCAAGTCCAATTTGTCACTTGCGGTACTAGGCTGCATAAATAAAATCGACCGGATTTGCCTAGTTCATTTATTTGAGTAAGGGTTCTCTGGAGGCACCTGGGTTGGGTGCCATATTACAGTATTGAGTGTATTTAATTAGAACGGCTGAACAACACGACTGTTTCTGCAGAAATTGATCCCCGTTCAAGATTCTGCTGAAACACAATCGGCCGCCTCCGAGGGAAAAAAGATGTTGTAGCAGCACTTCTCCTCTCGGCTGCTCACCTCTCATCTTTATTATTATTACTGCAGCCCTACGATGTTCTGTAAAATCCCACTGTGCATTGGTGGATTTGACATATAGACCTAATTACTGAGTCAATTTGACTGTGTTTGTGATCTCTGTTCTCCGCTGCATCTCATCTGTGGAGAATATTACAAGACAAAGCCTATAATGTATGAGATGCACACGAAGAAGTCGCGCTGCTACAACAGTGGGAGTTATTATAAGATGCTGGTTCGTGTTTTAACACATAAATTAAAAGATATTATAAGACATCTCTGTGCTGTAAAATTAATGAAGGGCTTGGAGGCATTCACAAGTTCTTTTGTCCATAGTGTGACGTTAGAACAAAACAACTGTAGGCAGTGAGGATTATTATGGACAAAACTTGTATGTTAGCTCTAAGAACTAAGTCTGTTTTCAGCAAAGGCTGAATTCTGTGTGGCTGTTTCAGTTTCAGAGTCCTGGTGTTACGCATGCATGCTCACTGTGACACTGTCAGAGTAGTATAGAACAGAGCCATTGTTAATGTTATTACTCACGTCCGTTTTTTCACTGTCATTGGAACATTTAACCTAACTGCTACTTTGGTTCATTTTGTGACTAGGCTGCAAGAAGAAGTTGGAAAAGCGCTTTCCTGAGGAAAAAGTTTGAGTTTTTTAACCGAGTAATGAGTGTGATTCAGGTCTATGTCTGTCAGTGTTAGGTAGTAAATGGCTGCATTTATATGCAGTCAGTAGCTGCCACAAGCAAAGGATTTTAAAGCAAGGGTTCAAAACTCAGTCTTTATCTCCTCCCCTCATGCTGATGGAAAGTCAGGTGAAACTCCACAGTCCACAAAACATTTCTGGAGCTTCACAGCAAACCAGCGATGCAGCATTCTCCTAAATAACTGAAGAAGAGCTGGAAACTTGATTTTAAACGTAAAAAACATCAAATGGTTCCAAACAGCTCATTTGGTTAAATCCAAGTCTGCAGAAGCCCAGAGAACCCAAAAACTATTTGCATCCTTTTTAAAGATGAAAGCTTGACTCGCTGCTGAGCTAAAAGCGTCTAGAAATATTTCGCGGACTAAGAAACTTCACCTGTCTTTCCATCAGCATGGGGGGAGAGATAATGACTGAACTTTCATTTTTGGGTGAACTGTTTCTTTAACTCAAATCTTATTCACGAATGATGGTAAAGTGAGATCACCAGGTGGTTTGGTGTGGCATCAGGTGTAATGCAGCGTTATACCGGGTACGTGTGGTTCAGAGGAAGCTCAGCAGGACTGAGGTCGCGGATTCAAGTTGAAAGTTATGTAAGGTGTCAAAGCGTACCTGGTTCAACATCCAGAGAGCGGGTGTCGATCTGGATGTGCAGGTTCTTGGAGGCAGCGGAGCAGAACTCCTCCAGGACACAGTGGACGGCCTTGGTGATGTTGTACGGCACTGATTTGGCGAACTTCATCTTGCTGTTGACGACCACGCTGCCTTTCCTGAAGTTAAGAATCTCCAGTTTCTTGAAGCCCGTGAGGTTTGCCTGCAGGTACGGCAGCAGCTGGGGACAGAAGAGGAAAATCACTTTGTGGTCTGTTTCTGTCATTTCAAACATTTCTGACTCTTAGACAGAGTATCCCTCAGAGGAAAGAAGCTATTAAATATTTGACGCTTAATTTGATATTAATGACCAAGTGTTTGGTTTCATTTATCAAATCATCTCATCTGGTATACATGAGAAGCCATCCACATAAGGAAGACATTTTGAAGAAATTACAGTTTTCTCAAAACTTCAGACTCAGACATTATGAAAGTGTGACACGGAAGACAAACTGCATCAAACAAAGCTGCTGCATGGACAAAAACAACAGTAAAGGGAGGGCAATAATGTTAATGCAGTTTGAGAGCAATCAAATTGTCTCATCATACAATCCACTTTCTTCTGTCTACACAGACTGAAGTCATAGATTATTTGCTCCCCCCGTTAGAGCTCCATAAAGCAGTCGATAAATCAAAATTCTTTATGCCGTTAATTGACGGACACAATCTGATTCTTTCCTGCATTTCATATTAATGTCTCCAACTTCTTTCTATACATCAACAGATGTGTTTCTTCTTTTTTAATTTTTTTTTTAAATAATTTTGATATTTTCCTCACTTGGATTAAATCAAAAGCATTCATTGCCATGGAAGAGCTGTAAAGATGACAGGACAACTTTAAACTCATGCAAACATCTCTAAGAGGCAAAGCTGCTTTGGGGGAAGAATCCTCTGACATCTGGCTCATTGAGGATTAACTCAAACAAAGAACCACATTATATCTGCAGATGTGGTGAAAGAGATCAGAGAAATGTTTTCAAGCAAAACTCTAGCAATGTCTTTTTTGTGTCCCTTCAAATCAAGGACACATACCTCCACCAAGGCTGCGTGATCCATTATTCATGGATTAATCATTAATAATGGAAAACATTGAGAAAATCTCCCTTTATGAAATAAAATGGGTGCTGCTGTCAGCGTCTCCTCTGGAAGGAGTTACGCTGGAGTGAAGTTGAACTGTAAAAATACAACTAATAGTCTAAGTAAGTGGTTTCTAATGTTTATTGTCTGATAGACCCCCAAAACCTCAACTGCACACAAGTTCCAAATGTATTCATTTGAACTTGTTTTTAAACAGAATCTTATTTAACTCTATTAGTTATATAAAAGTGGACACTGTTGTGCTTTTCCTTGCAAGAAAAAGGGATCCTGACATCTTCCAAGTTTATACTTGATCTAGTTTTTCTTTTCTAAACCTGGTCAGTTTCACATTTTTTGCTATTTCTACCTTTGAGTTTAGTTAATTAATTTTTTAGTCAGTAACCACAAGTGCTGTATTGATACAATTTGATATCTTAATCAGGTCTTTGTGGTAAAGTTCTTGACCACTTCCACTCGTACTTGTCACGAACGAAGTATGATGGTGTTCGTCAAGGAAGCATTCTGGGCCCGTTTGGTTTAGTCCTGCTAGCGGCAGTTACAGGTCCTATACAGGCTTATTTTTGCACTTTGAGAATTTTTGACAGCTTGGGAAAAAATGTCAGTTTATAAGCTTTCAAAAGAGCCCATTACTATGCCTGCACTCCAAATGGTTCAACAACAGCTTTGGATTTACTTACATATATTGCATACTTTTCCAGGGATGGTAAGACTAAGCACAATTATCATAATTATTTCTTCTAATTTTTCACTTTTGTTTCATCTGGGTAAAATACAAGTTACTGTTGTCACAGTGATTTTGGGATCCTAAAATGTTGCCACAGGTGTGAATCATGCCTCTCAGTCGTACACAGGCAGCTGCACATTAGGGACTAAATCTCTTTAAGTTACTTTTTCCTACACCTTACACATGTTTATGGTATTTTTTCTAATGAAAGCAGCAACAGGAAAAGTATTCTGTTGCTGCTGTTTGTTTGCGCGTTGAGATGATAAACACTAAGTGGTACTGGCAGCGACTGCCACTGATGTGATTATGTTGTTTACTGGAGAGATGCAGTTTAGCAGCACACCGCTCGCTCAGATGATGAACAGTTGCTTCAGTTTGTTTCAGTCGTCAGTTTCCTTCATTTATTCCTTCTGTCATCAAGGTCGTTCGTGTTGGAGAGAGTCGCTCACCTCAAAAACCGACACCACATCATCAAATTAGTATCTCCTAAAATCCAGTTTAACTCGCACACACTCAGGGGTGCTACATTTCTGCACAGCAAACGATTTAACTGCAAAAAACCCCCAGAAATGCTCAACGAATTTGATTCTCTAATTCCCATATGGCCGTACATAATTACCTCTATTGATGCAGTTAACAAAACTGTTCAGTGAAATAAACAGTAAAACCCTTTTCAGAAAATGTGGGTCTCATAAGGATTTAGAGCACACTGTTATTTTTAAGCGGGGCAATCTATAGGCCTGATCCGGTCGGTTCTATTTATGTGATAATTACTGTGTTTTAGTATTTAGATTTATTCTGCTTTATTTTGATTTAGTCAGCATTAACCAGAGGCAGCCCTGGAGCACAGAGAGAAGGAGCAGGTGAATGCAAGGATGATGGTTTGATTCCTCTGGTCAAAACAGGCAAAGCCTGTGATTTGATTACTGCCCTTGAGCAAGGCTGTTGTCTGCATTGTTTGAGAGGCTGAGTTGATAATTGCAGACACATACTGTGACTAGAGTCAGGACAGATCTGATCCAATGTCAGTACTGGGCGCTGATACAGATATCAATCTGATTCACTTGTGGGATGACAGACTGGTGTCGCGATCCATCTGATTCAGATTCCATCGTCTGACTGAACTATTGTCAATTTCCCACTGCGCTCTTTGACATTCATTACTAATACTTGTTAAATACATTACTCTACAGTAGATTTATTTTAGTTTTCTAAACATTAACAAAAATATGATACTGATCAAACCAACAAAATGTTGAAGAGGAAGAAATGTTGTAAATAATAAATATTGTAAATGTTGTAAATATATATATATATATATATATATATATATATATATATATATATATATATATATATATATATATATATATATATAATATTCTCACTTTTTAGTTAGTTATCGTTGAATTAGTACTTTTAAAGAAGTACACCTTGATGTTAGCAAATTGAATAAAAAAAAAAAAAATCAGAATGGAAGAAAACCGCATCAATTTGGTCTCACAGCATCAAACAACACAATGACTGCCCCAACAACCAAGTCAAGGACAATATATGGCTTGAGATCACCGAGCCGCACCCTCAATGCTTCCTTCAGGAAGTGCTCTTGAGAAATTATTCTGTTTATTTTCCCCCAATCATATTAAATATCCGCCTTGGTTTTATCTAATGTAATTCAGAATATTTTAAAATGTGGCTCTTCATTTTCTGGAGGACTGCATTTTATTGTGCAATCCTGGAGTGTATAACAACATTGAAGCTGAACCTTGAGATGAATAATAACAGGACATGAAGTCGAGTCACATTTCTTCTCCCGAGGTGGAAAACAATAGGAAGGTGGGGGTGTAAATTACACAGCTAACACAACTGCCTCTTACCACAAAAGAGAACGTCTTCAGAACGTCCTGTGTCTGTAGTCAGTTTAACTCACAGTTCTGTTCACCAGTGAGTCATTTGTTAACAATAAAGCATCAGTACTGTTTCTATGGTAACCTACAAACTAAGATACAAATGGGTAATAAAAAACAGGCAGCAGGACACAAGGGTACACTGAAAGGTTTGATGACAAAGACATCTATCTATCTATCTATCTATCTATCTATCTATCTATCTATCTATCTATCTATCTATCTATCTATCTATCTATCTTTTTACATCAATATCAGCATTGCCCCCTAAAATTGAGAATCAGTCTGTCTTTAATCAAAATATTTTCGCATCTTAGCAAATGTGAGTTTTAATCCCATAACTAGAATTCTTTCTAGACACTGTTGTGTTTCAGTCACAAGGTAAGAGAAGACATTTGCAGTCCTGCTCAAGTTTTGAAGCCTCAGCACATGTGTAGCAAAAAGCTCTTCATCTTAATTTGCACCAATTACTGTGGTTGTATCTAAGTGTTTTCCCCACTTACAGCCTGAATACAGGATAAATGTCTGGACTTATCAAGGCTACGAGAACACAATCGTTCTCATTGATTTTTACTTACTCTGACGTTTTCCAGTGTTATTATCATATATAAAACATTTGCTAAGATTTAGAGAAACACAAACCTCATAAAGCATTTCTCTGCATTTATCGAGTACTCTGATGCTGACCATGCACCATCTTTATCAGCCTGTTTAATATTCTCACCGGGGAGCTTCCTGGGGTAACAACCACCTGCTAATAGTGGCCACTGGGAACTTCCCAGTATGAATGGTTTACTGATGAATTATATCTATTTGAGTTAGACAAGAAAGTCTGTCAGAGAGAAGTCAGAGAGAAGAATTTGTACCAATCGATAGACACATATCTTTTTAAATCTGATTTAAAAGGAGAAATCTTTAAATGGAGTTCAGAGGTGTTTTCTATTTCAAGAAAAGCTTCTGAGCGCACAGAGAAACCACAGCGCTGCCACTCCGAGCTGAATGAGTGCAGGCAGCCAAAAGGGCATCTAAATTAAACTGCTGCCTGGCTGCTTATCGAAGGGATTTACACACTTGTTTGGGGAGCAGTGATAATCAGAGCGACATTCAAAGGAGTGCAATAAAAAAATCTGTGAAAAGGTTCGTGTATGAGCACCACGATGAGCATTCAGGATGATAAAAATGGAAAAAAATTAAAAGTTCAGCTGCTTTCTTGAGAGTTTATCATACAGTCATTTCTGGTGAAGTTTCGTAGTCCACAAGACATTTCTGGAGCTTCACAGCAAAACAGCTTTACAGCATCCTCCTAAACAGCTCAAGTAGCTGGGGACTTGTTTTGATGTCATGTCATGTCATGGTCTGTAACCGCTTTATCCCTTTTTCAAGGGGTCGTGGTGGGTGTTGCTGGAGCCAATCCCCAGCTATCACTGCGCGAAGGCAGGATACACCCTGAACAAGTCGCCAGCTCATTGCAGGGCCCTCACTGACGGCAACTGCACATCAGGAGCTATTTGAGGTTCAGTATCTTGCTCAAGGACACTTTGACATGCAGCTAAGTTCAGCCCAGGGGAGCCGGGATTTGCACCAGCAACCTTCTGATCATGAGCCGACCCACCAAGCCGAGCTACAGCCGCCCCTGTTTTAAAACGTAAAAAACAAAAATAAAAAATAAAGTGCTCAGTACAGCTCATCCTAACCACTGTCTCCCTGAGATCCCAAACTGAATCAGTCTGTGTGTTGAAGGTGTCAGTAATATCTTGTCAAATTAATTTGGGATCTCAGGCCAAACAATTCCCTGCCTACTTCAGCTATTTAGGAGAATTTATATTTTTGGGTGAACTGTTCATTTAAACAAACTCAAAAGTTACTACAAATTTTGTGAGCGGTTAAATAGATTTTAAGTGGTCCATTTAATGTGGCAACCATCCACAAAAATATGGGTATTTCTCTCACACGGGATGAACAAGAACTCACAGCAGCATCTTCTCTTATTCCCCACTACATTCCCATGGCACATTCTCTCTGTCCCATTAAGCGAATCAAGTCATTGTTTTTAGTAAAATGAAGGCTGCATCGTGTCCACCTGAGCTTGAAATTATTCCCTTACTTCATCTACTCATTTAAAAGAAAAAAACAAAACACAACATATTCATTCATGACAGTTCTCACGCTGAGGGCTTCCAGAGAGCTCTTAGAGAACGAAAACAAAGCATCAAATGAACGGGAGCAGCTGCTCATGTTCATTAATTGTCTGTTTTACCCGTCAAGTCGTAATGAAATTCAGTGGGGAAGGTCACACATCTTGATTGTCAGAAGCTTTACTTATTTCCTTTCATGTCAAAAAAGTCTTTTGTCTTTTGAGTGAGGTCAGAAAATTATTATTAACATTTTAAAAGGTTTTCTCATTGAAAATATAATCATAAGAGATAAATTATATGGTGACTGAGGGCATGTCAG
Source organism: Acanthopagrus latus (assembly GCF_904848185.1). Classification (NCBI taxonomy): domain Eukaryota; kingdom Metazoa; phylum Chordata; class Actinopteri; order Spariformes; family Sparidae; genus Acanthopagrus; species Acanthopagrus latus. Next base: position 5,015,832 of record NC_051060.1, on the reverse strand, counting down.
CATCAGAGCCATGTTATCTAATAGCTCCAAGCATATCTTAGTAGGGCTGCCATTAACTATTATTTTCATTGTTAATTTATTAAGTAACTTAATACAGAGGGCAGAGGCTCGTTCACAAATTACACCCAAATGCGCTAGACTCTCAGGAAAGTTTGTGAAAGTGGAAAATCTATCCAAATTTGGCACTTGGGTGTGGATTTAAGACATCCATGATAAAAGGCCTGTATAACATAATCGAATCTCAGGATTTAAATAATCAATATCAGACAATTTGCGTCTAGATCTACTCACCACATCTAAGAAAGTGTTCTCCAGGGATTTGTACTCCAGAGATGTCTTGTTGAAGAGGTCCTCGGAGAAATCCATGTTGGTGACGCGCAGGCTGAAGAACACTACCAGCTCCCTGCCCTGGCTGGCCCTGGTCATGGTGGGTGTGGTCAGATATCTCACTGGAGGCGGTGCTGTGACGCTGACAGGGGCGTTTTCCTTCCACACGGGTGGGAAGCCACTCCCCTCGTCCGGCAGCACGTTTACCTCTGTGGCTGCTACGTCCGTTTGATCCAGCTCCACTGCCAGGTCCTTTACATCCTCAGCGATGAAGTCTTCGGTGGCCGCCGGTGGACTAGTTTCGCCTCCTTTCTGCTCCGCCTCTGACAAGTCTTCATCAATAATGACCACGGCTGGCTCACTCTGCTCTGTCTCTGCCTCTGTGCCATCATCCTCTGAAGACTCAGGAGTAGAGGGGATTACGGATTGCTCTGCTACCTCCTCAAAGAGTCCAGAGTCTATAGTCAGACTAGGTGTGGACACTTCAGACACATCAACTGAAGCTGCTGGAGGTGTAAGAAAATAGTCTGGAACTGGTGCCGTCGTTGGACTGATGTCTCTTTCTGGGGATGAATCACTTTCTTTTGACTCCTCAGGGAGGTTTTCTGTCACTTTGGTGCCCTCTGATGTGTCTGGTTTGTCTGGAGCTGTCACCTCTTTGAAATGTCAGGCAAAAAAGGCAGAATTAAGTAATGAGCACTCACAAAGGATTTCCACAAATTACACAAATGTGCCTGCTGAGTGAATTATTTATAACACATTCAAACTGCTTCATGGAGAGTTCTCAATCTGAATCCACAACATCTGCATTGAGATAATATCCTAGATATAATTTCCTGGTATTTGAAAGGATCCAAAAACCCTGCTCTATTAAAAGAACAGGTTCACGCAAAACATGAACACTCATTATCTATGACACTCAGTCATTATCTACTGGGGAAAAGAAACATAAAATGGCTCTATACAGCTCATCCAGCGTATTTCAAGCATCTAGAAGCCCACAGAACCCAACCTGATTTGAAAAAAATTGTAATTTAAACCTTTTAAAAGCCCTTATCTACACTGTCGACCATTATGAGTGAAATCTCAACCATGCATCAAGGGTGTAAATAAGAGATGTTTTGTCAACTAAAACTAATTTCTGTTCCTCACCTGCAGTATCAGAGGTTATTTCCAACTGTAGATCACTCTCGGATGATTCCGTCGTAGTAACTGCATCAGTGTCCATCTCGACTTGTGTGTCTATGCTGTCAGCATCCTCCACAGTGTAAATGTCATGGATAATGGGGTATTCGAGTTCCGGTTCACCTACATCTTCAGAAGGTTGGCTTTTTACCGGTATGATCAGTAAGTTATCCTCCTCGTGTGGCTGATGGAAGTCCGGTCTGTCGGGTTGAAGGAACTCCTCTTCAACAGTCTGAGCAGTATCTTCTCGAGAGTGAATTTCTCCCCGACCATCCAATCCGTGAAGAATTTTGATTGATTCAGCTGGTGGTTCAGTAACATCTTCCTCAGGTTCTGGTTCTAAAATGGCAACTAACCCCTCCTCTGGACTTGGTTCTGGGACATCAACACCATCCCCTTCTGATTCAGGCTCTGAAAACTCTTCTACTGGTAGTTTGACAAGATCTACGCCTTGCTCTGGTTCTGATGCTTCCTCTGGACTCTCAACCACTGCCTCTTGTCCTTCTAAAACATCAACTGCCTCTTCTGCAGCTGCTGGTGGATGTTGCGGTTTTAAAATGTCTACAGTATCCTCCTCCGGTTCTGGAGCTGCAACCACTTCTTCCAGTTTTACAACCTTAACTACATCTTTTTTTGGTTGTACTACGTCAGGTATTTCTTCTGGCTCTTTCCCTTGATCTGGTTCTGGAGTTATTCCCACTACCTCTACCATTTCTTCACTTGGTTCTGAAACCTTTTCTGGTTCCTCTTCTGATTGTGCAGCCTCAACTATCTTGTCTCCAGTTTGTATCACTTCAGTCACATGCCCTTCCTGTTCTGGTGCTGTTTCTGGTTCAGATGCTGGGTCCAGTAATTCAACCACACCATCAACTGGTGCTGGTTCTTCGACGACTTCTCCTTCATTTGAAATCTCCACCAACCCATCCTCTGATTCTAAAGTCCCATCCTCTGGTTCTGAAATATCCACAATATCTTTTACAAGTTTCACAACATCATCGGCTTCCTCCTCAACTAACTCTGCTTCTGGTACTGTCTCCCCTACTGGTGCAGGTTCAACCACCTCTTCCACTTGTTCTGACACCTCATCTACATTCCAGCCAAGATCTGACTCTTCCTCTACTTCTGGAGCTAGACCTAAAACTTCAACATCATTCTCAAGATCTGGACCTGGTTCTGACACCGCAACTATGCCTTCCTCTGGTTCCTCATCTGTAACTTCAACAACTTCTGTTTCTGGCTGCAAAACTTCCACTGCTTCCTCCGTCAAAATCTCAACTGTGCTATCATCTGATTCTGTCTCTGTCTCTGAAACGTCACCAAGCTTCTTTTCCATTTCTTCTGATTCTGAAGCTGCCGTCTCTTCCTGATTTCCTATTACCAACTCGTCCTCTGACTCTGAAACTTCAGCTACTTCTTCCGACTCAGGTACTTTTTGCTCTGGTTCTGAGACTTCAGCCACTGTTTCCTCTGAGACTTCAGCCACTTCTTCCTCTGGCTCTGAAACTTCAGCTACTTCTTCCTCTGGCTCTGAAACTTCAGTTACTGCTTCCTCTGGCTCTGAAACTTCAGCTACTTCTTCCTCTGGCTCTGAAACTTCAGTTACTGCTTCCTCTGGCTCTGAAACTTCAGCTACTTCTTCCTCTGGCTCTGAAACTTCAGTTACTGCTTCCTCTGGCTCTGAAACTTCAGCTACTTCTTCCTCTGGCTCTGAAACTTCAGTTACTACTTCCTCTGGCTCTGAAACTTCAGCTACTGCTTCCTCTGACTCTGAAACTTCAGTTACTACTTCCTCTGGCTCTGAAACTTCAGCTACTTCTTCCTCTGGCTCTGAAACTTCAGTTACTACTTCCTCTGGCTCTGAAACTTCAGCTACTTCTTCCTCTGGCTCTGAAACTTCAGTTACTACTTCCTCTGGCTCTGAAACTTCAGCTACTGCTTCCTCTGACTCTGAAACTTCAGCTACTTCTTCCTCTGACTCTGAAACTTCCACTACTGTTTCCTCTGGCTCTGAAACTTCAGCTACTGCTTCCCCTGGCTCTAAAACTTTAGCTTCCACTTTCTCTGGTTCTGAATCTTTAGCTATGTCTTCCCCTTGTTTTGAAACTTTAGCTACTTCTTCCTCTGGCTCTGAAACCTCAGATACCACTTCCACTGACTCTGAAACTTCAGATACCACTTCCTCTGGCTCTAAATCTTTAGCTACCTCTTCCCCTTGTTCTAAACCTTCAGCTACTTCTTCCTCTGGCTCTGCAACTTCAGCTATTTCTTCATCTGGCTCTGAAGCCTCAGCTACCTCTTCCCCTGGTTCTGAAACTTCAGCTACCTTTTCCCCTGGTTCTGAGACTTCAACTACTTCTTCCTCTGGCTCTGCAACTTCAGCTACTTCTTCCTCTGGCTCTAAATCTTTAACTACCTCTTCCTCTGATTCTGAAACTGCAGCTACCTCTTCCCCTGGTTCTGAGACTTCAGCTACTTCTTCCTCTGGCTCTAAATCTTTAACTACCTCTTCCTCTGATTCTGAAACTGCAGCTACCTCTTCCCCTGGTTCTGAGACTTCAGCTACTTCTTCCTCTGGCTCTGCAACTTCAGCTACTTCTTCCTCTGGCTCTGAAACTTTAGCTACCTCTTCCTTTGACTCTGAAACTTCAGATGCCACTTCCTCTGGCTCTAAATCTTTAGCTACCTCTTCCTCTGGTTCTGAAACTTCAGCTAGCTCTTCCCCTGGTTCTGAGACGTCAGCTACTTCTTCCTCTGGCTCTGAAACTTCACCTACCTCTTCCTTTGACTCTGAAACTTCAGATGTCGCTTCCTCTGGCTCTGAAACTTCACCTACCTCTTCCTTTGACTCTGACACTTCAAATGTTGCTTCCTCTGGCTCTGAAACTTCAGCTACCTCTTCCTCTGGTTCTGAAACTTCAGAAAGAGCTTCCTCTGGCTCTGAAACTTCAGCTACTTCTTCCTCTGGCTCTGAAACGTCTGCTACGCCTTTCCCTGGCTCTGAATCTTCAGTTATTCCTATCTCAGGTTCTGACGCTGCTAAAGTCCCTTCCTTAGGGACAGAAACTTCAATTTGTTCAGGTGTTGGCTGCAAAACCTCAAGCAGTTCTTCATCTGGTTCCACCACTAACTCTCCCTCTGGTTCTAGCAATTCAACTTCAGTTTCTAACTCTGAAATATCATGCCCCTTTGTGTCTGAAACGTCAACAGTGTCATAAGGTTCAGGCACCAATTCAGCCTCTTCTTCATCTGGAAGAGCATTAACTTCTTCGTCTTCTTGAAGGTTAACTGCTAGTTCAGTGGGCGGCTGGCCTGTGACGCCTGAAAGTGTTGTGACTGGGAGCACCAAATCAGTCAGCTCTTCTCCAGCAGGAGCTGCGGTAAATAAAATCTGTTTGGTGGGGGTGACTACATCCAAAGTAAGACCCTTGCTGTCCTCTTCAACAGGAGCCAGGTCTTCCTCTGATATCAGATTCGGAGACATACTAATATACGGAGCATCTGTCTCCAACTCAGGAATGGCAGGGGGGGTCGGGATATAGTCTCTCACAAGTTCACCAGTTTCATCGTGATGAATGGTTTCAATCTCATGTGTAATGATCAGTAATTCTTCTTCCTCCTCGTCTCCATTTGATGGCTCAGGCTCACTCACATAAATTGCCTCAGAGACATCTGTAAAATTCTCTGAGGCAGAGGAATGATCAGTGCTCTCTGCCACCCCACCAGTCACCGCCATTGTGTCATCATCTGGGACAGCTGTGGGATCTAGCAGGGTCACAAGTGCATTTTCCTTCTCCATGGGCGTGAGGGGAACGACCAGCCGAGGTTTATCAACTTCTGGCTCTTCAGTGAAAACTTCGAACTCATTGTGTGAATCTGGCTCACTAGACTGGGGAGAGATGGATTTAAAAGAAGAAAAAGGGTTGTGATTTTTGGCAAAATTGCATTTTAATTTTCATTTCCTAAACCTTAACTTAAATATGCTGTCTATTTAATTTCAATAGCTCACGTTGTTGGGTTGGCATTGGTAACACGTTATTTTTTTGGGCCCTTAAGTCTATTAAAAAACCCTTTATAGCTACAAATACATAGCAATTTTAAAAAAAATAATTATTATATTCAGTTGAAATGATGGGCTAAGTGGAAACAGTATATCATTGGTACACTTCTAAAAATTACATTAAAAAGTTAACGCTTGCATAACTAATGGTCTTTCAGTCAGTGTACAAAGGCTGAATATCCAGAAGTTTCCAATAATAAATTCATATTTACTTTGACTGAATATATGTCTGTTAATCTTTCCTAGTCATTAACATTCTCATTGTTTCAAGCTAATTTAGCTTATAATTGCAACATAACTTTCCCCAGTATTGCTCCTTCTATGAAGAAAATTACGGGACTTGCAACCTAACATTGTGCAACAACATTTAAATCATCATGTAATGTGAAAGTTACACTTTGTAGTGCCAGACCAACAGAATCAATACCAATCAATTCTGACACTATTTCTCATGTTATTTTGACTTTTTTCCACCAAAGTGTTATTTTGGGTAGGGTTAGGTTGTCATTATCTGAAGAGTGGGTCAAAGGATAGAGGTTTTGGGTGCTATAGAGAACGTAAAGCCTTTTCAGGCAATGTTATGATTTGTGATTCTGACCTACAACTACAACTGTTTTCTTTGGCTGCACAGTGGCAGTACAGTAGGGTGGTTTCTCAAAGCAAAACAAGCTCTGACAAACCGACTGCCCGGAAAATGTCAGACAGTAAAAGGTTAGAGATCAGCTGGTGAAGGAAGTGGAGCATTTAGCAAATACAGAGAGAGATTCTTTAGAATTAGTCGAGACCAATATTGAAAACTGGACTTACATTCATCAGGTGGACGCAAACACCATTCCAATTGCACAAAAATGTTGCTCAATATTTGGTGGATGTGAAAGCAGTTGCTAATGTGTAAGTGATACAAACTCTATAGCCCAGTAGTATATAAGGCAGCATTTGTTTGAGTCTGAGTCTTCCCAAAAAGTTACAGAACATGATTGTGCTTCCTATAATTACAGCTAAATGACACTATATCGAAAAATCCTCCTTTCCCGAGTCTATTTCTGTTGCAATTCCAAAACCTCTTACTGTACCTCATCCACTATTTCCACTGAGGAGCTTGATGTCAGTGCTGGAAGGAGTACTGCTTCTGTCAAAAATAAAAAAAAGCAAATGTTTTTTTTACACTTGAGATACATGAGTCTGATAAAATAACATAACTCGTTAATTCTCCATCAGTTGCTGGAGTTGACAGCACTAATATGAGACAAAACCAATTAATTTACAGTATTTAACAATAATTGTTAAATATTTTTATATATATAAAAAAAGACAAGACATCATTGTACCTGGTTCGAAATTCAGCGAGTCAAGATCAATTGGCAGCGAGGCCTCCTCACGCAAAGCCTTGGTCACCATTTCCCTGAGTCCAGAGTTGTCTGACGAGTCCGGGGTGCCAGTTGCTGTCTCTGAATTCTCAGAGTTGATTTTAGGGGAATTGATCTCAAAGACGAGGGAATAGTGCACTGAGATTCCCCCTGGCCTGAAAATGAGATATTACCTCTCAGACTCAGAGTTGATGGCTGTAATTCTTCACACATTCTAACACATACTGATCATCTAATCTACGCCAACCGTCTGCAGATACAGGCTTGCTGTTAAGGTTATTTTTTATTCCTTTGGTCGCCAATGGTCCCTTAAATTCTTGTTCAATAATTCAATCTGAGTCTAATCCATTAGTGTCAAAAGTCCTGAACATTTTTAATCTAACTCTGGATTAAAGGGACTCTAGATTCTAGACTCTTCTTCAGCATGAGCTGCAGAGAAGCTCTCAGTTTAACACAGCAGGTGACAAACAAAGGTAATCAAAAGTCTTGTGGTGCTGCAGTAAGGAGAGGCTCATTCAGAAATACCATGCATGAAAATCTGTGACTATACTTCAAAAACATAAAGAGAGAGAGCGCATCAAGCTTCATCAGTATTCTGCACAGCTACTGTCATCAAGAAAGAAATAAGCTGATTTGCCGAGATGCGACTGATTAGAAAAAAGATGATGTGAATTTCCTCGCTTTTGTGAGAACTGATGTCTGCCAAACAAAGCACTTCTTCATTAGGTTGCAGCGGTGGGTCTGCGTCTGAAACGTCCTCTGCATCACTTCGTTCGAAACTCAGACAGCTCTTTGTCTGGAGCAGACCTGATTGTGTCCCATATCTGAAAACGTGGGTGTCCTGAATTTCACTGACTTAATATCCATTTAAGGCTTTCTTCATGGGATATTTCCTGCTGTTTTGGAGGCTTGCTACCATGTGCTGTCACTACGCCTATTGCCAATCATGCCGTCAGCTGGCATATATTCCAAAGCCTCTGTGTCTTTTTCTTTGTTGGTATTTCCGCTCTGATGAAGACAGGTGGTGTGGGCGTGTGGGTGCAGCTCACATATTAAGGGCTTTTTAACTTTTCAAGCAGAGAAATCTGCCTTGAACTTTTCTTCTGAGGTGATCAACCTTCCCGAACACAAGCAAAATGGCTTTATTCTTTTCCTTTCTGTCTTTGTATGAGCACATCTTGGTTTCAAAGAACTGTTTTCATCTATCTGATGTACAAAGCAGGACTCTCTTGTCTAGTCAAACCCTTCGATAACTCTTCTTTTCCTAAATGACAATTAACCCTTCAACCTAATAATCACTAGGTTTTAATTAGGGCTGTCAAATCAATTAAAATATCTAATTGTAATTAATCACATGATTGTCTATAGCAATTAATCGCACATTTTCTATCTGTTCTAAATGTACCTTAAAAGGGATATATTTCAAGTTGTTTACACCTTTATCAACATGGGAGTGGACAAATATGCTTGCTTTAAGCAAATGTATGTTTATTATAATAGCAACAATCCAAAACAATGACAAATACTGTCCAGAATATTCTCCAGAATAACCTCAAAGCTACTGCATGCTCAAAAAAATATGATGAAAGCACAACATGGCAAACTCAAGCCCAACATCAACAACAGATGGGCTTATTGACCTGAATGCAACATTCCTTAGTTGTACTAACACAATATAGTGTCCAACTTTACACTTGTAACGGTTAGCTAAACAATGCTAATCAGCCAAGCTGTAGCAACATATTTAGCTGTCGCTGTTAAAAGTCTGTTGCGCGTAGAGTTGTCCAGGCATCTGCGTTGCAAACTATCAGCATGGTCTGCCTTTGGCGAGGGGGAGGAGGGCTGTCTGCATCAGCTGTGTGTTTGGCTAGCAGGTGGGATTAACGGCTCCAGTATTAACTCAGTTCACATCGAGAAAATCACATGGCAGGGCTGTAAAGCTGAACTTGCCATTCAAAAGAGCATTTTCTTTATTCATTTCTGCTCAAGGAGGTTTGTTTCTGCTTGCCATCCACAACGCCTCTGCTGCATCACTTCCTCATTTCCCAAACTACAGGGTGGGCCAAGGGTCACAATAAGCGCGTCAAAAAAATTAATGCCTTCAAGAAGAATTTTCATTAACGCATTATTACCGCGTTAACATTGACAGCCCTAGTTTTCTTATTTACAAGGACTCCAATAACTTATGGAAGTGTGAACAGCACCACAGAAAGTGACTCACTTTGAGGCACTAACAGCTTTTTATCCTCTGTCAACTAATGCTTTTGCTGCCCAGTTGCTAGAATAAAATGTTGTGCGTTGCACTGTGCGTTCCTGCAAACCACAGAAGCGTTGAATTTGTATATTTAAAGTGTTTCTTACCAAGACACAAGTTCAAGATGGCTTTTTAGAATTAGTGAGAAAACCACTGGATTTTTTGAAAAGAGAGTCCACTGTTCAAGGTGGTGTTTCAACATTAGTATGTAAACATGAAATCACTGTTCAAGAAGGCTTTTCAACATTTGTAAGCATGAAACCACTGGATTTGTTCAAACTGCCATTTCAACATCAGTACACATTAACCACTGGATGTTTTCAATGAGAGACCACTGTTAGAGACTGTGTATCAGCATAGGTAAGCAAGAAACCACTCGATAACTTCACTGATTGAGGCGTCATTTAAACATTAGTTGAGTGTGAGTAAGTGTTAAACCACTGGCTCTTTTTAAGGAGGGACCAATGTTGGAAGCAGCCTGTCAACATTTGTAAGCATGAAACTACTGGATATTTTCAGTGACAAGCTGTTTTTCTAGCTGGCATTCAACATTTGTAAGTATAAAACCACTGGTTTACTTTACTTCTGGTTACTGTGTTTGTAACAAGAAGAAGTTATGTAATTTAAGTCAAACTATGATCTTTTCCCTAGCCAAGTGTTTTCTGTGCCTTAACCTAAAGAAATGTAAAGTTACAATACAAAGAAACGTAGAGCCTCAACTTCTCTAGTACTTTCAGATGCATACAATGCGACATTAATTCTGACTTTGAGTTGGATTTTTATGTTTATCAATTTTGTACTGGAGTAAAAACAACTGGCAAAAACTGCATGTTGCACACAAAAAAATTTCTGCCCTGATCTTACAAAATTCTGTGAATTTTTAAAGACCAAAACGCAACTCTGCAGAGTTTCCTTTGTTTCTGGGAGTGCTGCAGTCTGGCAGACAAAAGCAGGAGGAGTTGTGAACCCTTCATAAGATTAGAGGACGAGCTCCCGCTGAGGCCTCGCCTCAGTGTTATTGGCCGTGACAGCGGCAGACACCACAGGGGAAGGCAAATTAACGGGGGGAGCAGCTTGACAATTACTGTATCCACAAGTCTTCCTGTTTCACTGCTCACCTGCCTCTTCTGATAATGAGAGAAAAGGCCAAGCGCTTTAATGAACTTTGGCCAAAAAAAAAAGAAAAAGCTACACCACAGGCCTCTTGTTAACCTTAAACAAGAAAGAGCTTCACAGGGCAAATATCCTCTTGTCTCAGCAGTTATTTGGTCCGTGCAGGTCACTGTGCAATTTCTACTTTGTATTGAAATGTCTGGATGGTTTTGGGTAAAATAATTCTGTTTTTGCATCGGATCCAAACAAAAGCTGAGCTGCATATTGGCAGGAACCTGCACAAACACACAAGGGAGGGCAGATAATACAGGAAATGATTCATCTCTTGGTGTCATTTACCCTTCAGTGTCCTGGGTCTCGCTTGCATTGGGGAGAAGAAAAGAAGGTATAAGAGCTGGAAATGAAAACTGTAACAGGAAGAAAAACACAAACAGAGTGAGGAAAAGCCACATGTGTAATTTCTTTTTTTCTTCAACACTTTTTTGTTGCAGAAGGCATATGAAAACTATGTGTAGAATCTCAAGTAATTCTCTGTATGTGCGACAAAATGAGCGACAAAATTATAAAAAAAATTTTGGTTATAAATCCATTAGTTTAACAATGAAATCCTTTGTTAATCTGCTTCATCAGGACTGAGGCTCTCTATTGTTTAACTGAGGTCACTTTAAATCCAAGGGATATAAGTGAGAACATTTATATCCAAGTCAGACACAAAATACACAAGATTAAAATCCAACAATTTAGTCTTTTCTACGTTTTGAGTGCATTTGGTTCTTACCTCAATTGTTTGTGTAATTATGTGACTTAGCTGCTGAAATTTCCCCTTAAAGAATGTAACTAAACATGATTAAATTAAACACATTACCGCATCTGTGAACATTTGTGCCTGAGTCACAACAGATAGATTTTCATCAGCAATAGTGTTTGTTTATGCTGAAGACACCAACTCCCATGTTCCCGTGTCTGTTATTTGGTTGGTTTGTCAGCAGGATTACACAAAAACAGATTTCCACCAAACTTGGATGTAACAAAGGATGGATCTTGGCCCAGAACAGAACCCATTAACTTTTGGTGTGGATCCAGATAAAGAGAACAGATCCAGGAATGTTTTTCTCACTGTTTTCAACATTCAAGAGATAGGGGGCCCTACTGAGGTGTACTGTAGTGCATGGTCTGCAGCATACTAGTGCGTTCACAGCATATCCGAGTCCAATTAGCTAATAAAACAGCAGATTATCTCAACCCAAAGTGCAGAGCACAGCGCAACGAGGCAGTATTTAGACGCTGAATTAGTTATTGGGTGTGTTTGGGCAGATCATAAATCCAACCCATCTGAGTGTCATCTCCTGTTCCCCTTAAAAGCCAGGCGCACCAGGACCTACACATATCAAGCAGTAGTACTCATGTTGGGGGAAAGGATGTGGTCCTGGGAGGCTGGACCCTCTGCCCCACCATTTCACAATCATCTGTCCCATCAACAACTCTGGTTGACTGCATATGAAAAATAAACTGATGTTTAACCGATGGAGGAGGAGGAGGAGTGCTGCTGCGTGTCCCTGTGTGTGTGCACGGATCTCAGTCCATGGATCAGGCAGGACTGGTCATAAAAAGTATCATCCTGATCAATAACAGGTGATGAGAGGGTGAAATATGTCCTTTATGAGGAACATATTAATGACATTACATGCAGCAATCTTCCAGCAGCAGAAACTATATGTGTATTGTTACATTAACATTACGTATTTGCACACAAGGACCAGCTGAAAAACTTCACTGACTAATTAAAAGTGCTGACTTATTCCCTTTGGAGTGTTTATACCTAGCTTTTAGTTTTGTTGATTAAATGTGACATGATATTTACTACAGAATATGACTTCTGGAATTAAAACAACTAAAAGCACCTTTCAAATCATAAAATCTAGAGTGTATGAACGGTGTGAACCCACCTGTGTAGGTGCATCTAATGCTTCCTTTAACCAACAGGAAACAGACTGAGCTTTTGAGCTTTTATTCAGAATCTTTTTCTTGATCACTGCCATCCATACTTCATACCTACTGCTTTCCCTTTTTTTAAAAAAATGTTTTCTAAGCTAGTCCTGACAGTTTGGCTACAACTTAAAATCTTTATGTATTTTATTAGGATGTAACAGAAAATCCTGTAAAAGCCATCCATTTTGAGTTTTTCTTAAAATTAATTAATTCATTTTTTTTTCTTTACAATTCAAAATGTCTTTTTCTTTTTTAAGAAAACTGTTACATTCCTAATTTCTGGTTATGTTATGTTATTATGTAAGAATTTCTGAATAGCAAGGAAATGTAGCTTTCCATTCTGCCAATTGATCTTGCTTCTCCTGAACAGTACAGCAAGAACAGACTTCTGCTTTTCTATTCTGTCTGGTTCATCATGGAACGAAACATTTGCCTGCAGCAGCATCTGACACAATCCCAATGACAACCAGCCTCTTATCTATTCAAATTGCTGTCCATGCCAAATGATCTGCTCATTTAAAATGTAATGAAATTATGGAGGCTCAGCGGAATGTCTCGCCGCCACTGTGGCCACGGTAATTAACTGTGTGTCCTCGCTTCTGTCTGCTCATTCAAACCTTTTAATATTCAGATGTGTACTTCATGCTCAGGACTCACCTGATCCCCAGCACATGGATGGCTTTAAATCCTGGGAGTTCGTCAAAAACATGCTGCATCTATAAAAGGAAAGGTACTTTTAAATACCTGATATATTAGTCAAGATGGCTCCCATCATCACCCTGCCGTTGCAGAGGCTAATTCAATCAACTCTGAGCTTGTTAATAGCCTGGCAGGATGCCAATGTGTCCTATATAAAAAGGACTGCATGAATGGAAAACGCTCATTGATATCTATCTTTGGCTGAGTTAAGCGCCTGGACACTCTTATGACATAATCGTCTTTACAGGCTCCAACAGGTAACATCCTGCTGCGAATCGCGTGCAACTCTGAATGATCCCGATGCCGTTTTAAGAGTCTTTTAATGAGGAAATAACACTGAAGGACTCAATTTCTCACCATGACTCTGACTGAGGAGCTCCACAAAGAGAAATCACCCACAGAAAGAGAGGCCTGTGGGTAATCTGCTCCCTTTCTCTGGCCCTGTGGTGTAAGCTTCTTTACTATCAGGACAGACACAAGAGACTCATGGAGATTGTGGCAGGTAGTAAGCGACATGCTGGATCAGACAGAAGAGGAAATCCTAGCAGAGGGCATGAAATACAAATACTGCTAACAGAACAGACACAAGTTACTATTTTGTAAGGATTAATGACCTGGTACGTGTGTCTCTCTTATTAGCTGGTCAAGTGTACGTTCTAGATAGACCTGATGACCTCAGCCATCTTTGATCCAGTACAGACCATAAGCTCATCATGCTAACGCAGCACATTAGCTACACCCTAGCTTTGTGTTTCAGTCCAGGGCTCCAACAACATAACAATAACAACAACAGCACAACAACACTCACTTACTTTCTAACCTTTCTGATTATTTTCCAATGTGGTCTCAATCTTTAAACTCCACTGTATATTCGCTTATTGGGTATCCTATTCTAAAACAAGGATCATTTATATCGAGTTGGACCTGTATTTGTAGCTTAAATAGCTGCCATACCTCTAGGAAGGTGTCGCAAAACATTAGCTTGGAGGAATTTGTGCCCACTTAGCCAAAAAAAATCTTTAGTGAGGTCAATCAGTGATGTTAGTTGAGAGGTCTGGCTCATCTTTGCTGTCTGAATTCCTCCCAGTGAGTTTGAGGTCAGGCTATTTGAGTTCCTCCACATCAGACTCATCTAACCATGCATTTTATGACTCCCACTTTCTGCACAGGCAAGTTTTCTTCAAGCCATCAAGCACAGAACTTTCAATTTCTGATAAACAAACATTTCTCAAAAACATTAATAAAGATGACATAATTTCACACACTGGCATTAGAGTACATGTTCTGATACTGAACCCTGATAAGAATAGACAACAAGACACAGAATAGAAATTAAAAATAGGAAGGGTTTAGAGTTAGGGGTGAGGGTTAGGAAGTAGATCTCCCACCTGGTCTTGCAGGTGATGAGCCAGGTCGATGTACTGAGGGGAGTCTGGATCATCCAGCAGCTCTCTGTAACCTGGATCGACCAGGTCGATGCTGAACTCCACAATCTGCTCCACCGGACTCTCAGGGACCACGTTAGGGAGCTCAGAGTCCTGCAGGAGAAAAAAGGTGAAACCAGAAAGAAGAATGTAACAGCCCTGACCTGCTCACAAACATCGTCCACTTAATATACACTGTATGTTTATTGTCATTTTGTCACTCCTGCTGTTGCAATATTTTAGAAATGTGAGTGAAATTCAGTGGCCTTGGCATTTGATGCTTGAACAAGCCAAAGGAGGAATTCACCCTGTGTCATGGAAGAAGAAATGCCAGTCTGAAATAACAAGGAGAAGAGGGAAGGACTGAAGGGAAGAAACTGAAGAAAGTAAGGAAGACAAAAAGGTAAGGAAAAAAAAAACATAGATGTAGTTACAATTGCTTTGTGTTTTTGTAAAATTTGTATTTGAAAAATCCCCAATAAAAAGATAACACAGATGCAGCTGCTTCGATTTTCCCCTCCCAACCAAAGACCAGAGCCAGCAGACTGGCAGCCGCTTCCCAGTGACTGGGAGTTCCCCCGATCCTCCTGGGGGTTCGCCTTAATTCCACTGTACACATGTCCATTTATTCAGTTGCAGGGTGTCACCATGAGCTGGTGGAGCTAGCTAAGAGTTACTGGGTTTATATGTGTAGTATTTATTCAGTTTGGGACATCCCCACAATCTGTAAGCACTGATGGCGGACCCGGCAAAAACTGTTCTAATGTGCCTTCAAAATATGGTTTTGTCTTTGTGTAGCGTAGGATTGCTACTGACTGTCTAATCCTATCCTAATCCTACCATTTCTCATAATTCAGAGCACTGGAAAGTCCAAAAGTAAAAATGATTTTAAAAAAGATCAGTGTAAGAGTTTCCAATTTCCACAAGATGTTTTTACCGCACAAAATATTCTTCTTCAAACCATATTTGTTGCATTTTGGGCCTTTAAAACATGTTCACTGTGGCAAAAAAAAACATTTGCTCTCAGATTTCCACACACTTGGCAGCGTGGCCTAGGAGTAATCCAACAGTATGAGAAATTACATCTACTACAAAAAAACAAAAATGCTCTGTGTGGGAATCATACTCTCCCCCACACATCAAATACTGTATGCCTATGATACAGTAAGAATGGCTGATTTCACGCTGAAGTAATGCTTCAGCCTCCATCATCACTGCTCGCCCTGGTAGATGGATAAACCACTCTGATATGTAATGGAAGAATAATAGAAAATCTCTTTTAACTAAAATATAGTCATAGTCATCACCACTGACAGAAAAAAAATCCAGCTCCATAGTCAACATTCAGTTTTCAGTCTGGCTGAAGAGACTTGGGGGGTGAGAGGAGTAAAACTCTGCTCATCAAATGAATGACAGCAAATATTCTAATTGCTGTGGTAATTTCAGTTGTTTGAAAAAACAATGTCAGCTCAACCTGCAGATGGATCATCCTTAGCGGAATTCAGTGTCAAAGCTCAGGTAAGGCTTTAACACCTGATCACACATCTCGACAGGAGAAAGCAGTAATTATCTCTGGAACGTCACAAAGAACTGATGCAACCATCTGCTGCTGGAACCAGCAAACACGCTGGGAGCCAGAACCAGCCGGGAGAGCACTAAATTAGCCCTTGTTACCTGCAGCAGGTAAAGTGGACAACCTGCAGAGAGTGGAACTATTTGACGCTGTAAGTAGGAACCTTCCTTTGTTTACTTGCACTTTTTCAAAGTTGTTTTTCTAAAGTTATTTAACACACCCATCTGTGTACTGATCTCCTGACTTCATGACTTAAAAAAAAGCCTTTGGTTTGCGTCGTTTACAGTTGCCCAAACCTTTGTCTGCTGCGTGCCCCCTCACATGGCGGCTACAATGCAGCTAACCTTTTCTTTACTTTGAAACGTTAAATTTAGAGTAACTTTTTGGTTTCCAATTTCACTTTCCTTCTGAATTTCACAAGTCATCAGAGTCACATGACTGCAAACAACCTATTATATAAAATGTAGGTCGGTTATCTACTTTAACAAAAACAAATTGAAAATCCACAGGGTTTAAGTAAATAAAAAACTTGATTTCAAAGGGTTTTCAAAGTGCCATAGAGTACGGCACAGAATCCAAGAAAGAGACTGAATGGAGCTGCTCAGTGATGTGCAACAATCATGAACGTCGTTGTGGGATAAAATATTACATTCAGTGTATTTTATGTTGAACGAAGACAGGTGGACATAACGCGTTAATTGCTGATTCGTAATTTAACTCCTACTGATGTATAGTTTCCAGAGAACAAGTGCCTCTACTTGACTGTGACATTTCAAGCCCGCAGAGGAGCCACCATGTCCTGTCACAAACCTCCTTGCTCAGCTTGTTTCCCTTTTGACTTGCTGCCGTAGATAAGAGCATCGACTAAATACCTAAAATGCAAATGAGAGCGCTTATCGGTACCTCCTCAACCTCCTCAGCTGCCAGGGTCTGATCGGGGCCGTGGCTTGGAGAGGCACTCACAGGGCTGAGAAGGATGGTGGTACTGGTGGGGGTCGGTGGTGGGGCCACTGACACGCTGGCAGTCTGAACCTCTGCACCTGAAGTGACGTAAGAGAGACTTTAATCACAGACCAAATTAACCGGAGGAGTGAAAGTCAAGCCGTCTGTTACGTATTCTCACATCTGTCATGACGCGGTAAGGCACAAAATCCTTTTAACGATAATTCAAATTGATTAGTTTGTTCGTTGTGGTAGAGCTGGTGCTTGTGGATAACTTACAGTCACATAGTTCGTAGTGATGAGTACAACACAAAGACAAGACTCAGCTTACACACAATAGTAATTTATACCAGTCTACATTCTGTATTTATTATTCCAGCCTTAAAGAACTGGTACTGTACTTCGTTATCAACTTTAGAACACATCATATATCTAACAGCAGCAGATAATCAGAATGCCATAAAACCTTATGAAAATTAGTAACAGTAGTAATTTAAAAGCAGTGTTGGTATAAGATCATTAAAAATATTCTACCTTCTATTTCCAGGATCTCCTGTGTTGGTGCAGGAGTCACCACTTGTCTGTGGAAGAAGCAAATAAAAAGTTCTAAATTCTGCAGATTTAACCTATGTCTAGAAGTAAAAAGCTAATGTTAAGCCAGAACCAGACTACATCACAGTCACATTACTTAAATGTCACCACCAGTAAGTGTCTTACTACGCAATTACTATACACGCTTTCCATAAATTGATCAATGCAAAAGTTGTAACGTTAGCATTAGGATAGTTAACTAAAGTGGGCCTGTGAAGACGGACTTATGAGTAGATGAGTCTCTGTGTTCGCTGTGATGACGCTGCATGTCCCCAGAAACCTCTGTTGTCTCATTCAGACACTTGTTAGCAACCACTGTCTTTTACACTCGTAAACACTTTTTTATTCTAATGTTTATTTAGGCATTGAAGGCATTTAACCAAAAATACAGTGACCTGAGTCGAGGGAACTTGAGGTGCAAAAACATCAACTTATATGAGCACCTTGTATGACATTCTGGTGCAATGTACTGCTGTAAGCAAAGGATCAGAAGAAAATATCAGTAGCACATCCTGGGCTGACTGAGTAGTTCATTTTAACTATATTATGTTCAAAAGCATCCTTTGTGTGTAGGACTGAAGCAGCACTTTCAGTGCTCATTGTTGCTGTTGAGTTGTGATGAGCCTCTTTCTTCCTCAACTTCACTTCTTTTTGCTGGACTTTAGAATCACTGGCTGTGAATCACAAACTGACAACATCACATAGTGTCGAGTCTTGATGTGTGTTGGAATTTGGAAAAACAACAGTATGAGCAGCAGTTTTGATGTACATTGTGTGTCTGGAAACAAAATGCTGAGAACATGCCACATGCCTTTCACTTGATCTATATTCAAACACAACTAGAGTTATTTCACTTCAACATTTTACATTATCAGTGCATTTTGAGAAGCTAACTTTACTGTAGCAGCGTTTAAGAAGAATTCATGAATTCATTCATTCTGATTACCAGCAGAAGATCCAAATATATCCAAAGATTTCTGAATCCAAACTGCAAAAACAAAACAGCTTCCTCTGCAATGGATGTTCCTGTCCTGAGATTAATGGGGTTATAAATGTTTTTAATGAACAAAGATCTTGTATAGCCTTGTAACTTTTCTATCAAGAGCGACACTTGAGTGATCCATCTCAACTCATCATAACTTCATTTATGTCTTTTTCTAAAGATAGAGTTTGGATCATGATACATCTGTCTGTTCATGTTTAACACAGTTAATGATCC
This sequence comes from Acanthopagrus latus, assembly GCF_904848185.1. Taxonomy (NCBI): domain Eukaryota; kingdom Metazoa; phylum Chordata; class Actinopteri; order Spariformes; family Sparidae; genus Acanthopagrus; species Acanthopagrus latus. Next base: position 4,997,092 of record NC_051060.1, on the reverse strand, counting down.
TCTATTCTTTGAGGTCAAAGATGAGGACGAATTTGATTCTCTAGAGCAGTGTAACTGAGCCAGTTCTTTTCTGTCTGTGGAAACAGTTGAACGTTTCCTGGTTATTAAAAAGCCTGTAATTCTTTTGCTGAGGTGATTACAGAGAAAAGAGCCGAGCCGTGTGAGTCTGATCATTTCTCTGAGCAGGCCTGTGTCCCCAGAACACCATGGATTCAAATGATCATACTCATATCTCCAGAGTCACGTTTCCATTTACAAATTCATGAAATCGCGCTGGACAGAAATAAAGTAACAGAATGATGAGGAGGAGAGAGGAGAGGAAAGTGGATTTAAAAGTTAAAACATGACTCAGAGAGACTAGAGGAAATGGCTATGCCTTCATATTCTCATGAGTTTCATCACTTCCAAAAGTCTGATTAAAGTCTTGATATGACATCTAAAATAAGGATTTATCAACTAACTATACATTTATGCAAATGATGCCATCTTGTGAATAATGCCCCTCAAATCAGTTTGGGATCTTGGTGCTTCTGGAGACTTGGATTACACCGCAAGTGCTGTATGGTTTACTGGTCGTTCTTTACGTTTTAAATTGAGTCCCCGGCTACTTTAGTTTTTTAGTAGAATGCTGCAACGCTGTTATGCTGTGAAGCTCCAGAAATGTTTTGTGAGCAATGAAACTTCACCTGACTTTCCATCAGCATGGGGAGAAGAGATAATGACTGAATTTTACTTTGTGGCAGAACCTTTTGTTTTAAGCCAAATAAGCGAATTAAAGATTGTATTATTTGTGTGCATGTAGTCAGAAACATGGTCATGTGTCATAACGTACCGTCTTGGAGGCCTCTGGTCTCTCCTGCGGTTCATCCTCTGTAAACAATCAAAAAGAAAAGATGAATTTACAGTAAGCGACACACAAACACACACTTTACCACTAACTGACCTCATGACTACCTTGTCTGTGATGATGATGTCATGTGTCAGTGATTACTGCTGCTCTCACTGGCTGCCATTTATTTTTAGATTGACCACTGATCGCACAGCTGATTGACTGCTTTGTCCAATCATATATTATATCATTTATACTCAGGACTGGAGTTAGTGTGAAAGTAACTGTCCGAATTATCTGTTTTGTGTGTGCAGTGGTTTTAAAAATACATTCTGCTGCAGTCATTTCTGAAGCCGAACATTTCAGGACATAAAACCCATTAAATCGCCACAGTGTGATTTCAAATATGAGCGTGGTGTCAATGAGAAAACAAAACTTTCCTCTCTGTGGTTTTGTTAAAGAGTTAGTTTAACAAAACCGAAAGTTCAGCGCACGAATCTGTAGTTGAGAGTCAAACTGTTTTCTTTCTTCTTGACGAGGCCACGTGGCAGTGAGGATGAATGTGCTGACGGTGACATGTTTGCATGTTTACTGAAGAATCTACGACATTAATGCATTAATGTTGGTCAACAGACAACAACAGTCACACCATCCAGCATCTCGACGGTTTACAGTTCATAGAGTTTCACAGGTTTGATTCCTGCAGGTCACCAAATCATCAACCGCATATAAACAGTGCAACAGAGAAGCTTCATGAACTACTTACAGTGACTCACCTATTACATTTCTACATACTACTTATTTACTTCTATTTTTTCACTTCACTAACTTATAACCACCGTTCAGATATATCATAATTTTGTTGTCACTGAGCTGGAGGCAAACTCCTGTTTTAACTCACACTCTGTGACTCAGATTCCACATTATTAGCATGTGTGCTCTGTGGAAAACAAATTACTCTACACCTCAGAGCTGAGCTGCCTTCAGAATCTAATAGGAATAATCCAATATGCTAATGTTCCTTCTCAAGCTGCTTTCGTTTACGCAGGTGTCGAATCACTTTCACATAACAACAACTGTAACAAATCGTGTTGGAGGAAATACAGTGTTGGCAGGATTAAGTTACATTAGAAAATCTAACCCTGACAGGATTACTGTTAAAGTGTCTAAGCTACCTCAGCTTACTATGAATGAGATGTTTCTGGAACCTACCAGGTGTTGAAAGTAATGATTTATATTAGCATCCCTGTGGTAAATGTTATTTTAACCGGTAATAAGACCCTTTACAGTTCTAGTCAGATGCTTATTTGCATCATTGTGTGTCATTACTATTCAGGTGTTTATAATAGCATCATGAATGCATTAATTATCACATTAGAAGACACCAAGTATTTTGAATATTTATGACATTTCAGACTTTTACTTTCTCTACTATAGCAGACTCTGGGAGTGATACATCATCCTCTGATAGGGGTTAAATAACAAAAAAATGTATCTGTCCCCAAGGAATTAAAGGCACGTGGAGTAGTTGTAGACACAAACAGTGAAAAAGTCAGCATGTTAAATACACAAAAAGCAGCATGGCCCCTTTAAGATACAGGGTGGTGTGTAGTGTGTGAGGGGTCAAGCGAAAGAGATAGCTATGGTTCAGAGCAGACCAGTGTTTTCAACCAGAGCAGAGGTAAAGGTCAAATTGTCTCGTGGCAGTAAATGTACAGTTTAGGTTACAGTACCATGAATAAACTCTGCAGCTCCTCAATGCAAACAGATCTTCTGTTTGAGTGACAGCCGGCACTGTCCCTGCTAATAGTCATGGTGTTGGTCCACGCTAATATATCGATGCTCTCACTAATCCCTGCTTGTGATGTTTATCTTGCTGTGCTAGTCTGGCTGCAATGTTAATAACTACGCATGATTATTAACCACGCCCTCATTTTCTGTTTGAGGAAGAACATTGACCATTAGACAGAAAGAAAAGCTGACTGGAGGGAGGCTTTAGGCAACTTGCACAGACTGCTTATGACTGTTAAGAAAAGTTGTGAGTTTTAGAATTGTCTGTAATTCCATCACAAAAAACATTAATTGACTTTGACCAACTTGGCTTTTATGTCATCATTACTCTTAACAAAGCTTTTTTATTGCTTTATTTAGATTAATACATACTTCATTATGCATTTGTTTACAGTTAATACTGCTTCTGCAAGGACAGTGCCTTATCATAATTAATATGTCCTTTATCATTCATTTATTAACAAGTTTTTAAGAATTTTTGTCAACATCCAATCAACATAAACATGCTTAAAAAAGTTTGTAAGTGTATAATAAAGGATTTACTCTTCATAATGGGACACTTTTTTTGCTTTAGATCCAGTAGCTGCATAAAGCAGATTTAACTGCCAATAAATGCATAATTAATGATGTATTCATCTTAATTAAGCAACAAAAAGCTTACTAAAGGTTAACAGTTACACAGTAGGTAAGTTAATTAAACTCAATACCTTTGTAATGCTATCATAAGCAATTATAAGAAGCTCATTGCTTTTGTTAACAATCTTGTAGAGTCTATAAACTGTTAACAAGTGCTTATGAATATCATATAATCTAACAGGCATGTTTATGCTACCATTATTTATACAGTATTAATAACACATAATGTCAAGCTATAAAAGGACTTATAAGGGCCTTATTACCTATTAACTAAAGCTCATTACAAGGACCTTAATATAAGTGCTAACCGTAAATTACTCTGACTCATGCTTTAGTACAGGACTATGCAGTAAAAACAGATGAATAATTTGACAGTCAATGTTTGTTCAATGTAATTATTTCATCTCTATGCCGTAAAAAAAATATCTTATATGACACATTCACATATTTACAGGACTTCTCTGGTGAGATGTCTTAATGTTGTCAGTGTTGGTGGTGGCTCAGTGTTCTCTAAGTCTGTTGTGATTTTCTTACCCTGTGAATCATGCTCATGTGCTCCTCGGCGCTACTGAAGTTTTTGGCCAGGTCGGAGATGCAGAGCGACTCGTGTTGACACGTGTGAACCCACATCTGGTACTCTGATGTCCCGGGGATCCTGTCGAAGAAGATCCTGAACGCCTCCCACACAGCCTCCTGACAAACTGACCAAACAAACACACACAGCGACAGCAGCTTCTTAGACTTTCAGCGGTAAATACACTGTTGCCAGGAGCTCCTCTACACAGTAACAACCTGTTCCACTCTCTAAACTACAATAAATGGGCCTGTCACAGATTCCCAGTCTTTCAGCACTGTATTTCTCACAGATCCAACTGGCAAAAGTGGTTGTTTGTTAGCAGGATATCTCTATAAATTGCTAACAGGCTTTTCTCTTACTTGTGTAGCTCATATCAAAAGCATCAGTTCAATCTCAAACCACAGCATTAAAAACTTCTGTTTATATAGACAGGTGCTGGAAGATTAAAAAAAAAATGTCATTTTTAAATAACTTTTGAACCACTAATCCTCTCCCAACATTTTAAAAACTCACTTAAAGCAGAGTTTCTACTTTTCATTGGCATTGTTGTGTTTCTGCTGCTAAATTCATCCATTCTCAGACAAAGCACATGTAAAGTGGGGAACTTTAAACAAATCAAACTGAAACTTCAGCTTCTCATGGATCAAATGGTGTACAGCAAGTGATGCTAACTGCTAATAAAGCTAAACTAAATAAATATAGGAGGTTCAGTCTTTGAGGGTTATAACTTTCACTATTTCCACTATTTTAGCTTATTTCAAATAATCAATTACTGAAATCCTTCATTGTACATATTACTTTGTATCAGAGAGTGATAAACTCCATGCAGTAAATTCAATTAAGTAAAACATTTTCTCTGGCACTTCAAGCTGGATTCAATCCTACCAGACTGAGAGGAGTAAAGAAAAAGTCTGCCCAGAGGAAAGCAGGAAACAGATATATCAGAACCTAATCCAGGCTGTGGAAAATTGAAGTTTAATCAATGTTGTATGCTTCTGTTTAAATTCTAAGGTGTCAGCTGAAAGTGAGTTTATTATGAGAAAGCCTGACAAGCCGGAAAAAGTCCAATTTAGACACAGATGAAAAGGTCAAAAGGCAGAACAATAGAGTAAAAAACATACAAGATAAGATAAAATAGATATTTGCATTCACATTCATCAGTGAAGATGAAAAAAAAGCTAATGTGCAGAACAGAATCAAACTGTCAAACCTAGTTTGTACAGAAGTGTGTGACATTAACTTTAACCCCAATAAGGGGCATTAACACAATATGAAGCAGTACTGCACTTCATAAAGACACAGTGTAAAATGTGTCACAGGACTGAACACCTGTTTGTCGGGGGGGCTTCAGAAATCTGCCTTTTGTTTCTGTAATAAAGAAAATAAAAGCTGTAAACTAACAGCTTCATTCACTTTTCTCTGTCCGAGATGTGACAGAAATAAACTTGTTACTGTCAACCTGAGTGAAGGAGGTGAAGGAGTCACTTCATCACTCCTGACTGGTCTGACTGCTCAGCTGTTTGCGGAGGTCTGACCTGGTCCGGCACCATCGTCACACCTCATGTCCCTCCAATTCCACCTGTCGGATTTCCCTCTATTCTGATGTATTAAACTGATCTGACCTGATTTAAAATTTGGGAACAAACAACTCATTCTAGTTATCATATCTATGCTTAATTTTAATTAATCGCTTTTAGCCATTGCAAACAGAATACATTTCTGCAGCTTCATTGTAATTTGTTTTGTTTTACTGTCACATGTCTGGTCAGCAATGGTCCGACCTCGAGCAAACAATAGGATAATTTCATTGTCATGTTTCTTAGAAAAATAAAACATCTGGGACGAACTTAATTTGACCGAAGTGCAAGTTCAAATTAACCTGTGGTAATGACTCAGATGATTCAATAATAGATCTGGACTTGGGGGGGTTTGTGGTCATTTTAAGCCTGAATTAGACTGCTATAGTGTAGAGATGACATGAAAAGCAGACAAAGACATGCAACAGCTGTCCCAGCTGGATTCAAACCAGGGCAGCCACTTAAAACTTGGAAGAGGTGCTTACCACAAACACTAACTTTATTACTCAAATGCTGTTGTCTGACAGTGAAATTCCATCTTTGGTTTACCAGAAACAATAGAAACGGAAGTTAATGCTTTAATGGATTTGGAGCAGTTCTTCTATTGGTGCAGTTTCACACTGATTTTCCAACTTTCCATTCAGCTTTATTTCTCCTCAAGTATTTTTTTCCCACAACAGCCTGACATTTGAGTCACCTTTCAAACCTTTACAATGCAACAAATGACAAAACTTGACATTTTCCTTTTCATTGACGCAACTCTTTGATAGTTTTTCTTTTTAGCGTTTGAATTTCAACAGGTGCAGCTCATCAGTGCAACACTTTCTGCTGCCAGCTGGGATGTTGGGATGTAAGGATATCCTTGAATGCTCCAAAAAAAGTTAACAAGTGTTAGCAACAAAGAAAATCAGCTGGATTCAATGCCACCAGACTGAAAGGAATAAAGAAAAAGTCCACCTGCTGGAAAGCAGGAAACAAATCAATCAAAACCTAATCCAGGCGGCGGAAAATTTTAAGTTTAATCAATGTTTTGTGCTTTTGTTTAAAATTCTGAACGTGTAAGCTCAAAGAGAGTTTATGAAAAGAAAAACACCTGTCAGAAAGCCTGACAAGCTGCAAAAATGCAGAACATAAGAGATGAGAAGCTAGAACTTTTTCTAGCCATTTTCAAGCCATTTTATGGTTTGTCACCAGCTACTTCAGCTGTTCAGAAGAATGCTGCAGCACTGTTATTTGTGAAGTTCCAGAAATGTTTTGTGGTCTACAAGACTTCACCTGACTTTCCATCAGCATAGGTGGAAGAGATAATGACTGGATTTTCATTTCTGGGTGAACTGTTCCTTAAAGCATGGCCAGACTTAGGGACCCATTGTTAACACTGGCCAGTTAACAGATCTCTATAACTCTATGATTGTGAGTTAGGGTGTTGTTAGTTGAATAAAGTACCTCTGAGTTGGTAATAAGCCTGGTGGCTGGCGAGCACTTGCTCAATGGTCTCCTGGGGGCAGATTCTCACTCCGGAGTGCAGGAACACAGACCTCTTCGATCGACGTCTGGCCACTTCATACCCTGAACCTTCGGTTTCTGTGGATGCCTTCAGCAGTTTCATCAGACCTCCAGGGACAACGGCCTCCATTTTCACCCCCGAATCAGGCCTGATGCCGCTCTCTAACCAGGAAACAGACAGGAAATGATTGAGGGTCAAACTCAGTGCAGACCAAATCCTGGTCAGATCCAAATCCTTGGCATTTGTTTAGAGCGACAGATGGTTGTGTTTGTTACCAAGGGACAAACTGTTAATGTCACAAGATTTAGGCAACATTTGAAGACATAAAATTGGATTTGGTGTCCGTTTCTGTCACTGACAACAGAAATGACGCTTTTTACTGTAAACCCCACCCATCTGGGACAACAAGCAGCTGAAAACAAACAAGCCGTATTTTGGGAACATGATTTGTCTTGAAAGCATCAGAGGATGAAAGATAAGTTAAAGTGATGATTTCGAAAATCATAATAGATTACCCAGCTGCTCCAGTCCTCTTTAATGTCTTTATGTCAGCAGTTTCTCTTGTTGCATATGTAAATGTTTAATTTAATAAACAGTTTCCAGATATTTCAAACAATAAACACATATCATGTTTGATCAGATCATGACTAACAGGCTGGTGTCATTTCTGCAGTAACCAGCAGCCCTGTCATATGAAGAACTTGTGATAAGAACTGATTTGGACCAAAATAGACCTCATGCATTTCATATACAGTCTAAACGTCAATCGATTTTTGATAATCGTTCGACTGGGTTGTTATTCAAACAAAATGCCAAAGATATGAGCTCGTTCTAGCTTCTCCAGTGTCAAGATTGTATTTCTGACATTTCATGGACGAAACAGCTAATCATTTTATCAATAATAAAAATAATTATTCACAAATAGAGCAGCAGTTCACATGGCTCACATTTGTGTTTGTTCTTGTCTTAACTCCAAGAAACAAAGACTCCAGTAATTGATCTGTGTTTATCATTTTGAACAAAAACTGCTAAAATATTTATTTTTTTATTTTCTTAACCTGAACATTTTGCAACACGATCAGTTTGTAAGACTGGAAGATAATCGCACCGTCAAATTTCTGTTTAAGGCTGCCTGTTCCCTCGATACATCGCTGAATTTCAGTCACAAATATATTACCAGAGAGTATCAAGATGAATCTCCTACTGAGAGAGCTGGAAGTCTAGCTGTCAGAAGGCAAAAACGAATCAGTCTAACAGGGCAAATATGAAGATATACAACCAATATGGGTTTATTTGTTGCTTATCTTCATCTTGCAGGACTGTAAAATAAATGTTTTTAGGTTTTGGACGCATACAAAATGCAACCTGAGTTAAACATCTTTTAGCTTTGAGAAATCATTTCGACCATCTTCACCACCCTTTTCACCTCCTTTCATAGTGAAAACATTAAATCAATGTCAATCATTATTAGTGTCATCGGTGTGGTACTGTTCTGTGACAGTACTAAAGAGGGAATGGTTTCTTATGAAGACACATTTAACGTTAAAAAAAAAAAAAAAAAAAACATTGTCAAAAAGTGAAGCAGCTGATTATTGTCACTGGGAGACGGTCAAATAAATCAAACAGATAGACGAGAGGAGATTAAACAGTCAGTGATTTTACAGCTTTAACTGATGGAGAATATTAAGGACCATTGCTGCATAGTTTTCTTGCCAAAAACTGTTAATAAATCATACAATGTGTTTCACCCAATCATCATAGTTCTTTAGTTACCTAGCAAGCCATGATGAAGTATACCTTCCTGACAGTTTTTGCATTTAGTTTATTTGGGTTATCAAGTTTATTTCTCATTTTTTAGTTGATTCAAGTTGCAGTTTTATTTACATTAATGCAGAATATGTGCACATAGCTTTCCACATCTGGACTACTCATAAATGTTAATCATACTTACAAACCTTTTTGTATGAATGGTTCTCATTTAAGGATCAGTGTTTTTGGCCTGTTTCTTTTTCTAATTCTCCTCCAGGATCTCTTAGCTAGAAGCTTGTTTAAGTTTTCTGAGCTGTTCTCTGTACATGAGGACATAGTATAGCACAGAAACAAGATAAAACTTAGATGCACTGGGACACAAAAGAAGTCAAATAAGTGTGAAACCATCAGTGTTTTGGTAGAAATTGGCAAAACTGAAAACAATGAGTGTGACGTATTTATGGATTTCCTTAACTTACATTTACCGGCTGGTTATAGAACTGTTGTTTCCTTTGTGTTATTTGTGGACATTATCGGAGCGGAGCTTAGTTATATCAGCCTGCCAGGTTTCTAGGTTCACTCTCCCTCCTTATGCATACTTGTACTAAAAATATGAGCCCTCACTGTACATTAACGGTGCTTCGAATAGAAGCATCTACCCAGTGTACTGTCTGTATGTGTTTTTAAACACACAGTCTAGCAGATATATTTAGGACAGCATTAGTTGCAGCGGGTGTTGTAACTCAGCAGGCGGCCTACGTACTGATGCTTTTAGAACAAACATAAGAAATGTTTCGCAGTGAAGGTGAAACTTTTTTTTTACCCGAGATGATTCAGACGTTGTAATACAAAAACTGATAACCCCCCTTCTATTTGTCATGTTTACAGGCTTTTATAATAAATAAGTCAGGAGAGTACTGTAATTCAAATTGTCAAGCTGTCACCAGGCTGGCAATAAATCTACTAAACTGTCCTATTATCCCCTTTCCATTTTCATTTGCATTGTGGACATGTTTGCGCATATTCGTGGCCGGTCATAAATACTGATTTCACTTTGGCTGCGGTTCAGAACAAGACAAAGACAAAGGATTTACTGAAATGTGTTGCCCTTTTATGATGCATTTAAGCCTTTTTGTTTTCTCTAGTGAAACAGTGACAGTGTCCAACACCTCACTAATTTCGCAGCCAAGTACTTACGCAATCGTAATAGGCTTTGCTTTAGTACGTGTACAGGCAGTCATACTCTTCAAATACGTATATCCACCTGATTTTATCTATTAGGAAGTGCAAACTTTACTCTTTTGTAAAGAATAAAAGTGTAAAAGCATGTGAAAGTTGTAGAGGTCCTAAGGTGTCAAGGCTCGGAGGATTGAGGCTTTGTAAACAAAACAAGGCTTACTTTTAATTCCAGCAGCTTCTGAAGCGAAGACAAACAGCAGCACAAGTCCAAATTCCCACTGCATTGTGAAGGAAGCGATTCTAAAATATGAAGGTCAAAGTAAGTCCAGCAGAGTGAGGGGAGGTGGGAGGGGTGTTGTCCTCTAGCTCAGGTGGAGCTCATAGGTGCCAGTCGGGATTGCAGGTCGTCTGGGAAGGCAGATCATTTGAGGCCCTGAGCCGCGGTTGAAACACTCTTAATGAATCCCAGGATGTGCATCTGATAGAGGAAGGCGTTCCTCCCGCCCAGGGGGATTGTGGGACAGCGGGAGCTGTAAGTGTGGCACGAGTGACGAGGTTAAAAAAGTAGGCACCGTTTCGGGAATAATCTGTTTATCTACTGCTCAGACATAATCCGTCTTTACCCCGCGGTCCTCGCAGCACTGGCGTCATCCTGTTAGTGGCTTTCTGAGGGCATCTGTCAACCACGGTGACCAGTTTGTTCGGCACACCTCCTCCCGGCCCATCAGGGCGCTTTACACTAGTGTTTTCCTGGGTGGGTTTTAGTCTTAGCAGTAAGGATGTGACCCCAGTCTCCTGTAAACTGGAAGGCTTGTTCTTATCCAGTAACATCTTCAAGTCACCTCCAGCCTGAAAGCTGTTACTGGTCACTGTGGTCCTTATAAGCACATCATCCTGGAGCGGGAAACACGTGTCAGACTAAAGGTGACTAGCATGTTAAACTCCTGGTTTTACCTATTTAAATCCTCATTGACTTGTTGTATGTGCAATTTTCATGTCACTGGATTTGCTGTTTTTATCAATCTGTTTCTATTGTTAAACCTTGACTTGAGTTTGGGGGAAAAAAGACATATTCAGATAATGTCTCAGATCCTGTTGAGCCGTGCTGCTTCAAAAACTGTGAAAATTGTGACATTGCAGTCTGGCTCTGTGGAATGAATGAATACCTAAATCCTCTGCTGACTACAATTTCATGGTTTTGTTTCAAATCTGGAGCTATAAATCCCAGTTAAAGCCTCGGGCAAATGATGCTTGTAAAAGAAGTAAAGACACCTTTAAATCTGTCTGTTTCATTCATTAAAAAAAAAAGATGCTTTATGATTCTTCATTTCAGATGACAGAGAAGTACTAAGTGAGGTATAGGAACTATATACCTTTATATTTTCTTCATATTTAGCAATTCATATATGTTATTTCGTTCATATACTTTTAATATAAAATTTCGTAACTTGTAACAACCTTTTCACCTAAAACTGCATCTCTTGAGTTACACTTTAACAGTACATGAAACGACCTTCAAAATAAACCATTGTAAACACAAATACTATTCTACTGCTTAGGTTTTTAATTTGACTTAAATATCAGTTTTGTGTTTAATCTTATTTCGCTTCAACTCTTTTTTCCAGATGCAAGAGCCTTTTTATTATTGTTCACTATGATGATAATTTGTTTAATTTGAATATCTCATGTTAGAGCAAAAAAAACAAAAAGTCAGAAAACTATTTAAAAAAAATACTGGAATCTCTTAAATAGCGTATACAACTGAAAAAGCAAATGCATTTGAGAATAGGATGAACCAAACAAACAAACAAACAAAAATGTTGAGTATATTTACATGTTTCCACGTGCAGTCATTTCCAGAGGATGATGATGAAATGTTGGGGTGGCTGAGGGGCCAGTGACACTTTGTGCCATGTCTCTGAGGATTTGCAGCAAATAAGACTGTGGATTTACTCTGTTCACATGAGGACAGACCACTGGGTGCCTCCACTGGTGTTTCCCAGACAGAAAATGGCCACTTTATTTTATTTTTTTAATAGTTTTTTGGGGATATTTGGGAACACTAACAAGTTATGTTTTTGATGTTAAAAGTGGGGGAAAGTTTAAAGAATTAATTTATTGAAAGGCCAGCTGGAGCTCAGACATCACCAAGTTTGGCCATATCTGAAGAGCCGAGCAAAAGAAGATTAGAAATTGCTTTTAATCTCTAATCCGTTGGCTGGTCAATGGTCCAACTCTGTTTTACTCCCTCCTGACCAGCAACAGATGCAGCAGCGGTAATTCTAGTAGTAGTAGTAGTAGTAGTAGTAGTAGTAGTAGTAGTAGTAGTAGTCGTAGTAGAAGTGGTCGTAGTAGAAGTGGTCGTAGTAGGATTATTTGTAGCAGCAGTTCTAGAGAGTGCATTTAGTAGAGTTTAAAATGGGTGCAGCAGCAGCAGTACTCATTAGAGCAGCAATTAGATGTCAACTATCACATTATTCACCAACTATTCTGATAGCCATCAATCAATATATTTGAGTATTTTCATGTATTTATTTATTTTCCAAAATCTAGCTCAAGGGCTGCTGGAGGAACCGAACATGTAGACCTTTAGTCTCTTTTTGAAATGCGGATTTTATGGTTGTTTGTCCACAGAGTACTGTGGGAACCATGTGCACAGGTGAAATGACTATGAGGGCTTTTCTCCAAGACAATCCTTCTGTGCTGAAATCCAGACAAATGACATTTAATCCTGTTAATTTAGTCTGTCAAGCCTCTCTGTTTAACCTTTAACCTAAAGATAACCCCCCCGACTCCTGTACCAACAACAGTGGTTACAAAACAAAGACAAAATCCTGTCTGTGTGATCTGTAGTTCAAATCCTCTAAATCGTATATTTTCAATTACCTAATTTCAAGGCATGTTGAGCTCATTACTGCTGCAGAGGATGTAGGTGCAATACTACAGACACTGATCACCTTCAAGACAAACTTAAATGCAGTGTCAGTAAGTCTGGCCAGGTCAGCAATGTACAAACAACCAATCACATCACAAAAACAAAGCAAAAACAAAAACAAATCATATGACAGTCCTCATGGAACCACCTTACTTTCCAAAATAGGTACAACAGGGTTGGTTGGTCATCTGACATGTTGTTGTTTTGTTATCCAAGGTTAAACAGAAAGTTGGGAGACACTTGTGCTCCTTCAGAGGAAACTTTCCAGCTCAACAGTCACAACAACGTGAACCAAAGAGGATAAACAGGGCGATCAGTGGTGAGGTGATACTTTGGCTTCCTAAAACCAGTCTAGGTTCAACGTAAATGAGACAGTCTAAGTTGGTGTAATCCTACTTACCTATTCTCCATGTTCTCAAGTTTTTTAACATTTTCTTTTTAACTTGAAACATTCCCTATCATAGATAGTAGATAATAAATACAGAAGAAGATTGTAGACAAAGGTGCTCAGTGCTGTCTAGCTTCAGAACATGTTTAGTTTTTGGTTATTAATGCTGAGAATAACACAGCCCCTAAAGTCAGACAGACAAAGAGAAAGGAGGATAGTCACTATGTTATTCGGGTGATGTTGCTTACTGAATAGTTTCTTTGAGTTACTTGCAGGTTTATTCAACCTAAACAGACACAATACCTTCCTGTACACTAGCCACAAGATAGCAAGCAATAGTCCGTACCTATAGTGTGTATGTGTGTTTGTGTTTGTGTTCAGTTTTGTCTCCTACTAAAGGTAGCACTCACCAGATACTCAATTTCTTTATGTTATCTTGCAGCACCCCCTCCATTCATCACTCAAATAAGACAGAAGTGGAGAACATTAGTGGATTTTAGCAGCCCAGTGGCTCAGGTGACAGTCAAATTAAATCCACCCTCTCATAACAATAGTCTCTAGAACAACTTCTTTTCTGTCCTTGACTCCGGATGGTTATTCCTCCAGAAGATCTGGGCTCTGCACATGACTGTCTCCTCCAGAACACACCAGCTCCAGCAGCTGAGCTACCTGCCAGGTAACGCTTACAGGGTTGCTTGTTAATCCAAAAGACCGGAAGTTATATTATTTGTCTGATATCTGCATAAAAATTCAAAACGTCAAAATAGAAGTCCTGCGTATCTAGACAAGTAGCTGGTGGAATCACAGGATCAGTTTGTGCATCTGTTGGCACCATAAAGGTATGTTGAGGCATGCTGCCTCTGCACTTGTGAGTCAGTGTAATGTGTATCATCTGCCCTGGGCATCGTCAAACCAAGAGACAACTCCTTTCATATTCAGGAGATGTAGTGAAGAGGAAGTTGTTTAACAAATCCCTTTCTTCCTTTCCAGGCTCCATGACCTTGGATGAGGAGAATCAGAACACTGTTCCTTCCTCATGAGACTATGTTAAAAAGACTTTCTATGAGTCAACGCCATGTTTGCAAAGCCCTGCACCTCTGATGCCTCAGGGTTTATAGAAACAGAGGACTTCAATAGGCTCATCTGTTACAGGAGTTGCTGACGTTTCATCCCATGATGCAGGTTTGTGTCATGTATGGCAAACAGAGGTGGGTAAAAATATCAATTCATCAGTGCATTGCAATATATTTTTTTCCCAATTCAGTATCGATTCAGAGAATTTTCTGAGTTGATTCAGGCAAGTAGCGGCCCCCAACCACCTGCTGTCCTTCGCCGGACACCTCTCTGTCCCCAACTCCAGCAGCTGGAAGCGCATTGCCCGCAACCTTGCTCAAGGGTCGGAGGGTGTAGTGCCGCGGAAACACCGTTGGAGCTGCGGATGCGGGTAGCCAATGTCTGACGCGCCGCTCTTTTGGAGAATGTAAACTCCCAGTGCAGCCAGTCTCATCCTGGTTGCTGCACCTTGCACCGGCAGGCAGCGCCCTCCTCCGGGGAGAGAGGGGAGTTCAGTGTCGACGTTTTAACCCCCTCGCATCTCGCTGGAGGGCAGAGGGACAGCGGTTATGTCTATGTTTATGTCAGACTAAAATGTACCATGCAGTCCCAGAAACACTGGCATTATCTCAGTTTAGCTATGGTTGCACTATTTTATGCCTTTGTTTACATTTCAATCCGAACTAGAACTTCCTAGAGGAAAGACTTATAATTTAAGATTACTTTTTTGAATTTTTGATGCCTAATGCCAAAGCAGCAGGATGACACTTATTTCAATACTCAGGTTGGAAGGAACACCAGCAGGATAATAGGATTAAAAAAAACAATGCTGTAACACGGAAACACAATGGACTGTGTTGGGACCCACAGATCATATTAGAGTTCATCACTCCTTGCACAGCAAGAACAGCATTCAACATTGGAGTTCCAACCTTCTACTAGAACCACCGGCACCTTTTCTTCAAAGACTGGTAACATTGAACTGGGCTTAGACTGCAGAGCACAGCACGGCTAAGCACGGGACTTTAAACTCTGGTTGATGTAATGCAAATGTGTTCAATATATGTGTTTGTTCACTGTTGGTGTTGTTGTGACCTCAGGTCAGGTTATTGGTAGTTTGCTATCCTAGATGACTAATTCAATGTTAGCTGAATGCTGCTTCACACAGACTCAGGGTCTCTGCATGCAACGCATCACGTCACACACACACACACACAGACACACAGACACACACACACACACACACCTGTATGTAGTACATTTTAGTTAGAAAGTGTGTTTTCATCTTTGCGTTGAATAAAATACTTATGAACCTTGTTGGTGTCTATTTAATACTGTACAAGAGTGAATACTGCCAGTCTCTACACTGTCAAGAACTCCAAAACTTTCTAAATTAATGTTATGTTATGATATAGTTTGGGATAAATTAAGCATCAAGTTGAACAACAGCTGACATATGATATTAAATTAATCATTTTGGCATCAGTCTCCCAGTCTCTCTCTCCTCTGGCCTCCACTCTCTTTGGTTATGTTATATTTAGTTAGTTTAGTTTATTAATTTGCCTTTTAATGATGTAAAATGATAAGTTAACAACTTGTGTGTTTTCCCCTCCTTTCCCTTCCTTGAGCTTGACAGTGACAGTCTGAGATAAGTTAAATTTAATAATATATCTATAAAACTACCATAATAAAAGTATCTAAACTATCTACAGGGTGGGTGGACAAAGTTGGTAATGAATACATTACAGTGGGACTCTGTAGAGGATTGTCAAATCAACTCAATTAACACGTTATTGAGACGGAGAGCTTCATCATTAGCACATAATTTGCAATTTATATACTGCATATTTACAGTTTAACATGATTAAGTTGACAGTAAATTGCCCTCTGATCTTATCTGCCCACTTGGAGCGAGCCAGAAGCACAGTCTGCATTAACCCCACGGATCAACAGTCAGATGAATATGAATACTGCAGAGAGGGTAAACACAGGGCCCAGGGCCCGTTTACACAGCAGCGACCGCAAAAATCACTTTGTGTACCGAGCATACCAGTCACACTGTTCCAGCTGTCACTGAGTCAGGAGACCTCCACACAGGGGTGGGACATTACCATACTCTCTCCTTTGCAGGAGCATCTCTGCCACATTTCGGGGGACAATATTGTACATGAAAATAACTAAATATAGGGCTCAGTATTGTTAAGAACCTCACGATTTGATTAGATTTTGATTCTTTAGGTTGCAATTTGATTCAATATTGATTTGATTCAGTATTGATTAAATGCTTCGATATCAATTCAGTAGTAAGTAGTAATAAACAAATAATTCATTGTTGATAATTTTTTAATTAAACAAAGCAATCTTAAATTATAAATCTTTCCTCTAGGAAGTTATAGTTTGAACTGAAATGTGAACAAAGGCGCAAGATGTGTTTAGTTATAAAATAGTTTAACCATAGCTAAGCTGAGATAATGTCATTGTTTCTGGGACTGCATGGTACATTTTTGTCTGACATAAACAGACATAACCGCGGTCCCTCCACCTTCCAGCTAGACGCAAGGGGGTAAAAGGTTGACACTGAACCACCCTCTCTCCCCGGAGGAGAGTGCTACCCACAGGCAGATGGTGCAGCAGCCAGGGTGAGACCGGCTGTGCTGGGAGTTTACAGTCTCCGAAAGAGCGGTGCGTCAGACATCGGCTGACATCCACGGCGTATCACCCTCCGACCCTTGAGCAAGGTCGCGGGTGAGGCGTTTCCAGCTGCTGGAGACGGGGACCGAGAGGCGTCCGTTGAGGATCAGAGGATTTTCTGAATTGATAGTGAATTGGGAAAAAATATATTGCAATGCATTGATGAATTGATATTTTTACCCAACTCTAGCTAAATCCCATCTACAGTTCCCTCAGGTTCAATAAAGTATGTATCTAGAATTCCATGGAATTGATCTTAAGTCTCTAGTTCAGGCTGGGGAACTGAACATTTCTATGATATTTCTTACTCACTTTTTGTACTGTTGATTACTGATTTTACTGACAGTATGAAGTATTTAAAAGGATCTTCCACCACATCCAACTTTGTCCATAAAGAAGAGCAGCTGAAAAGAGATATCTCTGTCTCAGCCACTTCATCAATGAGCACAAAGTTAGAAATGACCTGACAGACCTGATAATGAGTCCAGTTTTCATTACGACTAAATTAGACCAGTTAGAGTAGTTTGTTAATCACGACAAATGGACGCAGAGTGTTAGTGATGGCTCATCTAATGAGGTTACGGCTGCTCTCACTGACTTCCTGCCTTCTGTGAGATGACAGTCTGTCCAACAGCATCAGACTTTTTTTCTCTGGAGGATATGATGTCGGGGAGTTTTATAAAAACCCTCTGTCATCCTTGCATCATCTTACCAGCCCTTATAAAGACTTTGGCATTTGTTGTCTGCCAACCATGTTTTTTATATAAAAGCATGTTCTTAAGTCGCTGAAAAATCCTCATACACAGCCTTGTGATTGGTGTGTAACAAGGTCATCTTTGCTCCTGAAAAGACATCTGAGAGAGAGGTTTATCTCTAACTGATATAAGTGAAAGGATGGGTTGATCTGACAGCCCACGTCCACAGAACACTGCATTCTGATTTGATGCGGCACCTAAGCATTTTTGTGCTGCACTCAAATTGACACTAATGACTGACAACTAATTAACTTAGACTTGTTTCAGCTCTAATCAGATATGTTTTCTAGCTCTCCAGCTTCTCAAATAAACATTTGCTGCTTTTCTGTGTTTTATATCATTTCAAGTTGCATTTGGGGGGTTCTGAACTAGACATCAGACAGAATACATTTTGTACAACGACAATAAGGTACAAAAAAAGATTAAATGTCAGAAAGAATTCAGACCTCAGATTTATTCCTTGTATTTTGAGAAGGGGGTTCTTTCTTGTTCGAATATAGGGTCTAAGAGAGTATCATATGTTGTCCAGATTGTACACATTAAAACTCTCCACTGGAACCTCAACTGATCAAATTAGTAGTGAATTACATACAAACAGCAAACAAACAAAAAAAAATGCCTGAATCACTGGGCTAGCCTACCTTGAGAATTTCTCCATTCAGGGATCAATTTAGGCTTTCTGAGCCTATAATATATATATATATATATATATATATATATATATATATATATATATATATATATATATATATAATAATTCAATAATTGGTTATGTTTTACTCCACTACATTTATTTAATGATGTTAGTTACTAGTTACTTGGCAGATTACATGCTGCATCAGAGCCAAAGAAGCACATTTTGAAATAGATTGATTGTTTTTTTTCTGTCTGATTGTGATAATCAGAAAAATGCTGAATATCAGTTACAATAACCAGAAGGAGTGTTAAGTCACTATCTCTCTCCGAATGAAGTGGCACAATGGTGACTGAGCCTATGGCCCACCGATGAAAGCCCTTATATTTGCTGGGATGGCAAAGATGCACAATAAAACATCACAAGCAGTGCTCAGTTAGTGTGGTGTTCACCCCAGCATTGATTGTTTGGCCAGAATGATTAGGCAGTTTGTGTGGGATAAAGCTGTTTTGTCTGCTAACATTGGGAGTAAATGGTAAACATTATTGTTAATGATCATGGCCTCGCAAACAAAGAAAAGACATATAACAGTGGACAATAAAATGGAGGAATACATGGAATGAACTGTTATGGAGGCGTGGCCAAGCTGCCCACTGACTGACATCACACAGGACACACTGGATCTCAGGGAAGCTGTGAGGTCCAAAAATACACCTGCAATTGCCTATTTCAGCAATCGTTGAGATTTACCACTTTAAGAACATTTAATGTCAGATACCGAAAAACTTTTATCCAAGTATTCTTTGTATGGGTGACTTACCGTTAAAAAAGCAATATTCTAACACAATATTTACTTTTACTCTTGAATTACTGTAAATACTTTAGACAACACTGCTGACATGTAGTGTCGGCACAGTTAGAAGTATAAAGTAACAGAAATTAGCTTAACCCGTTAACAAGTAACCTACTCAAAAATGTGACTTAATCGCTGCACCTGAGCAAATGTAATTAGTCACTTTCCACCACTGGGTTTTTAAGACATATTTTCCATAAGAAACAATAAAGAAAACCATATTTTTACCATATTTTACATAGATTTTCATTTACATATTACTGTACTTATTATCATTATTCTTATAGTATTTCATTTACCATGTATTTTCACTTTGAAAGCCATTTGAATTGCATTTTAGTTTGTTTGAAGAGGGCTATATAAATAAAGTTTGATTGAATCATTCATTTGAACATCACACCTGTTGAGCTAGCTCGCTAACCAAGCTAATGCATTTAGCTGGCCAGTCAGCGAATCACTGAAACCGGCATTTTCACGTCCGAATTTTCTCCGTCTCTATTTATTTCTTCAACTAAACCACCGCCACACACATTTTAAAATCGTCTTCACACTGACTGAGCAGAGAAAACTCCTAATAGTAATTTAAAAAATATGGAAACTGACTCACCAGTTTTATTTGTGAGAAGAACATGGCGGCGAAAAACAGACTGTCAACCCTCCAAACTTGCTCCAAACGCCTTAATCCACGAATATGAAAAAGTTCCAGAGGCTGACTGATAAACTGCATCCTGGTGAATATATACACTTCACTGTATGCTGCTGCTCACACTCATGGCAGGTTAATCAGCAGGTAGTCTGACAGGTACATTAGCAGGTCGCCCCCTGCTGGTTGGTTGGTATACAGGCGCATGTCCACAGGTGCGTGTTTACACATCAATCAAATCCAGCATGCGCTACTCAAAATGAGTTAGACATATTGGGAAATGGGTGCATATAAGCGTGTGCTAGTCAAATGAAATGTGTCAGTTATTTCAGCTGAAATACTGCAATATTCCTGTGTAACAAAATCATTTTGTCAAGGGTGATTTCACCCTTTTACTTTACTGTATATGTGGCGGACCCTGCCAAGTTTCAAGCTTCAAACACTGTATGTAATTACCTTATTTTTCTCTAAGAAAAGCTTGTTCTTTCACTTATGGAAAATGTTTGTATTATTACAATATTAAATTGTATTAAGAAATATTACAGTTCTGAGTTGCAATGTCTTCTACATAGCTATACTTTGCCTCTTTGATTTTGGCAGTTGTATGAAACTAAGTTGTTTCCAATCAATCAGTCAAATTAAATTGATATAGCACCTTTCAACCAAATCAAAATCAAAGTGCTTTACAAGTGAAAAAAAATTGGTTATTAAGAAAGCAAAAATGCATTTAAAGGTTAATATTTTTGTAATAACATAAAACACAAGCAATAGAAATTAAAGATAAATATTGCATGTAAAAGTTTATATTAAACTAAAACTGAATAGAACAATAATCACTATAACAGCAGTGATATATAGATAAAAAAAAAAAGAATTAACAATGGATTTTTAAAAAGAGAGAAATGGCACAGTGAAACAAATCACAGTGCACACAGTGATCTCCAATAAAGTAACCATAAAAGACACTATTCAGCCTATGTAATCCCTGTATACATAAACATGTATCTAAGAAATAAATAATCTTGATAAGTTATAAACACAAAACACACATTTCTTACTGCACTAGCCATAATGCTCGACTTTCTTACCTCCTTCACCTTCTCTGTACTCCATATGTCTCCCATCAATATGCTTTAAGGCCCCTTGCTGCAGCCTGTTTAATGTGTCATTACAGAAATCTTGCAGGCTCGCTGGATATCACAATGTATGAGAATAAGGTCCATTAAAATCTTCAGACTGTAGGACATCAGTTTTAAGGCACGAGACACATTGTCTTCAATTACGAGGTTCATATATCATCCATGTAAATACAAGGGCTACTTTTAATTCCTTCCTTTAGTGCCACTTTCATGCACTTCTTTATATTTTGTTCTGTTTTATTGCTTTAGTCTATCCCAGTTTTAATGTTTGTGAGGACATTTACTCTGCGTGTTGCTGCTGCATTTCATTGTGCGATCTTGTGTTGTTAAGACGAACTTTGATTATTAAAAGTGTGATCTTGTTTGCTAGAGTATTGGATTGACGACATGATTTCACAACGTGTCTCTCAATGGTGTCAGCTGTCATCTGAGAAAGCCTCATGAATTGCAAGTGTATAGGCCTGAACTGATGGAGAGAAACATTTGCCTTAATCTATTTTGATTAAATAGTAACGTATCAATAATTAAAAAAAAAAAAAAAAGTTAAAGGTTAGGAGCACTGCCTGGACTCAAACTTAGCTTGTCAAAGATGCTCTGGGGATATATTTGAACATAAAGATGACAAGAAACCTCAAGGCACTCTCTTTTAAAGCAATTAAAATACCATTATCATCCAGTACAGTTATGATAGACCTTGAGGAATTAATCCGACCCATTCAAGCATCAAGCCTTCATCGGGGAATCAAACAGATGGTATGGTACATGGTACAAAAGGTTATAGTGGAAAACCACTGATAGGATGCTTCCACCTACATGGTAGAAGGTATTTTACTCATCATTATACAACACAGGGTTGTGTAATGACATGAATGTTTGTAAACTCTTCATACTATACAAATGACAGAACATATATACAGTTATTAAGGGTGAATGTAAACAGCAGCAACAAGATGGTGATGATGTTGTCGGCGTCTTCATATCAAAAGTTCAAGACCACCTCTCCTCGTCCACCCATCTAGTGCAACAGTTTGATCCGAGATGAACATGGGTTTTGTCTAACGTGACCATGTCGTGACAGTAAAGTGATTTTAATTGCCTAAAAAGTTAACGGTTACATTGATTGACATTTATTTTTTTCTGAACCCAAGCTAAACATGCAATCACCAGGGCACATGTTGGCAATGTGAGTATCTCCAAACTATGAATCTGATGACTGAGCTGATATGAGTTTCTCAGTGATTCAGCAGCTGATTTATTTCTCTATTTGTACAAAGAGAAGTTGATATTTAAAAAATCTGATCACCATGGTAAGTTAACTCTCATTTGACTTAAATCCTGTATGTAAAAAAACCAAAAACTTTTCAATTCAAATATTAAACAACATGGAGAGTTTGCGTGATTAAACCCATTACAGACAGTATAGAGTGAAATGTGTCGTAACATTCACATTCAAAATGATTCTGTTGTCTTCCACTGAGGGCCCAATTGAGGACGTGATGAACGGATTAATCCTCAAGGGAGCAGCTACCTAATTAACTGGAAAATTAACACTGCGGAATTCAAATCAAGGAATAGAGATGTTTATTCTGAGGAGAGACGGCCTTCACAAACACAAACAGATCAACACAGAGGGGACAAATACGCTGTTTTATGTCTCCGTCATGACCGGGGCGTTTGAATTCCCTCCTCGGAGTGCCTTCATCTGAGAGCGTGTGGGGCATTTATAATGAATGCTGGATCCTTCATTCTGTTTGATTTCATGGGATCAAAAGGTTTCTGCAGGTCTGTGACAGGAGCTGGAGATTGATTTCACTCTGGTTATACTGGCAGAAAAGATCTCCATTTTAAAATCAATGACAAGGGGGGCAGGAAATAATAAACGAACCAGGTAAAGCCTAGTTCACACATATGCAGGTATTTTGGTCCAAATAAGGTTTTTAACGCCGTTTCAGGGAGAATGTCAATACAATGACCTGAAAACACATATCACATGACAGTTCAGGTTCACTGGATGTGCGTACGTCATTGTAAACAGGAAGTAGATGGATCACACTGGTCGGCTGCTGAATTATTATGAATGAGGCCAGGAAGCATGACAGCTCTTCACTGAATCTCCTCAGATTTGTCGGCTAAACATCGTCAGCAGCCATTTTTGTCTTGAAAAATCTGCTTCTGCCGGTTGGGGTGGAATCACCAGAAAGGGTGTTTCGGAACATCTTCACCCTGGAAGTAGTTTCCAAAAGCTCTATTTTCAGTGAAAGTTTGTTTTCTCAAAAAATGTGTGTGGACACACAAAAATCATACTTGAGTAAAAGTAACAATAACAAATATCACTTTGGTAAAAGTCCCTCACTCAGAGAGTACTTTAGTAAAAGTCTAGAGGTATCTGATATTAAATGGACTTAAGTATCAAAAGTACAAATAGTAACTTGTACATATATTTATATGTGTGAATGTAACGGACACTATGGGAGGGCTGCTTACCTGCCCAGACAACTACTGGATCCAATATTCAGCATTTTTCTGTTGATCAGAAACCATTTTATTGTTTTTATTGTTTTGAATTTTCAGATATGCTCCTTTGTTATATAATGCATGTGATCTGCAAAGTAACTAGTTAATAATTGTATCAATTACATGTATAGAGTCAAAAGTACAATATTGTGGTGGAATGGAAATATAAAGTACCTCAAAATTGTAAATTACAGTACTTGAATAAATCAACTTAGTTTCCATCACTGCCCAAGAGTGAGGTGAAAACAAAGGCTTAATTACACAGGAATGATTAACTAGTGCTACATGGGGGAGCAGGAAAAAGACTGAGGCAGGAAGTGAAAAGAAAAATATGTCACATGCGGATAAACTTTCAACATAAAACAGGAAATCACAAAACTAGACATTTTTCCACTCCATTGTCTGTTAAAGATTCAATAAATGAAATAAATATTTAAGACGACACACTCCGACTCTTCACTGCTACCTAACATGGAAACCTTCAGCTGAGATGAGTGTTGTGTCCTCCAGCAGCAGCTCAGTGCATCTCTGCCCGACCGCCTCTCCTGTTTTACCGCTGTATTAATCTGCTTGGTGTCACCTGTACAGCAGCAGCTATTTGTCTCCAGACCTGTGGCGTTAACAAGCCCCCGATGCACACTTAAATTGTTGTTTTTAAAAAAAAAAAAAATCAGTTTTTAATTGGCCTGCTTTTGGGTCTTTACCAGTTTGGCACCTTATTATGTTTTCCTCCGTCTCGCCGTCTAGCAGCGCTCCGGAGGGATTTAGTGCACCGAGCAATTTCTTCTAAATAACACAGGAGAGCTCTGCTATTAATAAAGTGCCTATCTGTGCGTCCACGTGCCAGTCGTGCCACGTGTCTGTCTGTCTGTCTGTCTGTCTGTTTGTGTTTCCATCTGTGTGAGATCACAGTGCATCCATCAGTCACAGCAGCAAATTAATTCTTGTAAATTGCATCTCCATCAAGCGTCTCCTACTAAACCCTCCTCTGCATATATGAAGGCAGAAATACAATTTACACTTGTGTTTGACAGCTGTCTACCTTCCCTCTTATCCTCATTACATATCTGCCACGTTAACAAATCCACTTATCACCTCGTGTTATAAATCTGAGAGCACCGACCAGCTATCTCATGGTATCATGGTGATTCATCTCTGAGGAGCAGCAGGTCTAATCTGATTGTGATAACGCTTCACTTTGCAGTGGCCTTACGCAGCAGAATTAACCCTTTAAGGAGCCATTCATGGAATCGATAACACAAACTGTTTGCTGGTGAATAAGTGTGGATACGAAGGTCTGCAGCAGTGCCGGATACCAGAGAGCTGCTTACCTGCAGTGATTTGAAAAACATACACACACCTGAGGTCAGCTCAGAAGTCCACTGTGACTTCATGATGATTTTTTTCGCAGGATGTTGCCTCTTATGTGTTGCTACAAGTGTGTTTGTCAAAATTGAGTGTGTTTATTGCGGAAAAATTGGTTGGTTTTTGAGTACTAATGCCTTCATGGCTGACCCCAACTATGATTTGTGAAACCAATTCATCAGTTTTACTATCTTACCAACAGGAGTTGGTAAATTTAACACCAGGTACATGTCAAAAGGTTTTCACTTTTACCAAAGACATGATATCCATACTTACTTATGTATAGGTACTTTTTAGCTGGACAGCCCTACAAACGAATTTGCTTATCACTGACTGAGAGAGTGCATCTTTATAGACAAAACTCCAACTATAACTCCAAATATGACTACCATCCTCCCCCCAAAACCTGTCTGACTGAACACAAAGTAAAGTAAGAAACACAGGTGTACCCACACATGGAACAGATGAAGGGTTAACAGAATAGTGCAGTCTTGTTACAACAGTAGATGGATGATAGATGTGAAAATATAAATGTTTACTGATTATTTATCGACTTTGTGAAAGTAAATTCTCTTGCATTTCAATATTAAATCAATCAAATGTTTCTATTTTATAAACTTTAGTTTCATCATGAGGGCGACGTTTGTGGTTTTGAGTGAAAAGTCAAATGTGAAAGGCGAATGACAAATGACACCCATTTTTCTTGTCATCTGGAAGGCTTCTGGAGTCAAATGTTTCACACACACACACACACACACACACACACACACTAGTCTGACCGTGGCACCATTATAACTTCAATTTCATTCTGACCTGCTGTCAGAGAAATGTCAGTTTCTGTTGACGCCACCAGCGGATCAGCAGAATAAGCCACGTGTCGTGTGCTTGTAATGAGAGTTTAAAGGTAACACTCATGTCACATTTCCCATCTGTCTCTGCACTATAACAATAATCCAGTGGCAGAAATATGGGTGACAGTCCTCATGAATCTAATAACCCTCACGGTTTTTTTCTTCCCTCTTCTGTGTCCTCAGCCTCAGTTCAGAGTTTGGTTTTGATTCTATGTGTCAGGTTCAGTTTCATTCTCATCTTTAAGATGTAATTCTTAAGAAAAGGACACAGTTTAAACGTGATCTTATCTGGCTGTAGTGACATGGTTGCTGTCAACAAGTAGCTCAGTTAGCCGCGGAGCTAAGTGGCTTTGTTGGAGTGACTGGAGTTTTGGCCAACCGGGCTCGGCTTGACCATATTTATTGTGATCATTTAATATTTTTTAATACCTTTTTTTGCATCAAGTTGGCGGCCATGTGTTGGTGACGTGTTTTGCGTGAGATGATGTAGTTCACTGCATGGTTTAACACAAAAGGACATGATATTTTATTTTAGTTTATGATAAACTGTAAATTTATTACATTTGAAAAATCTATTTTAAGTTGCCAAACATCGGATGTGTGATTCATGGCACAATTCAACATGGATCAAAGAATTATTAGCCTTTCTCCATTCACTACCATCTACCATCCCCTTCGGATGTCCGTTTTAAATGTTCAATTCAAACTTTTTTCCTTGTTCAGGGACGTGGAGTGAAAGAGTGATTACAGTTACTGAGTTGATTTTTGAATGTGTCAGAGTCACCAAATGCGACCACATTTGCAAAATCTACACTGTTTGGGTAATAATATGTAAATGTAAGACACTTATTATCACACAGTGGAGGAGTCCTGAGGTAGAAAGAAAAGAGAGTCACATGAGGTTACGTGAAATCCTCCGGCGACTGTCTGATCGCCCTGCAGCTCATTTCTGATTCAGTGCAATCTCTGTCTATTAAAAAAGAATGACTTTATTTCATTAACCATCAGCTTGATTGAATTTTGTGCTGCAGCTGTCTTGTAGTCTCGGGCGATTCAGCCTGACAAAGAAATTAAAAGATTAATTTAAGGCTTTTGTGGCTAAAAAAAATAAAAAATAAATGAACGCTCAGCTTCATTTGCAGTATATGCCGACCGTACATATCAATCACCATTATTGACTTCATAATTTCAGTCACAGCTTTGCGCAGGTCATTTTCTTTCCCTCCACAATGATTTGCAGACTGGTGGAGTGGCCTAATCTTGTGGAGAAATGTTGTGTTCTATAGACATTAAGACACAGTGTGAGTCAAAATACAATCTCATTGTGCGGCAGTAAACAACCAGGGGAACAAAATTATAAATATAGAGCATAAATTGCACAAACCGACCACAGAGATAATAAGAACTACTATTAGTCATCAACTCTGTGAGCATCATTTGGTTTTCGGAATATGCTTGAATGTCTGATGGAGATATAAACACGAAAGAGCACAGAAATAGTGAAATGCTGGTGGTTTCGAATGAAAATGAATACGGATAAATGATATCATGCTGATTCAGAGCCGTGTAATGACGTGAAACACTGGAGGCTAAAGCTAACAGCTAACCATAAGACATGGAAACAAAAAGGCATCAGTGGTCCCATGTTGTACCGTGACAGCACCAAGTAAGCCATAGTTATAGTGCAATTTTCATTTTGATACAATGTTGTTCATGGGTCTCCTACAGAAAAAAGGGCCATTTAAATTACTAAGACAATCAAGCAAATGATTGATTTATACTTTATTGTTATATTTTTATATTTCAATGTGTTTTTCATTTACATAAGAAAAGAAGAAAAGAGGGCAACTTTAAGGATGAGCAAAACAACGTTACGCCAAACTCTAATGTGACAGTTAGGATCTGGGTCTGCTGTTTCTGGCTCACAGGCTGTGGGTTAACCAAAGATGGTTTTATTCAACATAACCTTTAACCACAAACTAATATGATATTAGCTGAAGTAACGTCAGTCAACTTCGGGTATATGCTTGCTAGCCGGACATGCTAATGTTTGAGACTTACTTTAGAGCAGATGAAAATACTGTTTAATCCATTCTTTAAAATTCTGATGGTTGAGTCTTTGATAGAAACTTTAACAGCTTGATGGGACCCGTCCAGTCATGGTTGCTGCCACTGTGCTGCCATTCGTCTTAGAAATGTTACAGATGAAAATCAAATTCCCTCCTGCTCCTCTCTTAAATGTAAGAATGAACTCGTCACCGTCTCGACCTCACAGAGAATATGATAAGTCATGCATCTGAACTTCTTCCCAAGTGGAAATTCAAGAACAGAAAGCCTCAAACTCTCATCCAAATCTGCCCGTCAACAAGTACTTATCAGCTTTTGGATGTGTTTTGGTTGTTTTCTACCTGCTCAAGGTTCACAGAGACAAAAGACGTTTGTAGCCAGAGGCCATAGACTTTCAACCGAAGCTGAGCCTCAAATCCCATAACTGTGGGAAACTGTGTTGACTGAAAGCTGTGAATGCAGGGAAAACATACAGGGGAGGGTAGAGGGGGATTTTTATATGTGTGGGCTCAGTATAGTGTACATTTAAAGAACGGCCCTTTTAAAACCTGTTGCCATTCCTGGAAATGTATGTAAAATTATCCTTAAACTCATATCCTAGTAATGACCAGTAAGTACAAAGATGACATTGACAGCCGTTGGGTATAGCTTTGGCCTTTTTTGAAAGGTCGTAAGCTGATTTTTACAAACTGTCAAACATTTGGTTAACTTGATTAACTTGAAGGAGTTTGAAGACACTGAATTATTTATTTTTCTCTCCCAAATTTTGGTATGCGAACATAAGCCTGCAGATGATCTGTAACTATCTATTTTCTCTAAAAACTGAGACTGAGACTGAGACAATGCTTTTTGTGATCTCAGAACACCCCCACCTGAGAGTAATAAGGCCAAAAACTTATTAGGGTTCTTTATGTCCTTATTTACACTATATTGGTGCAATTAAAATAATCAGAAACAAGTGGTGAGGTGGGAAAACAACCTATTCAATGAGAGGACATATATAAAAGTACATAAACTTGCATCATTTCCAAGTTTAGAGCTTTCGAAACTGATATAAACTATATATTACGTGATGCATCAATCCTCCAGAGGCTGTCCGGTAAGTGGCTCAGGAGAGAGGGGGAAGAAGTGAGTGAGGCTCACTTCTTACACGATCACTTATTGGCTATGGTAGGCTCTAGGGCGGGCATAGAACCTTGTATCTGCTCAAATGAGCTGTCAATCAAACGGCCGCCATCTCAAGATCTCCGCTGTAGAGGGATGATGGTGCCTGCTGTGAAATTAGCGTCCTATCACATACATGTCGCCATTTAATATTCTGTATGTGGTTCTATTCTCAGCAATGCCCATGAAAACGATGAACGATGAAGACCCCGATATTTCGATATTTTGACATTTCAGACTAGTGATTTTTTTATTTCTGTACTGATATATCAGATGAAAATAAAAATAAAAAATCAATGCAAGAAATGCGGATCTGTAGAAGCTTGTGCCAATTTAAAGGCAAAAAAAAAAAAAAATGGCATTCTGCAAGCCTGAAATTAAGCAAGCCACAGCTCCTTTTACGCCTGCTGACTGAGGGCAAAAACAAGTATTTGAGCATCTTTGAGCAGTGAAAAAGTCAAATTCTTCCATCCTGAATGAAAAAAAGGCAAATAGCTGGTTTCCATCCAAAAAAAGCAAAAGGCAGTCCTTGGAAAGCCATTATACAGCCCATAGTGTGATTATGTGGCACTTTATTGCGGAGCTGTCGAGCATTCAGATGGGAGGTAATCTGAGGTCCTCTGTCATCAGTGTCAGCCTGGGCTGCCTCCGCTGCAGCTTTATGCGTGTCTGTCATCAGATCCACTCTGGTCCAACCTTGGTCAACACTGTGATCACTGTGAAGCCACGAAACAAACAACACTCCACTTTATGTCGCCCCTCAATGCACAGAATTATTAAAGGGGGATGTTTACCGCCTCACACCTGAGGCTGCCACTGCTGTTTGTTCCCAGGCAATATCTCTGTGCGATGGAAATACACAGTGTTTGCCTTCTGTGGGGATCTGATGTATCAAGATACACAGATCGGCCCCCCTGAGGTAGATACGTTCGCCTGAGGACAGCACATGGAAGGGTTGTATTGTTCTCAGATAGCTGTAACACTGACGGTTTGACATCAGTAACTTATAGACCCAACACAAAGTTTACGTTTAATGCATTTTGTTTCGTGATTGTTATGGACATTTAGGCCCCTGTCCACATTAACATAGATATTTTGCAAAAGGAACATTTTCCTGTATGTTTTGTTATGTCACTGAAAACGCCTAAAGTGCATATTTGCACGGGGAAAAGCGAGTGCGTGGGGAAATTATAATTTCACACCTCAAGTCGTGCATGCCCGTGCCATCATTGATTTCTGAAAGCAGCAACTTGTCAACTGACCTTTAATTCAAAGGTGTTAAATCAAAGGTCATGTGTTAAAGTCGCTAAAACCAGAGGGGGAAAACTTCCATTTAAAAAAATATTTGTATTGGTCCTTACATATGGTCTCATAAAAAAATGTAGTAATGTACTTCAATGTACTGTATTTCCAAAACAAGGCACAACATTATACAGAAGACAACAGTATTTGTTCGTAAAGATTAGCATGACTTGATTAGAGTAGCTCATTACCCTCTGCAGTAGCCTAGCGATAGCTACAAGGCCAAGTGTAGAAGCTTATTATTAACTGGACCTCACAGTCGAAATTAGGAAAATGTCCTTTCAGGACTTTTTCAACAATGCTGTAAAGCAAAAATGTTGGTAATGTACATTTCTGGAAACACGATATGTTGAACTTGTACATGTCTTTAGGTTTAGATCTTTAGATTAGATCTTGCTCTAGTTTGGCTTGGGTACAAAAGACACGTGGTTATGAATAGGAAAACATCATGTTTTGGATAAAATACTTAAATTGTCGGGTGAAAATGTTGAAAAGATTCTCATTTAACAAGCTGAAATCAGATCATTTTTTTATTCGCACTCAATTAGTCAAATGAATGAATCAATTAACATACAGTTGACTGTTTCAGTATCAATGACTTGTTACAGCTCCCTTTGCTGTATTTCAGATACAGGCAAGTATATTCTAATACATGCTGCATTCAAATATACACAATACAATGCATTTATTGTTTATGTCATGTCATGTCATGGTCCGTAACCGCTTATCCCTTTCCACGGGGTCACGGGATGTTGCTGCTGGAGCCAATCCCAGCTTTGTCTCAGGGCGAGGGCAGGGTACTCCCTGGATAAGTCGCCAGCTCATCGCAGGGCCCTCACTGATGAGCAATGTGGGGTTCAGTATCTTGCTCAAAGACACTTCGACATGCAGCTCAGCCTTGCCCGGAGCCGGGATTTGAACTAGCGACCTTTCGATCACTAGTCGACCTGCTTTACTCACTGAGCTACAGCCGCCCCATTTATTGTTTATAATCATGTCGTTAATCTTCTTACTTTTTAGGAAAACACTCATCAGTTTCATAAAAATAACTGGTCTGGTCTCCGAATTATGGAACCAACTTGCTCTAAAAGAGGATTCATGTTCACATTTGGAGAAAACAGTAAGAAGAAAAACACTTCACAATGATGATTATGTTCTTTGGGTTGTTTATTATGTGCGAAGTGAATTTAAATGGTCCCATATGTCCTGAAATCCACTGCAGGCCCGCAAATGAACCATCAGTCCTCAGACGTGTGCGACTGCTTAACTGTATTTTTCGGGCTTCATTAGCAATCACTTCTGTAATTGCGCATCAGCAGAGCTTAATGTTCAGTCTGCGAGGAGATCGACAGAGAAAACGGCAGTTAGAATAATTAATGTGTCAGTCGATAATGTGCGCATGTTAATTGTTTGGCCGCCGCTCTCTGCAGGGAGAGGGACGGCTCCGGAGTTTCACACTGCGTCTGACCACTGACTGCTGTGGGCGGTCGGCAGAGGAGGGCGATGAGTTTATCCCACACATGTGAATCACAGTGCAGTCCTGTCTGCAGCGCCGATCAAACACAAAGTCCATGACTGAATGGATCATGTGGCTTTCAGGCGTCTTTTTCCACCGAGTAAATCAAGTCACTTTGTGTCTTTTAGTGGCTTTGTTTTTTTTTTGTTTTTTTTTGCGTTATTAAGCGAGATGATTCCGTCTGTCATCTCCTCGCAGACGCCTCTGTTGGATCTTTGTAATGAGTTTATTATCTGTTCCCATTAGCAGTGATGCTGCTGGTGCCAAAATCAATGAACATATCACTTACAGTAAAAACCACTTTTCTTTTGGGCACAGTCTTACAAAATAATGAAACAATTACTGGCGCGAGCACACATTGCCACACGTTCAGAACACACAAAAACTTCCCATTTACACCCGCTATTAAAATCTGATCAATGCACGGACAATGTGGCCAGATATAAAAAAAAAAGGGCGTTGTTGTGCATCCAGAGAGCGAGTAAGCAAGAACGCTGAAAGAAACACAGCTCTAGTTACTGATCAAAACTTCATGTGTCACACATGCTGAATTAACAAGAGGGGCCAAATAATTTAAAATGACTCAGAGACATCGTTTCACAAAGTTTGTAAAGTTTCCCCAAAGCCAACGACCCACAAAACTCTGTGATTTTTCAAGGTAGTCTGGGTGTAAACGCAAAGGCAGGATCAGACTTTTGTGTTTTTGAGTCTCTCTTTACAATACCAGGTGTAAATGGATTGTTAGATTTAGTTCATAGATAGACAGCTGGAGTATTCCTTTAATTCCAGTGGGACACTGCAAGTAAGTGAGAGAAAATCAAAATATCACACAGTTAAATTTTGTCATTCTGCTTGTATGTGACACGTTTGTCTGCTAGCTACAGCTTTTGCTTGTGTGCTTACTGTGTGCCATTTATGTAACCTCTGTGTCACGCACTTAAATATAAGCACTTTAAAGATGTAAGTATCTTTGAAGCAATAAATCTGTCTGTCTGTTATTCATGTATCTTGAGAACCGTTCGTCGGACCGAACTCACACTTGGCAGGCTTGTTGCTGAGGACCCAGGGAAGTGCAGTGTCCAACCGGGACACATTGAATATTAATACATTTTTAGATAAACAGTGAACAATTCTCTGTGCAGCAGTGGGAGAAATCACAGTTGGTCCTTGGCTCTGCAGTCTGAAGCTGGGCTCCCTCTCAGGTGATCTCATGGGGAAGCAGACTTAAACAAAAAGGAGGTTAGCTTGGTGGTCTCCATTTTAAGCTTCTGTCAACTGTAGTATGCTCGCTAACGTTAGCCTAAAGGGCTAGGATGTTGACCGTAGCTTGGCAGCACCATCAGCCACTCAGGGACGCCTCTCTCATTGGTTGCTGTCGTCGTTGTCGTTGTCGTCCACAACGGCATAATCGTCTTCCTCTATTTTGTCAAACCACCTACAGCTCATAGCAAAAAGAACAATACTTGCACAGTAACTGACATATAGTTGTGATTTTACTTATACAGCTTTAGAAAAGTCTTCACATGGCTTGCTAACTGGCTAATGATAACGAGCCTGTTAGAGTTTTGAGAGATTTATGAACTTAAAGGCTATCATCTCTCGCAAAGGACTTAAACTCTCATTTTCATGGAGGAAGAAAGGAAGAAACGGAGTTCAGATGAGCAGCTCAGAGCAGACTCTAATTCACTGTGAAATATTTATTGCAGTGAGATCCACACACGAGGCAGATGAATTGTCCCCGCCCTCCGATCCTCATTCACAGATCTCAGAAGTTTTCACGGCCTCTTGAGCGTCCGGCGAGCCAAGCAGCGGCGTCTATTTCACATTCCCGCTAGCCTGTCGTGACATTAGTCGCGCCAGCCTGTACATAATTGGCTGTCGCGTGTGTCAGCAGACTGTAAATGATAACTTTCAAATGGAAATTAGCGTGAAGGGAGAGCGAGCGGTCGACGGCACGACCGTCCCCACTGACTCCTGCGTTGCGGGATTCCAGAGACTTCACATCAAAGCGAGGCCGTTTCCCCCCCCCATCGCACCGCAACAATTTTAAAACACACAAAACACTCAGCGCTTCGGTGTCACCCGTGTCCGAGAGCATAATGTGAAACATCAGTAGTGAGAATAGAAATGCTCCTCCGGCTCCAGAGAACGATTTAAACTCCAAACAGCTGATGAAATCTCTCTGATTGAAATCAGATCTGAAGTCTTTCCACGCATAGTCAGCGTCACAAATATTAAATGTTTGTAGCAAACAGACCTCCTGCGGACCTGGCGAGAGCGAAACTCTGGTAAACGACGAATAAAGCACCGGCACGCTTCGTTGAATTTCAAAAGCATCATTGTCATGCAACGCGTGGCTCTACTGACCACCCGTTGCCTAGGGGATATACTGCATATATAAATCAGAGAAAAGCCCATTTTTCCACATCCGCGGCCTTCCTTTCATCTCAGCCCTGACAATCTACGGGAACCAGAATCTACTTGATCAAACATTTCCATCTTTTTCTCGCCAACGTAATTGATCCTCATGCAATTTTAAAGCGCTTCCTCTGACCCCTGCAGGCTCGGCGACACTCCGCGACAAACTGCAGAGGGGTTTGTGATACACAACTTTTTTTTTTTTTTCTCCCTCTGATGCATTATTCACCTGCAGATGAAACGCTGCTCCTACGCGCGCCATTCGCGGCCGAGCAGCTCCGAATCCCAGTCACACACCCTGCAGATACAGTCGTTCTCAGGGAGCTGGTGAAATCATCGGATGGACGACTGAGCGGCGCCTTGAAGGATTTTCCTGCAGAGTTTTGTTTGACAACCTTGAAAACAGGACGAGCAGCAGGTGGTACAACAGTGTTTTATGTTTTTTCACGCTTTTATCAGAAAAAAAAAAAACAACACATTATCAGTGACACATTACAGCACAGTGCAGATCCCACTGAGGAATCCAAGGTCACGTCACTGGATCTTTTTCTGCGAATCTCAGACTTTAAAAAAGCCGAGAGGATGATGTGACGTAGCCGGAGTCACTGCAGGCGTCCAGGAGTCTGGAAATAAAACACTGATTCCACTGGACATGTCTGAGTTTATTTTATTTTAGCTTTCTCCTCAAAGTACATAGTGTAACATCAGTTATGCACATAATGTATGAAAATCAACTACTTAGTTGAAATGCTTGATCTGGTGCAACTGTCATGGTGTTTTGGGAGACAAAGCACAAATACTCTGTTACTGTACTTCAATAGATGTTTCACGTGTCTTCACTTGAGTATTTACTTCTCTGACACCTTGTGACATTTTCCTCCCTACCAGTGAACACAAATATCTGAACTTTCTCCTCCACACATTTTCCAAACAGACTGTTTACACGCAGAGGAAAAGAACACGTCGATTTTGCCACCCCTGACCTGTTCGGTTGTTGAGGTTCGAGGACGTTTGAGAGGCGCGCCTACGCGCCTGACACCGAGAGCTTCACATCTGTAGCGGCAGTAATACTGAGCAGATGGTCAATTAGCAAAATGACAGTGATTTTTTTGCAGACCTGAATGATGGCTTTTGCATTTTGAATTCAAACACATCTGGTGTTGCGCTCGCTGACGGGTTAGACGCAATCGACTCATCAGAGCTTCGTTGGCGGGATTAAGAATGAGGGAATGAGAGAGAAAAAAAAGTCTTAATTCTTAAAAGGAATTTAGAATCATAATCAGAGTATTTCTAAAATCCTCTCTGGCTCTGTCACAATGTGACTGGTAGCAGATTGCAGCTGTGTGTGTGTGTGTGAGTGTGTGTGGGTGTATAAGTGACTGCGCTTGTGTGTGATTGGCTGTGGAGTGGAGCTGTTAATGGCCACTACAGCTGCTGCTTACCAATGATGCCACAAAGACTCCTCAGTTATCTCATAATAGAATTTATTCAAATTTCCAATGACCGCTCGAAGAAAAAATTTTTGGTAGACTGCATTTTTTGAGATTTTAAGCGCCTTTCATTTATTAATTCAATTATACATGAAGAGCGGAGGCCGAGGACAGTTTACCCGCACTCCAGGGATGTTGATGCCCAAATCTGTTTTTATAGCTTTCTAGCAGTTTTATTGGAGATTAAGGTGGGAGGAGGAAAGAGGCAGGAAATTACAGGAGAGCACAGACGACAGAGGTCAGGGAGAGGAGCTGAAGGTGTGATAGTAACAATAACCATGACAAAGAACCAGCTTCAATCCATCTTTATTTTTAAGTGTCTGTTCTTCACACTTGATCTTCATTAAAGGCCATTGAATGTAATATTTGACATAGTACAACCCTGTCCCCAGAATAAATGTTAGCGGCTATGTACACTTCTGCAAAATCACAGATAAGTTGAAACTGAACGTTCTTTATGTTGCAACTTTAGTTTGTTTAGGTCAAATTTTCCATTTCTCTCTTGTCACAGCATTATGCTCGCGTTCTGTTGAGGTTAAGACACAAAAAACACTTGGTTACTCACATAATGTAATGAAAGTGACGCAAGCACCTACCATATCACAGACGTTAACTTACTCACGTAACATGACTTAAAATGACAATTGCAGTTTGGTTAGGTTTAGGCACAAAAACTGCTTGGTTAGGTTTGGGAAAAAGATCATACTTCGGGTTGAAATTACTATGTAATCCATATTGGAACAGAAATGAAGTGACTTACGTAAGCTACCTATTATTTAATTACTGCTTCAAACTCTATAGCACAAGGCCACTGACCAGGCTGCAGAATTTGTAGAATCTGTATATGTCTGAATGAGCTGGTAAAATAGCAGCTTGAGCTTGTAAATCTAGCACCTACTAGCTGGATCGGGCAAATTGGAAAAAAATTAAACACTCACGATGATGACTAGGTTTCAGAAAAGATTGCGATCGTTACTTAAGTAACATGATCTCTGTTGATTCTTGGTCACAACAAACTTGTGATGTCATTGTCTCATATGGACTGGCCCCTGAAAATAAAATGATTCCAAACTTTATATGAACATTGATGCCTGAAGCTGAGTGACAGCTTGGGAAGGAGAGAGGACGGAGAGGAAATGCAACCAGAAATCCATTCTATACATATGTGATTACATATTGCATTTTGATGGCAGATATAAGCCGGATAATTTACTTGTGTCAGCTGGTTCTTTGCCCCTGAGTCATCCATTACAGGCGCAGAGTCTCGGATATTATCCATTTCTTAAGTTTCTGTAGAACAAACAAGCCATTAAATTTAATTTGTCAACGCAGGGGAAATGTTCCTCCAACTCTCCAGCTGCTTTCTGATCATTATCTCTTCCTATTTAGGTTTCACCTCCATACGTACACAGAAATAGCTTATTCAGCGACTCGGGAGTATCGTGAGGTGTAGTTTCAGCAGTAAAAGGAAGCTGTAAACTCTCTCTGAAGTACTCCAGGTGCTCTAAAACCGCAGGAAGAAGTTGCTAAAGTGTGGTAAAAGTCGTGGAGTTGTCTGAGTCTTGGGGAAAGTGGGCTGAAACGGGGCCGGAGGTTACTTCTACATTTACCTCCTGCCGCTCACCCTGAGGTGCTGCAATTTGTCTCTTTGACAGGTGCAAAGTGGAGGAGCTTATCCCTGAAGATCACGAGGAAGAGACTCATTAACAACTGCACTTTAAACCCAAAAGAGCAGAAAAGTACACAAGCAGGAGATGTTCTTAAGAGTTCCGCCTAACGACTCCTGTTAGAATGTTCGCCCAAGACTCGTTTAAATAAGAAAGGAGGAGACGACACCGTGTCGCCACCTGCTGCTGCCTCCGTTCACACTCATTCAATTAACAGATGGGTGCACACTGTTATCACTTCATTAATGATCATTATCTCTGCGTGTCTGGTGATCAGGCAGCAGTGAACGCAATCCTGCACTTTTTAATTGAGCGTTTTCTGAAAACACGTCGGTTCACTTCAATTCAAAGGAGCCCTGTTGGACCTCGACAGACGTTTAAATCGATCAACGCAGGTGTAAAATAACCATAGACAAATAAAGAACAGATATTTACAGATTACAAAAAAGGGTCACTTAAAATAAAATACACATGTAGACTTGTTTGGAAAAAGACGCTCCATCACAGGAGTATTGAACTGCTTTTTTTGGTGCTTCTACACTTCGTTTATTAGATTTCCCAACCGAAAAAGGAACATAATCCACGAAAGTAGATGAAGACCTTTTTTAGTTTCAAAAGTAGTTTAATTCCCCATCTGCTTAAATGGCTTGGGTTAGAACCTTTGAATGAATATTGCTTTGCTTAGTAACAGACATAATAATGAACAGACTAATATGCCTGACAAAATGGACAAAGGGTCAGAAAGGGGCTGTTAAAGGGCTGCACTCGGTTCATGGGCCGCCAGTTGAGTAGGTCTGGTCTATCAGCCATGAGCCCAGAATATGTTACATGTACTATAAGGTGTATTCGTACGACAGCATATAGTAAGCTAACCCAGTTTGCAGGAGACATCAGTCATGAGTGGACAGCGGAGGCTGAGAGCCACACAGAGGACCAAACCCAGAGACAGAGTGGCCAATGACAGTCTGACCCAGTTCAACACTGCACACACATTAAAAAAGAAGACTTCTGAAGCTGCTTCACAAGTTTCTTTTATCTATTTTTATGGCAGTTGCACCTTCAAGAAGAAGAAGTGGTTTCCAAAGTGGAGTCTGGGGCCCCCCAGGGGTCCTTGATCGGGGTCCTCAGGGTCCGCTGCATAATGTGGAGAGGTTTCATGTCGCTGTTCTCTCATTTACTGGGAAATTATCTGCAGGGTGATAGAATGTGTTAGGCTGCCTTTTCTCCTCAGTGAGCGTGGCGAGAGTCATGAATTTCTGCTCTACATTATTCCCAAGAATCCGAATACTGTCCAACTGGGTCTCTGGTGTAGTTTAATCTGATGTGTGCACACTGGCGTTAATTGACCCAAATACCTGAGAGGAAAAGGAAAACTGGAGAGGGAGTAGTGATAAATGTATTTATAACTACTTTCTATATGATTTGTTCCAGTTCACTGAAACAGTTTGTGGGCAGAGATTCACGGTGTCAAAAGGATGAATCTGTGCTATGTTATGTTTAACACAGATCATATATGCAGTTATTTACATACAAATACACATATGCACGCGGTGCATCTTTCAAATTTGTGTCGATTTGTGTTTTCTGCACCAACTTTGTACATATTTCACAAACAAAAAGCTTTGCTTATTTATGGGGCCATATCAGCTCTACTGAGCGTAAAGAAATGTTTCAATACAGCCCTGGATGAAAGCGTGATTCTCTCACTTCCCGCAGCAATGACACTAACCTGTCCTTGAACATGAATCCCTCTTGGTCCAGCGGATCAGCTCAGTGACCAGCAGCGTCAGCAGGATGCTGCCGCATCGGCCGGCTCTCCGGAGGGTCGACACATCCAGGACATTTGGCGGCTCTGCATTTCAGAGGTCCGTCTCTTTTTAGCCTCAAAGCACGACTTCGGAATCACTCCACACGTAGAGCGTGAGCAGCTCCCCGGAGCTTTTACAGGTTTTGTGTAGAAGGAGGGACACACACACTGCTGCACACCAGCCTGGAGGCAGCACAACT
The DNA here is from genome assembly GCF_904848185.1 of Acanthopagrus latus. Taxonomy (NCBI): domain Eukaryota; kingdom Metazoa; phylum Chordata; class Actinopteri; order Spariformes; family Sparidae; genus Acanthopagrus; species Acanthopagrus latus. The sequence continues at coordinate 4,957,795 of NC_051060.1, read as the reverse complement.
AACATGTCTCCACTTTCATACTCATTCTCTTAAAAGGACATACAACAGAAAAGACCTGACCGTCTTTAGCTGCGCCTGCATATTAAACAGAGCCTCTGTCAGAGAAGTCATTACTATTCAAGGATGTGACGGCTTAAAATGCCGCCGCAATGTTGTCTTTTAATTCTCTCCACAGTCTGATGCATATTTACACCTGAATCTGGATTTTGCAAGAATAATTAGAGGAGGCAATTTACCCAGAGATAAATTCGACTCAATACTTATATGGCTCAGTGCATTTAATCCAAATTTTACACGGCAGGTAAATGGCAGAACCGCTGTAAACTGGTGGAGCCCGAAATTCTGCAGTTTAGTGCTGCATTTCAACTCGCCCCTCGCCACTACGCCCATAATAAACACTCACTTTACTCTATAGTGAGTCGTAAAACGACATTTACATGAATCTTGACATTTGACACAACAGGGGGAATAAAATCAGTGCAAATGTTTCAGCCTCAAGCCTTTCAGTGTTTGTGAATGTTTATTTACGTTGGTTGATCCGACACACTCTGAGCTCCAGGCCTTCAGTCATGAAGTGATTCAAGAAGATGATACGAAAGATAATCCACGACATCCGATGAGTCATCAGAATGTGTGACCTGTGATATAATGTGTTGCGCTGTGTTTTAGCAGTACAGGGAGCTGCACTGGTAACAGAGCCAAGAGCACAAGTACAAGAGCAAATACTTTGTTACTGTACTTTTCCTCCCCACATTTGAACGCAAATGTCCAAATTTTCTCCTTTTTGCATTTTCGGGAAAAGGCTCGTTACCTTATTTTGAATGCCTTTGAGGGGAATCATGGATTCCGTGTCATTGCACTCTGCCTGGATTTTCTTATTTTCTCACTGTTGCTGCTCGGGACGCTTTACCAACCCAACATGTGGCTATTTGACGTCCTGGGAATGAGACTCAACAGTCAATTGTCTTTGTGGTGCGTTTAGGATCAGCTGGGACAAATCCTACTGACTCTACCTTTAAGTTTAATAGTTTTTGTTTTATTTATATTAATGTGACGTGAGCTTTAGTCAGCTTTGACCAGAAATATCCTTCAGAGGGAGACTCATTACTTTGATACTCTGAGTACATTTCAGAGCCTGTACTTTATTACCTTTACTGGACTCAGTACTTCTACTTTTACCAGAGTCTATTTTTACTTCTACTGGAGGAAAGAATGTGTGGACTGCTTCACCTGACTTCCTCCTTTGCTGCACACTACAGCCACAAGAGGTTTTTTCTGATGAGGACGACCTGTAAACACCACATTTCCACCACTTTTTCTTAATCTCTTAATCACCTCATCTCATTGTTCTCCTCATGCTCTGCGATGGTTTACGGCACCCCATTCCAGAATTAGCTCGCTCAGCTGTTTACCCAGGTAGATCGTGACATTCACAGAACAGTAGTGGACGCGAACAGATGGATTTGCATTCTATTTTACACATTTTCTGGACTTTGGCTTGGCAGCCATCCTTTATCTGGCTAACAGCATTCACCTGGTGTCACAGGTGTGTGATTACCCTCCTGGAATAAAACCCAGCAGGAGTGCTCTGTACCATAATCATCGGTGCTCCTCTAAGAACTGATATGTTATGTATCAGCACGGCCGCAGCTGAGGCAAAATGACCGCATGTTAAGATGCCAGAACACCTCTCGAGCTGTGATGACATCCCCCGTGCAGCAGAATTTTTCCCTCTTTACATCGGGCTGTACTGGCAGCATCATGTCGCATACTGCTCTTTGTGCTTTGCGCTCTGAATTATGCAGCGTCAAGTTTAAACAGCTGCTACGGCTGTTGGGAGACGCTCAGAGAAAATCCAATAAAGCCGCAGAGGCAGGAAGAGGTTTCAGACCGCGAGCCCTCTGGCCTGGCGGAGCAGCGCCGATAGCGTCTACACCTCAGCAGGGAACTTTTAATATCAATCCACTGGAACTGAGAGAGGCTTTATAGTCACATATATCACCGTATTAGCTTCCCTGTCATGCCCCGAACATACCTGTGATGCTTAGACTGACAGGGCATCTATGAGGAACTCTGATATCTCAATGAATACATAATTCAGATGACAGGAACGACGTAACGGCTCCACTGGATGATTACAGTGCGACTACGTTTCACTGTGTTTGAGGGTCACTTGGTCGCAAAGGGAGATTTAATTTGCGGGCCAGTTTTTGTAGGTCAGAGAAGATTTGACATCTCATCAAGGTGGGAACGCTGCTAATGGGAGCGTCGCCCTCATGTCATTCAGTCAAAGTCTCATTTGTTCAGCTACATGTTTCCACACTGGGGTAACTCATTCATTTACTCCTGGCTTTTTCCTTTTTTGGGGGGATTTTATTGTGATTACATTGTTTCCCGGCAGCACTGTAGCCTGCACCTGTGCACCTGTCTTAACACTTCGATAAAAAGCAAATACACTCAGCTTCTGCTCTGAAACTGGAAAGAATGGGTATTCAGGCGTGGTTCTGGAACAAAATTACTGAGGATACATCTGATATTTAAGGGTGTGCAACGAACAGTTGCGTAGGTGTAAATGCATGTGGTCACCGGGGAACAGATTTTAAACCCAACCAAACGTGTTTCCAGTGGTTTACTGAAATACGTCTTTACATTTTAATGTTCAGTTTGTTTCAGTTTTGTTCATGCAACCAAATGTCCGTACTTAACACGTGGTTACATATACAAATACTTCTACAATCATAAGACAGTCGCTGATACTAAAACACATACATTCCACTGCAGTGCAAAATAACCCGCTTTTAGATAAACTGTTGCAGAGATAACTTTGTTACTCACATTGTTAAGTTGTATAGCATGCCAGTAGAGACAAATAGTCAGATGTAGATAATGGAAACCCATAACACTGAGTCTTATTATCTCCATCGCCTGAGAAGGGAGGCTGCTTTCACACCTGAGCACCTTCACAGTGATATTAACCAGCAAGTGAGGAGCCTCCATGATGTTTTGTCAGAAATTGTTTCTTACCCAGAATCAGAGGAGCTGAAACCCGATCTACTTCCAGTAGCTGCCGTGGCCGTGACAGCTAGGCTGCTGTTACGTGTACACAAGTCATGGGTGTGTTTTCATCGCAATAGGGTTGAGGGCCTAAAGGCACACTGAGGCAGAGCAGGTTGAAGAAATGCGACTTTACTAAATCAAGGTTCAAATTAAGAGGCTGCCAGTCTGGCATGAGAAAGCAGTCCAAACAAGCAAACAAGGTCCAGAGGGGCAGGACGGGCAGGCCGGTCGTAAACAGGTAGCAGGGAAACAGATGGCAGGAACACACAAACACTGACGGACTGATGGGATAATGAGGAGCAGGTGTGTCAGCAGGTGATGTGAGCAGGGTGCAGGAGAACGTGGGAGTCAGGTGACCAGGATTGGTGGGAACGTCTGAGGGAACGTGACGGGGGAGTGCACAGTAAAAAAGAGAGGAATTACATGGACCAACAAAAAGTAAGTAAGTAAAGTAATGTGAAAACTGAGGACAAATCATAAACGTGGAGGCACAGGAGACAGGGGATGAGGTGGGATCAGACAGGGGAGGAGCACAGGAACAACAGAAAATGTGAAACCTAAAAGAGAGGGAATCGTCGTTATGTCAACAAGTGTCCTTTCGGTGCCAGATTGTGGTGACAGCTGTATTGAAGTCTATGGGAGATGCACGGAGACAGACACTGGAAAACCCAACATGTCTACATCGTACCACCTCTGATGCAGAATTGCTACCTCCACAAAATGAAAGAGTGCACTCCAGAGAGTAGCAGGAGTCGAAAGCGACACCAAGACACAAAGAGGATGAAACTTCAAAATAAAACTGTAAGTGATCGACCATATACTGTTGACAGTATTGAACAGTGAGGACCAGGGTGCACCTCCCCAATCCTGACTGTTTTAGAGTGCCACAACATAAAAACAACATTTTAGTTCATGACAGAAATACATTAATATTATACAGAACCACGAAAGTTAATGATTTTTTTTTTTAATTTGTTGTGGTAAAAAATGTCTTCCTGTCATTAATTTGGTCGCTGTGACCATTCAGCAACAACTATTTAAATGAATACATGCTGCTATGCTTCTCTACATGTCTTTTGATGTTCAGTATTTGGCATCCATCTGTAGGATTTGGCAAGATGGTAGGACTTTAAGAGAAGTTTCCAGAAAATGATGTGAACTGCGAGGTCTGTGGTGAGTTGGAACGCCCCTGAACTTCACCTTGGAGCACTTGTTTCAGATTGTCATCTTTCGTCTAAAGCTAACTCAATCTTAACTGCAGCGTTGTCACCTACATTATGTATTTTTCAGCATAGCTTGCAACAGGACTCCTTGAGAAATGTCTCCAAACCACATGGAGTCAGTTTTGGGTCACGCTGGATGTTTAAAGGTTAAAAAAAGGAAGTATAGAAATGGGACAAGGTGGCAAGGACGACACCGTCCTAAAGATAGAGGTTTGTTCCTGATCTGTCCCACTTGTTTTCTATCTATATCAGCGAGCGCCTGTACAAGATAACATGACATTCAATGAAGAGGACTCCGAACCAGGCCTGTGCCTTCCCCTGATCCGTTCAAGCATCAGAATCGGACAAAAATAAACAAAACAGGGTAAGGTAGACTTCCTGCTGCTGGAAAGACTGATTTTATAGTTTGGGGGAAGTGTTTCAATGAAAAACACTTAAAATAAGTCACTGTTTTTCAGTGAGCTGGAGCATCGCTTCAGAATTAATGTGAAACTCATCTGACGTGTGACGCCGAATATTAATCAAGGCACCAAAGTGATTTCCCCCAAATCCTTGTGTGACTCATGACAGGACCAAAAAAAAAAAAAAAAGCTGTTTTTGTGAATCCTGTGATCATTTTCACTTAACTGATTTTCTTTTCAACTGAAATTTGAAAGCAAAGTTTTCTTAGTTTTGCTCTTTTTCACCCTAATAATAATTATAAAGGGAAAAAAAAAGATGGTCTAACAAACTTATTAACTCATTATTTCCTCATCTGTCCTCAGCTCACTGCTGTGACGTTCCCCGCTCGGAGCTCGCTGCTTGTTCTACTTCCACGAGGCTTTTGTTGAAGTCAGCTCCCTGTTGCAGATAATGTCTTATTAAATTTCCCTCTCTCAGCGTGACGTATAATTACTGTGGGCATACATTGACCTAAATTGCAGCCCCCTTCTGAGCGGGACGGAGTGTAACGAGGATATCGATCTTCTCCTGCTCAGTAATTCTTTGGCCTTGGCTGATTAGCTGCATTGTGTGTGCACTGAACTGGAGATATCCTCAGAATTCGGGCGCAGAAGTTGAGGAAAGAGGAATAGAAAAACGTTGTTAGGGCATAATGATGTATGTGAAGTGTCACATAAGGAAATAATGGTTAGTTCTGAGTGGAGCTGAAATCTTTAAATATCGTCCTGATGGTGGAGCTAGAGTGGAGGGCCATATGATAATGAGGATGTATACGTGTCATCCTCTGGGGAGCAGGAATGTGCTCAGTGCATTTAAAGGCAATTTTGACATGAGAGAAAAGACAGTATTTATGTTTATAGTTTGAATACAGACAGAGCCTTTTGTTTGTGTTCATTTTCGTCCGTACAACATGGTGTTAGTTAATGTAACGCTGATGCTGCCTACGTTCGTGTAGGACTTGCTGTACGAGTGAGAACCGCGGAGCCTGAATTCTGTCCCGAGCTCCTGGTTCTAGTCTGTCTTGACCCTGATGGGTCCCCTGATAGGAAACTCAATCAGTAGGAAGATTCGCTTTTTCAACACAGCCACACACTGCTTTCCTGGGGCCACGGTGCTGGTTATCCTCAATAAGCTTCCCGTCCTACTGTGCTCTCTCCCACCATCTATTAACCGGGTTATAGTTCATGTCGGAACCAATGACACGGCCCGTTGGCAGTCGGAGCTGACTGAAGAGAATTTTAATGGCCTCTTCAGCTTCCTAAACAGCTGTGGAAAGGATATCTGGCTCAGCGGACCTCTGCCAACTCTCGGCCGTGGAGCTGGGCATTATTCCAGAGTCCCCAGTCTGAACACCTGGCTTCAGTCCGCCTGCAGAATCCACAACATCACCGACAACTTCATCGAAAACCTCAACCCGTTCTGGAACCATCCTTCCAATTTCCGCACAGATGGACTTCACCTGAACAGTCCCGGTAGCACAGTATTAGCAGCTAACACCCAGCATGCTGCCCAGACCGCTGGCCTGGTGATAATATACAGTCCTCCATTATGGTGAGGATTTGAGTCCATTGCTCTACAAATAAAGGGTCCAACTCCTCCAAAATACTTGAAAGAACTGTTGCAGCTCAACTAACCACCCATCTGTCTCGCTACAACCTCTTTGAACAATTTCAGTCTGGCTTTTGTCCCCTTCATAGCACTGAGACAGCCCTCGTGAAAGTCTCAAATGACCTCTTGATGGCATCTGACTCTGGTTTACTCTCCATCCTGGTTCTTCTCGACCTCAGCACAGCCTTCGACACTGTCTCTCATGACATCCTCCTAGACAGGCTGGCCTCCATTGGAATCACTGAAATCCCTTTGGCTTGGCTGAAATCCTATCTCAGTGGTTGTACACAATTTGTCCAACTCAAGAACCTAAGATCCTGCTCATCTCCAGACGCCAGCGGTGTTCCCCATGGCTCTGTCCTTGGCCCCCTCCTGTTCACTATTTACCTTCTGCCCCTTGGACACATTGTCAGGAAATTTCATATCCAATTCCACTGCTATACTGACGATACCCAGCTTTATATCTCCACCAAGCCTACTTCCACTCTACCACCCGCAGCTCTATCCAACTGCCTACTGGAGATTAAATCATGGCTTCCTCAAACTGAACAGTGACAAAACCGAGGTCCTCCTCATTGGTACCAGATCCACCCTAGCAAAGCACAGCCCCTTTTCCATGTCCATCGACAATTCCACTGTCCAACCATCTCCCCAGCTACGGAGCCTGGGTGTCATCCTGGACGGCACCTTAACCTTCGAAGCCCACATTAATAACGTCACCCGGTCTGCATATTTCCATCTACTCAAGATCAACCGCCTCCATCCCTCACTCACACCAACCTGCACTGCTATTCTCGTAAACACCCTGATTGCTTCTGTCTGGACTACTGTAATTCTCTCCTCCACGGTCTTCCTTGTAAATTACTCCATAAACTCCAAATGGTCCAGAACGCAGCTGCTCATATCATCACCAGAACTCCCTCTTCTGAACACATCACTCCAGCCCTGCAGCAACTCCACTGTCCTTATCAAATCCTACATTGATTTCAAGATTCTACTCCTCCCTTTCAAGATCCTGTATAACCTGGCACCATCATATCATGCTGAACTGATCCATATCCACACACCCTCCCCCACTCTCCAATCTTCTTCTCCCATCCAGCTCCTCGCCCCATCTGCCAACCTTACCACCATGGGTCAAGAGCTTTCAGTCGATCTGTCGATCCCCAGTCTCTGGAACTCTCCCACCAGACATTCGCACTTCTGACACTGTCTCCACTTTTAAATCTCGCCTAAAAACACACTTATTCCGAGTGGCCTACTCTGTATCAGACTAATCATACAATCATACTCTTGCTCATATATGTATCTATTGCCCCATTAATTTATTTCATATTGACTAAAATGGTGTTCCATACATCTATGCCTGTAGATGCTCTGCTTTCTGCCGCCATCGAAGAACCGAGGCACTGTCATAGGTCCTCGGGCGCTGCTCAGTTGACTGCCCAGCACAATCCTAATTAAATTCAAAGAGTGGATCGCCCTGCGGTGATCAGTGAAGGATAACTTCATTTAACTTAACTTGTGTTCACAACTTAGAGCAGCACAATGAATTGTCATTTCAGAAACGATGTCAGCCCCATTGTAAAGTAGTCTTGGTGCTTTGAGGGTGAAAACCACTGCAGCCTCAGTTCAACAGTCAGTCAGAGCAGATTTGTTAAAATCGTGTAGAAATCCTTGACCAGCAGGTCAGTCAGAAGAGTGAAACAGGCAGACTTCTGCGTTTGCAGCCTTGAATGTTCATCTGTTCTTTCGCTGCACTGTCCTCATTAAACTACCCACACACCACCACCACCATCTGCATTCCCGTTGTATCACTGTTAAACTTGTAATTCTTTTTAAATTGGTAGTAACGAGACAGCGGCCTGTGTGCTAATGGCGTTTCATCCGAGCCTCCATTAATCTTTTTTTTTTTTTTTTTAGTAAGCTGTTGTTTTGTATTCAGCTCTTCTTCTTCTTCTTCTCCTTCCCCATTTTCTTGAGGATTCTCCCACAAAGACACGGCCGGTGATAATCTGGCTTGTAAGAGGTGACAGTTGCCTGTGAAATCATTCAAGTCTGGGATTAAAACTGAAAATATGCAGCAGCTCTGAGAGGCTCAGCTCAGATTATTAAGAAATAATGCAGACATGTCTCTTTATGGTAAAGTGTTTAACAGACAGTGGGGTGTGTGCTATAGGTTATAAAAGGTTTAGGTACTGTATAGAATATTTAATTAAAGCCATAAATATGAGGGCAGAACCTGTTTTTTCTCAGGACAGTATTTTTCACTTTTGAGGAATCATGGTAGAATGAAGATGCTCCACATTCCTCTCTAGCATTGTTCACCAGTAGCAACAAATAAATCATCAGATAACTGTATTATAAAGATTTGAACTGTGATCTGTGTTTGTGTTGTGTATGGGATCAGAGTTTGGGTGGAGGGAACGTGGTTGTAGACTCATCCTGCAATACGACAAGGTGGGTATTTTCACTTTACTGGACAGGAGAAAGAGGAGACGAAGCAACTTTACAGAAACAAGAAGAAACACATGCCATGACTGCTAATGGCTATAAGCAACTTCACAGAAACACAAGCACAAAGTTGTGTATAATAAGGAAACTTGGCAACCCCGAGCCATGCTGCTGTATCTAGGTCTAAATAATACATCTGTGATTGGCTACAGCTAGGAGCCTTCATTGGTTGGTTAGGTTCAGGGACGCTGGTTGGGGGAAGGGGAGGAATATATGTGTGAGCAGCCTTCGACATCATAGCAATCAATGTCAGTAGTGGTAAAGGTTGCTGGGGCTGTACCTGCACACACTGCTCAGGCCTGAGGATGTTGTATTTGGGTAATAACTGTCTTTACAATGAACATTATCCTAAAGAGATGCTATAGTTTAACTTCAAAGGAACACACACAAGTGAACAGAAGACAGGCATGGAGAAAATATGATCCAAGATGTTTGTTCAGTACAGAAAGGTATTAAATGCAAAAACTTCAGAAAAAACTGTTTGGTATGAATCATTTATCAACCTTCAGTCCCCCCTCCGTCTCATTCTGTCCGGCAGATGAAAGCAGCCAATCTCTAATGTGTTCCGTACGCCTGTCAGCTCAAGATCAGGACCTAATTATCTCGTTAGCTCCGGATAAGAAACCGTGTCCTCGTGGTTATGACTTCATCATCCACTTTTTCAATAACAATAACTCATGACTTATTTCATTATCTCCCAGTTATGACTTCATGACTTGTCTCTGACAGGCCGTGACGGACAGGAGCCTGCGATGAGCGAGCGTCGTGTTTCAGGTGGTCGTCAGGTGATAACAAATGACCAAATAACCTTTATATTTTTGTACAAACAAAGTGTATGACATTCAAATTGATTTATTCATTGAGAACATGACATTTTAAAAATCAACAACAGTATCGTTTTTTTTTTTTTTTTTCTTGAGCCAGCAGTGAAATGATTAAGCACAGTGCGATCTACGGAAGCCCTGAGGGGACAAATAAGATTTTTTTTCAGTTGGAAAAAGGAGAAAAAATATGTCTGAAGTGAACTTTTTTTCTCCCCACACTCAGTTTCACACATGAAACAAAAGTGTTTTCCCCCTTGAACACCAAAAAAAAAAAAAAGTTCTTATTACTTTTTTTAGTATTGTTTTTTATTCACCACTTCTCAAGTTGTAAACACAGGAGAGAAAATAATGTAGATGTTTTTAGACGTTTGACTCTCTCCTCGTAGTTAAAGCAGCTGGTGACCAAATGAAACACCAACGGGCAACTACAAGGACACAACTCAACAACAACACCGCACAGCTAGAAATCTCTAGCCTCATTTTAACACTCGCAATTAACATCCTGTGAGGCATTAAAGGCCAAGTTCTGTAAGTGAAAAGAAACCACATCAATTATAGATTTCTCGATTTGTTCGGATGACCTCAAACAACACTTTAATAATTGATATCACATTAACTTCAGAGGCCTTTATTCTCAGTGTAAGACAATACAGTACATTTAAAGTCGACACCACGATAGTTCTGAACTTTGATTTCGGGAGCGCCTCAACCGAGGCCGCGCTCTGGTTTGGTAATCTGGTGGTGAAATGTTTAATTTAGTCTCTCACTGTACTCATTCTCATCTCCCTCAGTGATTTCCTGTTTCGCACGCTTTCTTCTTTTTTCAAGCTGCCTGGTGCCTGAATTGCATTTTGTCCCATTTCCTTCTGTTGTCGCTGTAGAAATTGCTTTCTGTGTTCTGCCTCTGATGGATCTCTCCCACTGTGACGGCAAAAACTGGAGGCTCCCAGCACAACTGTGATCCTGACGCTCACATGTGAGCGTTTTCAAATAACCACGATGCTGCTTGAACATGGCGCCAGGTCGTCTGCGTTGCGTGTTTTTCCAACGTGAAGCAGCAGATTGAATCAGAGAAACAAACTGGGTGCAGAAACGCCGAGCACATCGCCAGCAGTTGCTTCCAGCCACACAGGACCGAGAGGGTGAACCGCGCGAAGCTGCTCCTTCTATTTCTGCTGCGGCCTACAGAGCAGAGCAGCCCGAGGCGGCGCGGTGTTGTAAACACACACAAAAACAGGTATCAGTCATTCAAACCAGCCTCTGTTGGAGCTGCTGCAGAGTGGGATGACGGAGCCAAACCAAAGCAGCGATGGATGAAGAAACGCTGATGGTCGTTGCTGCAATTTAAAGATTTGATCCTGATGGTTTGGGTGATGCCTCCTGATATTTCCTCCAGTCCCACCCTCAGGACAGTAGTTCCACTTGTACCGGAGAAATATTGAGATCTAACGAGCAGACTCGGGTTCCATTACAAGCCGGACAAATCAGGCATCTCGTCCCAAAGCCTCATTTGTTTCTGCTGGGCACCCTGTGGTTAAATGGTGAATGGAGCTGCATTTATACAGTGATTTTCCAGCCCACTGACGGCTCAAAGCACTTTACAACACTTGTCACACTCGTGCAATTCGGGGCTCGACCTGCTCTACCTCCTGATCGACAGCTGCCTTATATGACGAACTACTCATGCACTAAGTAACTCTTCACTGACCTATTTTTCTCAGTTGTTTCACAGTAATTTAAACTACACCTTTGTATGCACGTAAAATGCAAACACAATAGACACAATAAAAAAGACACAAAACGCTTGTTGAACTAGTCACAGGAAGTGAAATGTGTTCAGTTCATTCTGTTGACATTCATGGTCTACACAGAGCAAAAGAGCGGTCATTTTTCCGGCATTTTTGGACAGCGGATCAATTTGAAACGCCAGGGAGAAGTTTGTCACTGCCAGTCAGCTCTCTTCCACGTTAAAAGTCGAACGCGACTCCCGTTGTGCTGCAGCTCTGTCGCCAGCCCCCCGCTGCTGCACAGAGTAGACCCCAAAATAAGGAATTTATTTATTTCACTGTCAAAACCTTACGTGAACACGCCTGAAAGTGTATTTAAACTTTATTCTGGATATTTCGACATTGAAAAAACCAGCGCCCTCCCTCCTGCAGCCGCTGTGCGTCAACATCCTGTTCTGTTAGCAGGTCGTTTGGCTCTTTTTCATCTCGTCATGTAAAATGCCTAGTATCTTCAAAAGCTCTTTATAAATCAAATGGATTACATCTGCTCATCTCGAAGAGCTAACATCAGTCTGCAGCGCGGCCGGACTCTCACCTGTAATCAGCTCAGATCTGAGCGGCACTCAGCTCTGCTTAAATAACACTGAAGCTCAAACATCAGCAGGAAAATGACTCAAGGATGACTAAAAAGAAAAACACGACTCCAGATGGACAGAGGCGATGATAAACATCACGCCGATGATCCCGAGAAGCACCAACTTGACTGACAAACCTGCTGAGAGGCTTCTGGGACTGGAAATAAAAAAAAAAAAAGCAAGAGGTGGAAATGAGAGAGAGAAATACTGCACCTCAAGTCGACTGACAACAAGTGAAGGAACATTCACGGACCCGGTCCAAATAACCCCCCCACCCCGAAGCTTCAAACCTGAACGGTCACAGTCAACGTCACCAGCGGTTTAATAAGAGAGTGCTGCATTTTTGACAGTTTGTGACTTTGTGTTTCACTTTTAAAAATATCTGATAACACAAACTAAATCCAGCAGTATACTACAATACTTTTTTTCATTGTTTGACAGACGGAGTGATTTGAGTTGTAGGATGTCAACGTCAGGATGTGGGATGTCAGATATGAGACAGGGATTATTAACATTTCTGTTAGTTCAAACGTTGCCCGTACAAAACAAAAAAAGTACTCGGATTGTTGTTTTTTTGGCTTAACCCTGCATTCAATGTTACAAAATGATGAGCTGCGATAGAATCAGTGTTTGGGGGTAACAGGTGTCCAAAGCAACGTGTTACAGTGATATTCCTTTTAGCAGTAACGGAGTAATCTAACAGCGGTACATTAATACAGGCTGTGTTTGTGTTTGATAGAGCCGAGCCTTGAACACAGCTCATTTCAGCCTCTGTCTGACTGATATGAGCTGTATTATACAGGCCTAATGATGAAGCCCAAATGTCTGGGCGCCCTTTAATTTACATTCTTGAATGCCCATGCATTCCTTGTCCTAAAAAGGAACAAAAAAGAGAGTTTTGTTAGGACCTGTCATTATATAACAATCAAAATGCTACAATTAAAAATATTTATTCCTATCAAATGATATATCAGACTTTGATCCTTTGTCTGCCTGCTCCTCCTAGTGTCCAAGAGCATTGCTTTATTTAAAAAGGTCAATTTCATTTATTCTATAAGGGTTATTTGGGCATTTTGTTGAATGTAACTAAAAAGTAGTGTAATAAGTTAAATCAATGTAACTAGTAATATGTAACATATTGCATTTTGAAATTAACTTAAGTCCTAAACCCTCGCAGACCTACCAACAACACGCCTCCCAGTCTGAGTCTCTGAGTGTGGACATCGGGTTCAGGCCACGCGCTGTTGCTGCGTTTACAAGCTCCTCAGACGTTCTAATATCTTACCCTGGGAAGTCATTTGTCCCACTTCGGTGCGTTCATGTGCCTCATGTCTGAATGTGGGAGCAGCATGGCCGCCAAAAAGCATGTATCGCTGGTTCCAGGATTGAAGTGACATGGAGAGCAAAGGAAAAGAGACAGTGACTGTACGATACACGATTTTGGTAAAAAGTTTCATATCGTTTTCACTCCTGTTCACGTGTTTCAGCATCATATGGCTTCAGCTCTTTACCAACACTTTCTTTCCCCCTTGAGAGGGTGTTCACACTAATTTTCCCAGTGGGAAAAACATTCGATCTGGTAATTCCAACTACGCTTGAACACACTGTAAACACACAAGGACTAATTACAAGGACACTAAATACAAGGATCCCTCTGTTTACTTTTCTATCTGATGTGTCCTTTAATAATAGAAGGGGGCTTCTCTCTCCGCTTTCTGTTGTGATATCTTACAAATAAAGGACAAGACCACTTTCTGACCTCGGACCTTCTTCAGATTGTTTGTTTGTGATATTCCTGATCGAGGGTCTGAGGCTGTCTCTCCGCGGATAAGTGGGCCGGTTAGCCGCCCGAAGGTCACTGTTAATGTGTTATTGTGTCTTTCAGCAGCACTCTGCAGTGATCTGTGACTTCAGCTCCCATCAGCTCCTTTTAAAAGTCAAACGCCTACATAGAGACGCCGCATCAGGCCGAGATGCCAGCGTGACATTTCCTTCTAACAAAGCATTTCTAATTTCCACAAATCATAAAGGGCCACTTCATCAGCTGAGCTGGACGGCGTGTTTTTTTTAGGAAAGTCGTCGTGGATTCGACACCGGAGCGTTTGAAATCCTCAAAAGTGGAAGGAGGGTCGGCAGATAATCACACTTACATTATTCCCGCAAATTGCGTGTCACGAGAGGCTGCGGTGCTCGAGTCCGGGCTGAATCCTGACGGCGCTCTGGCAGGAAATTAGTGCCCGAGGAACCAGGAGATGAATTAACCGAGCCCGCTTTCTCTCCCGCTGCTGACGAGGATAAAAATCTGAATCACACTCCTTTCGTTAATTTGCAATTTATAAGTCAGAGCTGTTGATAATGACGTTATAATAATAACTTCATGTTGGAGGTAACAGACTTTAGATGTGGGCCTGCATGTGGAGAGTATTACATGTGAGTCCATTCAATGTCTTTGTTAAACCTAACTTGTCAACCTTTTGTGTTGTAATTGGGTTAACATGACTACTGTACTAGGGCAGCTGTAGCTCAGGGGTGGAGCCAGCGTCTTGTTATTAGAAGGTTGCTTGTTCGATTCCCCTGGTCTGCGTGCTGAAGTGCTCTTGGGCAGATGTGCTGGTCGGCAGCTCGTACGGCAGCCGCCACCATCAGTGTATGAATTACTGTAAGTTGCTTTGGACAAAAGCATCCTAAAATGTCAATGACTACTAAAACTCACCTTTTTAGTAGTTTTAGTTTGAAGTGTGTGTAAACTAATGTGAAATATAAAATATTTACTTTCAGGTCCTGCGTCATATTAGGATTTCAGGATGTTTATAAGAAGCAGTACTTTTTGTCAAATATGACAAACTAGAAATACTTTATTATTTATACGTAAATTTAAAAAACACTTATATCTTAACTCACTTATGACATATTTGGTTCCTAATTAGAGTATAATTCGGTATAGCAGTCTCTCAATACATAGCACGTTTTATTTATATGCAGTTTATAATTACAGTGTGATTTAAATATTGACGTCTATGGGTTATAACAAGGACATAAATGCAATATATATTTATTTATATTTATCTAAGAATGCTTTTTGTGCAGTTTATTATTACAGTGTGTGTCATTACAATGGTTCATAATGAGGAAATAGAGATTATATATGTGTGTGTGTATTTGTCTAATTTGACAAAACTGTTAACATCATTAGTGTCCTTAAATACCATACATATCAAGATATCATAAATATCTGTGTGTGTGTGTGTGTGTGTGTACACAAATGAGCGGCTGATAAACAGAGCAGTGTAATAAAATACAGACATTTAACTTTAAATATTCCTCCACGTGTGGACAGACTGTGTTTGATCCCTCCATTCATGAAAATTGAAGTCTGAGCCGTCACCTGGTCTAATAATATCAAAGCAAAAATGGCATTTTCTGTTTCCGTCCTTCGGCAGCTGTCAGAAGCTTTTCTGTCTTCTGTCAGCAACCGCAGCATCTTCGTCTTCTGTCCTCTGGCTCTGATTTTATTCTGGTTATTGAGAAACTGAAGCATGACCGACACAATCTGTTCACCTGAAAGGTCTCAGAGCATTCAGCTTTCATCATTTTTAAATACGGGCTTTCAAGGACATAAGTAAATGCTGTTTTTTTAAATGTATAACAAGCAAATGTATTTATTTTTTGCTCTAATGTTTCTCTTTTCCTTTAAAACAAGTGAAATTGGATGCTGTTCTGAACTGTTTATCTGCAAAAATCTTGCTCTGTGCCGTTGGAACAGAATTTCTCACTCACGGGTCTCAGACAGAAATCCTGAGAGGTCGTTTTTATCCCTCGTGTGAAGTCCCGCCGGAGCAGAGAAGATGGACCCAAATGCATCAGACCGCAGGCAGGAAAAGCAGTGGACGAGTTTTAATGTGATCACGCCAATACCAGGACCAGGCAAGCAAGGAGGGAACATCAGGGACAATGAATGAACAGGAGCAGGATCTCTGAAACACAGCCGGCGTCTTGACAGTTTCCCTGCATGCACACATACGTCGAGCTACGGTCATAGACTTGCAAAGTCAGACTAACACAAAAGTCTGACTTTTTCTAACATCATGTAAACGTACTGAATGACTGATGAAAACACTGGACTGAACAAGCTCCAGATCCTCCAGTGATCGAACACCCCCCACCTCTTCTGCTCTGAATCTCATCTCTGACTCTGCGTTGGTCTTTATCATCCCCCCTCACCTCCTCGCCCCTCTTGTGAAGACCCAGAGTCAGAAGACAAAATTGTTCGACGTTGCCTTTGACCTAATAATCTGTACATTTGTATAAAATGTATGATCTTTCAATATGTTGGTCATTCAGCTGATCTTCAGCTATCCTCAGCTGATTTGAAATCTAAAATTTTATCTAATTTTTTTATTCATTTATTTTTTTTAATTGCCAGTTTGTCGGGATTAAAGTGAATTATCATCTAGTTGATCCAGCTGATGAAGGGCGCAGGGGTGGACCACAAACACACTAGAGGGATTATGTGGCTCGTCTGGGTTGGGAATGCCCTCGGGATGGTGACAGAGGCTGGAGGATGGTGCTGGTGACAGAGGCGTCTGGGCCAGCTCTAGATGAGCGCCACAAAATGGAATCAGTGGCTGGTCTGCAGTGTTGTGCACATCACGGAATGAGGTTAGTCCAGCATGCCGATGTTTAGCAGGTCAGCAGGGCGTTAACTCTCAGTACAGCTGGACGCTGAATGAGTGGAAATCTACGGTTAATGGTAAAAGTCCGAAAAAAAAAAAAAAGCCTTGAAGGTTTCTTTGTTGTGAGATATTTAACCTGGATGGAACACAGAGCAGTGGTTTGCATCTCATTCCCTCTTTACCAGACCTGCGAGAAGCTGCTGAGTCATCGTGCTTCAACCCCGTATGATCGACCGCTAATTTATTGTTATTAAATAAAAACCACAGTCCGTTCTTTATTAGCACAGAGCTGTGTGAGATCAGACATTCATCTTTAGAACTGATGCTTTCATTATTCTTTCATTAACATGTGTGTGTGTGTGTGTGTAACCTTTTGGATTATTGCGTGCATAAACTAGGTCACAGGAAGAAGTTGAATCATCCGAGCAGCGAGAGTTCCCCCGCCTCTGGAGTGTCGTTCACGCCGTCGCCGGCGTGATTGGATCCCACCTCGTCCCTCAATCACGGCACCGGAAAATAAATAAAGCGAGCAGGTCGTTAGTCTACTTGAAGAACGCGGTTGCGATTTAAGTTAATGAGAGTCTGGAGTGCCAGCGTGTTATTTCTCCCTCCGCTGCTTGGTTTTCTTTATCTTTTCCCTGGTCGGCCACAGCTCACGCCGAGCGAAGCGTTTAGCACATCAAATGGCGGCGCTCGCAGATAAAAGTTGCACCATCAAGGTGCGCGTGCTCAGACGGAGGCTGCCCGCTATACGGTGACATTTACCGTCCAGAATCTCAGGCCTGCTCCTGAGTGGAGACGGGACAGATAAGCCGGCGGAGGCGCGTCAGCTGAGCGGGTCTTTATCCCCAGCCGAGGGCTGTGAAGGACCCGGCCGCCGCCATTGTGGAGCCGTGCTGAATCACCCCCGTGAGATAGCTGAACCTCAAACGGCTGAGGAAATTGCTCTGTGAAGCGGTAAGAAAAAAAAAATGCTTCATTTCGAGAGCGATGGTTGGAAAAAGCCAATATGCAATTGATTTTTCTCTTCCCCCCCCGCCTCCCCCCCTTCCTCCATGAGATGACAGAAATGGAGTTTCAGGGTTGGAACGTGGAGGCCGAGACACAATCAGCCGTATGTGGCGCCGACTCCGCTGACACGTGCCGCTCTGCCCGCCAATCCACTCTCCAGTCAGATGTTTGCATCTGAGGTGGAGCTGCGCGTGAATTTTACTTCAGGCAGATAAAGCGACCGCGGGCCGGTCACTGCCTTTATCACGAACGGCGGTCAGCAATCCCGTATTCCGTCGATGAAACTTAAACTGTGAACTTCTCGTTCTGTGCATGCAACATTTGAGACCCAGTGTGGCAATGGGACTGTGATTTTGGGCTGTATGAACTAAACCAATTTGATTTAAAAGCACTTCACTGCACTGCCTACACAGCCCTGGCAGAATGAAAAAACTCTGTTGCCTGTCTGAGGTCACGGAGACGTTTCCGGTGGAATTCAGGTGTGACAAGGCAGACCGCCACCAGTCGAAAACGCGCACTGCAGCATCTTGCAAAAAAAAACAAAGCAGTCCAGCTGAAACACCAGAGTTTCTAGGGAGACCCAGAGGAATGCGTTTTATTGTGTCTGCACACTCCTGTTGCCAGTTTATTTAGATTCAGAGCCGGCATTATAATGCAGAATCTGTGTGTTGTCCCCTTGCGCCGTCTCTCTCCATCTCCACTGGACAAATTGAAGGTTAACCCAACGGCCACAACGATACATATCCCAGCGCGACGAGGTGTGCAGGAGATGAGAATGAAACCAGCTGTGGGACCTGACCCTTTGTTTTCGCTCCGCCAGGGCCCGCTAAAGTGAAGCGTCGGATCCAATTTCGCGATGTTCATCTTAAACACGATCATAATTTCCCTCCGGCCCCCCCACAGCTCCAATATGAAACAATTTCAGTCGGCAAAACTTTTTCGTATTCAACGGGGGGGCGACGTGGGGTAGGAGATTGCACGACACAAAGGAAATATCAATATGAATGTGTTCATTCAGGTATTTGTGTCTGAGGGAAGTCCCAGCGCTGACCTGGATCCTCCTGTTCGGGGGCTGCAGGAGAAGAAAAGGCAGGGCAAGTGCGATCAATAGCGAGGACGCTCGGGATGACGTGACGAGGGCCGACAGCAGGTCAATAGCTCGGCGGAGTGTGAAGTCACACATCATTCAAAACACCACAAAGTCGTGTTGAGACCGGTCATTTGATTTGAGGATCAATCTGTGGCTTTAATTAGCACCTCGGCTGATGAGTTGCTGGTTTATTTAGTGTTTCCTGTTGTATTTCGTGCTGCGTTGCTTCCTGTCTCTGTCTTTGTTTTCCTCCCCCTGTGACTGTCCTGATGCGTCTCCACTGTCCCTGATCAGCCTCCGGTGTCTTTGCTCTTGAATGTTCCTTCCGTGACCACAATCCGTCTCCAGCGTCCCCCGAGAATTACACGGTACATCCGACCTAGCTCGCAGCTGCAGACCGCGAGTGACCACCATCAGCAGTGGACCTCTGCATTCGGCTTCTTCACCCACATGATCGTCTGATGCAGCCGTCGGTTTCGCTCAGCCAAAGTATTTCTGCAGTGCACAAACTTTTTGAAGGGCAGGGATGAAAAGAAGGATACTTTAGCGTGTGTTTTGGCTCCCAATAGAGCATTTTATCACGTTTTAACCAGCCAAGGGGGCAGTTTAGTGTGTTTTGCCAACCAAGAGGGCTCTTTGGCATGCTTTTTTGGCTCCCAAGCGGGCACTTTAGCACGTGTTCCCCCCCACCCCTTGTGCACATCACTGGTCTTAACCACCATGAGTGGGTAAAATGTTAACCTTCGATGGTGTCTTAGGAAAGTGTTCTCTTCACATTCTGCTTGTTACGGTTTAAATAAAAAAGACAAAGAAGGGCAGGGAGGTTGACACAAATGCGAGCTTATGTCATAAACTGATACAACATCTAAAGGTCAAAAGGCAGGGGACAAGAAACACAAGAACAAAGAACTTCACAAACACAAAACTGAATAAAGTACAAACCAAAGAAGCTCCTGGAAGGATCATGACAAGAAATGACTGAACCACACACCTGAATAGACAGGGACTAACAAACTAAACATGGGCGAGGAGGGAAAAAGGCAGGAAAAAGACAAAGGGAGGAAATGAAAAGCAAAACATAACACGGGGACAGAACCTCTAAATGAAATAGGGAATAACTACACCATAAACTTGGAGGGTTCATTCAGGAGCATCCTGGATTCAAATGAACCTTGCAGCCGCGGTGGAGGTGTGTATCCCCCCCGAACGATTTCTAGTTTTTAACTCGATGCCCTCTGGAGCTGAAACCGTTCACCTCGACCAGCTCGCCTCCCGACTCGCACCGGTAACCTCGCTGGCTCCCTACACCGCGGCTCTGCAGAGCGCTGATCGAAGTTGATGAGGAGAAAAACAAGGCTGCGCTCCAGAGAAGCCTGGTGGCAGATTTAAGGACACTGAACCGATGATAAAAGATTGTTTAATGTTGCAGGAATTCTCTTTTTTCTTCTGTCTTTTCCTCCCCTGTTATTTACCCTGAAGTGACGCTTGCAGGAGCAGCAGCAGCAGCAGCAGCAGCAGTGTTTATTGCCTTTTATACGTATTCAAGCAGCTTTTAACCTTCGTGAATCAGTTCGGTAATGACAGTAAATGTAATTTGCTGGTTTTAAACATCCGGTGGTTAAAACTGAAAATTGAGCCTCCTGCTGATTACAGGCTGTGCGCGTGAGATAAAAATAAAAGCCCTAATGGGTTTGGGAGATGTTCAACAACTTGTGAATAAATAATGGACGCCGCAGAGATACAGTTTTCATCAGGGGTAGTATTTCCTCTTTTCTGGTGGATGGAGTTTAAAGAACTGCGTCTTTCAATAATTTAAAAATATTCAGCTGCAACTGTGAACGGGACAAGCCGAACCACCCGGTAAAGGAGCAGCCGTAGAGGCAGAACGGCCTCCTTTGTATTGGTTTGCTGTTGTTAAGTCAATGCGGTGCGGGCACACCGCCTCGATTAAGCCTTTACACTCGGGAAAGTCTTCGACGGCTCCGCGGCAAGACCCTCGCATCGATGCAGCGCTTTAAACCAGCCGTGTAATTGTGAGGAATTAGGTGCGCTCGGGCCCGAGCGGTGCGTGCCGCGGGACTCCGCTGCCTCGGAAAACTGATCCACGAGATCCAGGGCTGCTTTTCAACCGGAATTTCACCCAGGGAGTCAGGGAGACTCAGCAGCACTTTCACACATCACATCACTCACAAACGGCATCAAGGCCACCGCATAAATTCGTGATGCAGCACAAGCTGCCGAGAATCTCGCGAACCCCCAGACAGCTGTTGAGGGAAGGCGAGAGGCGGGGCGAGCGACGTTTAAACGCAGCGACGTGACAGCCGGGTGGAGATTGCGTCTGGGGGCAGCAAATGCTCCAGCAGGAGGACTTGTGTTGAATCCATATATGCAAATAATGATCATTCTAATTCATGGATGAATTAGTCAAATGATTTTTTATTTAAATAATCAATTGTTTTGTTTAAAAAAAAAAAAAAACAAGAAAAAAGGGGAAGAAGCCCTTTAATTTGAGCAGGGGGAAGTTGCCTGAAGACTTCGTAGTGACTTTTCACTGATTCAAGTTTTTTTTTGCCAGAAATATCTTGTCACATAATCACAGCCAGCAAACAACAGGAGCCACCTGGCCCTCGCTGCCGGGGGACAAACGCTGCTTTTGCGGCTGTACCGGGATGAAGAGCCTGTAATTAGCGATAATCTAACATCTTCATGTCTTCAGTATTAGTTTCACAATTTTTGGAGGTGCACTTGTTTGCTCCACAGCTGCCGTGCACAAGCAGGTCCTTTCCCAGGAACAGATAAAACAGGGAGGGTTGAATCAGGAAGAAAATGCCCATGCCAAATCAAATATGTGAATCACAAATCCGATTGGGATAGGTGGGGCCGCATTCGCCACGGAGACAGAAAACAGATGATCCATTGTGGGGAGCGCTAATGTGGAACAGGCAAGGAGATGACGGTGAAGATTTTAGGAAATGGAACATGTTTGCTGCCTCTCTGAGAGCAGGAGAGGAAGATAGGATCAGTCTCATGTCAGCAGGAGGTGAGACAGGGTTAGCTTAGCTTTAGCGTTAGCCAGCATAGCTTCACTTTACACCCCTCATGTAATTTATAAACAGCATATTCACATTTAATAAAGGCTTCATAAAACATAACAATGTATTTGCAAGCAGTTTAAAGTTTTAGCAGCATTACCCCTAAATTCAGCACAGAGCAGACAATCATGTTCTGTTATGTGCTCACAGCCACATTATGGTGTTATTAATTTATGTTGATACTGGTTATGAAAACTAAATAGAGGGAGTCAAGTGAGGAAAACACCTCTAAAGTTTACCGATTAACATTTTGTGTCAATATTAGTTCTTGCCTGCTGGACTAATGTCACCGCAGGACATGAGTCATGAGTCTAAACCGGCCTGATTTCAGGTTTTTGCTCCGTTCCTCGTTCTCTGTCTGGGCCCCAGATCTCCCCCAGCTGGTCCTAAATTTGATCTGGCAACCTCTCAGTCAGTTCCTCGGCTCTTTCCCTCTCTTAGCTCCAGGCTGTCGCGGACAGCAACCTCAGCTCTGCCTGCCAGGAGGACTGACATGTTTTCCCTGAGATGAGGGTATCATTACACCCACTCACCCAGTCGCCGCCCCACCGAGCCAGCGGTCTGTCTCACACATCGCCTCCTCGCTCTCATCAGCATATCGTCCGGGCCCGGTCTCGCTGCCACGAAAGCGATACATCAGAGAGTGTTATGCAAACAGGTTTGGTGCCTGTTTGCCTCTGAATCATCTGCAGCTGAAGGCCTGATAGTCCCTATTTTCCAAAATAAACATGACATTACGGGCCGCAGCTGCACCTCCAAAACCGGAATAAATAACCGAGAACTTTTTGAGTTTTTTTTTTTTTTTAAACGCTCCCGCGCCAGCTGAAGGGCATTCCTCCCAGTTTAATTCCTCAGGTTTAAAACTCAGGCAGTTTTATTTCCTGTCTTTGAGGAACACTTCCCTTAATTGTGCATCTCTAAACTCCGGATCAAATTGAGATGTGCTTTATTAAAGTGAACTAAAGTGAGTCTCTATGTTGCCCCTGCTCCCATTCTTGCAGCAGTGATGAAGAGTTTTAATAACTGTGCTGTTACTGAATGTCAAATCTGCTTACCCTCCACATTCAAGTAAACGTTTGTCCTTAAACTTAGATCTCTGTGACACCGTGAGCACAGATCATCATGTTATAAATGAGGCATTCTGAGGCTTTTTAAAGAGGCGTTTGTGTGTAACACATTAAACAGACGATGCAACTTTCTTTCTAGAGCAAGTTACTGATCTTTGATTATATTATTGAATGTTTCATATTAAGATGTATGAAAATGTGCACAAATAAGTCACTTTAGTGTGTAAAAAAATGGAGAGAAAGTGAAGCCCTAAATGTTTGCCTTGACATTCAGAGAAACAGACTGAGAGATTCATTGATTTATTTAAGTGTCATGTCCACTGACAAAAAAAACAAGAAACAGAAATCTGGAGCATTTTCTAAATTCTAAAACTGCCTCTTTGTGGTTTACTGTCTGTTTGTTGTTTATTTGACGGGACATCGGAGAAAGGAGGAAGTGGGTGCATGACATGATTCATGGGAGACAAACAGACAGTGAATATTATCTCCCGGGCCAGGAAAAAGAAAGAGGGCCACGGTGACATAACCAAAACCTTTCTGAAGCACTCGGAGCGGTCGCGCGATAAAGCCGTGCTCGCACATAAAGACGCTGGGCGTGTGGTTTAGATGAATGAGATGTGAACACTCTGAAATGGCGTTGTGAAGTAAGAATAGAATTGCACGAAGTTGCTAGAGTGGCCGTCTCGTTTGCAGGCTTTGTCCTCGCGGCGGCCCGGGGTTGGAGTCCCAGCCTGGGGTCCTTTGCTCCATGTCACTCCCCCTCTTTCTCGCAACCTGTTTCATCTCCTCTCTTGAGCCGTACTATCAATAAAGGCCAAAAAATACTTTAAAAAAAGAATTGCATGAAGTTACTGTACACAAATACTGCGATTCGGTCTGTTCGATGCTGTCAGGCAACAGGCAGAGACACCAGAAAGTTAATGGTCTCAAACATAAGAAGTAGTCCTGCTCAGTGGTGTAGTCATCCCTGCAGCCCAGAGAAATGCCCTGTTTTGGAAACAGTGACATGTAAGACTACTTTGTTTAGTTTAACCAGAGGTAATTTAGTTTAAAAAGTAATTTAGTTTACCCATCAGTAATATTTGCTCATTGTCACATACGGTAATTTCTGCTGCTTGATGTCAGGGAGGAAGGATTATGAAATTACTAAGCCAGTACTGGCCCACAGACTAGTGGGACTAGAGAGACAACTATGCATTTTGAGTGAACTTTTCCTTATTCCTTAGGAATAAAGAATGACACCTATTCTCTCACTTGGCAAGTCGGTAGTTTCTTGTATAAACTGTCTCTTTGAACAGCTGATATGTAACCCTAACCCTGATTGTGAAATGAAATTTTGGTTTGAATAGCTCGCTTCATCTTACCCGTTCGTTACAAATCATAAAGGCAAATCATTCAAAGTAAACTTGTAAAAGTAAATTTGTCGGCTAGCAACATTCACCTCGGCGTGACCCGCCCTTCTCTGCATCCGATTGGCTCATCAGTCGTCATGAAGTCATAACCAATCTAATCAGGAAAGGCAGCGAGTACTAGCCAATTAGAGGCAGAGCAGTGTGGGTCATAGCTTCACCATCCTTGGGGAAAAAATGAGCAATTTGGCTAGCAGATACTGCTGAATGGTGCGCATCAGAGGGTATATAGAAGTGGGTATACACAATGTTGACTGAAAAATAAGCGGGTATATACAGTACCCTGGACTACACCAGCGGTCTCGCTCAAATCCCTCTGAAAAACCACAACTTAATGGTTTCATACTTTGTTTTTTGTACAAAATTAAACCAAAAAATGACAACGTGTTAATCAATTAACTGTTTCCGGTCTTTATTCTAAGCTAAGCTAACCAACAGCTGGCCGTAGCTTCACATTCAACAAATGAATATGTGGTATTGATTGAAAACTAATGAGCACACTTCCCGATAAGTTTGTACCATTTCTTTAAGGTTGCCTTAAAATGTGTGTTTACACCGAAGTCCTGATAGCTGATGGATTGATGCATCTTTCCATCAAATGGTGTGTTTGAACCGTGAAAAAAACCAAAAGAATAGTGCACTCATGCATGTCCGCCTACAAGCATGTTCCATGTCAAGGATACTGAAATGTTATGTAAGACGTCAAGTAGGCAGAAGTTATTCACTTTCAATCACTTTCCGCTGACCTCAGTCCTGTTTGGTGATCTCTGTGTTTCAGTCCAGTTAAACAGTGTTAAGAATACATCCCAGTAATGCATTTATCATGTTCCCTCTGTGCTGAAACTCACATTAAATATGGATGTGCAGTACTCCTTAACTATCATCCTCTTTTTCTCCGTCTGAAGGGATTAGTGCTCAAATTCCCCTACACGTGTTTCGAAGATGTTTGTGTGAATATTTCATCACCAGACAACAGGTTGCAGCTGCAGCGAATATCACTTTTCGCTAAAAGTTCGTTGAGGGCTTGCTCCTTTTCCTGAAAAAGTCCCAGTGGTTCTGATTTTGGTCTAATTTCCTGTAACATGTGTTTCTAATCTGTTGTCTCTGAGGACACGAGGCACAAGTTCAAACACCTACTCATCTCAATAAAGCCTGACTGAGCGTCACGGGGAGCTCAGACTTCCTGCCTCGTCCAGAATCTGAATTATCATTTTAATCACTGCTGCGCTCGCTCTAAAATTGTGTCCGCTGTCATCTTAAGTAATGACCTACAATGAGAGGTTCTATTAAAGCCATTTATTATGCTGCTGCTGCTGCCGCCGCTGCTTTTTTAGCAGACAGTTTACCTCTCTTTGCACCTGTGACACCTCTAAAACGCTGGGATGAATATTCAGAGGAGGAGGAGGGATGGCAGTTTGGGGACATTGTGATCCTGGACTCATAAAAAAACTGTTATATATATATTTAATATATAATATGTTTTTCATAGCTTTTGAAAAGCTGTCAACATTTCCTTTTTGACTGGGGCTGTGTGTTAGTTAGCATTGAGGCTAATGGTGCCTCCCTTAATCTTCCTGGCAGCCCAGCAGCCTGTGGACTGATTGCTATGTAAAGCACTCAGGAGGAATTTATGTCAGGATGTTACGCCCGCCCCCAAGTACCTTTCCCGGCTCTCCTCCCCACCCACCAACCCTGCTAACACTTTGCTAACATAAGCTTAGAAATGGTGTCCGCAACATTAACTGTTGTGCAAGTAATTTGCAAACGGCAAGTGAATGTAACAGTTATTCTGTAAGAATGAGCTGATGTTACCTACCTCAAAACAGTCCTTTGTACACATCAGCCAGCTGGCAATTCATCAGTATTAGCATGGAAGCTAACGTTACTAAACAGTAGCCAGCTAAAGCCACAGTGTCACAATACATTTCACATGATCTGCA
The DNA here is from genome assembly GCF_904848185.1 of Acanthopagrus latus. NCBI lineage: Eukaryota > Metazoa > Chordata > Actinopteri > Spariformes > Sparidae > Acanthopagrus > Acanthopagrus latus. The sequence goes on along the minus strand of NC_051060.1, from coordinate 4,931,484 downwards.
GAAAGCTTCGACTTTGAAACGTGTGTGGTGAGGCAATGCAGCTAAATTACAACTAGCTGGCTAACTTTAGCTTGTTTGCTTGGTAACTTTGAAAAGCTATTTGGGTGGATGTTAGTTGACCAAATTCCTCCGCCAGCTGAGGTGATCCATGATGCCAGCTTGTTCATTTAGAAAAGACTCATTTGATTGTCATAATTTGATTATTGTCTTAATTGTATTGCCGGGAAATCAAGGTTTTTTGGCTCTGCCTCCAACACTGTATCCAGGTTTTAATGTGACATCCCTTTTGTGCAAGACTAGCTAACATTGGCTTAGAAATGGAGTCCGCTAATGTAACGGCCACTAGTGTCGTTAATAACAAGGGTTTTCTGTTATACAGAGCACTTTCTTGCATTAATTTTTATTTTAACCACTGCATTACTCGAATATATTTGACTGGTGATCCCCAATTTAATAAAAATGTTAAGTTAAGAGTCCTAAAGCCTGGAGATAACTTTTGTCTAGCATTTTTTGCGAATTTGGTTCTCTTGTTTCAAAATAAGTGGACTTTAAAAGTATATGTTTTCAGGTAAAAGCCTGTAATAAGCCCTTTGGTTACCACAGGCTTAAGACATTTTCATGTCTACGACATGAAATAAGTTAATACTCCACATGTTAATTATAAAGCACTAATGTGTCTTAACAACAGCGGTTGCTAATGAGTGTCTGAATGAGACTACAGATGTTAGCAGGGACATTCAATATCAGCACAGCGGACACGTAGACGCATCTACTCACAAGTCCGCCTTTACAGGCTGACTTCAGTAACTACCTATTCACTAACAAGACCACACCAAGTTTTACTGTTTAAAGTAGTTTATTTAAATGATGGGAACATTTGGAGAGGCTAGTGAAGAGGGGTCAGGGTGGCTGGATGAGTAAAAGGGGTCAAGGTTGGTGGATAAGGAGGGGTCTTTTAGAGGTGCTGCGGGATTGCCGGGCCGTCTAGAAACCAGGGGGGTGGTCGGCCTCAGAGTGGGGGTATGTCTCGATGGGCGCATGTCCTAATAGGCGTGGCTTCATCTTCCCCCCTGTGGTTCCTGTGCTGGATGGCTCTGGTCCTTGTTCTGTGGTATCTTCTTGCCATGGATGGGGATGTCGAAGGCTGGGCTGCGGGTGATCCTGTAAGAAAGGATGGTGAAGTAAAAGAGGGGGTCTGTCGGGGAGGGTTATAAAAACTTGAGACAAACAGACGAGAGATGGTTTGGCTTACCTATGTAGGTTTCACAGGTGATGGGATCAGGGCGGTGGAGGTGGTTGAGTTGATTAGACGCAGGTGGTTTGATTGGCTGGACCTGGGTGGCAGGTCGGCGACAGGTTTGGTGTGGTCCAGTTCTTGAACCTTAGTTGTAATAACTCCCATTTGTCACTGAAACTTTACAATTTGCACATTGATCAGGGTTCATACCCAGGCTCACCTAGCCTTAGAGACCCACATAAAGTTTGACCAACGACTCACAAGGGACCCTAAGGACTCTGAAACTCAGAGCTCACACGTGTCCTTAAAGACTCCTACGCAGAGTTTAAAAACAGCAGACTCCTCTCCAGTTAGTTAGAACTGAAGAAGCTTCTTGGACGAGGGGTGAAACATCTTCAAGAGACTGAAACTAGTCCAGTTGCCTTCGATACAGTACCTAGGTTGACCTCGATGTAACGTGTTTAGAGCCTAACATCAGCTTTTAACTCCTGGGGATTTCATGTACACTTTGAAAATCATGAAAGTGGTGCGCATCCATCTCCAGTATCATAAACATGTGTTTATTTCCTGCAATAATCCAAAATCCAACAGAATATTCCCATAGGCTTTTTTGTCGAGGTAACCAGCGTGATGCTAACTTCCATATTAGCATACAAAAGTGCGTCCTCCCTGCAGCTCTCTGTCGGTGGATGTTCCCACTGCCATTCTGACTACTTCAGTTAATAATTTGACTGCCGCCTCCTCTTCCTCGCTAACGCGTTTGAATCTTTCAGCCGTGCAGAACGGATTTCACAGTTGCAGCGGCTCATCAGGATCCGTCTGTAAACACCGCTCGCGTTCTGCATGCTGTAGAGAGCAGATACTGTACGTTCCTGGTCAATTTTTTATCACGGTAGAGTTCTCATCACAGAACAAACCTCATGCAACATTGAAGCGGGAGGGCATATGTTAGTGGCAGTGAGGGAGAGCTGACTGCTGTACAGGCGGGTTTGGAGAAGCTGAAGTGTGTTTCCAACCGAACCACACGCCATCCCACTCACTAACACACACTCCTCTCCATCTATCCATCCCCACCGTCTGTGTGTCAGCTCATTTCAGTTTCTTTATTGTTGTCGTGTTGTTGTTGTTGCTGTTTCTGGCGCTCGCTGTCGTGTTGAGAAAAGGTTCTGTTGGGATATTTAGTGTGTTTTTGTTTGTTTGGGAGTGGGATGTTTCTCTGAGCTTTACCTCGCCTACACATATCATCACATGTTCCTTTCTCCTCTTCCTCCTGTGCTTCTGTCATTTAGCTTTTATCCATCTATCAACAGCAGGGAGAGAAGTGTTCAGATCATTTACCGAAGTAAAAGCAGTGGGGGAGGAGGCTGCATGTTTTACCTCACAGGAGGGAAATACTTTCTACTTTTATCCAACAGCTTTAGTTACTAGTAACTTAAGTTTTAACATTATGTCACAATATGGTTTCTGGTTTCTGATTTTACCATTCTTGGAGTTGGGATGAATCTTCTGTGAAAAACATAATGCCTGATCCCAAATTATGCTTCTTTTCCACCCGTCTACCCTGCTCATAGTGTAGAGCAACAGCTAACGTTAGCTTGGAAATGGAGACATAGATGAAAAAGTAGTATTTAAATGGCAAACCAACCAAATTACCATCTGAATCTGAAGGAATTATCTGATGTCATTTACTCGAAACATAGCTACGTTAGCAAGCAAGCTAACATGACATAACAATAGCTAGCTATAATAAAAATATCAGAATATAATTCACGTTTTGTAGAGCTGAAAGGAGTCGAATTACAGAAAATGATTTCGTATTACATATTTCAAGGCATCAAACATTTGATATCGTTGCTGGATTTGTCGAAAATGATAAACAAAACTCAGCATCCAAGAAGCGTCCTTGTTGTGGGGAATTACTGAGTGCATTAGAGTCCCACAAAGAGCCTGCAGCTGGAGAGGTGAGATTTGTTTATCTTTTTCGACAAATCCGTCAACAATATCAAATGTTTGATGCCTCGAAATATGTGCTGGGACCCTGTTTCTAATGTTGCTGAAGTTTGGTGCTGTTCTGAGCATTATTTGTGGCTTTTTGATGGCGATTTATACTGGGATCCATTTACTGCAGTGTATTGTTGTCGTGCGGTCGTTTCTGAGGATGCTAAAACTACGTCCGCAAACTTTATCTCTCGAGGGGGGGTCCTACTCGGTGTCATGTTGTGTTAGACCATGGATTAAATTTACACCAGAATATCCCTTTAAGTTACATCACGGATATAACAAAACATGTTGTTTTAAGACAAACAGCAACGTTTTCCTAAACCTAACCACACTATGCCCATGTGATGAAGGTCTTGTACATGTGACACTGGTAAGCTGCAACAGTCATGTTGTAATCAGAACAGTAATATACAGTATGTCATAATGGGAGTCAGTTGCAGTTGACCTATTTAGTCATTAGGGTATGAGGATGTGATGTCAAATCATGAAACAGTCGCAGTTTGGTTAGGTTTAGGCACCAAAACTACTTGATTAGGTTTAGGAAAAGATTATGGTGTGGTTTACACAAGTTCAGCTAATTGAACTTCGCTTACGCCAGCTAGCTAACATTAGGGCAGTACAGTACAGTGGATTCATACTGTAGAAATCAGCCATTCTTCTTTTGCAAACTGGTAAACACCAAGACAGTTGATGCTGACGAAACACAGATACCACGCGATACTGATGGCGTTACAAACATTGTTAGCTGGAACCAACTGTCGGACACAGAGATAAACAAAACAAAACATAAAAATGATCTCTATGACCTTTTGGTATGTTACAACTCCCACATTTAAGTTAAAATAACTCACTGTTGACTTTTGGTGTCGCACAGGACACTAAAAGCCACCACGTCACCTGACTTCCTCCTTTGCTCCTGTCCTTATTACTACAGCCACAAGATGTCACAGCTTAAAAAACGTTAACATGGGTGGTACTAGGTCGCTTTCAGAACCCATCCAGCTAATTATATGGGGAAAGTCGTTCTGTTCGGGTGCTTTCTCCACAACTGCTGCTCTCCACAATCTCCTCTGCAACAAATGAACATTCGTGGAGACAAGTATTACCGTCAACAGTTACACAACAACTGAGTTCACCTCATCTGCTGAAGAAAATAGTGAGATGTGGTTGAAGCGGCACAACAAGCTACTTAACCAACCTTGAGCTCAATAACAGACCTCATTTGCCCAATAAGAAGACAGTTTCTGGGTGTTAAAACAAGAGAGGAAGCTGTGAAAGGAGCCATTTTAACAATCCTCACATTCAGCTTCATTCAGTGCAAAGGACTCTGTAGTCACAGCCGCTTTCAAGGCCAAAACACCAGAGAGCAGAAAATGGAACGTGTGATTCTATCGAGTGCACTGAGAGAACGGGGCTGTTTTTTAAAGCATCAGAGGACGTTTTCTGCTTCAGAATCCACATTTACACTGTGAAATAAAGCTCACATACACATGTGGACTGCAACAAGCTGCCGTCTGTGCATGAAGTCAGTTTCTTATTTGTTTTCTACAGAGCCGACCGGAAAAATTCGATTGTTCCAAGAGCACAAATGTGACTTGTAGATTTGTTTTATCCATTTTTTCCTCGACAGCGGGATGCAAATTCACAGATATCTCACAGTCGGCCTCCGTTTGCTTTAAAGTCTCTCTCTGAAGGGGAACAACATTCGGCTTCTGGTTTTAAAACAAAGCCGCTGATTGTTTGAGGAACAGGTACGACGGTGTGACATTGCCTCTCCGGCTTCATCTATATTCCAGTCAATGTGTTTATTTGGCTTCGACGGCGTGACACATTTCCAGCAGAGCCCGCGTTGCCATGGTTTGAGCCGAGCATCAAACCATGGAAACAGTAATCAGGGGGCTACAGTGGCCCGATCGATTTCAAAGGGAGCCAACAATATTAATTTCTGACAAAAGAAAAGAGTGACGTTGGCTCAGGGTTCTCTGCGAGTGTCTGAGAGGGCCTTTTTCTAATGAGATGGAGATTTGAAGGGTGTTTCTGTGAGGCTGGACAGATTCAACGCGCCGGTTGCAAATTAAGATATGCACCATTTTTCAGAAAGTGACATGTTTTGGTTGATAGCAGAGAATATATCAGAAATATAAATCACTGTGAGAGATTTAACCTCACAATCCTGCCAATTTAATATTTCAAAGGACCAATCTGGAGATATTCTCTGTGCTGAATACTGTCAAGAATTCCCAGAGTGATTTAAAGTATTATATGTGTATCAGTCCGATATCTCTCTTTCCTCTGTGCCAATAAGCGCCATTCTCATCTAAAAAAACAGCCTGGTTTCACCAAATAGTCGCTCAAGTATTTTTGTGCCTTATCACAAGGTATGTTTTGCTTTCTCTGTGCAGTTTTGGAGCTTAAACGTAACAGTCAAACAGTCCAAAGGTCAGTGTATCATGTGTTTGTCAGCTAGCTCTATAAAGTATAACGGCACGTTGCATATCACCAGAGACATTATACTAAGAGACAGACAACTTTTCTAACCCTCATAGAAAAGTCTGTAACACCAGAGATAGCAGTTGTTGGACACATATCCGTCTGCTTTATAGCAGCAGAACCGAGGGATTCACGACAGCTCCATCTGATTTGGTGCAGCAGCAGACAGACTTCTAATGGTCGTAAAGAGGAGGATATCACACCACTGCACAGGATGGCCAAGATAGGCGAGATTATTCACAAATGAGACATTAAACATTCAACTTGTATTTGTTCAAGTTTGCTCTGATGGGCTGAGCTGATGCGTCACGTCGCGGCACTTGGTATTCAACCATAGGAGAGGTTTATATTGTGAAGTACAACTTGTGCAGAAAAAGTGTCTTAAACTTTATTTTGACGCAAGGTCACCAACAATTTTTTTTATTTTTTTTTTATCAGTTTTGACGGATGATTCTTAACATCCCTGTGACCATTTAAAGTGAAGCTCTGGCTCTATCCCCAGCAAGTCTGACAGGAGCCTGGTCTTGTTAGCCTGTAATACCTGCCAGGGGGCACTGCCAAGTTGCAAGCCTTGCTTAAAGGCTTTTGATATTATGTATTACTACTAATTCTGCTAACTGTGGAGCCATTAACAAGCAAAACTGGCACTAGAGGGATGGTTAGAGCTTTTTTCCTTCTTTTTTTTTTTGACTTCACTGACTGCTGTTTTGTCACTTTTCCAGTCTGAACAAAACATATTCATAGAGTAAGTATGTGGTGTTGAATTGGAACGCAGGATAATTAATTCATAATTCATATGCGGATTTGTGAAGTGCATATTTGGCTTTTAACGGCGCAGAAGGTCCCAAAGCATTATTCTATATGTACGCTGAGCTGTGCACATGAATGTATAATCCGAGTCATGGAGGATGCAAACATTCAGCAGCAAAATGAAAAAAAAAAGGACGCAGGCGTGCATTTCATTAGGAAGTCAGAACTGACATTTTCCTCATAGATTATTTTCCCTGATGGTTAATTAACCGTTACTAACCGCTGTAGCCGTCACACGGAATATCCATCAGCTCACATCTGTGAAATGTTTTATCATCACCAAGCAGACCAAATACCACAGCAGATCCTGGCCGATAGAAGAAAATGTCAACGCTCTTTCCCATGAATCTTTACAGTACTCGTGCTTCAGAATCACAATAAAACCAAAAAAGGAGAACGTGGGCAAAACTATCATAACCTCATGATGCCATAGACCTTTTTATTGATTTTTTTTTTTTTTCAGTTTTCACAACAGCAGCAGTGCTTTTTTTTGTGCTCCAAGTGGGGTTGGATTTCATCCTCCAGAGCAGAGCAGGTTACAGTGCATCGCCTATGTGTGCAAAAGCGTTGTACAGCAGAAGCTAACCTGGATGAAATGCAACTTCCACTAGATTGACAGAGCCACCAGATGAGTTTCACACTGAGCTGATCAATACTGTACACAATGAGGCTATTCACCACAGAGCTGCAACAGAGCAGGATGGTCACGGTGAGTCCACGCTGTGAATTTTCGGCCAACACATCCAACATGGCTGCAGAGAAAAGGAGCCTGTGTGGTCTCTGGCAGCCATCTTTGATGTGATTCAGCAGGACTTTCTGTCATGTGTAATTCTTTTTTTTTTTTTTTTTTTTTTACAGAGGCCCTGCAGTTGTTTTGTGACAGCTTCCCCGGATTATTCAGGGACAATTATTCATAATTTTTTTTCCACCCTTTTATTTCGCAAACAGTGCACACAGAGCGCTGCAGGGATATATTTGTCAGCTAACCTGGGAGCTAGCATCGTCCTGGTTCCCTCATTGAGCTTTCGGGTTAATTGCGGGAAACAAACTCTGTGGAAAACGCAAGTTTACGACACGCGTTTGCTTCGGCAGGATAATCTTCACAAATACACTCCAGCTTTATGTATTTTTGGAGCACAATGCAATCGCCAAAAGTAAGCTAACATTAGGCTACAAACAGAGTAGGACCATGAAGAGTCTTGTCTTACTACACTATACTACACACACATTTATTACCATAAAAGAATCAATCCAAAAGTTGTTGGATTAAGCTGTTACAGTTAGAATAGTTCGTAGCTGAAGCGAGTAGATGAATCTGCATGTTTGGTCTGATGACATTTAATGACCACGATAACCTCTGTGTGTTTACAACCGCTTTTTTGTGCGATGCATAAGCTTGGGGTGTTATCTTACATGTTTTTATGTCGTAGAGCAAAACGTAAAAATCTTTTAAAGCTTGTGTGAACCACAGACCTTATTTCAGACATTCAGCCGAAAAGCTCAGGAAAAGAAAACACAGCTGACTTGAGACGAGGGAACCAGAAGTGCAGAGATGCTAACTTACTTGTGGGTTTCAGGACTTGTTCCTGTGACACTTTTTGGCGAATAAACTCTTTAGTGTTCCTGCTGAGAGCCTGATGAACAGATTGATACCACTCTCATGTCTGTAGCATGTTAAAGAGGAAGTGAGAGCGACCAGGCGGTTATCGTAGCTGTGCAAGTGTAAAATGTCAGCATTGTACGTTTCTGCAAGTCCACGGATAACGTTAAATTTGTACATTTGTATACGTAGTCGACTTTTTAACATTTGTCCGTTTGAACCGCTGGATGTTTTCAATGAGGCCCGAAGACATTTTCCTGCCGTGTTTGTGGCGACAGGACCAGGTATTTCAAACCAAAACGTGATGTCTTCCTAACCCTGACTGTGTGTTTTTTTGTGCCTATATGTGACATAAAATTGAACGCAGAGAAACGTTAGCATTGTAATAAAGATGTTGAATAAAGATGAGGGCCTCAACTGATAAATATATCAGCTGTTTGCAGAAACGTTGGGTGTTAACTGACATTTATTTTGGCAGTTAGGTTGCTTAGCATAAAGAACAGCTAGCATGGCTCTGTCCAAAGTTTAACTAGACCTCAAGACGCCTCCAAAGCTCAGTAACTAACACACCACATTTGTTTAATTTGCACACAAACGGAGATGTAAAAACACTAATGTGCTGTGTGTGTTCGTCACTGAGCTCGAGAGGTGTTGGTGGGTGTGTTTTATTTACTTTAAAAAGAGACATGCTAGCTGATTTTCTCTTTGCTTCCAGTCTTTATGCTAATCTAGGATATTTAACCCCTGGTTCTAGCTAACTCCATGAATTTTACATGAGTTGCATTGTGGGAAACGCAGGCACCAGGTTGTATAAAGGAGAAAAAGAAGAATGTATGGAATAAAAAGGTCAGTATCCCACGATCTGCTGCACCTATTTTTTGATGCTGTCGTCCATCATGAGTCCAACAGCGCTGTGCGAGTATTCATTGGCAGAGAGTGGCACCAATTGTTTCATCTAACTTTTGGCAAGAAAACAAATAAGCCCATTTCCCAACTCCATACCTAAGTTGAACAGGACAGGGCACATTTTTTAGATCATATTCTGAGATTTTTTAATTCACTGCACGACATGAACAGGGCTGTAGCCACGGCTTTAGAAGTACTGAGAGCGATGTCCCTAATACCCACCCCAAAACATTATTTCTCTATTATCAACAATGGCCGAAGTGCAGATAATGTACTTCAAGCTGGACCAATACTGCCTTACAGAGTCAGAGAGCAGTGACTGGAGGCAGGTTAGCCAAATGCTAACTGGTAAAATGAGAATTTAATTTATGTACCTTTTACAATATACCTATGGACAGGATTAAGGATTTAAGAAACAAACATCTAACATTTATGGTGTCAGGCTGAGATGTTGATGACAGCTGCTCACGCTATGCTAGGCTAATAGTGTTATTTTTGCAGAACTAGATTACCCCGTTTTGTCATGTTTTAGCTACTTATTTAGGCTATGTATGATGACAAAACAGAATAAATCTCGTACCCTAAAAATTGCCTTAGCAGTTACAGGAAAGAGGTCGGAAAGACACGGTAAAATTTAGCTGTGGCTAAGACTAGCTGTAGCAGTGTCCTAACTGCAATGGTCTAACTTGGTTAGGCTAAAGCTAGCTAGCTGCGATTCAAGCTTTTTCTTCTACTTTTGCTACTTCACCATGCGATTTTTTTTTCTGAAATTATACATTTTGATGACATGCTGATAATTTACCAGGCAAAACAAATGTTTTAAAATTCTGAATTGAAGAAATTGCGGAATTAACCTCTTGAAAACACATTTATGTGTGTGTGATTAAAATTCCTCGCTAGGTGGTTAAAGCCCCTTATTTCCTTGCTCCTCAGTTGTAGCTACAGTCCTGGACATGTGGAGCATGATTCCATTCGTTAGTATTATGTCATTGAAGTGTTTGCCTCTCTTCCTGACAATCTGCAAACAAACAGATTTTTTTTTTTTTTCCCAGTTAGATTTTTTTTTTCTTTTTTTTCCCCCCCAAACATGTTCTTTTGAGGGATCAGCAGCAGCAGCAGCAGCAGCTTGACATTTAACATGTGACGGTTCGGTTGGAGAAAAGTGTGATTTGGATCAGAATACCGTGACATTTTCCAGCGTTTAAAAAAAATCATCTTTCACAAGTTTTTGCAGGTGTGGACACAAATGCCAAATTCCATCAGGAGACTGTAGATATGGAGGACTGAAACTGCCCAAGTCAAAAATAAATACAGCGATAAATAAATAGCTAATTTTACCACGAATGCAGTAAAATTGTGTTAGAAATAAGTGAAGGCATTGATATTCACAAAATGTTATTTTGATTAGTAATAGTTTTAATCCTCTTCTGTATTTATTACCTCCTGAGTAGATTTCCATCAAATTTGGACGGATGATGGGTTTTAAACCAGAATACCCCACTTTACTTGCACTTTTTCAACATTGTGGGCATTGTTGTTCCTGATGAACAAAAGAAGCTATATTTAGGTAGCTGGCTGCTATGGGTGAGTACAATTTGGATGTGGATTGAAATTTAAATCCAATTTAGCAGAGTTAAATGTTTTATTTTAATATTGGATGAGGTTTGATTGAAAATAGGACTGTTGGGCCTTGGTGGAGGTATGCACTCTACGCTCTAGAATACCGTTCCAGTTTACCTTTGTATTATATATTTTTTATTTAATTCATTTATGCATTTTGAAATGTATTTATGCAATTACATATTGTCTATATCACTAAAATTGAAAGATAAATAGGAAAAGAAATACACAGGGGAATAAGAGGCAAATAAACACCGAAGCAAACTGAAACAAATTTTTGAATATTATTTTTGATGAATTTAATTGCACATTCCATTATTTATAATAGCAATATATCGATATTGACGATAAAAATGTTGTGTATATAAATATTGTGAGAATAATCCAGCCCAGATGTTCTCTTGCTTTTGTTTAGCAGTTCATAAAATGTTCTTTTTGTCGTCTTTTTTTACATATATGGTTCTCTCTTCACCATAATGCACTCTAATCTATTTGACATAACACAGACAAAACAAACAGTAATCAAAGGTAAAGATGAATTTGACTGACATATAAATATATATATATATATATATATATATATATATATATATATATATATATATATATATATATATATATAAACATAAAAATGTTGTTGTCTTATAGCCCAAATGTCTTTTATTTATTTCTCATTTTGGCAGTTTTGGTCCTCCATACAGAGACACCCTCCTGGTCATTGTCAACCCTGTGTGATTCGATTTGTAGTCGGGCTTGTTAAGCCTGACATGAAATGGAACATCGAAGCTAATATCAACAGTTAAGAATGCACCTTCAACAAGAGGTCTGGTCGACAGAATTGGCTCTTCGCTCCCTCCAGAGTCGGTCACTTTGCACTATGTTACAGTGTGATACCCACTGGACTGAGCGAAATCCAGACTCTTAAGGAAATCAAGGTAAAAATCACACCGATGCATACAGATTCGTACATTTACACTCATTTTGGAGCCTTTGTTTAAAGTGAACATCAGTCACAGCAAGAAAAGGAAAAAGGAAATACACACACTGGCCACGAGAATCACCCAAATTTGTCTTTTCCCCAAACTCAAATCATGCTTTTCTCTCCGTCTGGGCCAGGCACATCTGAGGAACTGAACTAAACGTGTTGTAGGCACCAGTATTTCCCCTTATTGACTCAGGAAAATGAAACACAAATCTTATTTTTTGCCCGCGGGGCTCATGGTAGCTTAGTTCTAAGCTTGTTTGTGCTTACAAGCCAACTGACGTTGACTGTCAAACTCATATGGCAAAGTGAGTCTGTAGGCTGCAGTCCAGTGCAGCACGTACAGGCGGGGCCCCTGCATCTGGGGCTATGGGCTTTCTCCAAGTCTCTATGATCACACTATACACAGCTCCCACCTCATCACATCCGCTGACGCTTCTCCTCAGACTCCTCACAATAATCCACCGGTTCATAAGCACATGAAATGCAGACTGGATGGCAGGTCAATACATCCCCACAGCCCTGAAGCCCATTCTGCAGCCACATTATCATAAACTATCTGGTATGCCGCCCTCAGGGAGAACCTGGGGAGTGACGGATTTGTGTGTGTGTGTGTGTGTGTGTGTGTGGAGTGGATTCAATTCTGGCATTATACAGATGATCAGAGATGGGTGCTGAGGGAGAGGGGTGGGGTGGGGATGTTATTATGGCTGGTGATCGTCGTTCATGCCCTGCAGCATTTAAACCGGACTAGTTTGTGGAACGCCTGTTTGAAGTCCTCGTTGGACATGGTGTAAATGATGGGGTTGATTAACGAGTTGAGGTAACCCAGCCAGGTGAAGATGTCGAATAGCTCCGGGTGGAAGCAGGACTCGCAGACAGGCACTAGAAGGGTGTAAATGAAGAACGGCAGCCAGCAGATGATGTAGGCTCCCAGGATTATTCCCAAAGTTTTGGTCGCCTTCCTCTCGCGCGCGGCGGAGATGCGCTTCTTCTCCAGCAGCGCGTCGGACACAGTGACTTTGACTTGGCTCACGTTCGCGGACGAGGTAGTGTCACAGGAGGAGGTGTCATTCGTCCCGTAGTTCAGGGAGGTGGTGGACGCCACCGAGCCGGGGGAGTTGGTGATCAGGTGCGCGGAGGTGAGCCTCTTCCCCGGCTTTCTGTGCGACTGCTTCAGGATGCGCTTCCGCGCCTCCACGTAGATCCTGCCGTAGAGCGCGATGAGCAGCAGCGTGGGGATGTAGAACGCGCCGAAGGTGGAGTAGATGGTGTAGAAAATGTGGTCGGTGTTCACGTTGCAGCTCGTCACCTCCTCCGCCTTCACCTGGCGCCAGAAGAAAGGCGGCAGCGAGATGGAGATGGCGATCACCCAGGCGGTGGCGATCATGCCCGCTGCGCGCGCCGGCGTGCGCTTCTTGGAGTACTCCACCGCGTCCGTGATGGCCCAGTAGCGGTCCAGCGCAATTACGCACAGGTGGAGGATGGAGGCGGTGCAGCACGTTATGTCCGAGGACAGCCAGATGTCGCACACCACTTGCCCGAGCGTCCACGTCTGGCTGACCGTGTAGAGCGCGCTGATGGGCATCACCAGGATGGACACGAGGAGGTCCGTGACGGCCAGGGAGGCGATCAGGAAGTTGGCCGGGGTGTGGAGCTTTCTGGACTGGTAGATGGTGGCGATGACGAACGCGTTGGAGAGCGTCGTGGCGAAAGTTATGAGGGCTAAGGTCACCGCGAGACCCGCCTGGAACGCCAGGTTGCCGTCTTTCTCCTCCGCTTTCGACGTGAAATTGGCATGGGTGTAGTTGGTGGAGATGTTCAACAGCTCCCCGTAGGTGACAGGCGTCGGTTTGAGCTGACTGGCATTCTCCATCCCTCCACCTTTCCCCCCGTCAAACCCCCCTGTCATTGAGCTCAAAGGAAAGCCTGGAGATCACCCCGAAATCACTCAGATACTCGTCCACCGCTCGTCTCTTGTACAGCCAAAACAAAAGCGGCTCCATCTCCATCGGCACCGTCCGACAGTTCAGACGACAGGTGTGGGCTCGCGGACGCGTCTCTGCCTCCTCCACTTCATCTCATTCACCCCGTGTATCATGTTTCACGCACTCAGGTGTCCAAAACACAAATAATACAAAATAAAACCAGAGTGACGCCCCATCATCCACACACCTCCAGAGTCATCTTCACTTCAACTCTTCATCCAGAGTTCAGATTTTTTTTAAAAATAATAATAACTCTTGGCTGTCTCTGTAATCCGCTCAGAGTCTCCTCACAAGTTCAGAGCCGCTCAAGTCTGACTCCTGCTTTTATACTGCTCTCTCTCTCTCTCTCTCTCACACACACACACTCTCTCTCACTCTATCTCTCTCTCTCTCATACTCTCTCTCTCCCCCCTCTCTGTCGCGCTCTAAAATGGACACTTCTTCCCTATCATCTGTTTTCCCACCCCCATACATTGATCATACAAATAAAAAGAAAATCAAACGGTGGGGAAAAGGAATTGGGAAAATAAACCACCGTTAAATAAATACAGAAGTAAACATTAAACAGATTGCAGTCACATTTTATGCATTAATTCATATCTACATTGATTTCTGATATTATGAATTTAATGCCATGTTTATTTATCGAGCCATTGCCATTATTTTGTTGTGATAAACGTTTATTGACAATAGCCATGACATTAGGAAAATGAAATATTGATATTTTGTTAATAATCCAGCAGGGATGTTAGGCGGCCTAATGTCCGCGCTGGATTATTAACAAAATATCAATATTTGATATTAATGTAAACTAATAAAAGATCCTTGTATCAGTTCATGTCTTTACTCCTTATTAAAATGTTGCATTCTTCAGCTTTTTTTTTTTTTTTTTACAGCAATGGTTACAGACTCTCACTCTGCCTCCATACACTCCTGTTTTGACTGTAATTATTTGTTTGAGATGAATTTGGCTGACAGAAAATCATATTTGTATACTGTAATAATTGTGTTATCATGAATTTGTATGGTCACAATAATTGTGGAGTGAAAATATGTCCCATGTTAAAGCAGATTCATGTCATATTTTATAAATTAACAAATGGCAAAAATGTTTTACAGTATTATTTTTGATCGACATGATATTAAAGTTTTTATTGAGCCATTTACTTTTTTTAAACTTTATTTTTGACTCCAGACTCTCTCTGCCTGTTTTGACTGTAAATTATCTGCCAAAACAGACAAATACAAAGTCAAAAGAGTTAAAGATTAATTTGGCTGACAGATTAAAAAATAAAAACAAACAAACAAACAGAAAAACTAAAGATACTGCAATACATAGTTAGTGTGACAGTAAACGTGCGGTGAACATCAGCCCTGTTTGTAAGAGTAACCGTTCTTTTTGAATGCTTTTACATATTACTTGTACACATGCTTGTATTTTGACTGTAATGTATTTGTCAAAAAAAAACAAAAAAAAAAAAACAAAGTCAGTCAACAAATCAGTCAAGTGTCAACAAAGTTAAAGATGAATTTGACTGACAGCGACTTGTGATGTTGCAACTTTTACTTTGTTTAGGTTGGATTTTCTAATTCTCTCTTGTCACAACACTGTGTTTATGCCCTGGTTAGGTTGAGGAACAAACAAAACAAACAAACAAGTCTGGAAGTCTGTTTTTACACCTTCTGACATGACAAGATGGCTCAAAATCAAATAATGGAAACGCGATATGTCACAATTTGTACAACTGTCAACCTCTGATGTATCTGTGGTTTGCTGAAACAATAATTGATAACATTAGATCCTGGGGCTAATAAACTAATAAAGTGCTGCCAGTGATGTCACTCAGTGGTTAAGTTGCATCATGGGAAATGTAGGCTCCAGGTTTTGCAAAAGAAGGAAGAATAAAAAGGTGACATCTCAGGTTTTCCTGGATCGACTTTGATCATTTGTTTTCAAACTTTCCCAGAGAGCAGTGGACTTATTGTCAAAACCTGCTGCCTACATTACCCACAATGCAACCACTGAGTGACATAACTGCAAGTAGTTTATTAGATTACATGCATCTTCCTTTGGAACCACTAAAGGCTTGAATCTACTTTAATCACATATGCAGTCATACTACCAAAGAGACCTGTAAACACACTTTAATGTGTAAATCTGTTGGAGTTACCCTTTAAATAAAGGATGTGAGCCCTTCATCCACCACTGGTGATTAATGATTGATATTACATGTGTATGTATATGCATATTTTTTTCTTTTCCCATTTTCAATCTCTGTCCTCGCTTGATATCGCATATTTTATGTTTGTCTTGTGTAGAGCACCTTGTAATTGCTGATTTTGATAAATGCAAAAATAAACACAATGTTTTTATTATCGCTGGAAGGAAAATTAGCAGTTATTTTGAAAACCATTCAGGTCACACCTTTCAGGTCGCAGCTGCTAAAATGGGAACATTTGCCGGTTTTCACCCTTTTTTTCAAGGCTGATAAACTGAATCTATTTGAGACACCATGTTGTTTCAGGCGTTGACTAAATGAAACATTTTTTCACAACGCTCTGACCTTTCTAGATTGGAACAAGTGGCAAAATATCATTAACTCAGAAGCGCTCACTGTCTGAACTCTTTTAAAGGTCTTTTAGAAAACAACCCTGAAGGATGTTTGTTGCTGTTTTACATCCTCCTTTGTTTTCACTATTTCCCTTAGGTCACTTTTATAAATTGTATGTTTTCTGATGTTATTTTCTTCCACATTAGGATAAATACAGTGTTATCGGCCTGTCCAATCCGTCCGTCCCGCTCCTGAGAATGTGATATTTTCTTGAATTTTGGCACACTTTCACTATGACTAAAGGATAAAGTTCCCTGTACTTCTGCTGCTATTACTCAACAATTGATACAGTGAGGACATCTTATATTCAGCTTCGGATAAAGTTTTGGTACAGGAGTTGCCAAGATGACGTCATGCGACGCTGAAACATGGCGGCAAAAATATAAAAAAAAACATACTCAAAAGACGTCTTTTCAACATCTCTGACTATGTTGAGAAGACGTCCAGTGGAGAGACAGAATTCAAGGTTTTTGTTGTCTTTTGAGCGTCCAGGAGACATCCTTACCGGGGTCAAAATGAGTTCTTATCGTGCAGTGTCCGACACCTTTTCAAGTTCAACCACAGACGTCTAAAGGACTTCTCGTGGGTTCAAAATTAAAGTTGATAAGACGGCTAAATTTCACTTCATGCAGCTGCGGGGAGAATTCAAACCCTGAGCCTCAACCTCTGTTCGCTGCATGAGGCATGCATTTTACCAGGTAGGCTGATGTTCCACGGTTTGAATGGTTGAAACCACTGTGGTGTTCAACACAGCTGACGAATAGCTTGCTCATTTAAACATGCTGTTTAAACACCGAGCGGTGGGATGTAACGCCAATTGTTTTTGGCGTCCGTGTTGCTCCACATTCAGACATGACGCGCGCAGGAGCACGCCGTCGTCGGAGGCGCGACCTTCACGGCTAAATGAAGGCTATCCGCAGAACAAACTGATGATGAGAATAATCGAGAGACGAGAGCGAGCCTTGAAGGGAAACGGAGAGATTTGATTTTAAAGAGCTCTTTATAGGGAACGTGTGAAGGACACAGAGATCCGATCCGCCTCTGATACGGACACGTGGACGATAATCGGCTGATTTGATCTCTGCGCAGATAGTAATCCACTGGGGACGGCTCCAAGGTCACGTCCCTATCACGTACTTTGATACATGTGCACTCTGAGTTCTCAACACGAAGTCGAATGAAATGTTGATTTATTGAAACACATTTGACTCCTTTCAAGTGTGACAGTAAATGTTTGACGTTCAGACCTCAAGTCTGATTGTAAAAATGATAACCCAAGGTTCACTAACTGGCTTTTCATTGGGCTTTCAACTGTGCACGTCATGATGCCCTGAAATACAGTGAGCACTCACATCCTTCACTGTAGTTATGATGGTGATACTATAGCGTGTAAGCTTCTGAGAAAGTAAGCCTGCTTCCCACCTGATTTATGACCTCAGTAAACACTTTTCCACTGAGTTTATGGTCCCAGTCTCTAGTTTCAGGTGTTTTTCAACACAGGCTGTTGTGCATTTTGTAAGTTATGGTCGTAAAATGGACGATGAAGCAGGGTAAAATGCCAGAAGAAGTCGGGGGCTGACGTTTCTGGGCTGACGGTCAGCTCGTCAGCTTTTCACCAAGTTTGTGACACGAATCCTGGCAGCGTGGTTCACAAAAAACATGAAATCAAACAATGGGGAAAAACTGACAACCAGGGAAGCCTTGAGGACGAGCCGCAGCCGATGTTCCCTCCAATAAAAACGGAGGAGCACTCGGCAGCTTCTTGCTTTTGAGGCAGGGCTGAAAAAAACACGCTGAAGTTTCCTCTCGGCAAACAGAATTCGCTTTCGCAGTCCGTGGCTGCAGAAACAATAATCAGAGTGGGATATTTTTTTGCATTAATCATTCATCACACTTCATACCTCCCTCACACCGCTCAGCTCTGCCGGGCCCCGCATCGATTCACCGAGCTGAGTCACAAAGCACAGCTCCCCGTTCTCCAGTCAAGGCCTCTCCCGACCTTCACCTGGGAGCCTGCGGGCGCCGAGCCAGCGGAGGGAATCACGTCGCGGACGCTCTCAGCCGAAATGAGATCCCTCGATAAGATGCGGCCGCGAAGGGTGCCGAGCTCAGTGATCCTGCAGGACCTCTGCATCGAGCCGCTGCTCCTCCAAATGAAGAAGAGCTGGTCGGCCTGTTTCAGCTCCACGGGAGGATTCACTCCTGACAGAAGCTGCGGTGCGTCTTTATCCAATAGCATGTGGAGGTTTAGAATTTAAAAGACACGACCGCAGCACCGATTCTGGATTCATCTAATGATGTATATATATATTTTTTTCGACCGATCGACTGAGCTGGTGTAAAAATAGTGAGAAATGTTGTCAAGGCCCAAAGTGACACAATCACTTAGTTCAAATCTAATAACCAACACATCATCGTGGTTCAAAGCAAAAACAACGAATCTTCACATGGCCGTGGAACAAATGGAGGAGGCAACGACGGCGAAGAGGGGGAGCGACAGATATGAGGGTAAAAGAGTGTTTCGGGTATTTAAAAAAACGGCTGTATTAGTTCTTTAATTAATGATGTGAACACTTCCTCTTCCTCCTCCTCCTCCTCCTCCTCCTCACCTGCTGTCGGTGTCTCTCCTCCTGGGCCTCTCTGAGCTGTTATCACATGTTAAAACATGGCGTCTGGAGGTGAAGTTTGGAGCTGCAGCCTCTTCACTGCCCTCTGGGTCAGAGAGCCGGCGCCGCCGCGCCCACCGGGCTTCACTCATTAGTCAGTGTCAGACGATAATGGGGCCTGTTAGCCTGTTAGCCTCTCTGCAGAGGCAGAAACCCTCGGGCGTTATGACCCAGCAGAAGGCCTCAATCAGAGAAGAGGGAGAGAGGGAGGAGGAGAGGGAGAGAGGTGCTAATTTAGATATTTGGACATTTTAAAGATGTTAGAGTTAGAGATGATATATGTTTTATTTATATTTTGTTTTCAGTGCAGTTTCAGTACATTTATTCAGCTACAATTATGAGGTACTTGTGTTTAAGTATTCGATGCGATTGGTTGAAACTTATAGTTACTTGCTTTTTTTTTAATACTATTTCTAGTTATATTTGAAGCTGAAAAAAGATGTAAGAAAAGTTGATTTTTGAGTCTCCATCGCAGCTGGTCACAATCTGAATGAGACTCAAAAATCAACGAATACAAGTAGCACCCTTGACTCCCCCAATTTTCCACTTCAAGTCTATTTTGATGCCAGTTCCGTTGTACTTTTAGTCGCGTTCGACTTCGATCAAAGTTTACTTTCCACGGACTACTTCACACTGTCGGATCGTCTCCCACAAGCAGTGCCGGCCCAAGCTTTTTGGGGGCCCTAAGCAGAATTTGATTTGGGGCCCCCCTCCCACCACTGCAGAGTCACCTGTGCAATTATTGACACAAATGAATTGACTTATTCATTCATTCATTCATTTATGTCACTTCTTTAATTCATTTAATATGTCAACAGATAAATAAATAATATTCTTGATTGGGGTTCCCCTGGCAGCCTTATGCCTCAAGCCGGCCCTGCCCACAAGGCGCTGTGTCTTTCCAGACCCAGAGGCTTCGACTGCTGCTTATACAGTGATTATCACTGCAGCTGAGGCTGATAGGAATGTGATTAGTATTGCAGGTATCTGACTATAAACTAAAGTACTGGACACAGTGAAACGTTGACCCGATGACGGTGCTGAATGTAAAAAGGTCAAATTCATGCTACAAGACCACCAGAGCAAACAGCTGCCAGTAGTTTATTGGCTCTGGATCCACGACCCCACAGATCCAGTGTGATACTAAAACAGCATCAGAGGACACGCTTGATGGGCTGTAATGTATTTCCGTCCCATCTTATGTATGCCGACTGTGACCGCGTTATCTAATGTCTTACTCATGCTCACGCTCGTAGTGTTTTGTTTGTTTTCACGCCGCCGCTCGGTTTTAACCTTGCCGAGGAAGGTGTTACATAAAATACCTGACGTCGGTGAAGATGTTTGCCGTGACTGAAGAAGGACGCGCTCTGTGTCTCAGTATCTGCCTGAGTAAACGCGCGTCGGGTCGAAGCAGCCCAGGTGTTCGGCAGGCTTTTATTTTAATGCAGCTTGAGGAACAAAAGGCCTCAGACTAAACCAGCTCACAGCAAATGTTAGACTAGTGTTTTTTTTGGGGAACTTGATGGAAAGAACAATGTAAATTGGTACTAATTGTGACTAAAACAGTTATTTACTGTAAAGACAGAGTTGGGAACTGATATTGAATAGGTTCGTACATCAGGGCTGCACAAAGTGGGGCTCGCGGACCGAAGTTGGCCTGTCACAAACAGAATCAGAAACACTTTGTTGATCCCTGGCGGGGGAAATTGCATAGATTACAGCTCCTTCAAGAACTGAAACTATCACACTGTAGATATGAGCAGGAGTTAAAAAGAGAAAGATAATACAACAAGACTAAGGGTCATTGAGATTAATATTTGGTCTTGACACAGAGAACAAAAATGGCATTATATAGTCTGCAACAAACCAAATCATCACAAGGTGTGCCTCTCCAGAATCCAGTGAAAAGTGGGAACATCTGCTTATTTAAAAAACATAAAACCCATAAATGATAAGAGAGTAATATAACATCTTTGAATCTTATATGCAATTAGAATCAAGGAGGATGGGAAGGAGAAGAAGGAGATGAATACGGAGGAGGAGAAGAAGAAGAACAACAATAAGTAGGAGGAGGAGAAGGAGAAGTAGAACAAGAACAAGAAGGGAGAGATTTAGCTAAGATTAGATTCAACCTTATTGTCATTGTGCACAGTGCAAGCACAGAGGCAACGAAATGCAGTTAGCATCTAACCAGAAGTGCAAAAAGAAGCAGTTACGTGTAAATGTGTTCAGAATAAACAGTGCACGGACAGATTTAAAAGAGGAGGAGAAGAAGTGGGAGGAAGACTTCCATGTATAGAAGTTTCAAGGAAATTCTACAGTCTAAATGACCGAAACAGCTCTGAAGCTTTTATATAACAAGATCTGTGGCACTCAGTCTGTAATGAAATCACTTCTAGATGTGACTGAACTACATTTACCTGTTCAGCCCGAATTTTTTGAGCACGCATGGTAAAAACATATCATTTAAATATATAGATTGGCACCTGAGAAATTTCAAATGGCACAGATGGTGCCAAAAATGATCCAACCTGTAATGGTGTTCTGGTTCACTTTATCGGTATCAGAGTTGTCAGAGGTAATGTTCAGATGTAAAGCTGTGGTTTGTTAGAGATTTGGAGCTGCAGCTGCATCACTCTAAAATGAAATCTGAAATGTTGCTGTGTGCCAGCTACATTTATTCCGACCCTGTGACATAAATACTGACACATCTGAACAAATATTTCAAGTATTATCTTTATTATAATACCTTGATTATTCAAATAGACCTTGTTGTTGCATAGATATGTTCAGTTAATTATCAAAATAGAGGCTAGTTCTTCACAAGTTTATACTGCACAGAGCCTAAATCTGGTAGGATAGGATAGGATTTTTCTTTTGACAGAGTCTTTGCTCTGGTGCAAAATGACTTCCTGTTATTATTTTCATGACTGTAACCAATCAGCAGCAGCCATAAATGAATGAATGTTGCCCAAGTTTCCTTTGGGTCTTGGAAGTTCAGGGCGGATTTCAACCGAATCCAGTGAAAGACGTGTTATAAAACAATATGATGTGACAGTATTTGGCCCAGTAGATGTTTCTTGCAACAATAAATGTGTAAATATATAAACAAACGGGTCACCCTGTTATGTGCTAATGTCCTTAGAACGAGAAATGAAACCGCTTTATTTCAGGAAAAAAAAACAAAAAAACCTTGACTTGAAAACAGCTTAGAATAGAGAAAATGTGACTCTAAAGACGTGATTACAGAATAAAAAGGATATATGACAAGTCAGAATTAAAATCTGAATCTGTAAACTGATGATTTGTCAAGGTGTCGGAGTGAAATCCAAACAGTTAAACAGAATATTTGCCTGCCAGCACCTCAGTATTGTCACTTAAGACTGCACCTGTTTTGTATTTTTGATTTACCACCGTCTAAAACTCCATTAAACTGACTCCTGGAGAGCCTCACACACACACACACACACACACACACACACACACACACCTGAGGTTTGAATTAAGAGAAACAACCAGAGAGTTTGGCCTGCACTCTGAAATGATTGCCGCACTAATAAGAAATAAATAAATAAAAACAAGCGAGGCACAGCGAGTCGCCTGAGATCAGACGGAGGAGAAGGCCGCCCGCCGCTGCAAATAATGAGCCAGTGATTCTCTCAGCCTCGTTCAAACAGTCGGACACGTTTCGACAATGGCGCTCTTTTACATATCGAGGACACTTGGAAATGTCATTCAGGAAACTTTCCAAAGGTTAACAATCACTGTATGCAAATCCTGACAGTTTGCGGCGAATAAAACTCGCACCGGTTCAACCTGAGGGAGGAAAAAACAAATCAAAACTGTTTTCATATGCCTGACGGCTCAAACGCCGCCCGAGGAGAAATCGTGATTGTATTCATACGACGCGCCAAAGTGTTCGACTGGACTGTTAACTGAGAGTTCACTGAGAAGTGACTGCATGTGTGTCAGCTGTTGAAGAAGGGGGAGGAGGAGGAGGAAGAAGAAGAAGAAGAAGTTGGAGGAGGAAAAGAAGAAGAGGAAGTTAGAAGAGGAAGTAAAGGAGGAGGAGGAGGAGGAGGAGGAGGAGAAGAAGCAGAAGTTGGAGTAAGGGGAGGAGGAGAAGTAGAGGAACAAGGAGGTGCAAGAGGATGAGCAAGGGGAAGAGGAGAAGAAAAAGAAGAAGAAAGAGAAGAATGTGTTGGAGGAGGAGAAGAAGAAATAGAAGATAAAAGTTTGAGGAAGCGGAGGAGGAGAAGTTGGAGAACAGGGAGGAGGAGGAGGAAAAGAAAAAGAAGAAGAAGAAGTTGGAGGGGGAGGAGGAGAAGATGGGAGAGGAGCAGAAGAAGAAGAAGAAGAAACTGAAGCTGACTGCTGACCGCCCACTGTCACAACTTTCTGACGGGTCACTGATTTCTCTGTAACACCTGCTACACACCTGGTTAATCATCACCTTTTAATGGGAAGTTGGATCGAGCGATGGAAAATAAAGACGGTCCTCTGCAAGGTAACAAGTAATACTGCATGACAGTCAGCTCGACTCACTTTAAGTGTTAGCATCATGTCAAGTCGATGAACAGAATTAATTACCGTGTGTTTTTTTTAACAGCTAGCTAACGTTAGCCCGCTGTGCACTGCGGTAACTTTAGCTAGCTGTTGCCACAGCAAAGCTAACCCTGTAGGCGAGTTCGTTACTGTGTCCTGCAGCTGGGATAAATTTTCCCAGCGCTGTTTTTCGGAGACAGTCGTGGATTCAGACTGACACATTATTATTTTGGTAAATCATAAAATAGCACAGGTGAATACGGGCTTCAATCCCAGCTAATCTGGATGCACCTGTGCTTAGGTGAAGGGAGAAAATTAACCTTGTGCTTGATTGCGGAATAAATATGTGTTACAATTGTCATTATTGCAGTCAGATATCCAAGAAAGGACTCATGTAAATTAGAGATTTTGCGGCTGGTAATTAACAAGACGGACAGTGGCATGTCAGGGCAATGAGTCTGATTGTCCGATAATGGACGCATAGATGACATCTAGCTAGTTTCCCAAAAGAAAACTGTGTCATTATAAGCTCACAAAATTAACATATTTGTTAGAAAATGACTCTTCATTGAAACACAACACGGGATAAAGTTGGTTTGGTTACAGTTCGGGAAGCTTTCGAAAATGTAAGACGTGCTAATTTACTTGTATTTTATTTGTATTAACGAGGTGCTCTGTAAAACCTAGAACACTGAAAAGCTGATTAGGTAACAAGCGAACTGCGATGGGAAGCTTTTAGTCATGTTTTTGTGACTGACTCAAAACCATGAAAGTAGATACACCTCCCACAAACTGCTCTGAAGTAGCAACTATGATTAATGTTATTCACCAAATTTGAAGTCATGAATTATTTTGTAAAACAAGGCTCGGGCCTGCCGAAATTGAGGATGATTTGCCTGAATGTTTGACTAAACAGTTGCCAGCCTGTTGGTGGTGATGATGATGATAATAATAATAATAATAATGATAATAATAATAATAATAATAATAATAACAATACTACTACTACTACTACTACTACTACTACTACTAATAATAATAATAAGTGGCTGCAATTATTGAGTAAAATATCTTCATTTTAGATAAATCTGTAGATTATTTCCTTAACAAGTTGATTGAAAGAAAATAGTTCCACACAAGTTTTATTTCTGGATGGTACATTTCTATTTTTTGCCACACAACTCAGCAAAACAGTTATTTTGAAGGCTTACTCTTAAAAACATGTATCTTCTGAAGAAATTATAAATGAGGATGAATTAAAAAAAAAAACATATTGATTTACTTTATCAAAATCTGCCCTCGTCTCTGTTTCAGGAGCGAGCCAGGCTGACTGGTTTGTCACAAAAGTCAAAGTGGCGCTGGCGGTGGCTATACTGAAGACGAAGCCCTCGGGCGTGAGCGGCAGAGAGTATGTCGAGGCTCTGGCGCGCAAGCTGGAGAGTCGGGATGAGGGCTGGAAGAATAAAGCCGAGGAGCTGCAGCAGGAGGTTCTGAGGCTGCGACAGGAGCTGCTCATCGCCAGAGCGACGTCCAGCGCAAGGAGCAGCGATGAGGCAGCAGGTACGAGGAAGTATTCAGATGCTTTACTTGAGCAGTGGTACTCATACTACACCTGTAAAATACTCCTGTCCTGCAAGTAAAAGTATGATAAGGAAAACCCACTTCAAATTTTACATTAATATTATTCAGATCATTTTAAAAAATCTCCACATCTGTGAAGCTGGAACCATCAAATGTTTTTTTTTTGTTTTTTTTTTACAGCAATCAGAGTCACTTGTACTTGTTGGAAATAACTGTTGTCTTAGTCATTAACAGGTCATAGTTCGCTTTAAGTTGGACTCTTTTAAAGTCAAAGTTACAGAATGATTCATTTGAGCTGAAAGGTGAGCTGGTGTCAGAGAAAGAGCTGACAGCGTGTGTGCTGATGTCTTCAGTGTGAGGAGAGGACAGCTCAAGGACATCCTGAGAATAGACGCCGAGCGAACTGAGGTTATCACACAAGGCTGCTAATGATTACCGACACGATGCTCATGAATGTTGAGGTGTCTGGTTTTATGGCTGCTCATCCCTCCCGTCGACCCGCTCATCGTTTATTCTACTAACAGGAGACTCGATATGTCTTCCCACCACACTCGTAAAACAATATGACGATATGTAACTCTGTTTTCTTGATTAGTCACTACCTTAATAGAAGAGCCCACTGTTGCGTCTTTGGATGATTTGTTTTTCCAAAGTGCTTTTAGCTTTAGTTTCACCACTCTGAATCTGCCTTGGCAGCTGACTTATAAACTGCATCAAACGCATATGAAGTTGATTTACATGAGGATTTAAGGACTCTGGAAAATTATCCTAGATATTGTAATGCTGTTATTTTTTAAACATAGGGACACACAGAAAGACGTCTTTTCTGTGGGGAGTTTGTCTAAGCTGTAAGCCAAGCACAAGGTTAGCATGAACTAGCTTTTGTCCTGGTAAGAAGGACACCACTTTAATCTGTGATACTGCACTACGATCACAGTCTTATGTACAAATGGGAAACCTTAAATGTTGCAAATTGCAAGAAATAACATCACAACAAGCAAAATGTGGAAATACTTTTACCACTGCAGGTGAAATGATCAAAACACCTCTATACACTGCTCATAAATATGTGTAAGTAATCCAAGAAACAACATCACAATAAGGAAATTTTACCTGGCAGGCACTGGCAGATCAATTCTATTTACTTCAAAGAGTTAACGTGGTTTCATGACCTCAATTTCATTCAGCTCTTCCCAGCAGAGCTCCTGAACAAATCCAAGATTTCATTGCTTAAAATTTCTTTTAAACGTGCATCTGCATGATATTCTTCTTTTCCAGGCTTATTCTGAGTCCGTCTCCGCTGGCTCTTTCTTCCAACAAATCAGTTGAAACTGCCGTGCGTCTCAACTGTTCCTTGTTCCTCTCCTAATTTGGTTGTGATAAAGCAGCTGACTGGCTTTTATGGAGAAGGGGTTGGATTTATCCCGTACAACCACCATCTCTGGTGTCACAGTCTTTTCTCTTCAAACTGCTGGCTGTGAGTGATTTGTCTCCTCTCTTTAACAGTCCAAAACCCAAAGATAAGCAGGTCAGTCACATGAATTGGAAAAGCTGCAAATCCTAACGTTTGAGAGGGCTACTTAAATTGCTTAAATTTTAAGAAGATTATGTAGTTCCTCTCTTAGAATAAAGAATAAGTAGCACGTGAAGAATCTGCTTTTATCGTTTTAGAGTGCACTGGATGTATCTTCAGCCAGTTATCTAAATATGAGGAAGACCATAACATGATCAATTCAACAAGAATATAATAAAATTCAATCACATCCGTTTCAGTTATTAAATAGATAATGACTATTTTATTTTGCTGAGCACATTAAACACGTTCTGCATCTAAACTCAGTACAGATAAAACTAACACAGTGAAGCAGGAGATGCTTTGATTAATTAGCCTTCAGATAGAAATCAGGTGGACGAAATAGTAGAAATAAGTTTCTGTAATGATCATTGCGTTGCATCAACAACTCTCCAGATGCTGTTTTAAAATGTTTTTTTAATGTGGATTTTAGTTGAAAACAGCGTCAGTCAGTAATATTGTATTTCAGTCCGAATGTAAAAATGACCTGTAGGCATTAAATTAATTAGCTTTTCTGTTTTTAATTGGTTCATCCATCCATTTCTTGCTGATTATCCAACTCCAGCGTGCAAAATTATTAGTAATTAGTAAGAGTAATTACAAAATGGTGATACACTTGTCAGTAAATTATTGCACTTGTTAAATGACTCAAGGCCATTTTGAGCCGACTGGTTTTTGTTGATATCTTGCATAGTTTGACCGGTTTGACCATGAAAAATCTATTGAATTCTCACTTAAATTGGACTTTGGGAGCTGTGCAGAAACCCTGTGCACATAATATGATGAGTTTACCTACAAAATAAAATACACACAATGCGTATCTGTACTTGCAGCTCTCCATTTCTCCAGATCATTGATCCATCTTTCCCCTTTGCCTGTAAAAAAAAAAAACCTGCCAAATATGCCCTGGTGAATTCATTTCTTAGGAAGAGGCTGCAGTGTTCCCCATTCAAGACTGTCATTTTGAAACAACACTCCCATCTGTGTAAAACCCTCACGAAGATATAAATAGTGTTTTCTTTAAAGCACTTGTCCTCCTAAATCTAAAAGCTCAGGAGCCTCAGAGAGACATTTAGGACTGCAGCCGGTGAAACTGATAACCAAGGACCACCTGCTCATGGAGTTATGAGTTACAACACCTATAATTCAGATTCTGAAAGCCACTGGTGTGATTTTTAGGGAGCTGGAATACGACAAAGGATCAAATTTTTACCCTGTAAAAGGAAAAACACTTTGTCTGGAAAGCATTTAGACTGACTTACTATAGCGCAGATCTGTGTATCAGTTTCATTTTGTCGTAATGTTCTGCTTTATTTTCATCCAGCAGCAATGTGACACAAAAACAATTCACACATAGGGAGAATATGAAAGTATAATTAAGTGCAGTTTCCCTCCCCAATAAGAAGTGTGGTGGTCATGTTTTGATGCTTATGATGTTGTGTGAAAAGAATATTATTATGTTTTATAATAGAAGCTGAGACTGAAATACAAACACTGTGATTCAGATCAGAGATCATATTTGTAAACCTGTAATGATGTTCTTTAATGATCATTATTTATGTAATAATCCAGTTGTGTCTCTTCTGCCATATTAAATCTGTCCTTTTGACATTAATGTGTCCCAAAGCCCCTTCAATGAGTCTTCCATTCCATTACCATCTGACCTTCATTTTACATTTTGATTAACTGAACCTGTAGATAATTCTCGTTGTCAAAGACTCAAGGTGACACATTTGTCCCTCTGTGGCCCTTTTGTGCCTCTTCATTGTGACATGCTCATTAATTTTATTGAGGCTTACCGTGTTCTGTGCCACCGAGTGGGTTAAATGCCAGATCTCACTGAAGAGAGAGGGGCGATGAATAAAAACCACAGTGTCTGGTCAGGGATTTTGTTGCAGAAGTGGCTCCAGGAAGAAAACTTGAACATGCAGTCTGTCTGACAAACAATAGTGGAGATGCACCCACGCTGCAAAGGTCAAAGAGAGAGGCGTGTGTGTCTCCTCACATCTCCCATGTCCTCTTCTCTGAACACCAAAATACACTCAGAAGAACCAGTTTACAGCCAGCACGTCTCACAAACTGAGACACCCAAGCGAGACCTGTGACGATGATCAAATTAATCAGCCGCTATTCTGATAATCGATTTGTCGGTTTGATTAATTTTTTTTCAAGAAGATAAATCAAAATTCTCTGATTCCAGCTTGTTGAATGTGAACATTTTCTGCTTTCTTTCCTCCCCGACAATGAACTGAATAGATGTGGGTTGACGACGTCATCTTGTGCTTTAGGAAACAGTGATCAACATTTTCTACCATTTACTGATGATGAAAATAATTGCAGCCCTTCTCTAAACCCACCTCTTCTCTTTTTTATTACTACTGAACAGCCTCCATGTCAGACATCACGGTTCTTCTCTTGAGTCTTTCAGTTGCGATTAGCTTGGTTGTTCTCCTCCTCAGGCTATATTAAGAGGTTTATGCTAATGTGACTCACTATTTTTGGATGACCTGACAGCGTTGTCTCCTAAATACAATTTTATACGTTAGTAAAATGCTTTTGCTAAATAGGTTTTGAAAGAAACGTATTTGTTAGCTCTATTTTAGCGTTGTTAGTGTTTTGAGCAGCCTGAACTCCACCAGAAAGATATTTGAATTAAAAACCTCTGGTCATGTTGATAAAGAAAAAAAAAAAGTACTTGTCTAATGCACGTAGTTACGTTTCATCACTGTGTATGCATTTTGTCCATGTGTATACAATTTATTTGTCTCCTCTTCTGTGTAAATACGTCAGGTCATGATGTCATGATGGAGGGTTCAGAGGATCTGTTTGGTCCAGAGAGTGTCAGGCCCAACACAGACCTTCAGCTAGGCAGCGACTCAGAGACTCCTGAACTCTTTCCGCTGGACCCCCAACCCACCATCATCTCCCCCCAGCCTCCCACTCCACCTCTCTCCAGTCATCGTGCAAGTCCCGGAGGGAAAGCCATTCAAGCTCATGCGCAGTTCCTGCAGTCGCTTTGTTCCCTTCACAGAGTTAAAGGGAACGACAGAGGCCTGGAGTCACTGTGGTTCCGCCCTGATGACGACGCAGGGTCAGTGTTGGTGGACTCCGTGTGTCAGCTTCTGGACTCTATAGTGGCGGCGTGCAGGGATCCTCCTCTGCTGGGACCTTGTGACCTCATCCTGCAGGCCTGCCAGGTCGCAGCCCAGGCGATGGACCTGTTCTGCTCTCAGAGGCTGCCGTCTGTGGAGTTCATGAGGCGTGTGGAGGGGTCACTGAGGGAGCTGACGGGGATGCTGCTGCACTGGAATCAGCTCAGCAGGGTAAGTAATGGGATTCATGGAGAGGGGATGTTTGCATGCACACAGTATTTCTTCTTTAATGTGACTGTGGAGGTTGTCCACAGCTGGAAGAGTAGAGCAGAGAAATAGATCTGGTCTTTTCGATCAGATATATCCATACACAGACAAATATATATTTGTCTGAATATATTCGAATGAGGTATTAATGTGTGAACCTGCTGTAAATGAAGATGTATCTTTGAACTTTGTACATCAGCAGAGATCATGAAGGTGTACGTAGAGTTTGAAGGTGCACTGTTTACAATGACAGGGCAAATTTGTTTAAAATAAAAGCATTAAAATAAAAGCAATGCTTAAATCGAGTTTGGTGTGGAAAAAATCGTAGATTCCATTTTTAGGCCATATCGCCCAGCCCTAACAGTAGTAAATATTAGGGCTACAGATAAAGTCAGGTCAGGCTAAAGATTTATGACACGATGAAACAATTTTAAAGCCTCGCAGGACAATCGAGGGTCTAAGGACAGAGGTCTTTCACTGTACAGATTGTAAAGCCCACTGAGGCAATGTGATAGCTTGACTTTGGACAGCTGATGGTGTTGCCTGTTAACTCAGCTTATCACATCATCTGTGGCTGGTTTTTGAACATAAGTCATCTGATTAAATCGATTCCAAGCCATCATTTGGTTGAAATGGCGTTTGGGAGTTTGGAACAGAGGAAAGGAAAAGTCAAATGATCGTTTTGTTACAATAACAGCTGTGTTTGTATGACACAATCCTAAAATATAGACTTACTGATAAACTGACAACTTCGCTGTTTCCTCACTTTTTGTCACTTGCTTTCACCTCCAATTCATCATTACTACAATTGCAACTAGTATCTTAGTAACTATAACTTCACTCATTCATATTTTAAGGCTCTACAAATTATAGCCAAATAATAAAATACAAAAAAAGCCAGCACATTGCAAGTAGTTGAGTTTCAACTTGATCTGAGTGAATCTTTGGTCTGAACAGGGCTTAACAATTATTTTCATTGTCAGTTCAATGAATTGTTTAGTCCAAAAACTGTGAAAAATTCTCATTACAATATATTCAGAGCCCAAAGTGATGTCTTCAGATTGCTTCTTTTGTTCAACCAACAGAACCCAGAGACTTCTTTTACTGTCAGACGTTACAAAAGAAAAGCAGCAAGTCCTCATTTCTAAGAAGCTGGAACCAGACAATATTTGACACTGAAACAATTACCCGATTATCAAAATAGTATCGAAATGCATTTTAATCAAATAATTGACTAATCATTACAGCTCTACAAAGCATAAAGTTAAAATGTGAAGGTCCCTTTATATTACACCATAATGTCAGTTTCCATGACAAGAGGATGATTGTGCTACATCTCTAAAGTACAACTTGTGTCCTTGCATACATTTTGAGAGGAACAGCACAGCTTTTGTGCATGAATGTCCTCTGGCAGGAGCAAAATTATAAGACTTTGGTCTGTATTTTCATCCTCATCACACTGGCATGTCATCACTTCCTCTAAACCTAAAGCATGGCTATTAAAAGTGTTGTTCTGTCACAGACCCCAGCTTCTGATTTCAGCGTAAATGTGTAGCCATAAAAAATCTTCTCCAGAGGCAATGGAAAAGAGTAAGTATCAAACTAAAAGTGCAACTTTTTCACATAGTTGCTCTTTTGTGGCACAGCAGGTAAAAAAAAAATCAGATTTAAAATGAAATCGACAGGAAAATGAAGTTTTATACAAAGTAAATCTTCCAAGATAATTGGAGAGAAAAGAAAAAAGGTGGCAGACCAAAAGGGAGTGATGCTCCTGAGCCTGTTGTAGGTGCGAATAGACCTGACATGAGCAGTGTTCACTGATATCATCAGGGTATCTGTCATCTTCCAGTTCAACTGTCAAGATTAAAGAAGCAGCAGATTTCTGTGGGATTAAAAATGTATAGTGGTCAAAAGTTGTTTAAGTCTGGTACAATTGATCATCCCTTGGGTAATTTTAGTTCTTTGCTAATGGGGCTTAAGGAGCTTACAGACAGTTGAAGTTGTAGGAAAGCTTCATTATCTTTGCCCAAAAGAGGTTTTAATACAACCTGATTTCCCATGAGCATCATTAAAAATGTCATATTTTATTTTATGGGGGCAAGGCAGGATTATTAGTGTTGGTTTAAGAAAATGTGTTGACTCAGCTTCATTTATTCAGCAGCTGCAGCCGAAAGCTCGAAGAAAAAATGTGAAAGAATTATGATTTTCCTGTTAAACCCAAACAGAGTTTGATTAGAGTAAAATGGGCCAAATACATTTTATGCATCAACATTGTCCTGACAGATTCCAGAGCAGCACAAAATGAGGTGAACAAAATGCTCGGGCTGCAACTAGTGATTATTTTCAATCATTTTTCCTCATGGTTTAATCAGTTATTTTTTGCATTAAATGACACAATATTATGCAGATGCTCATCATAGTGACTTTAAATGGCTTATTTAGTCCAACCAGTAACAAAACTCAAAGACATTCAGTTCCCGGTTTTAAAACACAGAGAAACGCAGGAAGGCTCACAACAGAGCAGCTGGAACCAGAGAATGTTTGACGTTTGTGCACAGCAGGTCTGTCAAGCTTTATAGTTCCGAACATGCAGAAGTGATGTGTGCAAGGCTTTAGTAACTAAGATACAAAAGGCTTAAGAGGATTGTGTCTTGTTTTCATTGATCCAAAACATACGTCAAATTTGACGGCATTTGATTTTAAAGTCATGATTTGATTATAAAAAGATTTTCAGCATTAACAGCTTTGCTTTTGTTAGACTTTTACGCCCTGACAACTGTTATTTACATTCAATTACATTACGTTACATTTAATCATTAAAAATGGGTATTTTAAAACAGCAGTCTGACGTTATCCTGGTGCTGTTTGCTAATCCCGTAATATTCAGTACAAATAAAGATACCAGTCTACATGATTATAACTTTAAAACATTACCTCGTCTGTGAACATCTGTGCCCTTGTCATGTCAGAGATTTTCATTAGCAGTGGTTTTTGGTCTTCATCACAGCTGCTTTTATCATTTTGCTTCGAGACACCTCATTTAACAGCATTGATTTCTACCATAGTTATATGCCAGCCCAATACTGTTATTACCCTGACACGCAGTGTATCATGTGTGATTAGATTTTACCTTCATTCAAAGCTCGCTGAGCCCAAAAAGGGTAGAATTGCCTTGGCGGCGGATTGTAAAAGTCACTCACCGCCTCACACATGTTACTGTCATGACAGGGCTCAGCAGCTGGGAAATGGAGATGAAAGTGAGGCTGAGTTGACAAGGATGAAGTTATCCCATCTGGCCTCTACTAAATTCTCAGAGAATGGCTTACCCAACGAAGATGGCTGCAGGCAATTTCCTCTTTACAGCAAATTCCCCTTCTCTCTGTTTGTCATGACGAATGGCGAGGAACGTGGAGTTTTCTTCCGTGGCGGCGCAGTGATGTTTAGCAGTTGTCAGTGAAACTGATGATAGCGCTGAGGAGGGTGTTGAATAATTTAAATTTAATGAGGACTTCCATTAACAGAGCACCAATCTGTCTCAAAAAAACTTTAGCGTCCTCACAGACGACAGTAGTTTCACAGCCTTATCGGACAGGTTACTTAGAGCAAGACAACCAATCACAATATGGCACAGAGAGTAAATTAAAGGAGCATGAAGACCATTAGTGTGATTCAATATATGACTGTTATGGAGGGAGAGCACTTAATTATTGTGGTGTGCCATTACAGAATCTGTGACTGGTCATTGATTTCTGAACAGATGAATAAAACATTTGAATTTTCTGAGTTTAGATTCAGTTCTCTTAAAGGTAACCTTTTATTAGAGAGTTTTATTAGAGTTTGGAAGTGGTTCAGGGTTTCTGTGACTCACTGAAATGTATAATCATGTTTAGATATAAAAGCTGAAGCAGCTGTCATTTAGACTAGAATACCGAAGAACTTTTTTAAAATTCACAGCACTGATTTGTGATTCCTAAATACTGCTCACACCATCACCATCCAACTTGTACGTATGACTGGGAACATCATCTTTTGAAGGCTTATACATTATTATGGGCCCTAAAAAAAGTTTTAGATGTGTGACTTCCAACCCAAATCTGACCAGTGATAACTATAATAACTGTACTTTAAATCCAATGTTCTGACTGACTCTATAGTTCATATAAAGTTAGCAGTATTACGTTGACATGTTTTCATAACCAGTTGAAAGTTCCTTGAAGTATTTATAAGGATTGATTCTTTTCAGTATTCATTAATCTTACAGTTTGGTAAACAAAAGACAGCGCATTCTCACATTTGAGAGGCTGGAACGAACAATATTTGGTATTTTGCTTGTAACATTACCAAAACAATTTGAGTATGAAAAAGTTGATCTAGTTAATCAACTAATCTTTGCAGGTCTAAATCTGACTTCTTAATCCTATAGAACCGCATGAAAAAGCAAATAAACCTGAATGACTTTCATCAGGTTAAGTCTGTTGAACTTGATTAAATGCTGTAATACAGCTGTAATATATGCTATATTCATGTGTAGAGTAACTCAGCAATCATACAAACGTCCCTCAGCGTTGGACCTTGGTGTTTGAAGAGTGTGAGACAGCTGGAACTTCCAGCCGAGTGAGAAGCAGAAATTGTAAATGTAAATCTTTCCCACCTTCCGTGATATACAGTAAACCTTCCTGTTTTGGTGTTTGAGGTTCTTGACACTGTTCTTTAAAATACTATTCAGTTACAGACAAGTTTAATCTCTGATAATCTCTGTTGTCTTATTCTGTGACTGTAAAACGCTCGAGGTTTGGCAATACATATATTCAGACTCTCTGTGTTATTAATGTTTTGGATGTGCTCACTCTCCTTCAGCATGACTCATCCTCTTGTTTTGGTGAGTTTCATATTATTTTTGCCCAAATCATGTTTTGACAAGGCCTCGGTGGAGGGCTGTAAGCCTGTTACTCTGTGTCAAACGTGGGTCTGTACGGGCGGAGAATAGCTTTTAAAATGTGATCATTCGACTGTGGGTGATACGGGTCACTGAACTCAGCTGTGCTTGTTACTCAAAATGCAACACCTCTTGGCTGCTTCACATTTTGCTCTATTGACACAACTGTGCCAGGAGAAATGGGTTTCACTGCCTTTTCTATTATGGTTGCCCCCCCTTGTCTGTTAGATGAGCAACAGTCTGAAATGACAGCTTTACAAAGGGGCTTTGTCATATTGATTCTGAGTGTTTTAGATATTTTTCAACATGTTTGAACCAAACCAATGAGCTGCTGCTGTGAGTGAGATCCCTTATTATTTGTTTGACATAAGAAATCCATAAGGAAACGGTGCATACTGTATACGTCTATACATCAAACAATGAAATGGCCAAAGAACTAAAGGGACTTTGCTAATAGTCTTATTGCGAAAATAATCATATATTTGCAATTAACTGGTGCAGCTGGCCCTTTTAAAAGGAGACGTATAAGGCTTAATTTTATTCTCATAATTGTGGGTTATTACTGGAATAGGTTTACACACCAGTTCTTCCCATACTGTCCAGTGCTGCAGCTGTTCCCCCTCCATCTGAAAAGTTCTGTTTTAGCTCCTGTCCTGTCTTAGTCATTTTAATGTTCCGGCCGATCAGTTTCTGTTCATCACTTTCAGCATTTTCAATGTGGTGGAAACGTCCTTTGCACAAATTCTCTTTAAGAAATTCTAAAATTAATGGTCTCCCCCATTATGGATGTTGCAAACAACTTTAAGGATACCCGTTAATGAAGTCTTTATATTTCTGACGTCCAGTGAACACTCCATTGCGCTGCCAGTCAAACTGATTGTTCGTGACAATCCAGATATGGAGAGGAGGTCGGAGATGAAGGGCAGGGCTAATTATAATACTGGGAAGACTCCTGACAGGATCAAGGAGTGCCAGTGGAGGAAGATGACCACTGGGACACGATTCTAAAACATTCTGACACCAGACTAATCTGTCAAACAGGCTGTTCAAAAGCAGTTTTATATTTGGAGGGAGATAATATTGTCTTCATGAACTACTGATAGATTTCAGCTATATTTTCATGCATCTGACAGTATGAAGGGACAACTCATTTTCATGTTTAAAGGAATGGTTTCAAAGAGAACATTTCAACATTATCTTTAAAAAAAATTGTTTCATTTGAATTTTCAAATTATTTCAAAAGCTGTCAAATAAATAATTGTCCTGTCCCCTATCAAATATCCATTTTTTTCCAGTCCTACCTGCCTGTTTTTCTTTCATTTGAGATCATTTTCAGCCTTACCACCTCACACAAACCTTATCTAAATTGACTGTCTTGGTTGTCAGTCATTTGGAAGTAACTCCCAGTTAGATTCAAAGTGAATGGTTGTATTATAGCAACCAGAAGTGTACCGGTCAGAGGGCAGTGTGCCCCCACAACTGTAACTCTCTTTTATGTGACGTGCCATTTTTCATCACAGGGACAGGAAATTAAGTTGTGTTGACAGGAGGGTGAGGTGCCGTATCCCCAGTGTGAGTGTAAGATATGTTCTTCACAGGCTCTTGTAATTCTTGCAGGCTGTAATACATCTTACTGTACATACATGCGCTGTCTGATGTGATTTATGTTTTTAACCTTTCTTAATGAAAGTTTGTAGTACAGTCTACGACATCAGTGGAGGGATGGTGGGCTCGGCCGTTTCCATCCTCCTCAGAGTTGTAAATAACAACAACACAGGGCTGAATGTGAGTTTCTGTAATCATTAAGTCTATAATAGAAAATGGACCGCCAGTTAACCTTCTTTTTCCCGGGTGACTACGAGCCCAGTGGCAGACAACAAGACAGTATAGGGGTGCAGTGTATATATTGATGGCTTCATTATGCTATATTCATTACTTTTGTAGTCATTACTTACATTTGTGACAATATGTTTAAGAAGAAAGCTCATCTCAGGGATCTAGACTGCGAACATGTAGGTGCATTTTGTGACCATTTCTACTTGTAACGTTTTGCAGTGGCTGCCACAGCAATAAGAAAAGAAATCACAAAAGGAAACCAAACGTTGCATGATCAGTTAGCTGCTCCAAACTCAAACACAGTGTTGTGAGGACACAGCCATTTCATACATGAAACGTCGCCGCTATAAAGTGGAGCTACCAATGAGCATTCAACCTACTCTGGACTTAGGGTTGGGATTCATATGAGTCAGCTGTGACTCTGTATGCCTGCTATAGAGAATTCAGTCTTTGATTTCGTAACAATAGATCTCCACACAGTCAGAGAATGTGAATGTTTGGGTCCTGCTTGTAGTTTAATATTTAAACGCCAGCGTAACACAAGTTCTCTTCTGCCTGGCTGCTGAAAGCGCTGTCAGAGCAGGGCTGGTGCCTCACGCTTTAGTGCCTTAGACAAGATTTTGGTGCCCCAAAATTGCGGCTTTTCTCACCAGTTAACCACCATTGAAAGTTGCCATATTTATGGTTCCCCTTATTTATATTCATCTTTATGTTATTGTAATACACACGCAAAGAAAATGCCTGTGTGATGTGAAGAATGAGGAGTCGCCAACTGATTAAAAATACGTCTTAATCATTTTGTGTGATGGGAATCTAACAATGGATTCATACATACAGTAATACAGGGATAAAAAAGACCAAGTACATTCTCTCTTCTCTCTTCTTAGCTTGTATCCTGAAAAGAGTTTTTAGTGGTTCTCCTAAGGTTTGTGCTCGTGCTCCTAAAGTTTTCAGTATGGGGCACCAGGGCTACTAGTGGACAACATTAATCTGGTCACTTGCCAGTTTAATGAATTGACTATTTTTTTAAATCTACAAATTGTCATAAATAGTTAAAAATACCTGGTTCAGTTCAAGCAGTTGTGTTCACATTACCTGTTTTGTCCAATCAGTCCAAAAAACCACCCCGCAAATCTTTGCTGTCACATAAGACGTAAGAAAAGCAATAATTACGCAGCTAAAACTAGGAAACGTTTGGTACTTTAAATGTAAGATGACAGAAACAATTAATTGATTAAAGAAACAACAACAAAAAAAACGTTTAAGTGTTGTAGATTTTTCATTTGATTCAAGTGTTTCAGCTCTAGTTTGCTTCATGTTTGACTGAAAAGGTCACTGAGTAGAGTATTTAAACCTGCAAATGGTCTTTCAACTGAAAATAGCCTGCTCTTCTAGACATTTTGGTACCATAGGGAACTAACCCTCACTTCTAAAAACCCCAGCATGGTAGTCAAACAATGTAGATGTCTGAAAAAGAGTCCTCTGGAGGTGTCGGCAAAGTGCTTCCAGTCTAAATGTGCTCCATATTCAGAAATAGAGCCGTGAGCAACTGTAATTTACCCAGCGGCAGGTTTCCGCCTTCAGTCCTGCTCACGTCCATGACGAGAGTTCTTATTTCAGGCACAGTTTCTCAGACACACCTGGAGGAGCTGTTACGGTCTAGGAGGAAGGAGATTGGACAAGATGAAGAGCCCAGACGGTGAAATTGCAGATCCTAAATCCCAAGTGGCGTCATTCAAATGTCACTCTCCCACTGTGTTCGCCTGCAGACATATTTCATGTAATAACCTTTCAGAGAGAAGGACGGTTAAATGTCTGGTTGGCCTTGTATAGCCTCACACCCACCTCATCTTACCCTGTCATCCTTTTGTCTACTGGATGAACTTTTATGAGCTTCTTGTATATTGCATCCTCGCCTTGTGTGTTTCAACCCCAAACAGAGTGCTCAAGTAC
Organism: Acanthopagrus latus; assembly: GCF_904848185.1. Taxonomy (NCBI): domain Eukaryota; kingdom Metazoa; phylum Chordata; class Actinopteri; order Spariformes; family Sparidae; genus Acanthopagrus; species Acanthopagrus latus. The sequence goes on along the minus strand of NC_051060.1, from coordinate 4,892,789 downwards.
AACTTTTATCACTCTGTTATTTTTCAGACAATACTACCGCTGGCTTTAATGGCAGCAAACTGTGCCTGTAAACAGGGGTTATGGGAATATAAGTCAGTCAGAGGTTTTCAGAATTTTGAAGATGTTCTAAATGTTAACCCATGTGTGACTTCACAGGCCTGTCAGTTTATCCTACAGCATGTTCCATATGTTACAGAAGTCACAGACTGCCATTAATCCTTTTCAGTTGCATCTTGCTGTCCAAGAAATAGTAATATATTAAGGGCACACAATGACAAGTATTCGTTTTCGAGATCAATATCTGCAATCAGTACATCTGCAATAACAGGACGACGACATTGTTGTTGATGAATTAGAGGCAGCATGTCTCCTCAGTGTTGTCCGAAGGCAGTAGTTGCATATTGTCACCACTGTTTTAAGCAGTTGATTGATTTAATGATGCTATTATAGAAATAAATCTTTTTTGTCGCCCATTTTCACCTGTGCCGCATTATTACTATGTTGACACGCAAATCACAAAAAGCTTTTGATGTGTCTGGAGCATGACAATAACACTGTAGCCACCAGTGGTCATGGGATAAGGACAGTGAAGGGTGGAAGAGGTTCTTGCAGATGGATTTAAACCAGAATGGGACCATAGTGTAGCTAGAGATGAGAGAAGTGGTGAAACAGCTGTGAATGCAGTGAGAAAGCTGAATTTGCAGTGGCAGAACTGTCCTCAGTCACAAAATCAAAACACTCCAAACTCAACATCTCTTTAAGTCTCTTTTGCTGTATCTGTGTCCAGGATTAAAAAAAAAGAAAAACGAGCTGGTCCAGTTGGGCTTGTGCGTTAAAAGACAATGAGGTCAAACTGGAGGGAAGGATTGCCTTGGAGAAAATCTAGTTAGGAAAACTGAATAACAATCCCCTTCCTTCAGTTGCTTCAAATTATGAATTAATCTCTTGATAGGATAATCATGCAGACAGTTTCTCATGATGTCCTGGTGTCATTCAGCACGCGGCTATAATCAGCAGCGCAGGCAATACAAAGCAAATTGAATTTCAGGTTCTTGAATTTTTTTTCTTTTTCCTTTCTCCTTCTCACTCCCTGTTTGAAGCAAACAGCTAAACACGCCTATCTGATCAGCTTTAAGCATCTGTTTTAGCTCTGCACTTCTGATGTGTGCAGGTTCCTAGTTGAATTCCTCCATCTAAATTGAAAAACAACAATGGGCGCGACGCCCTTGAGCCAAACAATTTATCCCCAGCTGCTGCCGTGGAGCTGCCTACTGGCACGGTAACAGAGGACGGTTTGGATGTGTTGGGCTGCTCTCAGTCAAAAAAAATATGAGAAATGGACTGAATATGAATCAGGCTGTTGCTGAATGCGAGCGTGCATGCTAAGTATACTCCCTCCAGGATCACAAAAATTAAAACCTGTGGCAGCAGCAGCAAACTGTGTGCTTCATGCGTTTGGCATCAGAATGAAGAAGCTACCGAAGTGACTACTAAACTACTAAAACTAAAGGACAAGGCAAATTGTATTTTCTGTCATGTGCATGCTGGAGCAATAGATGTAGCAAGCCTGATATATTTTCTTCCTCTGTTAAAACCACATCAGTGAGCCACAATGAGTTCCTTAATCACTGCGAACACACACACTGTAGCTTGTTGTCACTCAGTCCCACACACACACCGTCCTGCTGCCACAGATACTCACAGGGGCACCAAATGTGGATTAATCTGCTGCTGAAAACACTCCAATTAGTGCACCATTTGTCCCTGATTGATTTAGTGAAAACTACAGCAAGCTGGTCTGGGAACGAGGGTTGGGTAGGTTTCCAGTTTTACTGGTCTTGTGTGCGCTCTTCGACTGGTTTGACATTAGACCACCTGACTGAACCGTGGACATTTGTCGGGTGTAATGTCAGGTGGAGAGAACTAGCAGCACATGGGTAATTAGCTGGAGCCCAGGGATAGCTGATTACCTCAACTTGACAGGTGGCGCAGTGCGTATGTCTTGTTATGATGTACTCAAATACTTCTCAACTTACCAGTAAGGAGTTGGTGCAGAACATGCTGCATCTTATTAGTGTTAAAGGTTTTTGTAACCTGCAGTATGAAGTCTTTTTCTGATCCACTGCTCCTATTTGCCCTGGTAAAGTTACTGCTTTATGCTGTTAATTCAAACACTGTATCCATTTGAAATGAAAAGCCCTATAGTGTGTCAGTTAACCATAACCCATTCATTTCTTAACAAGGTTTTTATTGTGAAACATTATCAGGAACATATTGTGGAAAGCTCATTGATTTCCGCGATTTATACACTGTATGTGGATGACTTGAACTGTCGATGCTGATATTTTTTTCTCCTGTTTCACTTGGCTAAAATCTTTTATTTGTCATTTTTGTGTTAAACTTAAGGAGAACAAAAGTTACGTTGAATCATTGGAAATGAAAACAGTCACAGTTGCCCTAAAGGACTGTAGTGCTGCTACACTCATTATGTTCCTCTTGGGAGCAAATGAGTCTTCTGGCACATCTAGATGTGAAATCTGGTAGTACTGGTTGGGTTTGGTCTTGTCTAAAGCCCTAAGTTAGACCTGATTGAAAAGGTTTTGTTTGGTCCAAACCTAATGGGAACCAGGTTAATCTGCTGAAATCACGTTTTATTTGCTCTGGTAATCTTGGTTTGTTGGGCGGGTTTGATATAATGACTGACAGAGGAGCTTCACCGGTCCATATTTGAAACGTTGCCGTTTCACTGCTGTGTTTGCAGTTTTTGCAGGTCTGTTCAGAATCACAAAACAAACTGTCAAACTTAATTAAATGTTCTATTACTGCTTTGCTTACCCATGAATACTGACCTAAGGAACCAGATGATTTGTTGCCTAATCGTATGTAAAGATGCTGCTAAAAGCAGTTTGGAAAGGGGCAGACACTTGGCAGGTGACTGGACGAACCATCTGTCTATCACGGGCTAAATTCAACCAATTACATCAACAGTAGGAGAGTGCTACCACTAGTAGAGCCAGTTGGTAAATAACAACAGCCAGCTACAAAAACACGTTTGCCATCGAGAAAAATCTTCAGTATCGTTCATCGCTCTTTCAATGAAACAGACTCTCCAGTTCCGATGGAATTACTAGATAAAGCTTGCTTCTTTCGCTGGTCATCACACCTTAACCACTTGCTGCCAGTAGTTCCTCAAAGGATGCTGATTGGTCCAATCAACTGTGGTTTTCCCAAATGTGCATAACTTGAAGTCTGGCAAGATGGATTTGTGATCCTAAGAAACCAGCCAACCTAAAATGAATGGAGAGGGACCAGACTAATACGCTTCTGTATTGTATTGTAGTCGTCTTACTGTTATGAAAAGTTTGTTTTCTCAAAAGTTGATGGACAAAAAACCTTATCCCTTTTTGTTGCTGCATTTATATTGTTTGTAGTTTATTTGCCACATAATGAGATAGCTACTATCCATCATAGTTTTAATGATTTGTAAGACTAAATGCATTTCTGCGCCAATGTCATCTTGTATCCAAAGTGAATTTTAAATCAAATGAGATATTGCCTGTGTGCCTTTGAGCCAGTCAGGGTCACATGTGTGTGATTATCCCAGAATCGTCAGCAGCAGCAGAATTACTTTTCGGCACTCTTCATAATGAGCATCCGACTGTATTTAGTGTTTATCCTGAGTGTGAGGCGCCTGGAGGCTCAGAGTGAGAGTTTGTGTGGAGGAGTTTTTCTGGGGCAGAAAAATAGCAAAGTGTCGTAGGTGGGATTTCATGTCATGTCTCAAAGATTTCCATTTACTTGAATGTAAAAACAGACAAGGAGTAGCCATCAAGGATAATTCTAGTTACCTGATGAATGCCAGAAGCATCACCTGTCCAGGCTCCAGTTTTGAACAACAGATTTTAATGTTCACAGTGCACTAGGTGCTGGAAGATATAATATGTAATATTTCTGCCTTAACATTTCTAAAAATGACTACACCTCTGTTCTATATTTTGCAGAGTTGTTTACATTTATGCTCAGATTCAGTTTACTCAAGGTAACGGTGCATTTCATTTGGTCCCCTGTTGCGATAACTGCCAGGGAAAGAGTGAGGAAGGAGAACAAGGGTATATGTAGTGTTAATAAAAAGCTTGACTCACTTTCCTTGTGTGGGTTTGACCACAGGATCATTTGTCTTTATTCCTCTGAAAACAGTCAGATTATTGTGTGTATAAGTTGCAACACCAAGGATGTGTGTATATGTGAATTTAATTCCTGGTGGACCTCTGACTGCACTCAGCGCCCCTCTCCTCTCTGTAACTTTACGATCATGAAGTGAAGTACATTTCCCCTCCAGCTCCAGTCAGCATAACAGAACATAAACACCGGACATTGGAGGTCAACTCTGCTATTCACTGCTGCAGTCAGGTTGATAAACAGGATTCGAGATAATCCACTTTTATACCCCGAAAGTTAAAAAGTAATCTCTGCACTCCCCTCCCACAGTTCCAGATCAGAGCAGAATCTGATGTGTCTCTGAGTGTTTATTCCTCCAGAAGGTCTGGATCTGTGCCTGATGGTCCTTTCCAGAGCAAGATGTTAGAAATTAGCCATTTCATGCGAGAAATTTAATTTTTCTGACATTTCTTATGTAAAAGAATCGATTAATCAAAGACATTGATAATGAAAATGATCAAAGTCACAGCCCTCAACTGGACACACATTGTGCTTAACATGTCATCTGCACTGTACATTTTTTTTGGGTGTCATTAATCAGAAAGACTTGAATCATCATTTATTGTGACCAGCTTGGAATAGAATCAGTATGTTTTTTTTTTTTGTTTTGTATTATCGATACAGACTTTTACATATTATTAGTTAGTTAAGTTATAAATGTTAGCAAAAGTTTTTCAGTTGAATCATTTTTTTTTCCCAAACCTCAGCTCCAGGCTGCAGAGAACCTGACGGAGTACCTGATTGCGCTGGGGAGCAGCAGCATGTCAAAGTCCTTTCTCATTCGTCACATCCTCTCTCAGATCTGCGCTCTGGCTGATCAGCTCTGGCAGGCCTTCCAGGTAAACACCCCCACTGCTTCTCCACGCCTCCTCCTGCATTCCCATCTTCTTTTTTCCCCTTCTGCTTGTGTATGTGTCGTTCTCTTCTCTTTCTTTGTGACGGTACTGCAAGTTTAAAGCAGTATGAATGTTTAACAGTTTGTATAAATGGCAGTTTTGCATTTGAACCATACTGCCGTCATGAGTCTGTCTCTCTTACTCTCATCGGCTTTGTATATTTCTCTGTGTTCCCCCCCCCCCACAGGCTTCCTTTCTCTCTATCATACACTGTTTTATTTCACCTTTCTGCTCTTAGCGAGCCACCCTTTGTGCAAGGCTTCAGGTACAAATGGTTTGCCCTATAGATTTGTTGCCACGGCCACTCGTGTACCAACATAATCAATACTGCGTCCCACCAGTTTCCTGTCTGCCATGTATTCAAACATCTTTCAGTAGCTCTGGAGACCGCCTGATTCACAGGCAGGGCCAGGGCTGCGTTCGTCCGCCTGGCTTCCTGTGAAAGGCAGAGCTGAGGGTCAACCCAACGGGGGTCCTTCGAAATGGAAATGTGCAAAAAGAGGAAAAGGATACAGATGATTTTCCCCCCTCACCCTTCCTGCTGAGCTCCCCTCCCACTCAGCAGGGTCGGTCATGCTCACTTGCGCCTGTTTTTTCCTCCTCCTCCTCATGAGAGCCTCTCGAGGCAGGCGATGCCAAAAGGAGAATTTTATCAACACTGCATTTTTGAGGGCCAAGTGGAGGAGAAAAAAAAACAAACAGCTGAACCCACTGTTCGCTGGAGATATTGACAATGCAAAACAGCCTTGTGCTGCCGTGGAGCCATTGTCTCCAACAAACCAGCAGTAATGAGTATTTGTGAAGAAGATTCTGAAGGCTCAGTGGTCCACAGTCTGTCACATAAAGTGGCATTATCGTCCTTGGTGCATTCAGGCGATCTGAAATTGTGAACTTTAACAAATCCACATGTAGGCGTAGACTTTTGGTAATGTGGTGGTTTGACATTTAAAAGCACATAGACAGCTATCCAGACATGTAATTGCGGTGGGGGATGAGAGTTCACACCCCCTCCAATATTTAAATTATTGAAATATGTCCCATCAATATCTAAGCTGACAAGATACAGCCTCAGCTAAGGGAAGTTTATCTGTCACTGTTTACATTTGATATTAAGATGAAGTCACTCTGCTACATGTTGGTGTTCATATATGTTCTGTAACATTCATTTTATTATGCAACCCTGTGCTGTATAATACCAATTAGAATACTTTGTACCTTGATATCAATCAGCAGCAGCGACCATGACAGCTCTGTTTTTTTTTGTTTTAGGAGCCTGTTTAACCTGCAGCATCACTGTTAACAAGAACAGAGATTCATTGTTTTATATGGAACACAGTTGATACATCTGGTTGGGCGTTTTTTAATTGTTACTGGCTGGAGGATGATCAGAATTTCACTCAGTAATGCTGGCCCAACACTAGGGGATATAGTCAAGCCCAAAATGTTTCATACCCCAGGCAAATTTTAAACTTTAAAACTTAAACTTTTATTCAACCAGCAAGTTTTTTTTCTTGATTTGAAATGACACAAGCGTCTCCCAGAAGATAATAAGACGATGTACAAGAGGCATCATTGTGGAAAAAATATTTCTCAGCTTTTATTTACATTTGAATTAAAATGGCATGTCCAAAATTAGTCATACCCTTTGCCAACTGTCAGTCTATGGGAAAATCAAAAGTTCTATACCATTCCAAATAATCCAAGCTGTTCTAAAGCATCCTAATTAGCCTGATTGATTGGGAGCAGCTGTTTTAATCAACTCAACAGGTGGAAAAACAGCAGCTCTGCTGCTGGTTTGAGGTCAGGCATGGCTAAGACAAAGGAGCTCACTGAGGACCTGCAGCTGCACATTGTGGCTGCTCACAAGACAGAAAATGGCTATAAGGCCATTTCTAAATACTTGTTTTTCAGCCAATGGACCAGGAAACCTAATCACAGTAAACAGCACCATGAATAAAGAGCAATACATCAAGATTCTCAACATCAGGCAGTCTGCAGAGAAACTTGGCCTTGGGCACCAGTGGACATTTCAGCACAACGATGACCCAAAACACACAGCAAAAGTGGTGAAGAAATGGTTAGCGGACAAAAACATTCATGTTTTCCAGTGGCCCAACCAGAGTCCTGACTTGAATCCAATTGAGAATCTGTGGAGGGAGCTAAAGATCAGGGTGATGGCAAGGAGACCCTCCAACCTGAAAAAGTTGGAGCTCATCCCTAAAGATGAAAAAATACTAGTGGGGACGTGCAAAAAGCTGGTCAGCAATTATAGGAAGTATTTGATTACGGTAATAGTCAATAAAGGCTTGTCTATTGATTATTGAGAAGGGTATGGTTAATTTTGGACATGCCACTTTTTGTTTAAATGTAAATAAAAGCTGAGAAATATTTTTTTCAATAATGATGCCTCTTGCACATCCTCTTATTATCCTCTGGGAGACGCCTGTGTCATTTCCAATTTAAAAAAAAAACAAAAAAAAATATCTGTTGCAGGGATGTTTCCATTTCAAAGCTGGTCCTGAAGTTACAGACTGAATTGGAGTCCTGCAACTTTGAATCTTCACTATCAAAAAAGATATTCATGACTTGAAAAGAACAGTGATGGAATATTTAGCAGAAATGTGCATTAGAGCAAGCTGACTGGTAAGTGTCACCAACCTGATGATACAAACTTGCTTAATGATAGTATTTCAGTGCAAAAGATAGATGAGAGCAGCTGCAAGTAACTATCCTGTCACCAGAACTGGCTCCAAACAGAAAACGGCAAGTAGCAAGATGGCCTAAAACCACTGTGTTACATGTCAAACTGTAAAAAATCCCAAAGCTTATGAGTGTATTTATTTTCCGAAAAAATGAATAACTGTAGGAAAAGAGATCTATGGCTTCGGTTTGTCCAAAGAAGGGATGAACATGATAAATCTTGGGACCTGGCCAGTCTATATGTGACTGTGTCAAACGCCTCCTCACAGGTTAGTTAATGATGTAACTGAGTGAATGACACGTGCCGATTGTGCTTGTATATGGAATTGAATCAAAACAGTGCCCTTTTGAGGTTGTAACAATGTTTACTGTGAAAAATAAGGCCTGACTATAAAACACCTGAGTTCAGAATGGAGTTTGGTTACAGCCTCACCACTCAACAGACTGCCAGGAGCAGAGAGTGTTTTACTGTTAATAATTCACATGAATTGAGCTGACCTACCTTCTAATATTGAATCTTGTAAACAGCATAAACTTAAACGTTGGAAGTGGAGCTAAAACCAACCTATTTTCACCTTTTCTCAGCGCATAGTGAACGGTCATGTGATTAAACAATGGCTGTTTAAAACAATGTAATTAGTTTGTCATAAATTCACATGGGACAGATCATAAAATAGCAAAATAAAGTTCCTTAATGACAGAAAACATGACAGAAAAGTGACCAGGACATTTAGTTTAGGTTTAGTTTAGGTTGTGTATGTGTGTCAGGTTTGTCCACTTTAAATGAGATTGGGATTGTAAATACACTCATCTACCACTAGTTCTGTCATATTTTTCTTTATAATAATGCTGATCATAGATCAACAACAACATGACATTATGTTTGCCTGTCTTGCCATCAGATTTGGGCTCCTAGTAGCTAAAAATTCATATGGTATTATTATTTTATGCTATTTAATTGGCAAAGCTGTTAGAATTTGCATTTACTCCCAGTCAAATTAAAAGGCCTGTTTTTACTGCAAAGGGGACGAGGGCATGACACAGGGGCAAAGTACTGTGAGGGTTGTTCACACACGATGACAGTCAGCCAGCATGTTTGTTTTTTCCTGAAGTCACGTTAAATCTTGAGAGTTTCTGTGAGATCTTAAGCCTGGAATCCTGACAGTTGTTCAGTGTAAACACCAAGTGTGTAGTCCTGACTCGTCTGTGTTTTCACACTATTACAATTTTAAAAATTGTTTTAATCTGTCAGAAATCAGAAATCCTTACATCATACACCATACATTGTGTCGCAAACCAAATGAACTAGGAACAAGGTTATTATTGTATTGTTGGCAAAAACGTCCATGCTTGCACGTAGCTGGAGTGAAAATTGTGTCTAATGCTTGTCTTTGGCTTGAACATCCAACATGTAACTGCTGGTTAAAGAGCAGAACATCCAGAGAATTAAATGTTTGATTGCTTTTACAAAAGAAGCTTGTGTACTGACTGTACTGCACATTTGGATTCATAGAGAAGCCTGAATGACCTGTACGGTGATTGATTGCACCCAGGAGAACAGCCAGATAGGTGGAACCATAAAACAAAAATAAAATAAATATATCAATCTATCTATCTGTCCCTCTATCTATCCATCATCACGGTTGACAGGACTTTGTCCTTGCAGCCATAAGTATGCTCATCGAGTCCAACCCCTACCACTCCCAACTCTCATCTATATTCTTTCAAGGCTAAAGATGGAACAATGAGATTGCTTTTGAAGAATCGGTATGTTTGAAGACTGAGCCGCAGGGGCCGTCGTATTTGCTTGTACCTCCATGCCTGCAGCTCTCTGTGGCTCATTCTCCCAGGGAAAGAGGTCTCAGGGGGAGATCTGCACGCCTCCCATTATGTAAAAACTGTAGAAGAGACTGCATCTATATTTCCATTTACATTTTGTGCACTTAGCTCATGCTGTTATCCAGATGGAATGGTAATGATTGGAATTTCAATTCCTGAATCACCATCGCAGGCAAACTGTTTTTGAGCGAAATGTCAAGATTTTGTTGTTGAGAGTTTCTAGTCACAGAGAGCAGAGGTTATATTTAACAAAGAGGAGGAGGAGGGAGGAATAAATTCACGTTTTCATTTACATTTACAGTTAGGGCATTTAGCAGATGATTTTGTCCAAAGCGACTTCCTGCTATGCGGGGGGTCAAGGTAAAGTCTGAACAAATGAGTCTCGAGTCTTTTGTGGAAGATGGAGAGTGATTCTGCTGTTCTGTCATTGGTTGGAAGTTTGTTCCACCACTGTGGTGCCAAAACGCAGAAGAGTCGCGACTTTGCTGCGAGGGTTTTGTTTACTGAGAGGGCTTAGTATTCTCTCAGCGATGGTCGCATTCAGTGTACAGTAGCTCTGTGTGAATGACAGCTAACCTGAACTTCATTAATTCCTGTGAAACCTCCATGAGCTCCTTCCTCTTTTTTTTTGGTCTGCAATGTGCCATTTAATTTTCATCATTTGCTGCAAATCTTAGAAAGACCTGTTTCACTGTTTGCTACAGGATGTAAGCATAAACAAATTGGCTAACTGGCTGATTAATGCAATACACCTTTGTTTGTTCTTACATTTACAAGTGAGAAGTTTAGCTGTATATGTAGTTAGCTTTGGTAGCATTTCAGCTGCCTAACATATATTATGTGCATAGCATTAGTAGTTCAAGTCTTTTACAGTATGTGTTAACTGTACAAATAAAAATCATTTCACAAGATTACTGCCATTAATATATTATATTATATATATTATATTGCCAACTGTGCACATACCTTTTGAATACATTGACTCTACCATCATTTTGTAGCCTTCTTTGCGGCCCATAATCAGTAACTGCAGCCTAATAATAGGAATGACGGATGCAATATAACATTTACAGCTCTTTGTTTTGCTAACAATCTGACAGCGTGCTGTGCAGAGGCCTACAGTATTGGGCACAGCTATTTCAATGAAAATAATACAAAATTGGCTCTTTTAGTGGTGCATATGATGTTTAAAAATGGGAATAATGAACCTGTAAACTATAAGTGCTTACATAGAAACCATGAAAACATGATGAAAGTGAAGAGCTTTTTTAAAAAAAAACAAAAAAAACCCAACACACTCCTACATGCAAACAATTAAACTTGCAAATCACTGTTATGTCATTTATTGTCCTTTTCAACCAAAAATTCAAAATTATGAGGATATTTCCACAAAGTTGTATTTTCTGCCATGTTGCAACATTGAATTAGGTAGCTATGCATGCACACTGACACTACTGAAGGATTACTTTGTGCCGGCAAGCAGTCGCCTGCTGTGCAGCAGGAGACAAACTGAAACAGTGCAAATGCTTCAAGGGTTTTATTTTATTTTGTGGCAACAAAAGCAACATCACTAAAGCAAATCTAGCTCCTCAGGGATTTAAGGCGTTATTTTTTCTAATTTTTACACTTCAACCCATGATAACACATTAATTAAGGTTGTAAGGACTATGGCTGTTGGTAGCTGTTGTTGATGTTATTAAAATATGCCAAATTGTAATCTTATTGGTTATACCCCCTTTTTGACATAACCTTAACAACTCTCTCATCCACTGAACTTGTAAGTCCATGTACAGTTTCTGCCTGTATTTCCTTTGTGGCTGCCAGAATCACCTCCCAGAGCTGCTGTTTTGAGGTAACCTGCTGCCCACCCTCAAAGAGCTTCCTTTTAACGATTCTTCCCAGATTCTCAATAGGGTTAAGGTCAAGGAATGATGGTGGCCACACCATGAAATTTTTGGGATGGTGCATTGTCTTGTATGAAAATAATTTTACTCAGGAAGGAATGTTTCTTCTTTCTATACCATGGCAGGAAATGGGCCGTTCCCATGATTCCAGCCCAGAACATCAGTCCGCCACCTCCTTGCTGAAGTCGCAGCTTTGTTGGGACATGGTGGCCATCCACCAACTATTCAGAATTCTATCAATCTGGCCAATGTTCATATTTCTTAGCCACTGGAAATGTTTCTCTTTATGGGCATTGGTTAAGGGTAGCTGAAATACAGCTTTATGCACATCATCAAGCCCCTGGGGGATCCTGCATCAAGAGGTTCTTGGGACTCCAGAGGCACCAACAGCTTCAGATACCTGTTTGCTACTCATCAGTGGCTTTTTCACAGCTACTTTCTTGATACGATGAATTTGCCTTACAGAAACATTCCTTAATACGCCTTTATCTGAATAAACCCATCTGCATTCTGAATAATACACAGATCCAGTAGTATAGTAGAAGTATCCAATGTGTTCATACCTTTTGCAAGATACTGGATCGTTCATAAGAACAACATTCTGATTGACATGGGATGGGTGTGGTTGGGTGAAATGATTAATCTTCGATAAGGAACATTTTGATAACATAGCCTGCAGCTATCCTCCAGCATCAGGGCAGACCTTTCTGTTGGCTGTAGTGGCACCCAGCGCAGCACAAGTGTCGTTGCTAGTTACAGACCAACAATCTTTAAATGAGGTGTGATCAGGTGCTTTGCTGGTGCATCTCGTAGCAGCAAAAAAGGTCTGAGTCATAAGATGGGCCCTTGATCTCAAGTCTATCTTGTAGTGTTTAACTTGCTTTATAGAGGGCTTAATATTCATATAGTAAGATGCACCTTCAAAAGCAGGTTCACTACACAAGTACACTGTGCTTTAATGATGAGATGCTGCAGTCATTCAAAGGTTTCTTTTTCATGCATGTAGTAATGCCACTGTAGCAAACATTATGGCTCATTTAAGCAGCAATACTAAATTCTGTAGCTATACAGAGGACAGCAGACAGGATACTCTCAAGAGGAAACAGCAGTTATTGACCTCAGGAGTTGAGAGATTTTAATTATCAATAAAGGTAAACTGTATTGTGAGTAACCGGGGTACGATCATGACGCACAGCAGCACTTCTCCAGTTGAATAGAGCATTTTGCTCATATACAGTCAAGTTGTTGTCGTCATCTTTGTTGTTTATTGATCACTATCATTATCTCAATATCACTATTGCTGTGTTGATCAGTGAGAAGGGGGCAGAATCCGTGTACACGTATTGTGAGTCGGAGAGCTAGGTTTACAAATTCAGGGTCGTCTCTATGATGTGACCTCTGGAGGGGCTCTGTATCCAGACTAAGTCAATGAGGAAATAAAATTGGTTCAAGAGGGAGGAGTGAGAAACTCAGGGCCCTGATGTGTTCACTGTAATCTGGACTGCTGAAGTCCCCACTCCTTTTCGGCCATGTCATATCACTTTTGCCGCTGTGGTTATTGTGTCTTCTAGAAAGGAGAGACATCCGTACACATAAGAAAAGAAAAACGCTTCTGTCATGTTAACAAAGGTGTTTCTACCCATCCACTGAGAAATGCATTGTCTTGCACTGAACACTATAAGGGTGTTCACAGCAAAATCTGCAGTGTTCTCTCAGCAGTTTAAAGTGTTTAGTTTACACAACATCAGTGTGTCAAATGTTAACATCATATTTTTTTTAAACTCTAAAATGAGCTACTCCCACATTAAGACTACAGAGGCTATACATTTTAACTCAATATCATTGTTTTTTTTATTTCGTTTTGTTTCATTTATCACTTTTATTAACACTAGAGCGCCTTTGTAATAGTTCTGACACAATTATTAAACCACCTCAACTTAACGTTTTCAAAGTAAAGACTAAATTCAGCATGGCTCATGGTTCGTTCATAACCCTAACTCAGACATAACAGGCAACTTATAGTGAGATACATGTCACTTTGCGCTTTCCCTCAGGGAGTTCTTGTCCCCTGTGCTACACTACCTGTATAAAGCCATTATACACTCCCCAGGCTGAGTCTCAGACATACCTCAGCTCTTTGTCAGCAGCAGCCGACCCCTCACTCCCCTGCTGTCAATAGTGCTGAGTGAAAGTATTTCTCAGCTCAGTGGACTTCCTTTGTGTGAGAAACTGTCGTGGCAGTGACATACAAAAGCTGAGCGGACGGCCTCTGTCTCCTTTTTGTTCAATTTCAACTTTAATGTTTTTTATTTTTTATTTAATGTCAGGATTGATAGGTCTATCAGAAGCGCACATTTGTTCAAAATAGCACAGTGACAGTTGTTTGTCATCAAGCAAATAAAGTATGATTTCTAAAATAAAATGCCTAGTGGTTTAATTGGATGTAATATTGAGAGAAGAGTACTTTGATACCTGCCCTGTTCAATTTGGTATGAAAGTACTGTGGTGTGTTTGCATATTTTGTTGGCTGGCCTCCAAATGGGGGTATACCAACTACCACCAACTATATTCAAGTACCTCATACCAAACCCATGTCAACAAAGCAGTCTATCCCGATGACATAGACAAAACTGTCTATGAGTCTGTGTAACGGTTACTTCAGTGCAGACCAAATGGACCAAATTGCAGATGTGAATTGGTGTGTGAATTTGCCATTACATCCTAATTTTTAATAAGACATGCATTATGTATTAAAACATTTTTAATGTCAATATCAAGTTAACGTTAACTTTTTTTTTTTTTTTTAAAGTGGGGTTAGTGTCAGGTGATTTTGGTGATACCACACTGAATATTAGTGAAGGTATTGAATATTTCTCCCAAAATTATGGCAAAGCATATTTTTCCCAAACAAACAGTTGTAGAATAACAGCAGGAGACCACTGATGTGTCGAGTGATTTTGGTGACACTACACTTAATAATAGTGAAGTTATCTCTTTTTGGTGTTGCAGTTTGTAGACGGTCCCTGCCCTCGTCTCACAGACGGCTGACCATAGAGACCAATGTTAATGTCCAGCCCGGAGAACCACTCGTTTTGATGAAAATATGGTTGTAGCTCGTTGTGTGTTTGAACAATGTTTCTATTATGGGATTTTGATCAGGGAAGTTCAGTTCTGTGAATATATTTCCAACGTTACTGAACTAAATCCTACGACATGGGTCAGTTACATATCATATCAAAACCGGCTTGGCTCGCTTGTGTACCTGTGCTGTAAGTGTCGGTCTTCCTTTTTGAGATGCTGCTGCTGTTTAAGAGGCTCAGGCTTTCACCTGAGATCATCGTGATGATGAGACTCCACCTGCGTGAACCGCAAACTCACTGCAGTTCTATTCTGGAACAGAGACTATTGTGCACTCAGGTGGCTGTAATTCAAGGCAAGCCAGGGGCACGAGGGCCACTGTGGC
Source organism: Acanthopagrus latus (assembly GCF_904848185.1). Taxonomy (NCBI): domain Eukaryota; kingdom Metazoa; phylum Chordata; class Actinopteri; order Spariformes; family Sparidae; genus Acanthopagrus; species Acanthopagrus latus. The sequence goes on along the minus strand of NC_051060.1, from coordinate 4,877,769 downwards.
CTCTGTGAATTTCCCACCCTAATTACTATCACAGTTTACTTATTTAGCACACTTCTCCAACACTGATTATTGTGGGACATGAAACACTGCGTTGTGTTTTGTTCCAAAAAAAGTTGCAAATATATTATTATTATAATTATTGTTATTATTATTATTATTATTGTTATTATTGAAATATTATTAAACTCTCATTCATCACCATCCCACCTGACCCTGTAGTGAATGTGACACAGGTGAGTCTCCGAACGGACGGAAATGATCTGCTCTCTTATTCGGCAGCTGGAGGAGGGGATGACTCTTCATCACCATCCCACCTGACCCTGTAGTGAATGTCACACAGGCCATCCCCTCCTCCAGCTGCTGGTTAAGAGTGCAGATCGTTTCTGTCCATCCGGAGACTCTTAGCTGACTCAGGCGTTTATGATGCAGAGGTGGAAAGGACGGACGATGATCATTAAAGGGCTTTGTGTCATTTTCACACATCAGCAGGCTTATTTCCCTGCTGTCATTCTCATCATTGTTGGGGAGACTTCAACAGCCCCTCTGGGTGTTTGTCTGGAAACACATGCGAGATGATGGGCAAATGAGGGAACCAGTCATGAGGTTTTCACAAACTCATCAGTTCTTGACTTTACAGGTACTTCATACAAAATCTACCTTTGGTAAACTAATGTACAGTAATATGACATTGTAGATATACATGGATTTTTAGTTTTCCTTTGGCTGTAATTTGCAGTGCTCTTCAGATTTGTTTATTTAAACTATTGATTAATTAGGAGTCATTCTAAAACTACATATTTCATGCTTCTTTCCGTAATTAAATTTCTCCAAATTAGTTTTTTCTCATTTCTTGATTCTTCTTTTATTCCAAATGTTTTTTTTTTGCATGTTGACACAGGTAGATGGATATTGAGTTGGTTAAACATTGTTCATTTGAATATTTTAATTTAAGGCTCCAATGTTTACACTGACGTGACATGGCTTCCTGACAACTTCCTGTTTACATAGGCTAAGTACATATTCTCGTGATATAACTGACAAATAATATGGTAAGTTCCATCATTGTAATTATGGGACATGTCATATCATTCCCCTTGTGATTTTGCAAAGACTTTCTTAAGGCCTAGTCCTTCAAATCTGAACATTAAGGCAGGCTAATGATAACCTGAAGCACCAGACAGTGCCAGTCTCCCTCAAAAAAGAGATTTTATGCTCAATGGACTTACTGGTTAAATAAAATAAATAATGAAATGACAAAAGTTTGTTATGCCGAACCATCTGCAAAGGCTCTAACAATTGTTTTGAAAAGAGCAGACAATTTAAAAAAAAACATTTGGACAGAACAACATTGTGATATAAAAGCTGAAATATTGCCCAAGCCTAGACTATGGTGAAACAAAGTAAACATTGTTTTATTGCCATACCACCAGATTTTAAAGCAGCTTCATTCTCAGGCTGAGACTCGTTATTCATCCTCAGTACTCCACCATAAGAATTAGTTTTGAAAGACTTGTTCTTCCTTGTTGTATGTTTCAGTTGACATATTCAGTCATGTCCTGTTTTGTGGCTCCATGAGTCGAAAATCTTAGAATATCAATTTTAATTTGATGGAATACAAGGAAAAGGGAAATGTAAATACATTCTGAAATATTCACAATGGAAAGAGAAAAATGACTGAATGTTTAAAAATGATGAGAAAGAAAAAAATTGATAGCTGTTGATTAACTGAATGATTGTGTCAGCTATAGGTGGACTTATGATTTCAGTACAGTAAAACACACATTTAATAAATAAATACATTTTTAGTTTCACTACATTTTTGGATGCACTATTTCAAGGACAGAGGTGGTAATGAGAAGATGCATTAAAGTCATGAGTATTCTATCAGGAGCAGCGTGGCAGAGGCCACTGTTCCTGTCTGACATACATCCTCAGAGACGCTGCAGCCTGGTGCCACTGTCCTTGGAGCAGCGTGGCATACAGATTAGCCGTACCATCTGGGTGCTGTGTTGTTCTGTCGGAGGGCGTGACAGTCAGCAGCGTACACCAAACAGCCACAGCCCCTCAGGACAAAGCCACCGTGAAACCCAGCAATAACACTAAACCACTGGGCAGTGTAAATGCCACTCTGACGCCATTACTATGCATCTTCTGTTGTCAGTGTGCCAGTGTTTGCACGGTATGCAAACTGTGGGTGGTGCACAGCTAGCTGTCTCACCTTCACCTTTTCAAACGTATTTAATGTGGAGGCTTGTAGATACATGGAAGGCAGGAGGAGAATAAAATCTCAGTTGGATGCTGTTCAAAAAGGAGAAAACAAAGAGGAAACTCATTAATCCCTTTAATTGTTTAACTAAGTGCAAAATGAATTCAGTGGGAATATGAAAATGAACCAAATGATGCTTCTGGAACCGCATTTGTGCAGAAGTTCCCTCTCACTGAACATAACATTATTATTATTATTATTAATGATAATATAATAATAATACACTTAATTTGTATTGCGCCTATGATATATCATATACAGACAGACATTAGCATTTAAAGGTGCAGGCACAGAAACAGCCTGCTCTCAGTAGAGCTCACTTGAGCGACTTTTAGATTGCTGAAATTTAGGATCACGAATGGGTTTGGGGCAATGCATATCGAATACAGTGTTGTTGGACCTCTGACAGCTGTGTGAAATTGATCATAAACAGTATAATATGAGACCTTTTAATGTGTTAAATTGCCAGTCATGATATATGCATGATCATTAGTTGCTTGGAGAATTGAAGAATTATAAGTAATTTGAGTACAGAGAGTCTTGGTGAGGCGGCCCTCCTGCTTAGTCCTCCATTCATTCCCTGAAACTTCTCTGTGGTATTGTCTCATTAGAATGATCTGACGAGTTTCCCAGCCAGCCAGTGTCTGGGCTGATTGCCCTTAATGATATTAAGTTTGGCTAGGGGGATATTAAATTTAGCTTTGGGATGATGAATGAGTTTTCGGACAAGTAGGGTTCAGCTGTGGTGGCAAAGCCAGAGGAAATGAGCATCGCAGCTGATGCCTGTAAAGGCCAGTGCCAGTTCAATTTGCAGCCTTTGGCTCCGCAGTCCTCAGTGAATGCTCAGGGAATATTTTTGCTGCAGGACTGCTCCGTACATCATCTTTAAATACCAGGAGGAGGCTGATTCCTGAGTTTCAAATACTCCTACATTTTTCTTGAGAGCCGGGTGGTACGATGCTCGATGGTCATCCCTGACTCACATGAGATGAATTCATTCCCAAAATTTGTGAGTTTAATAGAACTTCTTTCGTTGGTCTGAGTGGCAGTGGTGTTTGCAGAAAGTCATGAAGAGATGTGAGATGAGCAGTGGTGCACACGGGTGGCATTTCCAGGAAACTGGCCTTGTTTGCCTTAAAGCTCATTTGTTATGGGTTTCATGTTTGTCACCATGACTGCAGAAAGTTCAACTGGATCACTGCCTCCAAGGCTCTGAAAGAGATGTGAAACTTGGAGAAATCCTAACCCTTCAATGGCTGAGAATTCCTGCTCTATTTAAAGACTGCCCTATGAATAATCAGGTCACTTTTTTTACAAAATGGCAGTTGTGGTGCAGAGAAAAGTCAGTTCTGTAGTTAGTGAGGTTTCATGGATTTGAGGCAATGTGTGCCCTCAGTGTTGTCTTAAGGCGGCAGTTCCGTATTGGCTCACCACTGTAGCCGCCGCTGTTTCCCACCATGGCTGTGACATGAATCTCCCAATGTCTCACCCTGCAGAGGAAACTGTTTTCTGTTACCGCTGACAGACATCCCTGTCCCAGCTTTAAAAGCGCTCTTGTCTCCACACCACATGTCCGTAGGAATCTTGGCTTAGAAAACTGTATATAAAATCGCTATGACTTAGAGAAACAGTGGCCCGCTAACAAAAAAAAACACTGCGGCCACTAACTTAACCTAGTGTAATAGAATAAGAAAATACAAAATAGGACATGAAGCCATGATGTTAGTGCACTCAGTAACAACTTACTTTACATTACCTTACATTTCCTCTCCCCCCATATCACAAATAACAATTCTTGCACTTCAGCAACTATGAGGGGACATGGCACTTAATTGTGCTCTCTGCTTGGGAGCTTTTTAAAACGCTATGTTAGACAGGGATAAGTAGTCGGTGACTACTAGTTAAAGCACATTGTAAATGGATGGAGCATGGATCATAAACCAGATTAGACCCCATTAACCTTTGGTGCATATCTGGATAAAGGGAAGGATTCAGTTAGATTTTTGAACATTTCAACACTAACACTAAAATGTATTCCCATAGTTTTTCAATCTATGAGTTAAGCGAAAGATGAAATTTTGTGGCATAATTAAGGATAAACTATTACCATCTTTTATATGACAAATAAGAGGGCCCTGATTGGTTGAAGATGATCATGTCTTTGTCATTGATGTGCCATGTCAGTACTAGCATGTCTTAGACAGCACATGCTCATTTATCAGTCTAGTTCTATTATACTGTTTTCTGTTCGCTTGACTATATAGCTGAACTGCAACATATAAAACTCCTTATAAATGCAGCCAGAATCATGTAAAGCAAAATGAATATTTAATGTGTATACGCAAAGCAATTGTACTTTTTACTGCTAACATAATTTGCTAGTCGTGTCAGGCTCCAGTTCCATCATTAGAGCTCCATAATGTTCACACAGACTCAGAGTGAGAATTACAAACACCCTTCCTCTCCACTCGAGTTGCCGTAGAGCGCCTTGTCAGTATATCTCTGCTTCTTTTTACACTTACTCACCGGCTCTGCTGCGCTCCTCAGGGAGAAAGAAAACCAATAACACCTTTGCAGGGAAAACAAATAACGACATTGTGATAGTTTTCTTCCTGCTGCACAGCTTTGTATGAAGCACAGGGCTGCCAGGTGGGGAGGATGCTGGCACAGTGGGTTGAGTCAGCAGTAAGTTGAGAGGAGGAGATAGTCAGTCCTGATACAGGATAGCCATAGAGAAGCCATTGTGTAGTAACAATAACTGCAGCATCCAGGTGCTGATAAAGCTGCAGACACAGAGATGCAAGTCTCAGGGTAGAAATCCAACTTCTTACACATCAGCTGTAGAAGCCATGTTCACCATATTAAACATTTCATCTTCACTTTTTGTGGTGTTACAAACATCCACCTAAGACAGGGTGGTCACAGTCATAGAGGCTAAACAGACAATAACCAAATGGTCTTTATAAATAAAGGTTACATTAGTCGGTTACTCTTGATTGTCCATAGGTGTGAATGTGAGTGTGCATGGTTTGTCCCTATATGTCAGCCTTGTGATGACCTGGTGACTTATTCAGGGTGTACCCCACCGTCACCCAATGTCAGCTGGGATCAGCTCCAGCCCCCCCCCGTGACCCTGAAAAGGGTAAGAGGTTCCAGATAATTAATGGATGGATGGATGGATGGATGTTTACAACTTTGTTGTTTCTTTTCAAATTTTATGATTTAGAAAATATCTTGTAATTGTCTACGCAATTTGAAATAAATCACATTTTATAAGCACAGGTGCCTTGTCTCTTGTGCTCACTACAGCCAAGAACCACTCAAACCAGTCTTCATTTATATACAGAATATAACTTTATACATCTGGGTCTGCTCCTCAATAAACATTAATGCTGCCTACATAGTTTGTATTCAAACCAGTTACCCATTTGACAGCCCTAAGAGGTTGTATAATTTCTCAGTATTATGTAAAATGCCATTTGAATCCTTTTTCATATCTTTTCTTCTGTTCTATCATAATAGTCCTCTTTCTATTCAAATGTTGAGTAAGAGGATTTCTGAAAGGTAAGCAAATAGAAATGTGAATCATGGGGTGTTATCCCCTACTGTTATGCTAATATTCTCGAAAAAATGTGACAGGATAACAGAATTAATCGAGCACCATTTCTGGCCCATCTTGACATTTCAGTGTTGTTTCGCACCCAAAGTTATATTTTAATTAATTAATTTATGTCTTCTGACTCACGCATATCTTGCTGTGTGTTTTTTTAATCAGCGGCTTTTGAAACTGTTACAGCAATAAGGGATCCTGTCTGAACTCACACTAGATTTTTTTCTTTTTCTTTTTTCATGTCTTTGCATTTAGATGTTGGTATACATTCTCCATAATGAGACCGTTCCACAGCGATTCAGTGTTTGAAAATGCATCAGCATTTTATCTCAACTATTCTGCAACAAGACACTCATTTCAACACCTTTTTTGGTTTACTAAAGCTGTTCTTCCCATTTCTGTCTGGTTTCTGTTAATGGAAAAGCATTTGAAGTCAGGTTGTTTTGAGCTTGTTATCTGCTGTACACTTGAGCGGAACTACAGATTTCGATGTGACTTGGTGGATGGTTCTCAGCCCAGAATAGACCCCATTATTTTTCACTTTCTTTAACATAGTGAAGTACAGACATTTTTGTTAATTTATCAGGGAATAATGCATGGATCTTGATAAAAAAGAATAAGGCGTATTTAGGTGGCTGGCATTAAAATACATTTAAAAATTGAAGGTTCAAGAGAGACATGACTAAAGAATAAAAGTCAGTGCAGTTCAAGCTTTAAAATTGCTTCAGTGAAAGGTAGTGGCAAACAGAAAGGTCTTCAGCTTTGATTTAAAAGAGGTGAGAGTTGGAGCGGACCTGCAGTTTTCTGGGAGTTTGTTCCAGATATGTGGTGCATAATACCTGAACGCTGCTTCTCCATGTCGAGTGAAATGTTGGGACTGAAAGCAGACTTGTGCCTGATAACCTCAGAGGTCTGGGTGGTTCGTAACTTAGCAGCAGATCAGAAATGTAGTTTGGCTGAAAACCATTCAGTGCTTGAAAAAGCAGCCGCAGGATTCTGAAATCTATTCTTTGACAGACAGGAAGCCAGTGTAAAGATCTAAGAACTGGAGTGATGTGATCTATTTTTTTTTGGTCCTTGTTTGGACTCTAGCAGCGGTGTTCTGCGTCAGCTGCAGCTGTCGGACGAATTCTGTAAAGTTCTGTAAAGACACCGTTACAGTGTTAGAGTCTGCTGAAGATAAATGCATGGAAGTTTTTCCAAAGTCCTTTAATCCCAGTTAATTACTAAAGTGATAGTAGGCTGACTTTGTAATTTCTTAGTGTGGCTGCTGAAATTCAGGTCTGGGTCCAGGATTTCATCGAGGTTTCTGGAACCTTGGTTTGTCATTTTCAGGATTACAGACCGAAGCTGTGTAGAAACATGTAGTAGTTTTTCTCTTTAGTGGTTTCTTGAGGAAAACTCTGGCACATCCAATCACTGATTTGTTCAAAGCATCTACTCAGCGTTTGTATAGGATTATATTCCCCTGGTGATATAGTTATGTGAATTTGTGCGTTGTCTATATAACTATGGTACATTTTTTGTCCAATAGTATATTGTCGTCAACCATGTCAAATGCAGCCTCAAGAATGTCCTTGAGGACCTTGACAAGAGCAGCCTAGGTGCTATGATGTGGTCAAAATCCTGTTTGGAAGACATCAAACCAGCAGGAGGAAGACTTTAAGTGTTGTCGTGTTTGGGTTCTAAATTAAAAATGTCAAGTCTCTCTTTATGAATCTGTTTTTTGCCACCGGTGCTCAGCTTTCCGACATTCCTTTTCAGGAGATTTTTTTCCTACTACCACATTCACTTTAGTGGTTGCAATGGCAGCAATAATATTTGTAATTTTAGAACTGAATTGATCTACAAGGTCATTGACAGAGAACCTGGAGAGGGGAGGTGTGGAAGAGACAGTCTGAATGAAGATGTCGCTGGTGTTTTTAGTAATGTAGCGTTTTGAGATGACCTCATTTTGAACGTTTGATTATACAGTTATATCAGTCTCAAAGAAAACACAGTAATCATCAGAGAGAGCAACATCAGATACCAGAACCTTACAGTAATGTTGAAAGGTTCTTGATAACCTGAAGATATCACCCATTTTATTTCCACCTTCTATGCACTTTTCTATTCTAACACCACAGGAGACATCACCAACATTGCACACAGAAATGAAAGAGTGACTTTGGCACTGAGTAGACTGAGAGAGACACAGTATGAAATTACACCCTCTACATAATAACTCCTTATATCCTGCAAAAGATGGACCATCAGGCCTAATCTCTGTGTAACAAGTGTCAAAAGGAGGCTGGCACGTATTACCATTTGGAGCACAATTTCTCAAGAATTGGGTAGCATCTTCAGGGTAAAGGTTAAGAGAGACACTTTTCATTTTGAGTCTCCTGCCAAAGCAGGTCACTCTGACCCCTTCAAAGTTTAAACTATGTTACAAGTTATTACTGCTGGCCAGAAAATGTATTCTGACTAATTGGATTAGAGCTAAACCACCCACTACAGGGAGATATTCAGGGTCCTCCCCCATGAGACAATCAGTGCTGTTCTAAAGGGCAATGAGAGGAATTTTACTGAAATGTGGTCTCCTCTGCTTAACTACTTGCCTGTGGAACTGACTCAGTTACTGTTGAGCAGCCAGTTGCTACTTGCAATGGCCACACTTACCCAGAACAAAAGTGTTCTTTTTTTCTTTTTCTGCTGCTTGATTATTGCATGTATATGTGTCTTAACTCGACTTCCTGTATCACTACACTGCTGTGGTACAACTTATACTAGTGCAACTGTCATGAATCGTCAGTCATGAAGCCACTGAATCAACTCGCCTTTTGTCTGCAGTAGTTTTTTCGCTGTGTCATTGTACACAGAGACAAACAGGACAACAGCATGGCAGGATATAAATATTCACACGACACGTTGTGTCTCAACAATGACTGAACTACAAATTTGTGATGAAACAGAGAGGACTCCTGCATTTGCCGCTGAATGTTGGCAAACTCTGCCAAACTATCAGCAGCAGGAGACATGCTCCATGGTGTGCTAGGATTTTAAAGCTTAACTGATCGTGATACTTTTAGAACAGGGACTGTGTGGAAAGCTGATGTTTTCATATCACAGATGCCAAACAAAACCATTGCGTCATGAAACAAGAAAAGACACAACTAGGCTCACTAGAATACATGACAGGATTGGCATGTTACAGTAAGACAAACTCTGAATGAAGATAAAGCAAAGAACAGTAATAAATAAATAAAAAATAAATAAATAAATAAATGCATTGAATATGTTCAATCATATAAATGATTATCTGATAATGTATCATTAATACAGCTGACTATGATTAAAAGAAATTGCTTTGCATCCTTATCGATGGGAATAATGGTCAAGGTGTTTGGACATCAAGAAGGAAAATTTGAATAGACCTACTGCTCTCCCTGGAGGATCTGGAAGATATGCCAAGGGATGAAAGACATGTTGACTACAAGTAGGCAATCAAACCCTTTTGTACAGCTAACATGTCAAATTAGACTTTCCCTGCTTGTGAAGCTGCAGGGGTCCATGTCACTGCCGATTTACACACTGCATCCTACTGTTGGACATCACAGGGAACTTGAAAAGTTGAACTAATTTTAATTATCTTCAGCAAAACATAATGTGTATTCTATTTTCTGTAGAAGTGTCTGCATTTTACTTGATGCGGTGACCTGCTGAGTCATATGGAAAATGAACAGTGCTATAGTCAGTATAGACAGTTGATGCTTGCAAATCAGAATGCCCTTTGAAATCATGACTGACTGTTGTCTCTCTGTACATCATCAGCAAGCAGGTATATTATCAAGTCCTTGTGGTAGAAAACTGAAAGGTCTTAGATATTAAGCTATCATCTTTAGTATTTTTTAGGGATTTTCAGGGGACACGTCAAAAAAAAAAAAATCTTTTGTGGGGAAGCTCTGCCGGAATCTGCACTGATGGCTTAATTAATTAGCATTCTTTCTCTCTCTGGTTGCCTGTTGTCTTCGTCTCTGTCTGTCATCATCCTCCTCCCACATAGATTGCCTGTCTCAGCTTTCATTAAAAATAATCCACTGCATCCACTGCTCTGCTTAATCTTCTTTATCACATTCATCTTGTGGCTTTGGCTGGATAAATACATGGAAGGGCAGTGCTGATTGTATTGAATTACTGTGCAGAAATGCATGGCAAATATGTGGTTGCATGATTACCATGGTCTGCTAGTCACACTACCAAGGTTCAATTCTGCAGACAGGACCTCAGGCAGTGGGAATACACTTTTTTTGTCCCCGTCTTCTGACTTTTAATGGGTAGAAGCATATTTTAATGTTAGTTAAATGTGCCCCACATAAATGCAAGCTATAACATTCTCAGGCAGCTTGATTAATGGTTACTGGCACTTCACAGTCATAGTCATAATGGCTTTGGCATTTTAGGTGGAGCTACTGTCAGACTGGCCTGAAAATCCACTAAGAGTTAACTTACATCATGCTGAGCACAGCATTGAGACATGTACACACTGTGGTTTGTCAGCTTGTCTGCAAAACAGCTAAACTTTGGCTGTCATTGCCAGAGAAAATGTAGAATTAATTGAGCCAATGTTTAGAGCAATCTGCATCATTTCCAAGTACATTTAAAGAGCAGGAGTTTGGCCCAGAGCAAGATATGTTTTGGCAGAAACCTGTTCTCGAGTCTGTGCAGAGACAGAGGCTGTCTACCATTTTATACCCAGAATCCACGGATGGACTATCACAACGCTAAATTATGGAGAATTAAAATAAGCATTGTGTTCAAGTTACTTTTTTGTTTCTCGTTTAAATTAAAATCAACCCTCCTCCAACATTCACCACCACCACCACCACTACCATGGCCACAAAACAACCGCCACAACAACCACCACAGCAACAACCACCTCCACCAGCATCACAAAAACCACCACCAACACCATTACTACAAAACAACCACCACAAAAACAATAACAACCACCACCACCACAACAATCATAACAACCATCACCATGACAACCACCATAACGACTATAGCAACCACCACAACAACCACCACAGCAACAACCACCACCACCACCACAACAACCACCAAAAACCACCACCATCATTACCACAAAACAACCACAATAACAACCAACCACAACAACCACCAACACAGCAACAGCAACCACCACCAAAGCCACCACAACCACCACAGCAACAAACACAGCAACAACAACAGAATGCATTATCAATTCTATTCGATTCTAAACTATTTTTTTTTGTTGGTCAGAATGCTCCACAGTGCTTGAAGTTAGGTGCACAAACTTTAGCAGAACTGATCTGTGCTGGTATAAAAGAAGCCTGTGTGTGGTGGTGCAAAGATGTTCTCTGTTAGGTGAGATGCCCCCTGTGTGGTGAGCACTGCTCTGTCCCCGTCCACCGCCGTGCATGTGACAGATTTGAAGATGGATGAGATTAAGGGAAAAGGCAGAGAATTTGATGGACAATTAGCCGAGGATCAAAGCTGTCCTCTATCCTCAAAGCACAGCGCTCTCATTAGCACCCTGACCAGAAATGAAAATTAGACTGGTTGATCAAAGTCCCTTTATAAAAGTAAACCTGGAAGCTTCTGACGAGTTACTATCAAACTCACATGCTCACATGCATACGTGTACAAACACACTGTAGACATACTGAACGGGTTTTTTAACATCTACTGAATTCATTCAGGTGTATGAAAGGTACCTAAATCTATAATATAGTATTTCTAAAATCTATCTAAATTTAGTCTGTTAAATAAAACCTGTTACAGAGTAAAAGCTGATACAAAGACATTATGTTGTGAGCCTTTGATATCCTTCCTTTTCTGTGCCACCATTAGAAATTCCATGATTTCTTGCTCTCATTTAAAGTGCAAATCTTTTCGGTCCTTTTTAATGTAACAACTGTGCTGCCGAGAGATGATGACAAGTAATCTGTAGTTTGAATTAGAAAGACCATCCAGTACATGTTATGTACTGTATGATCATATAGAGCGGACCACAGCATAGAGCAGAGAAGGTAGAAAAAAGCAGAACTGAATAAAGATTTTTTTTTCTCCAGATGTTAGATTGAGAACAGTTACAGTACTGATATCTATGTATGAAAGAGTCTGTTTAGTGTTTAGTAAAAAGGTGGAAGAAGGGTTTTAGTTGTAGGATTCACTAGTAGTCTGGTAAAACTAAACAGAGCCCTCTTTCACATAGACATCTCAGATTGGTATGTAATGTTTGGCCAGGCTTATAAGACTAGTGCAGGTTAGATGATTTCAGTAATAAGTAATGACTTGTTTTAAAGTGGGAATAGATATATTTTCAACTGTTTTGGTGGTGTTACTTTTGATGCACAAAGACAGCATTAGCAGCCTGGTTACTTTCCAAAGTAAAGAATAACTCTAAGACTCCCACGTTGAGGTAGAAACCCTAATTTCAGTGCTGTAAAGGGGCGGCTGATTGTATTAATAAGTAGGCAGTTCTTTCACTCACTGATTAAGTAGAAATGAGTTTTAAACCGTCTCAAGCCCTGGTGGTAAGAGGAAATGCATATCAATGGAGCACTCTCCATCGAGTGAATGCCCGTCAGTTCACTCTTGTTATACCCCGGTCTCTGTCACTGTCCACGTCACCTGCTTTGCCTCACGCCTCTTTCTTTTTTGGTCATACAATGGCAGACATGCTTTCACTGGTATAACATCTTTCCAAGTCAGTTTGGGATCTCGGGGCTTCCAGTGACTTGGATCACTCAGTATGGAGCCATTTCATGTTTTTTCAGCTGCAACACTGTTTTGCTGCTCAGTTCCAAAAAATGTTCTGTGGTTTTTTCATCACTATGGTGCAAACAGTAGATAATGACTGAATTTTAAATTTTGGTTGAATCTTTAAGGCACTTTTGCACTGGCCGCACCTTTTAAACCCGGAAGCTCCATATTTCACTTTTTATGCAGCTCAGCTCTGCTTCATATCTGAGAGAGTAATACAACTGGAAGTATAATCGTCTTATTTGAAATGTCCTTGAAACTGCAGACATCTGCTGGAGTGAAGGGTTTGATACATTGTTTTCTCTTCATATACACAGAGTTCATATCAAATAAACTTTCTTTACCTTGAAGTTAGACGATCTTAGTTTGAGCTTATCTACAGTCAGAGTCTCTTTGTGAAACCAGCCTCTTGAGGCCGACCAACCTCCCAGTGAATAAGGGGGATAGGCAGAGGAGAACCAAGGGTAGCTTGATGGGAGAAAAAAGGACCGCAAGTCTTTGGGTCAAAGGTAAAGCTCTTTTGTCAGCTTCCTGCTCTATCAAGTCTCTCTGAGTGAGTGAACACTGTAGATTTTATGGCATGGTCTTTTGGGGGAACTCTGCTGTCTTATCAACTGTGACAGGACTGACCCCCTCTTCTCTGTCAGTCGCTGCTTCATCAGACCATTTAACAAAAAATAAAAATAATCATCCAACCCAACAGACCTTTCTTGGGTTGCTGATGCTTAGATAAACTTGCAGAATACAAGGAGATGCAGTACTTTTTCTGTGTGTGTGTGCGTGTGAAATAGACAGACCTGTGTTCTTCCACCTCCTCGGGCAGTCAAGATGTCAAGATATGAGCTCAGAGCGCCGGCTAGGATGAGATTGGATCGATTTTCTGTCGGTTGAATCAGTGGATTGTCAGCAGACCGCCTTCAAAGAGACGGTCAGGGGAAAAAATAAAACGCTGCAAGAGGACACTTCTACAAGACAGAGGCGAGAAAAAAGAGAGGAAAAAAATCAATCCCTGGGAGTTGTTGTCTGCTGCGGGCTAACGGGCGGGGAAGGTGGTGTGTGGTCATGTTGTGCGTGAGCCTGCAGCACACTGGTTGTACTCACTTCAGTGAAGAACCACAAGGAATTATTTGTACGCTGCACTTCAAAGGAGAGTCGGACCAGAGAGTAATATGACTGCTGTGTGTAACGGGGCTGTATGAGGACGACCACTGGGCTGAAAACAGCCTGTCGTTAATTAATGGACAAAGAAAAAAAGGCTTATCTTCATAGTTGACCCCTTTTTGCTTCAAGTGTTTCATTTTTGCTATCGACAATTTTTAGCAGAACACAAAAACTAATTTATTTTTGATTAATTTGTTCATTTATGAAATGTCTCTTTTTTCACACTGTTTTTACATTTTTTATGTAGGTGCATACAATGATTCTTTTTAATTTAGTTTCCTACCACTGTTTAAATGATTATAAAAAGGTGCAAATACATGTTTTTCTTCATCTTAATAACACACAATAAGAAATTGCGTTAACCCCTATTGTTTAAGAAATGAAATACAAAATTTTAGGCACACCACTGTGACAAATGAAAATGTTCAGTCGCACATTACAGATTTCGCACCGTTGAGCCCTGCCTAATAACTGGTAATGTTGAGAATTATTGATCAAGTAGATATACCAATCTCTGTTTCTCTACTTTATAACTATGTTTACATGGACAAAATTATTGTTGTTATAACTAATGAGCTCCAAATGTTTTCATACGTTGCTGCTTTCCTCCTATGAATAATTAGGATGTTTTCAGGTGTCCTATAGTGTTTTTTTTATTCATGAACCATTGCCTCTGCGATGGAGGAAGTTCTGATAACCAGCTTTCTAGAATACACTTTTTCCCAGCTTTGCCCGGGAATATGAAACATTTGTATCAAAGCTTATATTCAGACCTTGAGAAGACAAGATTTCAGTTTTCGTAGTGTCAAAAGTATTCTAATAATGTTTTTCAAAGATTATTTCTGATAAGAGCACTTCCAGAGCATGTGAGGTAAATCTTCATCAGTCATCATAGGTTCAATCTTCATATTCACGGATTGTTCAAACACAGTTGTTCAAACAAGTCTTTGAAAAGATAAATCCATCGAGCCAGAAACACAAATATTGTTCCCGGAAAATGATGTGAGTTCATCATGAAAATTGTATTAACAGGCAGAGTGAATGCATACATTTTAATTTCTCATTAAAGTTGGAACAAGAAACTACTTCTTCTTCTATTATGTTTCTTGACAATTACATTATATATATAACAATAACATATCAATACATACATGACATACATAAAATGATAAACATAGCAAGTGTAATTAGCCTTTTTCACACAGAGAAGCGGCATTATCGCAGCAGCGACGGTTCGCCAATTCTCCGCCATTGGTTGTTCACACAGAGCGAAGCATCTCAGCCTTAAAGACGAACTGCTGTAAATCACACAGAAAGCCGGCACTGTGGTGTGTTTTTTTTTCAAGGCACTTCCCCAGTGTCCCTGCTGACAGTTTACAGTCATATGGATGCTGTTATAATGTGTAGTGATTGAGATCCTGACCCACCAAACGTCCTGGACAGCATCAATCTTTTTTGGCGCAGGATCCCTGAGATGTGAATGGGGCTACTGATTCATGCAATGTTTTATATATACATAAATAGACATAATTAATGTTCAACATATTCAAAACCACCTAATATACTATAACAAGACCATCATAAAATAAACTTACAGTATTATTATGATATAGAGAGAGTGTTAAAATGCACAACCAGGTCCGAGATCTGTCGGGTCAGAGGCCTTAAAGCACCTTCTTCTGCATCTTTCCTTCCAAAACTTTTTCATATCGATCGAGGCTTGCTCAGATCAAAGGAAGCTGTCATATCAGATCAGCCATCTGTGATGAACACCCACGATGTCTCATCTATGACCACAGCCGTCAGCCAGTTACTGAGACTGCTGCAGCGTGGACACAAAATCCTTAATTAGCAGTGGAAAAGTTGAAATGCTGTTCTAGTAGTCCAGTTGAATTCATATACGAACATTGTATACGTGATGTCATGATGTCATGGCGACACTTTTGTTACATTCCAATATTGAACGCAACTCAGAAGAGAAAAAGGAAATCCAAACGAGTCTAACCTCAGATGAAATCTAAAGAAAAAACTTTAGATCACATACGTGTCATGTGTGGAAAGTTTATTAAAAAGTCTACATCACAGCAGGAATGTAAATTAGGGAGACACTGATTTTAAAAGTCCCATACTATGAAAAACATGGGTCAAACTGGTATGGTTGAACGACAGCATCTTGGTGAGCCATAGCGATAAATCCACTGTAAAACATTAGCATACGCTACCGCTAGCGGAAGAGGCATCATCCCCCTGAGAGGGGGGTGTAGCAGGCAAGGCAGGCATTGACAGACAGAGCTGATTAGCATTTAAAAGTGCAGGCACAGAAACATCGTGTTCTCAGTAGAGCGACTTTTATACAGCTGAAATTCAGGACCATGGATGGGTTTGGGGCAATGCATATCGTATACAGTGTTGGTGAAATTGATGAAAAACAGTATGGGACCGTTAAAGTTCATGGCCAGTATGACCCCAATGTTAAATTAACAGTTTTGATACTCATGATATCTTGTTCTTGTTCATTGCCCCTTTTATGCCAAAGAAATTACTCTATATCTATCTATCTCTCTATCTAGATAGAGAGATAAATTTCTATCTATCTAGATAGAGAGATAAATTTCTATCTATCTAGATAGAGAGATAATTTCTATCTATCTAGATAGAGAGATAATTTCTATCTATCTAGATAGAGAGATAATTTCTATCTATCTAGATAGAGAGATAATTTCTATCTATCTAGATAGAGAGATAATTTCTATCTATCTAGATAGAGAGATAATTTCTATCTATCTAGATAGAGAGATAATTTCTATCTATCTAGATAGAGAGATAATTTCTATCTATCTAGATAGAGAGATAATTTCTATCTATCTAGATAGAGAGATAATTTCTATCTATCTAGATAGAGAGATAATTTCTATCTATCTATCTATCTAGATGGATGGATGGATAGATTTTCACATGGAAAAGATAATTTTTTTTGAAAGGTAACTACTTCAAAGCCTTTTTGCCCACTGTAGAAATCTTTGACATTCTTAGTTGCGTCTATAGCCTTACAAACTCTTGGCAGGGATGTTAAAAGCCAGTAGCTCATTAATGTTCCAGCACAAAAATGAACTAAAGTCGGCCTGTAAGGGCGGGCTAGTGAGTAGATGAGTCGTGTTTGCTGTGATGACGTTTCATGTCCCCGACGTCATCTGTAGTCTCATTTAGACATTTGTCAGCCCCCGCTGTTTTTAAGACACCAGAGCTTTATAATCAAATTGTGGGAGATTTCATGATAATTTTATGTCTTAGAACTTAATGTGCAAATATATTCAGCCTGCCGTAACCAGAGACCTTATTTCAAGCATGAAAACCAATTAACAAAAGCTCATAGACTTTGAGACAAGGAAACTGGATATGCAAAAATGCTAACTGATTTTTCCAGGTTTTAGTACTACAGACTACTCCACTCTATAGGCTGCTAACAGTGAACAAGCCAAATATTGTATACCAATGGTCAGCTGATAAATTGGTGCATTTCTGTGAATCCATAGAAACACTGGATTTCTTGGACTCAAACTCGGACTCAGAAGTTGTGTTCGCGGTCAGCGCAGTCTGAGCTTCTGTGCATTCAGACGTTAACTGTGTGCCAACTAACTGACAGCGCTGTTGAAGGGGGAAGGCTGAAGCTTCTCACTCACGCTGTGGGCTTTCTTTTCCACTCCGGTGACAAATCAATCTCTGTCCTTGATCAGTAAATTACTGCCCTTCACACTCCCAGCCGAGCACAGCTTCATTATGTACTCTTTGTCAGCGTCTCCCTCGCTCTCTTTACTCTCACTGCCTCACTCTCCGTTTGTCGCCTGTTCTCCCTCTCTTTCATCAATCCTTTCCTGGCAAATTTTTCCCTTTTCTCTGCCTTTTACTTTTTGTCTCTATGAGGCTCTCTTGCTTTTTCTTTCTTTCCTTTATGTTCTTCCTTCCATTTACCCTCATGTCTCTTTCGTTCTCTATTTTTCTGTCTTCTTCCCTCTGCTATTTTGTCACTCTGTCTTTTTCCTCTCAGAACAACTCCATAGGTGCCAAATGTACCAGGACAAAATGAAGCAACACTTCACGGAAGAAGGCATTGTTGTAAACTCTGTAGTAACTTCATCAGAATTATGAACGCCGCTGAAGCAGTGTGTCACAGAAGGTTGAAAGCTAATTAGCAGCATTTATCAGCTGTAAAAGAGTTCTGGCAATATGCACGTTTCTTTCAAAGCAGCACAAAAAACTGCAGGAGTGTCAGTCCAGATAATGTCGAAAAAAAAATTTACTTCCACTATTTTCCGTAAGACATGCCTTTATTTATTTTTTTGTTGTTTCCTTTCTGGCTGGTTTGAAGTGGGTTGGACTTGGTTGGACAAATGAGACATGATTAGACAGTTCATGATGTTAATTAGAATGTAATGATATTTCTTTACAACTTAAACTCAACTTTCAACTTAAATGGATTTATCTTCTGAGCAAAAATGACAAAAATTCCTGGACGGTCCCACAGAACAAGCCATTTGAAGTCATATTGGGCTTAGTCTGACTCACCGGATGTAGACTGTTAGTATAAAGCTTGTGTGTCTAGAAAGTGGTGAAGTCTGTAGTCCTAAACCACACAAATCAGTTAGCACATCTGCACATTTGGTTCCCTTGTTTCAAATTCTGCAAGTTTTTTTAAATCAGTTAAATGCCTGAAATAAGATCTGTGTTACCAAAGCCTGAAAATATTTACACATTATGTTTGACTACGACTAAAATACATCATTAAGTGTCACACGATTTGATTATGATGCTCTTACAAGACTCATCTACTCAATCTGCCATCTCTACAGTAAATTAATTAGTACTGTTGTCAAAATAATGACATTAAAAGGAATTTGCTTTAATGTGTTATCATTGCAATAACTTGTACAAGCCCTAATTTGGATTTTTAAGACATGCAAACAAACCAGAGCTTTTATTTCCGCGTGCCACCAGGTCTTTCACCAGCACTGACACAATGCTGGCTCTGCAAGTCCATGAAAAGTTAAATTAGTTGTTTTTTCTCTGTGTAATATTCACAAAAGTTGGACAACTTTTAATTCTGAACAGTCGGCCGGACAAAACAAGACATTTGAAAGCTTTGCCTTGGCGCATTGTATTTATTGTTGTTATTATTTAACTAATTTGTAACATTTTGGAGACCATAGAGTCTGCAGTAATATCCAGTGAAAATAATTGTATTTGAATAAAACTGCCTATTATTCAACAATGGTTAAGTTTCTTTTAAGTTAAAAGCTAACTTCTCATCCATCTTCATTCTTGTATTCTTCTCCACTTGAGAAACTTTCAGCCCGGCTCTGCCTCCTTCAGCAGCAGGCTGTCTGCCCGCCTGTGACCCAGTCAGCGCAGTAACGAGCTCCATGTCCAATCAAATGGACGATTAAATCCCATTCAGGGCACAGCTTTATAATCTCAGTGCAGCTGATGTTATCTGGGTCATGGTGCTTCAGGCTCCCGTGCTGCATACAGATCCCAGAGATGTCTCCTTAACACAGCCCCGGCTCTCGTCCACCTCTGTGCAGAAGACTTTTCACAATTCCAAATCCCACCTGTGGTAATTAACGAGGTTCCAGCTATAGGTTGTTTCTCTTGAGAAACCATTTTGAAACATCTCTACAAGGAGTCCCCTTAGATGAAAAATGCTGAGCTCTTTATTATATGTACGCTGCCTCCAAACATCTCATTTTGCCTTCAAACCACAATAATGAGAGTTTGAGTGATGACAGTTTAATTTCTATGATCTACATAAAGATGGAATGATGGAATTTCACTACGACACATCTGACCCTGGTAATTGTTTCATTCTAGAGTTAGATGTTCTAACATCTAATTCTGAGTCATCCACTCATTGCTTCACTCAATTTGTTTCGACTAATGTTCATTGAACTCCCAGCCACTTCTCTGGTAAGTAATGTGATAGATGTTGACAAAGAAATCTCAACAAAATAGTTCCAAACCAAGGTCCACCTGATAGCCTTTTTTAGTGCTTTCACCCAGAGGTCAGTGCCAATAGGCTCTTTTACAAACTATTGCTATCGGCTGCAATACTTGCCAGTGGCTGCACAGCCTCAACTGACCACATGGGGGAGTATGTCAGCATTTTGCATGGAAGATACTCTTAAGTCAATCATCATCATTTTAGGGCCACTTATCTATGTCCTATTACTCTCCCTCCCCCTCTTAATCTAAAGTAAACACAAAGTAATTCTCCTCTCCATGAAATAACTTCCACCCATTACTCTTGCGATAGGGTTAGAAAATATGGGCTAATGTTAAAACCTTTGTGGTCCTGGGGTAACCTTAAACATTGGAACAGCGGATTTTAGTGGAGCCTGACAAGTGTGGCATGTAATTTATATCTAGTTTCACATTGCAGACCATACCAGACCTCTCTCATCTGACCCATATACAGTTTAAGGAGTTATGGTTATATAACATAACTGGCCAGTTCAGCCACAGAACAGCTCATCGTCCAGTGTTAATACAGCAGATTCCAGCTATGTAATCCACTATATCCACATCTTTTGTCTTGATATCAGACAGACAGCTGCTGCTAGCTTTTCAACTCAAATTAAAGACAGTGTCCTGCACATCTCTTAAGTTACTTGTTTTAGTAACGTTCCAAAGCCTGAGTGTCACTGTAACTTTTCACTGAGTGGCTGGGAGAGAGAGAGCGAGGGGCCCCTAATGTTCACTTCAACAGTTCTGATAAGGTAAATACCAAGCATTGTTCAATTTCAACAGTGTTTGAATTCTACTATATTAATGTTACTAAAAATATGTATATTTGTAGTTTGTCAAGTTTCGCATCTTTAAGAACATAAGAGTTTATTGAATTAAAACAAAGCAAAAACATATTTTGTTGGAATTATAGTAATTGTAATAATAGTAATTATTATGTAATTCCGTGGCACTTATAAGGTTGTAACCGTTGGAAACTTTCGCAGTACAGTAACCTTCTTTGTATTCATATTTAAAATCAAGGTCATTTTCGGAAGGAAAAAGAAAAAAACGTATTTGCCACAATCCAAATTGGTTGCTGAAAGCAGCATCTGCGATCATGTTACACCTTACAAACACAGACGACATGTTTCTGTTCTGACGAGCTGAATCTCAGGGTAGCTAATTATCACCTTCACAGGGTGCAGCTGAAGGGCGCGAGCCTCTGTGTTACAGGTGCAACCTCCTGCAGATATTCAGACTCTCTGCACTGTCCTGTTGATAAGCTTCAAAGCCAGAACACATGATCGAGCTCACCTGGAAACTTGATTACAAACAGCCTTCCCCTCTGCCTCAGCCTCACCTGAACCCTCGAGTCTGACCTTCAGCTGGGGTTGCTCTGTGGGAGAGGAGACGCTGAGGATGAAGTTGATTCTGACTTTGCGGTTTGGCCTGGAAATGAGACGCTGTCCTGTAACTGGCATGGTGGGAGATGGTAGTTTATCAGGATTATTAAAAGGCAGCAGCAAATCCTGTCACTGTCAGCCTGCGGCCCGCCGGATCCCTGAGGAGTGCTAACGAGCCAACAGACAGCTCAATCAGTCCATCCTGCTGTTTCCATCCTCTCCTCTCACTTAGTGGAGTCTGGTCAGGATACATGCAAATGGGAACATCTATTGTTTCATCTGATGTATTTATCTCCAAATTTTTATATCCTATTTGTCATGTTTTATTTCTCTTCTTTTCCTAAGGTTCAGCTCTGTACTTTGGCTACCAGTACTTTAGGAACTACGGGCAGACACTTTTATAAAAATTCTTGCCAGGGGATTGGACGAATCATCCGTCTATCACAGGCTAACTTCAGCCAGTCTGGTCAGCAGTAGTTGAGTGCTGCCACCAGTGGAGCCAGTTGCATTTAAATCAAACTCTTACCAAAGTCAGTCGAGAGAAGAGTTTTCCATGGGAAAAAGCCTTCAGTGTTGTTCTCCACTCTTCTCTCAACTAAATAAACTCTCCACTTCTAAAAGAACTCATGCTATAGCAGCTAAACTAACCTCCTGAAAAACCGCCATTGTTGTTTTCAAATGAACAGTCACTCGCTACTGATTTTTGTTCTGCTCCTGCTTGATGAATCTGTCAGTGTGCATTGTGTTTCTTCTTCTCTTCATGCCATGAATATTGATTTCCAAGAAACAAGAATACAGTTCTACTTGACAGGAGCTCAAACATCGATTTCAGATAATATTCGTTGGATGTACAGACAGGAATGTGAGGAGGGCTGCGTCTTTGGACTTTGGGTTCACTTTTGCCCTCTGAGGAACCTAAATTATTGTTCTGGTAAACTAAAAGCATTTCGTCTTTACATTAACTTTAAGTTGTGGAATTGAATGTTTTGTAAAATGTGCAGACAGTTATTAACTATTTAGTACATTACTTGCAGCACATGTATCACATAAATCAACCCAATACTATAAAAGAAGATTTTTGCAGTAAGGCATCATGTAACGCAGTATTTCTAAAGCAGTTTGTGTCCGAGAAGGCCAGTAGCTCCACTGTACCGTCTAGATTTTTATCTTAAGCAACAGCTTCTGTCAGCTCTCCCGGTGGAAGAGCAGTCCTACCGCTTGTGTATGTTCAAGGCCAACGCTCCATCACAGCTCCCTCTGGATTTTCATTCCAGTTATCGATTTTTATTCCATCGAATCCCGCTTCACAGCTTCATAAATTCCTTGGCTGGGTTAGTGCTTGACAGATCGGAGATGGAAGTCAGAATATCTTGGGCTCCATCTTACAAGTGTAACTGGCATAAACTACCTCCATCTCCTGCATGCTAGTTAATGTTGTCGTCAAATGAAACTGACGGTGCCTGGGCGGTAAAAGATCGGGTGCATTGCAGCAAGATGGACCACATATAAAGTAAATAACTCTCCCATACACTTGAGTTTAAACTGTGTATTCTGCAATATTGCACCAGATATGGCTTTACAGTAATAAGCATGGTTTAAATGCATGACAAGTTGTGTCGTTTGTCATGTCAGAATGAGCCCAGCCAGAACAGTTTGATTTTAAGAAGCAGAAAACGATTTTATGTCAAAATTAATTCTTCTTCTCTTAGACTGAAGTAAAAGGTGTTGTAAGACAGCTTCTTTTTTCTGCAGCAGTGTCTGGAAGCACAAGGACTGTTGTCCTCCGATGGACATGTTTTGATAAGGGAATGTTTCAACATGTTTGTCTTCATTAAGGCTGCACTAAAATTGTTCCCATACTCCAAGGTCACATTTTCAGTTATTTCAGTTTCACTTATTTGGTCTGACCAGCTTTCCAAAACTGGAAGAAAAGTAATGATGAATAATATGAAATGAAGAAAAGCAGCAAATCCTCACTTTTAAAAAGGAACGCAAATGAATGTGTAGCATTTAGCTAGAGAAAAACCAGGAGAGGGCACTGAAAACTGGTGAACTGTCTGAGGAAGTTTGGCAAGTATGCTTTACACTGATCAGAGCCATCATTGGTATTAAGGGCAGACCGATTACCAGCCTTGCTGATTTTCAGAGCCGATATTCAGCATATTCCCAATTATCGGTATCTGTGATTTTTCAGTCAGATTGCCAATAACATGAACTAACTTAAAAATGTGTTACCTTGGCAACTTTGGCAACTGGTGTTGATTATGTGACATGACTTTAAGCAAAAAACTCAAATTGTCATTGTCTCCTTCCACTATTGTGGTGTTGTAGTTCCACCGTCAGCCCTCCCAACTGAGTCTTTAGGGAACTGATCCTCTGAAAAACAGCCCTCTCCAGGAGTGAAGTCTAAACTAACAAAGCCGGCATAGAGGTGAACCTTTGTTGCAGTGATTTTGTGTAATTACTGTGTGAAAAAGGCAAGGTTAACTTGTTCAGCTAATGTAATGCCAGCGACACATCAGTATTAAAACTTGAAAAATGCTTTGCCTAAAACTCCCTTGTGTTTCAACCACAGCACCATTGTTCGAGATGGTTTTTGGAGACAAACCAGGTCCTTAGAGCATCGCTGGTGCTTCAGAGGCAACCTCAGAAGCCATTACTGCAACACGAGTGTGACTGTGAAAAAAGAAACGGCAGCCCGTACTTCTCCAAAGATAAGAAATGTACGATGGATGCATGGAAGTGGCAGGAAAAAAAACAATGAACCATGCTCCAGAGCTCTAAGAGAGAAAATCTTTGTTTTCTTATGGGCAAAAAATATAGGAGAGACTGCCCATTGTGAACACACTGCTGACATTTTGTGCACAGAGCCAGTAAAATGTTATTGATTACACTTTTTGGTCATTAATTGTTGTTTGTCAGCAGGATAATTCTCTTTTTAAAATCTGTTAGTTGAGCTAACAGCTGGAAAAAACTGAACAATTGACTTGGGAGATTTAAAGAAAATTGTGTTTTTGCTCTCCAGAGCAAAGTGCTAAGTGACCCGAGCCTGATGGGGTCTAAGTGGTGTGTGTGTGTGTGTGTGTGTGTGTTTTTTTGTTTTTTTTTTTGTTTGTGTGTGTTTGTAAGGGGTTAAGGGCTGTTGCTGTCACATTCTGTCAGCTCTCTGAAAGTGTAGGCCTCGAGGAATACCTGACAGCCATCTGGCGGTTGTTTTTCTCTGTGACATCTCTCAAACACACAAAGGTGCACTCGCAGAAACTTTGTCATGCACAAAATAAGGCGCACACACATTTAGGAAAGGTACACCGAGATCCAGCCTGGAAGGCATCCAGCAGCCTCTGTTCATTTGAATAATTAACATTTGCTTTGCAGTGTTTTGTGTATTGCATGCCTCGAACTTGACTTGAGTGTCTGCTGTGAAAACAATGACACCTTGTACCTCATATTTCTGTGCTGTCGTCTTTTGTTAAGCAGTGAGTTGTTGTACCATCAATCCATCAGCACTGGAGGGTAACAACAGTGTTGGTTTCTTTGAGTAACGATTTGTTTCTTCACACCGTCTCTCCTTTGGATTAGACCGATCAGAAATAGCTTCTCAGTCATGTAGCGTAAAGGAATTCTTTGTTGTCTGTATCTTTGCAGTGGAGAAGGTATCTATGCTGGTTGATCCTCGGGATGTGGTAGGAAGCTCTGACATATCCAATGTTAGAGAGTTCAAAGCTGCCGTTGTGGAGGCTGCTGCTGGGAAGAAATGGCAGCAAGCCAAAATCCTGTTAGTCGACACCAAAGATGAAGGAAGCTGTAAAGGCAAATTCAATAAGACAATAGCTCAGTACAATACTCAGTAGTTTTACTTGTATGAATGTGCATAGCGAGTACACCTTGGTTTATAAACAGACTGTCATATCCCTCTATAATGGAGTGTGCTACGAGTGACACGCAAACAGCCAATACTTTATCAGATGCGTAGTTTGGTTGCACCATCGCAATGTGACTAACAACAGAGGAGCATTTCAGAGGCGTTAATATGGCCCATAGTTCTCGCAAGACTAGCCATGGTGATGGTGTTTGCTTTTTCTGTGGTTTGATCGGTGGCTTATGACCTGCAGCCCTACTGACAAACATACTGAGCCCTTCGGCCTCTGTCCCCGTCCTCTGCTGCTCCTCTCAGTATCACTCATCCTCTGAAGGTGCTTGTTGCTGCAAGAGTATCTCTGGGCTCATTAGGTAGAGCAAACTCTGCCCTCCTCTACTCTGCCACCCAGCCTGTTTGCTCTGACAGAGAGGAAACGGTGAATAAAAAAGAGAAGGCCAAGCATGCCAGCGTGACAGTATTTGTATTTATTTGTGTGATTGTATTTGCGTCTTTTTGATTGTTGTGTTAACACAATTATAACTTGTGCTCGTTGAGAAAGGGTGCTTCCGTAATATAGAGCATCAGAGTCTTTTATACAAGCAATTTCTATATCTGAGCACAATAAATGATGCCTAATTCTGTATCAATAGTGACTTCTTTGAATGGTGCAATATGTAAGAATTACAAATTCATCCTCCAAATCAATTTAGGGCAGAGGAGCAGTCAACTGCTGCTAACTGTAGATGCTAGTAGATGGTCAGCTCAGGTCAGCCATTCAGAGCAGTGGGGGAGTGTTGGTGTTTACATCGATTGCTAGCTGGCTGGCATGTTTTCTTTAGTAGATATCACTACATAAAGACATAGACATCATAGCATCTAAAGCATTTTTCTTCTGCTTCACATTGTGCTGATGGTTATAGTTTTGAATGTTTTCAGCAACAGAAAAAGATCTTAGATTTTCCTTACATTGAGTTCAGGTTTTCTTGATTTTGTTGGCCTTTGGTTTTCTCCTGCGTACCTTTCAATCCACAGGTGTGGAAAAGCAGTACATTTTCAAGTTGTAAAAGGCTTTTGTAGGTTTGAGAGCCTGCATCTGTACAAGCTTTACCTGGCACTCCTATCAATTTAAATGCCCCATTTGTTGTTCAGCAATGATCTATGTCATATGGTCAGTGGGACTGGATTTGGTTATCAGTGGATCATGCAGCTCTAATGTTGATGTTTCCTTCTCGGGGCAGGAAGGCTCAGGGCTCGACATGTTTCCCGTGGACCAGTATCAAAATTCATGCCACCTGTTCTGGATACTGGAGACACTCCTGGAGAAGGTACCGTGCAGGGTGGAGGTTGGGTCGGAGGAGATGGGCTTCCTGAGCCACTTGGAACAGCATGTCTTCCTACTGTCAAATGAGTTTCCCTTGTTTTCCATCTATATGTGGAGAATAGGAGGTCTTCTCACCTCATCAGACAGAAAAGATCCTCCAGGTGCAAAGGACAAGTAGACTTACACTTTTTACCAGCATCTGTAGAAGCCTGCGCTGTGGCAGGGTGCTAAAAAGAAGTAGAAAGACTCATGTCACATTTGCAAGGACCATTATCTCCAAAACAAGTTAGAAGAAACAAGTTTGGCATTTACATATTTTTCTTACATTTAATGACTCCCTCAAAAACATCAAAACTGCCAATAAAGCAATCTTGGCAATCAAATCATCTGAAACCTCTTATCACATTAACTGCAAAATAATGTAAAACCTTGAAAGTCATTGAAAACTCTTTGCACGGTAGTTAATTTCAATGCAGTAATACACACACCGTTCTGCTGCCACAAATACTCACTAGAGGACAGAATCAGATTAATCCTCTGATGAAAATAGTCCCCAATAGGAACTATTTCCTCCTGTTGAACAATATTGTGCCTTTATTTTTGCCTTAAAACTTGTTGGTGTCATTTTTTAGTCACACAGTGTGGCGCGACGGACTAGCATGTTGTTGGTGTTGGTCTTTTTATGTTGTCTTAAAGAGAAATATGGTGGCTGAATGTGTTCATTTAACTAGCAAATTTTAAAAAACAGACGGACTTGTCAATAAAATCATCTAAAAACCTCTTAAAATAATCAAAAATCCATACAAAATAATATAAAACCTTGAAAGTCATTGAAAACTCTGTGAAATTGTATGGTTGTTTATTTTGACTCACACACACACCATCCTAAATTACCCTCCTTGTCTTTGAAAAACTAAAGGTAGTAACATAATAAAACTTGAAGCAGTTTTGTCAAACTATGGCGCCCAAGACTTTCTGCCCTGTTTAAGTGTTTATTTATTGCTGTTGTAGAACACATTCACTGATGATTTTAATCTTAGAGTGAGTGGATTGGATATGTTTGCAGTAACTCCCATCTGGAGGGAATATGATCAGTAAAAACTGTGGAAAATGTTTCTTCTTCAGGCTGTTTGGTTTTAATTTGCTCATTCTGTTAAGTGTTATGAAATGCATAACTGCACAACTGAGTGGGAAAAATAGATTCAGACATTTTTTACTATCAAGTGTGTCTGTAATTGAGTAATTACACACTTTTATGTTTGCAGTGTTTCACAACTGACCAAAAATGCCCGAATGTTGATCCTTTCAAGGCCACAAAATTACCGAAAATTGTTGTACTTACGGTTTGGATTCCTCCTTGATATTCTGTCAGTGGTTTCTTTTAGTATTATTCTTCACAACAGACATTAGAGGCCACGGTGTTGAATAAATAGAAGATGTATTTTCTCTGTTTCCTGCAGAGGTTCAGTGCAGGTCTTAAAATACTACAGAAGTGTTACAAAAGGGATCTGGATCAGTATCAGCTTGCTAACAGTTGGAGAACTGGTGATGAACTTGAAAAAATGTGTTTCAGCAGTTTTGAGTATGTGTCATTATCTGCCAGTTGTTTTAATTTTAGGACACACAGTAAAGAGAGACCTTTAACTTGATAGTGTAATTTGTTAAGAAATATGCAAACAAAATCAACCAAACTTCATACAGCAAAGAAACTTAGGATCTGATGAACTGAGAAAGCTTGAGTCAAACACATAAATAAACTGTAATGATCAATAAAATCTAGGGATTAAACACTGTTACTAATGGAATTTGCTTTGAAGTATTTGCCTTGAATGTATCCCATATGAAACCAGTGATTGGGCTTGATCTTTTTTTCAGGTTCATCTCTCCACCCTGTTCTGGCAAAATCAGGAGTCATAGTGTGCAATCAGCCCTTTTACTGTTCTTTGTTAGGTTTACCCATTTCATCAACACAGGTGTGTGGCATATAGAGAGTGTTAAACACAAAAAGACTCTTCAGAGTAACATAAAAAGGCTTGTCCAATCAAAGTCCATTTATAAATGACACTAACTTCCGTTTACAGTTATATCTTGCCACTCAACTCGATCAGCCTTGATGTCTGCATTCTTTAGATCAGAATGTATCTTCAGTATGTTTGCTGCTCTCATACTATGCACATTGAATGCTTAATATCTTATTTTCTTGAAACTCAAAGCGGGGTCAATGCAACAAGTGTGCCCTAACTGCACTGAGAGAGCAAGCGGTGGGAGAGACACCTTCAATCTCAGGTACTTTTAGAGTTTGCAGCCTGTTCTCTCAGTGTTTGTCTTCCTCTGTCGCTTCTGTGTTGTACTGTCTGTCGACAAAGCTGTTCTTACTCCTCCAACTGTTGCTGTTCCTCAAACTGTGACCTTCTCCAGATTTACTGGAACATTAACAAGTACAATGTGATCGCAAAATTAAAGGATCTGCTCATCATGAAAATGTCAAAAAATCTCAGAATTTTTTAAAAGAGTGTGAGAAGTGATTCCTGGATCCTTCCCTCTATCTGAAAGTTAATGTGGTCTGCTCCAGGTCGAGATCCATACTGCATCCAATTTTGGTGGAAATGAGTTGCATGGTTTTTGTGTAACATAACCTACAACATCCTGATAGTGCCACCTATTTCTGGTGTCTGTCTTGCCATTTCTGAGTACAGCTTTTGATACAGTGTGCTCGCTCATTTACTAGTCCCTTATGATCAGAGGGTGTAGAAGTATCGTGTGTGCAGCCTAAAGCCCAATTTTTTATTTTTTGTTTTTTCCTTTTTTTAAACAGCAGAGCACAATTTGTGACAGAACGTAGATGCGCATGTAACATTACTCTGGCGAACCTGTGGATCAAGTGTCCACAGAGTGGAAATAACTTAAATTAGAAAGCGAAAGCAGTCCAGCAGCGACATGTAACGTCTGCAATACGACCGTTTTGCAGAGCTGCATTAAATAATAAATACTACACATTTTATATGGCAAATAAAAAACAAATACTCAAAGAATACATCAAGTTCACTTAAGCAATACAGGCAAAGACACCGAAGCAACAAACACTTGCGTATACTCTCAAAAGGAAATACCCTCGAGACAGTGACATGGCCAGAAATATTACAGATAAGGTAACTAAATTCATCACTCTGGATAACCAGCTCATCTCCATGATAGAGGATTGGGGTTTTCTTCATCACCTGGAGTTTTTGAATCCCTGGTATGCCCTACCATCTCGGCATTACATTACATTGACTCCACTTTCGAGTTACAGCGTGCCGGTATGTGCACTAGTTTGGTGGGTCTCATACAGCAAAGCATGTAAAACAGGCAATCGAGGAGATGCCGAACGCGTGTGAATGGACAATAATGCATCAATGTCATTTTACATGACAGTGTAAGGAATATGACATAAGCAATGGATGATAAGGAGGTACCAAGCGTGGGCTGCGTCTCACACACTTCAGCTGGCTGTACACAAGTGCAGCGTCACAGACTCACCTGCTAACACAAGGAAGGTGGTAGGCCAGTGTTTGCAGTTGCATATGCAGAATAAGGAAGAACCATATGAAAGTATATACTTTGTATAAACTATTTAGGGACAGCTTGAATACAGGTAAGTTTTTTCTTAAAGGTCCCATATTATGAAAAACTGACTTTTTCTGGGATTTGGAGTGTTATTTTGGGTCTATGGTGCTACCACATGTATACAAACTTTGAAAAAAGACCATCTGTGCTTTTTTGAGTGAGCTACAGATTTCTGACAGTGTCTCCCTGCAGTTTCCAGATAAGCAGAGTCAAATTCGAATTGGTTACCGACATCATTGACCAAAACATCTGAATATTCCCACCCACTACCCCCTCCTATCACAGCACATGTACAGTGTCTCCACCCACCAGGTACAAGTATGTTATCGAAAGCACCATATCGAAAGGCAACTCAAAGAGTTCTGTTGTTGCCTGTAAAGACGAGCACAAAACACTCCATCGTGTCCCAGTCACAGAGGACAGAAGAGCGGCATGGATTGAATAGATTTTTGTAGGCAATGTCCCAGCTGCAGTTGGCAAAAAGTGTTGGTGTGTTCTAACCACTTCCAGACTGACTGTTTCTCCAACCTCAGTCAGTACAAGGCAGGATTAGTCGGGAGACTTTTTCTAAACAGTGGTGCACTTCCAACTTTGCATGGAATACCTGCAGATGAGGGACATGTAAGTATACAAATTATTAGCTATGTACACAAACTAACCAAGCAGTGTCACATAGTTCAAGCTAACGCTAGCTTCTAGTTAGCAATCAGCATGGTCTCCACATGCAAACCCAGAGACCCAGTTGGTCAAGTAGTACATACACACACCATCCGCCTGGTCTAAGTTTTTGTTATTTTGTGAAATAATGCATTTGGAAATGTTTTCTAAACTGGAATATGTTAGTATAGCATGGTTGACTGCTACATCACAGCACAATTTACACTCCAAGCCAACTATTCTGTGTAATGAATTTCTTCTCATGGAGTTTATTTATGAGTGATCCTTTTTATGCTTTATGTAGCTGTTGGCATAGTTATACATGTAAGATGAAGTTGATGTCACTTCTCTTTTTTTATACAGGCCAGTACATCATTACAGTTACCTGCTAGCACTACTAGAGATATTGGCTGCCAGACTGAGCCACCTCAAAGATGCAGTGTTGGCACACAACTCTCTTCTAGGACTCTTTATTCTCATTGCAGAAGTGAAGGGTTGTAGTGTTCTAGATTGCAAATTGCTTTTGATCAAGTGTAACAATGAGCTGTTGCAGCCTTGAGTGCGTGAATTCATAACAGTGCTGCCATTTTTTACTCCTATCCGTATCTGGGAATGCTGTGCAGGTAAATTAAACTGTGATTACTTGTTGAGAACATTTGCTGATTTCTTGCAATTGTTTTCATGTTTGATTGTCTTTTTACTGTTCAAGACTCTGCCTGGCTGCGCTGCATCACAATGAGAATGCTGATAGAGGACAAGCCACCACATCATCAGGGGATCCTCCTTTCAAACTGAACTTTCTGGAAGGGAGAGTGCAGAGCCAAACCAGTGAGGACAGAGGCAACATTCTGTAAGTTTTACAGTCTTTTATTTAAAGCCCACAAATTAAAATAAACATGGACACAGAGGCACAGAGGTTGAAGATAAACACAAACAAATAAAATCTGAATTGTTTTAAGACAGTTTTCAAAATAAATAATAAATAAGGATAATGTATATGTAATAAGGAGAAATAAGAGAAACTTTACAACACTGCAGCACAAGGCTTTTTGGTTCTAGTGCAATTTTCCTGTAAACATTCATTTTTGTTTATTGCCGTGCAGACTGCATTGATACACTCTTGTCATTCATTGGAAACTATGATAGCTAAGCAATCACGTCGCGTTGTTTCTTTTGTAATATTTAATAAAGTTTGTTGTAACTGGTTGAAAGACAATACTGCTGGTAGAGAGGTGATGGGAGGCAGCTGTGGCTTATTGAAAACTACAGTTGTTGAAAATTGCTGGCTGTAGCTAATTACAGGTCATCATGGCAAATAAGAAGAGGTTCTCAATTGACTCCGGCTCGAACATGTACGGCTCCACCGCAGTCTGTTGTCCAGCAGCCATTTCTCCCACAAACTCAGCCGTGGCCATGGCCATCCTCACGCCTTCCGCAAGGCAGGTGGGAGGTGCAAAGACCGTCTTTGGGTGGTGCACATAGTAGCTTGTTAGCATTTTAAGGGAAAGTCCCTCAAACCGGCCACCTAGACCAGGGCTGTGAAACTGGTATTTAAAGAACCCTGCTGTGCTCAATCCTTAGGCTTTCTTCGACCAAAGCATGTTACTAACATTCCATTTAGACATCAAGGAACCATATCAAGAAGCAGAAATTAGCATGATATGGGACCTTTAATGCAGCTGTATTATCCAGGAAAATATTAGTTAAGGCTAAGTATCGAATTGGGACTCGATATTGGCATTTAACAATTATTAAAGGACTCGGATTGGGTCGGGGTAAAAAAAACCTGATCGGGACATCCCTAGTCACAAGGTTGTGTTTATGCTTTGGTTAGGTGGATGTTAAAATACCTGTTTTGGTTGCCACTTCACTGATGGTGATGATCCGACATAAACGCAGCATGTGACTAGTTTGCAGAAACATTACCTGCTAACATTATATCCTGAAGACTGGGCTGAAGAAAGTCCCTGCTGCTCATCAGGCTTATGACTGTGAGATTACCATAGTGATTAAAGTTGGATCAGATGAGCCAATAACTATTTATATCAACTTTTCTCTCTGGATTTTGGCATCAGAAGAGACTATTTACAGAAATCAGAGGAAGTAAATCAATGAGGGGACATTAAAGGATTTGAAAAGTGAGGTGGACTCTTCCCATCATCCCCAGTGGAAACTATGCCTTGGTTTGTACAAACACAGATTCTACAGCAGCCCTCTGCTAATGGACTCTCTGTCTGCATCTGTTCCCTGATGTTCTGAGCTTGTTAGCCTTTCATCGTTCCCTCGTCTCATCAAGAAACCAAGTGCCTCCATTTGCAGAGATGTTCAATTCCCTGCTGCTTATTTGGTGCCTGCAATAATGGCCCAGGCATGAGCGTGGCTAAATAAGTTTCCTGGTACGTCACGAATTACCAAAGGCTCACGGGCCCCGGCTGCGCTGATAGCCATCATTCCTATTGTGTCTGTTTTGGGTTTCTGCCCGTCTCTGTCTGTGATCTGCTCATCTTTCATATCCTGTTGAGAGCAAGGCAGGGATAGGCCGCGCTTTAAAAAATAAAATGGACTGTTCCTACGTGCGCTGATGGTTAATGTGCCTCTGCGGTGAAGTGAATCCGTCTCATCATGCAGGGGATTGACAGGAGCAGACATGGCAGAGTGTCATCAGCCGAGAGGCCCAGCGAGAGTCTCAGTATACAGAATGTGAGGAAGCTATTTCATCAGTAGAGTAGATTTATAAAACCCTGCCTGGTGATACAATAATAACAAGAGATGACCGAATACTGAAAGGCATCTTAATATTTATCTTACTGCCAACAAAACCCATGAAAACACTAAAATCAACAATCTATCTGACTAATAGGGATTGTCTGTGTATCCAGAACTGACTAAGCATCATGATCTTAGTCTATTCTTCTGTGTAATCTCATTTTTATGTAGTAATGTCCCTCGCTAGCATTTTTCACACTAAGATTCCAGAAGATTGTTGCTACGAAGGCTCGCTTCTACGCTGCCTTCGTTTGTTCACACTGAACCAAGCAGCAGCGGCATAATGGCACAAGGCATGACAGTACACATCATATTGTTAATTCTAGCATGTGTTCCCACCTTTAAATCCAAAAATGTATCCGGCGACAGTTTGTAATCACATAGATGGTGTTGTAAAGTGTTGTGATTGAGATCCTGACCCAACTATGCATCATAGAAGGGGACACAGAGAAGCCTTTGCTTCATATGACATCATATAATCACCATCAGTAAATAGTGGACCATGTCTGGCTCTCACTCCCGGACAGGGAAGCTGTTGTAGGGGGGAGGGGTTTCACCAAAAACTCGGCTGGGAGGGATTACCGTCGCTGCCACTTTTCCTCATTAAATTTGGTGATTATTTTCAACAACACAATAGTGGAGGATGACACTGACTTTGAATTAAGTTTTTTTTGCTGGAAAACATTGCACATAATCACCGCCAGTAAACAACAGGAGCTGCCGGGTACAGATGCTGTTTATGTGACAGAAATGTGACAAAGAGTTGGTAGGACAGACACTATTACAACAAGTTTATAATTATATAATTATACTATCACTGATATGACATTATTGTTACAGAGAAGTACTGCAAAGTAGCTGAATGACTCCTAACCCTTTGCCAGTCGACAATTTTGACTTCCTGTTTTGTTCAGGTTATGTCACATTTGATGTCACAAAAGCGCTGGAGGATATAAAACAGTAGAAAGCAGCATGCAGGCCAATGTTAATGTGGCATTTGTTATATAGATTAACTTTTATTTCAGTTTCACAGACTGAACAGAGTGTAAGTGTAATCTTCCAGAACTTCAGTGCACTTTGGCTCGCTCTTGGCGCCAACCTCAAGCGGCCATTCGAGGACCTGCAGTTTTGCATTGGTTTCATTTATTCTCCCCAACAGGGACGTTGCCATTTTGGCTTGACTATAATTGGTGTTTTCAGGCAACATCTGGCTATATAACAATTAAAAAAAAACAAACTTTGAGATAAAATGTGTAATTGAACTTTGTAGTAAGTAGTTTTAGTACAGAGAATTGAGCGTTCAGCAGTGCATTGTACAGCTCGACCATGAAATACAGTAGCTATAATAAACAGCATGAAAATCTTGAACTAAGGCAAGAGAACATAAATCAGTGAGGCTGTGAAGTGGCTTAGGGTGCAAAGCCTGCAGAAACCGTGAGCAGATTGTGTAAATAATGCTTCTCTAAGGCTTATCCACACTCTCCCATCAGAAGCGGATGATTTATGAGCTCTCTGACTCCTTAAATCTGCACAACCTTGATTGATATGAAAATTAATTTTCCATATGTTCAGTCACCGCTGTTATAGATCAAAGAATTTTTGATGTCTGGTTCTGAGCGCAGTCCAGTGTTGTTGAGGTTAACGTATCCATTTCAAAGTCATTTTATGTAATACAGATTTTTGAAATAGGAATAGAAAGATTGTGTAATCCTCTGTGTATTTTTATGCATGACATCGAAGGAGTTTGGCAGTCAGCTTTTACTTTAGTAAATGCTCCTCAGTGTATCATTTGTATGCAGATTTAACAAAAGAGCTGAAAAGTAAGACGACAAAATGAGCTGCATTGAGGTTGACAGAATATATTCAGGGAATAAACGATGGAGAGAGATTCGTATTCTCAGCGTGAGGGCAAACTGATTCAAAGAAACATTCGTCACAATCCTTTGAGCAAGAGAAGATGATTAAACCTTTCCGTGTTCCTGTGTTTTGAAGTAAAAGAAGGTTTAAAGTGAGTTTAAAGGGTAATATGAAGCGTTTGCCTCCTTCCATACAAGCTGGGTGTTTGGGTTTTTTTTTTTTTTTTAGCCATCCGGGCTGATAAAGATGACTTCTAAAAGCTTTCTGACCTTGATTGATATACAAATTAATTGAACTTTGATGCTCTTCCAGATGCTTGGTGTCTGATCTTTCAGATCACTGGCCTATTTCGACAGCTGTTTCAGAAATCAGCTTTAACGGCAGCTAATGATTTTATAACAGAGAGCAATTAACATACCAAATTATACCCTCAAATAGATATTAAAACTGTTATGGAAAGGGCTCACTGAAATGAGAGGATACCAGATGAACTGAATCTGTTTGATTGGACAAAATCCAGTAAATATATTTTGTGGAGCGGAAAACTTAAACAAACCTGTCATGTATCACTGATGTCAAAGAAATGCATTTAATAACAAGCTTGATTTGATTTCACTTTTCATATTATACTATTTCCTCACAAACCTGCAAATGCAAACCCACAACATTAATTTTAAAAGATAATGGCTTACTGACAGATGTTGTATCTGTTTCTTTTCCGTGATATGAAACCGAAAGTGAGCTCAATCTAAGCGTATTTAGAAACAGGATGTGTTGCTGGTTTGGCGCCGTATAGTAGATAATGCTGAGGTGCCCTTGAACAAAATGGCTCCAGTGGAGTAACTCAGTTTGAATGTTTGCACGGCAGTTTTTTAGGCAGTGGAGGTGATAGTCATGTCGAGCTGAGCTGTGAGCAAGTGCAACCACTGAACCCATGCTGGCATAGTGGCTGTCTGTCCACTGCAGCGCTCGGCAAGGTTAAAGTAGCAGTTCTCCATGATGTGGTGGAGCGATGCTGGTTTGAAGCAAATCCAGTTGCAGTAATGATTCTGCTTGTGCTATTCCTGCCTGTAATACTTGGAAAAGATCTGTTGAGCAAATATTTCCAATTATATCAATATCTTATGGTTTTCTGTTTGTTTTTTCAGACAGTTTTTACCAGCGAACTCTGTGGCAAAAGCGACATTACCTTGAAGGGGCAATCCCTAAAACATGGTTGTCCACGTTCTGTGTTGCAGAAATGTCTGAGGTTAACTGAAGTTAGCATGCTAACCAGCTAGCCCCAGCCCTTCCTGTCTCCCTATACCACTTTATACCTCCAGAGGTGGCAGTAAACAGAATGAACTCTAAAAAAAAGTCAAGCAAATAGCTTTATATACATTTTATAAGCATTTAATAGGCTGTAGAAAAATCCAAGACTGCGTTAATAGAGGAGACTAGCCAAAGAGTTTCCCTAGATGTCATTAATTAGCTTGAATAAAAGAGATCGGCTCCAGTTAGAAACCAAAATTGTATTCACTCCGGCAACATACCTTTGAAGGAAAATGTCTCCAAAATCAAAAGAAGTGAAAGTCCCTGTAAATTCAGGCTGATTCTGATTGGCACATCGCTCTGAAAGTGATCCCAACGATATTGTTCACCACTGCCGTCATTGTTAAAGCTGCAGTGCGGAGTCACAGTTGAGTTAGAATCATTTTTAGACAATCTGTTTATAGTTATTGTAATTAGGGATGTCTCAATCAGGTTTTCTTTACCCGATCCCGATCTGAGACATTTACTATATAGTATCTGCCGATACTGAGTCCTATCCGATTTACATGCTCTGCTGTATGAGACCCACAAAACTTGTAAGGCACCATCCAAAATATAATGCCGAGATGGTAGCGAAAACCCTGATCCTCTAAAACGGAAGTGGGCTGGTTATCCAGAGCGATGAATTCAGTTACTTTCTCTAATATTTTTGTCCATGTCGCTGTCTCAAGGATATTTCTCTTTCCTTTTTGAACATCTCTGTGAGTGATTGTTGCTTCTCTGCCTTGGCCTGTATTGCAAGTATTAAATGCAGCTCTTTTGTTGCCCCCTTGCCAGACTGTTGTATTGAAGATGTTACGTGTCGCCGCTGGAATGCTTTCACTTTCTCATTTAACTTATTTTCACTCTGTAGACATTAGATCTACAGGCTTGCCAGAGTAACGCTACGTGCGTGTCTGCGTTCTGACACAAATTGTGCTCCGTTTACAACAGCTGATGTAAAAATTGTCGGGCCTGGGTCGACGTTCAAAATTGCTGATCCCAGTCAGTGAAACACTGCCCATATTGGCCCCAATCCTGATCCCTCAGATCAGGACATCCCAAATTGTTATAATTATTGTTGTTGGTGTGGTTGGTCCTTGCTTAGATTGTTATGAGTTTTAAAGCTTGGGGGATTACAAAAGTCTAATTAGAAACAACAACAGATCATTAGAAAATAACACAGCAAAAACTTCAAAAACTATCAGGATTATTTCTCAGACTTGAAAAGTTTCCTTAATAGGCACCAGAAAAGTCAAAATACGATTAATGGCTTGTCATTAACTTCAGGCATGGAGACATATGTTGTTTTTTTCCCATAGTGTTAAAAATAATTGTTTTAAGCTGGAAGCATCTCATAAATCTGTTTTCTTTCCCGGGAGGACCTTTCGTTCTTAAAGTTAAATCAACTCACAGGGCTGCTGATGTTTCCTGCAGTCACTTTCTTCTGTAACTTTGTCATCGTCCCCTAAATAATCTGCTGTCATCCAGTTTCAGTACAAACAGCCCGTCTCATCCACCTGCTCGCTCTATGAGCACGCAGTCAGGCTGATGAATGTGATCTGGTTTAGCAAGTTGTAGACTGAGGATGACTTCTGCTCGTTCATCTTAATTTTACAGGTTTTGGCATCGCTGGGAGACGATAGCATTATTTTCACCTCAGCCATGTTCAGATGACGCATTACTGATCAGCGTATCAGCTGAAATACACAGAGGAGGAAGAGACAGCATCTATGAATTGCAAGTAAAATCAGGGTTGTGTCAGTTTCTGGTTGCTCTTGTTAATCTGTAGGTGGCCTGATAATGAATTAAGTCCTTTAAAGTGAAACTGTCACCAAAATGCTACTTGGACTTTTTTTGTGAATATGTATGAGTCAAAACTTTGTGTAAAAGCATAATTACAACAAAAGCGGCACTTTTAAGATTTACGTTTTTGGGTCAAGCTATTTTTAAAAC
This sequence comes from Acanthopagrus latus, assembly GCF_904848185.1. NCBI lineage: Eukaryota > Metazoa > Chordata > Actinopteri > Spariformes > Sparidae > Acanthopagrus > Acanthopagrus latus. The sequence continues at coordinate 4,839,225 of NC_051060.1, read as the reverse complement.
ACTAAGAAGGCTTGACACAATGTGAAACTTTGCTAGTAGTGTCACCAGGGTCTCTACACATGAACATGAGCATTTAGAACATTGTTTGTGTACACAGAGTTTACTAAAAAGAGAGTTTTTGAACAACTCACATTAGCAGTAGCTTGTTCCGCTAGCAGCCATGGCAACTGAGAAGTATTAATCTCAGAATGCGAAGTAACATGGAGGAGAGTTAAAGTGGAGCGCAACTGTCTTCCGGCAACAACTATCCACGTGATATCTCATGACTTTTTCGGGTTTTGATTTTAGTATTGTTTCTAGGGCTGCTACTAAAGATTATTTTGGTTGTCGACTAATCTATCGATTATTTTTTCGATTAGTCATGATTATTTTGACAGCATCTGTTTCGACTTTGGTTTTACCTCATGTTCTCAGAGCAAACTATAAACCCATGAAACATGTATTTGAAAACATAATATAATGAAACATAACTGCATTTTTTTAAAATTATTTCAATGAAATATGAATTGACAAAATAATACATTAAAGTGCAAGGTGTGAAAACAAAAACATAATGTACAAATAACACCTAAAAAATAGCAGCAGTTAACAGTAATAAAAACAATTTCTAAAGCCAATCTTTTTTTTACATATTGCTCCGAAGACCAGAATTTCAAATGAAGCTTGTGGATGGAAAAAAAAGAAGAATTTCCTGCAAAAATTACTGTATAATTCACAAATTCTTCAAATTGCAGTGCAGGAATGTGAGCATGTCAACATGCTTTGGTGTGAGGCTGGCTCTCTTCTTGGAGTTCATGTTCCCAGCAGCTGAGATGTTCAGTTTAGAAGTTTATTGAGCAGGGACAAATACATTGTACGTTGTTTCTTATGAAATATAAAATAGATACCATGAATACAGGTTTCTAGGCAAGACTAATTTGCAACCCCTGTCCCTGGTTAGGCCTTCACTAAAAGTTACTCACGAGTAAGAATACAGAACACATCAAATACAGGAGACATAAGGACATAAACAAGGACAACGATTAATTTGTGTGTGTGTGCATGCATGTGCGCATGCATGAGTCAATATTCACAGGGTTTATTCAGTTTTAGCCATTATCTTATTTGTGTGTTAAAAGCCTTGAGCTCTGTCAATGTTTTAATTTCTGATGGTAATATATTCCACAGTTTGGTGCCTATTAGTGCAAAGGATGATTGTCCAAATGTGGTTTTGTATTTTGATAGCCTAAAATTTCCACTCGTTGCACCCCTAGGTTTAATTCTGCTATTCTGTTTGTTAATCAATTGGCAGAGTATTTCTGGAGCAGGGTTGTTGACACACTTAAAAATCAGTTTTAAAAATGAAAAGTTTACAAAGCTGTCAAAACCCAGTAAATTGTGTTTTCTTGAGAATTTGGCAATGATGCCATCTAGCAGGTTCCTGATCCATTATTTTCTGATCCATTGGTATCATTGTTGATTGGTTGGCTTGACCCCAAACGGTTATACAGTATGACAAATGGGAAAATATCATGGCATGCAAAAATTGTTGTGCTGCCTTAAGAGGTATATATTGTCTTATTAGGTGAAAGCAATTTAAGTTGGTCTTGACAGTTTTGCACAGCTTCTTAACATGTCTATTAAATTTAAGCTCAGAATCTAAAATAACACCTACAGATATGAACTCATCTACTTGACTTATCTCGATCTCATCAATCTTTACTCTGGAATTTTCATCTGCTTTTATTTTGATTGAAAAGCACATTGACACTGTCTTTTTATAATTTAAAGTCAAATGATAACCCTTGGATCCAACCCACTGCTCTCTATGTTTAAGATGTGTATGGAACCAAGCAATTGTCTCATCTGAGAAATTAATTTTTTTGAGTTTACCAAGGAGAATTTCATTGTTAACAGTATCAAAGGCTTTTTTCAAACCCAAGAACACTGCCACCACTACATTCCCCTCATCTAACAACTGTTTTATAGTTTCTGTGCGATAGCAGTTTGCCAACTCTGTAGAGTACCTTGCTCTGAACCCAGATTGCTTGGGGTGCAGTAGGTGTTTATTTTCAAGGTAATCAACAAGTTGTTTAGCAACTGTTTGAGAGTGCAGGTACAATGGAAATTGGCCTATAATTAGAGACCAGGTCAGGTGGTCCAGACTTGTGAATAGGAGTTAAAATTGCCTTTTTCCAGGGCTCAGGAAATTCATTAATTCTGATAGGAAATCGGAGGATGAAAACATCTGCTAATGTGAGTTGATTTGTGGAGCTTCGCAGCAAAGCATGGTTGCAGCATTCTCCTGAACAACTGAAGTAGTTGGGGAGCTCATCCACTGTAATCCAGGTCTCTAGAAACCCAGAGATCGGAAATTGAGTTGAAAAGACGTTGTTTACACCCTTTTTAAAGCTCTGGAGCTGCTAAGCTAAATGTGTAAGTGTGCACCCCATCTGAAGTCGGTGCACTAGCTCAAACATGCACTGAGTTTGTAGATAATGTTTTTTTTCAAATAAGGTTTTAAACTCAGGGCTTCTTTATACGTGGATTACACTGGATGGGGCCATTTTCTATTTTTTGGTTGTCTTTTACGTTTTAACACGTCCCCAGCTACTTCAGTTGGTTAGGATAATGTTGCAGCACTTTTTTTCGCTGGGAAGCTCCAGAAATGTTTTGTGGACTACAAATCTTCACTTTACTTTCCATCAGCATGGGGGGAGGAGTCGATGTGTCACAATTTCCATTTTAAATACATTTTTACAGATTAACTCAAATGCGGTATCGATAGTCGATAAGTCGCATATCTCAAACTCTACATCGCTTCATACAGGGACATCAGCATGCATTGGTGTGCACCTCATGAAAAACCCCGAGATTCCACCAGATACATGTCAGCTGCGTTACGGCTCAGATCTGGTTTTGCTCCAACGTCATTCCAAACCCCAGCCAGTTGTGTGTAGCTCTCATGGATTAATGCAAATTGTGAACTGAAAGCATTATGAAAGTAAATCTGATTTTCATCAACGCGTCAAACATTGCATGCGATTGAATACAGCCTGATTTTCTTGTTAAATCTCCGTGCCAAAAAGGGGGAAAAAGACAGAAGTTCATGGAGCTGACTAGAGCTCTGTGCTACTGACTCAGCTGACTCAAGCCTTCCTGGTTGGACAGTTCAGTAAATGGATGATTTAGTCTTTAATCCAGACAGGTTGGACAGCCAGTGCCCATCCTCCAGGGCTTCCCGCTGGCTGCCTCTTTGGTTCAGGCTTTCCAGAGGCTGATTGTGACCGTCACTACCAGGTGCTCTGTGCTTCTCATTAACGGCATTCATGTGTCAAGAACACAAGCAGTAATGGGTGCACGTTGCCAAAAACGCAACCAGCGGGGAGCGCACACTTTTGATGACAGTCTCACGGCAGCAGCTGAGGTTCATGTTGGTTAAATAGCCTCCCCCAGGCAGTCACCTCATCATCAACCTGGATGTTTTCAAGTGAGACCTGCATATCAAAAATGTTCATTACGTCTCGATTCTTCTGTGCACCTGAACCTAATTCTTACCCAGATGAACAGACCCTGAGCTTCGCTTTCATTCAGGTTGGAATTATCGCTAATGAAATGGACCACTAACATTTTCCCAGCGTTTCAATAACTGACTGTCATTCAGTGCCGTGTTATTTCTCCGTCCTCGTTGTCTTTCCACCATTTTCTCCTCTGTTTAGCAAACTCCCGATGGTGTGTTCAGGCCAAACGTGAGGAAAATATCTCGTGTGTTGCCCAGACGACAAACAAACAACTTTTAAAGTTCTTGTTCCCTGAATGGAGTTCCGATCGATCATGGCTATGCTGCGCTTAGACGTGACTTACCAGGCAGTCCGACTTCACTTTTATTGTCCTCTTCTCTGTATGAGTAGATGTGTTATCCTACAGCTCTTGGTGTTCGCAGACGTGATTATTTAGCTCTTCTCCAGTACTGTTCATGAATGTCTGGAGATTAACGTCAACATCATGATGTCAGCATGGATGACAGTATCACGCGAAATCATCGCTTGAGTCCAGTTTTTTCAACTCATTCGCACCACCCAGCACAATTAAATGCAAATTTGTGTCCATTCGCGCTTTTTCGCTGACTTTTTTTGTAGTCTAGACAGGTGAATAAGACTTTTCAAAGTCCTGCTACCTACTCCTAACCAAGGTAAGATGCCTTGTGAATAACAATAAATAATGCATTTCAAGGAAAAAAGTAGACCACATAATGATTTAAAGAACTTCATTACCAGGAGCAACTTTTAGTATTAGGAAGCTTTATTAATAATAAACTTTATTAACACAAGGAAGCCAAGTTTGAGGTGCGTTAAAACACAAAGGTAGAATACAAAATGTAAAAACACAAGTAAAAGGAGTGGAAGTGATAAAATCAGGCAAAAATAGAGAAAAATATGGAATATCTAATGATAGTGAAATGTCCTTGCTCGTCATTATGATAGATAAAATATTAAACATTCATGGTGTGCCATTTGCAAGGTTTCTCATCTGTGCAGTTTTGTATTCCGATGCCCGCACACTGCCAATACATGTGCACATGACTGAAAAGTGACAATAAATTAGCTGTCAGATGCTCTTAGCTTCCCCAGTGCTCTTAGGGAGCTCTGTTTTCCTCTTTCCTTTGATGGAGAGTTACTTTCATCTGCTTGAGACCAGTCAACAAAATAACCTCAGCTGTGATTTGTTATTTTTCCCTAATATAGCCGAGCACGTCAGTTCAGTTCAAGTTCAGTTTTAATTCGTCAGGGGCGATTCTGTCCTCTGCTCTGTGTGGTGACCCCCGGTGGGAATTCCTCAATAACACAAGGGAGCAAAGTGAACGGTGAGGGCTCTCGTTTTCTTCTGTTACTGGTTGGTTTGATCTCACTTCTGTCAGACTCCTCTTAATTCACTCGAGGGTGAAATTTTCATTAGTTCCCTCTCTCCATGCAGCCCTCTGAAATATTCAACAAATAAGAGCTGAACCCCGGCTCTGATAGGAGCTGCGCTCACTTAAGATTGTCTCTGATGTCATCGTCTGGAATGCAGCTGAGCCCGCATACCTCCATACAATCACTGAGAGTCGACCCTCTTAATATCTTTTGTCATTCTTTATTGATCCCTGTGAGCCAGACAGGAAAGGCAAGCCAGACAGAGCTGCACTTTGTGAAGCTGTGAATTCAGCAGCTTGTTGAGGACGCTGCAGAAGGCTAGAGTTCAAGATGATCAACAAGATGATCAAAATTTAGACCATCGCAGCGAGCAGTGTCAATCAATATCTGTCAAAACGTGCTTCACACTGAACCCTAGGTGCTTTATAACTCTGTAAGAGAACTGGCTCAGTGCCTCAGATACATATCAACTAAATAAACAGATTGAGTGCTGTGAATGACAGCGAACAAACTGCCTTGGTTTAAGACATTTAAATTCTCTATCAAATGTCTGGCATGTGGACTGAAAAGGTGTTATGTAAGTGTGTGTATATATACACAAACAATTTTGTTCCTATTTAGCCTGTTTCTGCCACGTTGGCTCAAGTGCTGGTTCAGACCAAGTACCCAGATCTCATCCAGGACAATTGGTTCCAGAGTGGCACAAATTTTTCGCCGGTTTTGAACAAAGAACCGTTTCTGTCAGGAGCTGGGGGCAGAGTTATTACGACCAAGGACCAACCACAACTGTTTATAATTTTTAATAACTAGAGAAAGTTTAACATGTTCTGATTTATCCATGGGAGAACAAACGAAATATTTTCACTATGGACGTCAAATAGAAGCAACAGTGGTCTGAGGACCAGTCATGTTTGGATGCACTGACAGAGTGGATGTATTCCGCCATGTCTTCTTGAATTTATTTTTCCCATGACACAGGCAAGATTATTGCCAAAAACAGAGCTACCTGTAGACAGTCATATGAACATCATACCAGTGTTTCACTACAGTTTTAATGTCTCTAGACAGAGATATAATCTTTTTAATCCCCAAAGGGAAATTAGGTTGTCATGGGGGGTACATTTAAGTACAAATACAATCAAAATACAAGGACAGATATAGAAACAAATACTACATAGAATAAAATGCTTAAGAAGCTATAAATGAAATAGTGAGTTACAGTATTTGTAGAATATGCCACAGATGAGAAGAGAATACATACAACAGGTGAGGGGACATTTTTTTCCTCCCTGTGCACACTCGTTCTTTCCCTAGCTTCTTTCTTTTTCCCCCTCCTGCTTTCGCGCATTTTCAACAAAGGTAAAAGAAAATCACGCCATCGTATTTATTGTTAATTATCAAAGTCAAACTCCATGTAAACCGGGCTGCCCTAGCAACGCTGGCTGTGTGGACTCAAAGACCCAAGTGAGCAGCAGCAGCTCAGCAACAGCGCAGCACACAAGCATCCTGTGTGGCCAGCCTGTAAATCGCAGCAGCAGTGGTTTGAGGACCGGCCATGTTTGGATGCCAGTGTGGTCACGCAAAGCCAGGAGCAACATTTGTAAAGAGTGGACGTAGTGTGCCATAGTTGTTCCTAACAATGCTGGGAAATTGGAGAAGTATACAGTGACTCAAGGACGTGATTCTAACATGGCTGTCATGCTCGTGGAAAAGGAAACCAGTTAGTTCTTTAAGGTTTGAGCCAGCCCAGAACCAGCATGTGGTTCAGTTTGGTCGAAAGGGGTTAGTAATTGGTGCCCCTGAGGGTTCAGGCCCACATGACAAAAAAAATCAAAGGAAACCAAAGTGACAAAGCCTCCTGCAGGAGGCTAATTAGACTAATTGTCTGTTGCTATGCACAGAAATAGTCTGATTTCAACAGTTCAACAGTTTTAAGTAGAGAAAATTTACAACTGACAGCCTATGTAAGATTAAAAATGCATGCTGTTTCTTTTCCTGTTCATCCGAATGTTACATTTCTTTTTCAATTATGAAAACTAAATCAAATTAAGAGCATTGTTTTTCCAGGCTTTACAGGTGAGACATAGAAAATATAAACTTCCGGCCCCATAGCTCGTCACTTTTCATCAAATCTGGCCCTTCTAATAGACCTGCTGTAACACTCATTAGTGGGTCACCTTATCAATGCTTAAAAACCCCTAATGTTAACTCAAAGTGTGTAATAATCAGTCTGTTTCTACAAAATCAACTTTTCAGAGATGCCAGAGCTTCATCTGGTAGCTGCTTTAGATTAACACCTGCAAAAAATACACATTATTATCATTATTATTATTAATCCGCTCATTCTGCAGCCTGCTGATAAAAATAAATGAGTCTATATGTGTTTAGATATATTCCCACTTTTATGCAGGTTGAAGTAATTCCTGAACCTGATTCTGCAGAAGTCAATTTTCTAGTCTTGTGCACATGAAGATCCTCCACCATCCTCAGTTTTTTTTTTCTGAAAAGCGAAACAATACAAATGTGAAGCGAGCGCCTCGTGTGAAGCTCAGTTAATCACTCCCTTTGGATTACTAATGAATCAGGAAATCCCTGGCAGACTGAATGAATCTGCCTCGCAGCTTTAAATTACTTGTAGCTTCGCTGCCGAATGACTCACAGACACAAACGGCTCCTTGTAAATAATGTTAATATGTGAGCTTGTCGAAGTTTTCTGCTCAGTAAGCAGCGACAGAAGATTAACATAAATCTTCGGGCTCGTACCTGCCGGGTGAAGAATGTTGGGATGGTTGTTCTGTCAATAGAAACACTGTTAGCATTGAGATTACGGCATCACATGATTTAGTGGCTTCAGGCGCTGAAACAGCTGCTGTTGAAAGTAAAAATGGCAAACGAACAAAGGCTGCAAAAAGTTAGATTAATGTGCTTGTGTTGTGTATTAATACATATCTAACATGTCATCCACTTGTATCCTCAGATTTCTGCTTTATTGATTATCACAATTGATGAGTTATATTCAGTTAAGCAACTAATTGATGGAACCTTGGTTACACTTTTCACTTTCTGTCAGATCAGCAGCTCTAAGGTTGAAGGTTTACTGATATTTTTTTATGTTTTTACTTGCTGGGAGTACTTCAGTCTTTCCCTTTCTTTTCCAAGACATCCACATGGATGCAGTAAGGACATTTAGAGAATGAAAGCATTTTAGTTTCAGTGCATACAGTATTCTTAAACAATCAAGCAACCGTTTTACATTTACATTTTCGGGCATTTAACAGACGCCTTTGTCCAGAGTGACTTACAGTAATTCATACATTCATACACTGTTGGCGGTAGCTGCCCATCAGGAGCACTTTGTGGTTCAGTATCTTGGCCAAGGACACTTTGACATGTTTAGAGGGGAATCAAACCAGCGTGCGATAACAAGACCCTGGCTCTACTAAAATAATCTGATATTTAATGTTCTACAATATTTAAAGTACAACTAAAACAACGATGATATAGTATATGTGCATACAGAAGCTGAATATACTGTAGATTGTGAGCAGAGGGACTCTCGGCCTGGCCGATTATTGGATCCCATATTCAGTAATTTACTTGTTTTGTTTTTTTTAATTTGACAGTTGCATGAATAGATTTAAATTTAAAATGTAAAAATAGGATCATTTGTAGAAGTAGTAGTGAAGTACTCTTCCCTCTTTGAATCTTGCTATTTTGATTGTCAATTCTCTACTTCTCCTTGAAAATAGTTTTGTCATGCTCGCACAATTTTTGGCTATTTTGCTTCCATAACATGTCCTCTGTCAGACTAGTGGAAGGAAAACATCCAAATCACAGATAAAGGTGTTTATTTAAATTCAGATTTATTTTCCCAGAACGATTAATGCAAATTGGTTCCGAATTAATTAGATATCCTCATTTGCATACTCACCCCTAAAATATCAGAAAACTTGTAATACAATAAAACAATTTGTCTTAATGAAAGTTATCAACTGTGGAAGTGTCATGGTTATATATCTTCGTAACAAAAGCACACACGCTTAAAATAAAGCGTTAGTATCTGTCAAAAAACTGCTTGACACCTCAGACAAAGGCTGGCTGATCATTGGCTCCTTAATCTCCTCAAGTGAACTCTGGAACTGCCTTTCTCCTGCAGTGACCTCGGTCAGCAGTGACTCAGATGGCCTGAGTCAGGTGAGGATTATTGTTTTTTCTCTGGCGGCTTGTTTAACCTTCATTTTCTCTGAGCAGTTTTGCTGAGCAGGTCTGCTATTCCGCTTGAGTGTCAAAGCGCCAAACACAGTCCCAGCACAGGGCCGGACACCGAGCAGCAATTCAGTTCAGGATTAAGTGGCTTTTCTTTTGAATGGGAACACCTTGTCTGCAGTTACACTAGGCTGTCACTTGTTAAAGTGACCGTGTGGAGTTTTTTTCCTACTGGTGCACCCGCAGAGGAATATTTAATGCTCTCCCGTATTGTTTGTTATCCAATAAGGACATCCATTTAAGAAGCATTTTATTTTGACTTCTCTGGTCAGATGCTGATTACATTTACTTGATGGATTCTTTTTTACACCTATTTCCATTCATTTTTTTCACAGAATTTTTTTTTTTATTTCAATTATAAGCATCACCCTCTTTAAACATTGTTATATCTAAGGTTTAAAAAAAAGCTTAAAAAAAATCATTTTTATATTGAAATCCCCTTAATCCTAAAGTTGACCTAAAACAAATACAATGATGCTGTCCTATCACCAAACAAGCATGGTCAGACTGCAGAGGTAATATAGATCTACAGCAGTAAATGTAGAGCTACAATTTGTTATTATGATTATTGTTGTATTGTGTTGTTATATTTATATGAATGAAGGTGAAAAGGAAACATGACTTCATTTTGCAATAAGATTGTTGCATTATTTGGATTTATTCATACATAGACATTTCAAATACATAGACCTACAGACTATAAAGGACGTGTCATAGCCCACTAGCTTCAGCACTGTAGTATTTGCTAGTTCATTAAATGGCTTTTGGATAGCCTATAGATCGCTTTCTGTTTGTTCATTCCCGTGGCCAAAGGCACAATAGAAAGCGATAAAGAATAGGTTGTAACTAAAAACCAAACCGTGAAATATAGTGACGTAAAACCAGTGAAATTGGTGTATACAGCTGCTAGCTTTAAAGGTCAATATACCTCTGGAGCAACAAAAGACTGGAGTTTCCCTTTAAATGTTGAACTGCCTACAGTTAAATTGAAGGGTTTTATCAGTAGTGATATGTAAAATGTATCACATCAAATTTTCTTTAGCAAGTTTCATGAATTTATTCATCATGAATAACATCAATGTGATTAAATAAATGAAAACACAGCCGCGGGAAAGCTTTCGTTAACTTGTTTGAACCACAGCAGCTCCGAACACAAACTGATGGAATCCTGTTTGGATTCAGTGTGAGTGATCGTCTCCGGCCTGACCACCACTGTACATCTCAGCACTCCTCGCCAACTAAAGGAGGACGTGGACTTAACAATCAAAGTATAGCTTGTGGGAAAGAGGAATAAACAATGTATAATTAAAAGGATTTGCATGCTATTAGCATTCCCTGACTTTGTCTGCAGTGACCCTGGAGGCTGACGGAGCAATAACAGTGTTCACAGATACATAAATTAGACTCTGAGAACCGAAACATATGCTTGAGCGAGCAGCACGAGAGTGTGCGTGAGAGCACTATGACACAGAGCAGAACTCTTACAGAGGGGTCAGAGATCGTCAAACCACTAAATGAGGTTGGCAACTGCACCAAAGCTCATTTGTTTGGTTTATACACATAGGACAACAACGCATCTTTATTCTATTGTCGTTGGCAATTTTCTTTCGCAGATAGATGTGAAGCAATGAGGAGAATGAGACAGGAGAATTACACACTCAAGCTATGAACGTAAAGCTAATAAAATCCTCATGGCAGTAGTGTAGTGTAGAGTGGTGTCAAAGACTACAGAGGTGAAAAAATTGGTGTCAGTTCCACCCAGCCAGTAATCAGCCCACTGAAGCATGAAAGTAATCGTAGTCTTCACTCTGAGTTACTTCCTCTGACATTTTTGTGTCGATGGGAATCAGAAGTTTGAACGGATGATTGACCAAATTACACGTTGCGTATCTGTGCGTAAGGTCTCGACTTTAACAAACTCATATTCTGCATCGTCTCGTTCTGTGGTTCTGGAACACTGAACAAATATGAATTCCTCGACAAGGTATTTGTCCCACAGATTCTGCTTTGCTCTTCTGTTGCATAGACCAAAACAGTTTTCTTAATTACTGGTTATTTGGCCCATTGAATATGCACAGTAGAGGACTTTTTAATCAGTTTCTCAGATTGCGGCAAGTGCTATAAATATAAAACCTCTATGGATGAAAAATTCAGAAGAGAAGGAGTCATAATTAAGATTTTTTGCAGTTCGAGGTGTCATGTCAACAGTTCTACAGGCATCTCGGCAGGGGACAAGGCTGAGAGACACCATAGTATCCAGGCTTTATTCAAACCTATGGACCATGGTCTAAATTAAGATTTGGGGGGGACATTTGCAATGCCGTACATTGAAAATTCTACTTCTTCAAATGTAATTGCAGCCAACATTTTTTAGGAATCTGCAAACCCAAGTTTCTTTTTTTTACACTGAGTTACACAATCAAAGCATACAACTTACAGAGCGATGAATGCATTCGTCATCATAAAGTCACGCATAAAAAGTGCTGTAACTTTCCAACGATGGGCAGAGAGAATCTTTTGGTTGGGTGAAAAGTCGCTCCTTATGGCAACAAGCTACAATGCAAGCAAGACGTTGACTTATCCACTATGAGGAATTAGGGTCAAGTGGTTTGCTCAAGGGCGTTTCCTTATTGCTCAAAGTGCGCTCTGAACAAAACATCTGGATAGAGGACTTAAAACGCTAACAGAGGTCATTGTGATCAAATTCTCTAGAGCGCCTACTTAATCCAGGTAACATTATTTTGTCAGTTTTTCACCAAATAATTTACCTATTTTATTAATTTAACATAATTTATCTTTATCTGGAAAAATGCTGATTGATTCATTCTCTTCAGGCTCCTGGATCCAAATCAGCTTCAGCCTCCAGGGTGTATTTCAGCACACGGGGAAAAGTTATCCACTAGTTTCCTGTGACTCAATAAAACATACTGGCATGCTGCCAGAAACACTTTGACTAATCTGCTGCTGAATAAACCTATTATCCTCCTATTTCAATAACATTGCCATAAGATAACAGTGAGAAGCTGTTTAAGGACATTATGGGTGTTTTTTCAAAAAAGTGAAACTACATATTTGAGTAGTTTTTGTCAGACGTCTTTTGGAATAAATGGACATGCTGCTATGGGCCACAAACAGGAAGTGAGAAAGTATTGAGAGATGGGCTTACATATAGGTTGTTATTGGTCACTATGATTGTTCTTTTCTGTTAAAATAAAAATAATGAAATAGAAATGAATAACAGAAATAAGTCATTCAGAATCCTAAAACAGGAGTAATTCTTTGAAAAAGTCTTGTCTTTTTTTGTGTGTGTTTGAGTGTAAAAATCTCTGGTGTGAAGTCATGGTGGCAGAGTGAACCTGTTCACTGATAAGCATGAGAAATAAATTCAGCCTCTGTTGCAGCCTGAGGCGAATTCCTCTCTCTACAGTTGCGTCGTCTTTCAGCCGTTGTGCTCCATCAGTCTGGTCCCTCCAACAACCTGAAGTCAGATCCAATCAGATCAGAAGTAACACAAGCAATGTCCTGTAGCTGCCAGAGCTCTCAGACAGACATTAATAAATGCCAAACAACCCCCCAGATACTTTCCAGACAAACCCCCTTTTTTTCATATCAAACGTTTTGCAAATCACCTCCACGATGATGATTAATCTGTCCTCTCACCACAGGTCTTTGGCTTTTTCTAGCTCATTACAGATCTATCACACTTCGACATTTCTCAGTGTACGAGCTGTCAGCTAATTGAGCCGTTTGTATGGCGAGGCATCTTTGTGAATTGGTCAACACCTCCCGTGGCGCAAGGCCCATTAACACAAACATTGTCTGTCAGTGTTACTCTGAGGCACACAAATCATCTTAGCTCCCTATGCATGTAAATATGAAGCGCTTTATGAGTAAGTCATCTATCAACCTCCATCGGCGTGGAGGGGAAACGTGATATCAGCTGCTTTCCATCAACACATTGTTCATGTTGTCCTGTCAGGTGGTAAAAATCTGACTCGATTGGCTTTTTAAAGGAAGAGTGAGCAGTCCATTCGCCGTTGTTCCCATTTTAGCTTCACAGGAAATAAAGTTCTGGCAGGATTTAGTCAAAGGCCATCAGGGACCAACCATGAATCTACTGAGGGTAAATCTGGATACAGATTTGAAAGTGGAGCCCTGTGACACCTTAAACCAAAAAATGTTTGACTGGGTGTTAAATTATCCATATCTACTGCACATTTTCCTTCTTACTGTGCATCCCAAAGAGCTTCAGGTTTAACTCTGTGCTAATTTGAATGGGAATAAAATAGTTTCATCTTGCATCTTTTCTCGACTTTCCAAATGTTTCTGGGCCAAAATGCTCCAATTCTGATTGTAAAATGAGTCATTTCACAGGGGGTCAAAAAATGTACCTACCATTTTATAGTCACTTCTTTTGCAAAAGCCTTTTGGGCCAGTATGCATCACCAATTACATGGTTAGGGATCATCCCAAGACATTATGAAATCTCAGTATTCACTATCATGATCATAACACGTATGTGCCGCATGGCACCATTTGGTGTTTTTGACCTCTAGTGATGTTCCTTGTTTGGTTCACATCTTGTACATGCTAATCTTGGCGTCACAGAGCACATTCCTGCAGGTGGTTTCATGTTGCTCCTCTGATCAAAACATGGTAGTAACGCTCTGAGAAATTCAAGGTGCAAAGTTCAAGTTAATTTTAAGTCTTAAACATGTTAAAAGGACCATGTAGATGAAAGTAAATGTGTGGGCTCTGGCTCTCTCAGTCCTTATAAACAATCAAAACAATCAAAACATCAGAAATTGCAGAAAATAATAGTAATAATCCAGGGCGAGTTATGTAAGGCACATACTGTTCATTATTTTGACCGCCTGTGGGTTTAACCACTCTTTGAGGCAGCTGTTTTCTTGTCGTGCTGGGTGGCTGGTATCCTCTGTGATACTTGGGTCCTTCCATCTTTGGCTGCTTTGGATTTGTGATCCATTTTTCTTTCCTTCTCTGTTGTTTGTGGTCTCCTTTAGGCAGGAGGCCTGACCGAGCTATGCCTCCCATGAAGCTGCTCTCGATGGCAGCCTGGGAGACACTGTTCAGGGTTTATGCGGACATTTGCGGCCATGAAAAAAGGCAGAGAAGAAGTAATCGAGCAAACATGGATGTAAACAATGCGGGTTCATGCATCCAGTTTAGATTAATTCAGTACTTTTGTTTGGCCTCACACTAATGTGTGATTGTAAAGTGGGTCTGCTTCCTAAACGTCGATGATTCCAATAATCAGTCAAGAATGATTAAAATCTCCTTCCATTAGTTGATATTGCTGCATGTTTTCTTTAACTGCTGAGTCAAACTAAATTTCACAATATACATCTGTGGGTGGAGGTCATGAGCAATAAATAAATCATAATGATAGAATATGTTATTATTTATAAAATTTAAGATAAAGACAGAAGTAAGAAAAAGCATGAACAATAAGCAAGTGACAAAAAATCTGATTCAGGTCCTGACATCATGTAAACAACCTTGTTAACCAAAAAACTGTGCAGTCAGTGAACATCAGCTGGGTAATATCTGCCAGCTGGTCTTTTTTCTGTTAAGGTTATTTTCAGTGTCCAAAAAATGATCACTGTGCACAACTGCATGCTTATGTGGGCCGCATCTAAGGCCCTTTCCGCTGGCACCACATCAGGAGAGCAGGGACCACACACATTTTTTTTGCAGTTTTGATATTTTTAAGTCTGTCAGAGGTTCCTGTGTCTGGCTGCTCCGATCGACACATCAAACTCAGGAGCTAGCCCACCGCCTCCAGACTTCACCTCAACCTGCGGCTGCAGGGAAAGTTAGCTCACATGGTTCTTCTTTGTCTTGTTCTTGCCTCCTCCACCTCCTTCCTCTTTTCTTCTTCTTCTTCTTTTCCTTTCTTCTTCTTCTTCGCCTCCTCTTTCTTCACCTCCTTATTTTTCAACCAGCAACAGGTGGTGGAAGCCAGTGCTTTCTGTCGTACTTTTCCGTATTCTTTTGTTTTTTTGTTAAACTTTCCTAGGTGGCGGGGTTTGAGTGGTCATTGTGGTTTTTTTTCAGTTTAAAGTGTGCTTTCTTTGAAGCGTTTTATCCTTTGTTTTTTTGGCCGTGGCGGTGGTGATGGCCACTCCGGCCGGAGAGCAGAGGGTGGAAGTGAGTTTACACTTCAGAATGGCATCAGGTGTGTGATGGAAGCCGATGCCTTGATAGAGGTTGTGCTGCTTGCCGTCTTCAAACAGGGAGGCTCCATCTGCACTGGAGAGAAGACAGGCTGGGGTGCAGATAGGGCTGACTGGTGGTCAACAGGAAGTCAGCGGGCCGGCTGAGGAATCTGAAGGGGAGTGGGATGAAATGGAAATGTCTCAAGGGGATGTAGGAGAAGCTGCAGGTCAGGTCAGGCAGGTGAGGGTGAAGTTTAATGCTTTTGCATACGAGAACCAAGAATATAAAAAATATTGAATTGGTTGAATATTTTCTGGACGGACGTTTCTCAGATCTGTGAGAGACGTGCTTGGGGGCAGGAGGGTGTCTTCAGGTGTTAAGGTAACTCCAAGGAAGAGGTTCAGGCTGGTGGAATGGGCTACAACTGTTCGGAGTTATCTCTGTTCACTGGAAGTGTGATGAATGTGTCTGGTATGTCACGGTATGGTTTTGTTCCCCTCTGTTTTTCCTCTCCTCTTTTCATATGCAGGTTTTAAAACTCAGGACACTAAATCTATAAGACAAAATTGTTTATTTTCTTACAGGTAACACATACTGATGTGGATAATGCATTGGCCTGGGGGCTGGAAGGGGTACTTACATCCTAAACCATGGTACCAATAGGAGTGCAGGGGTTGCAGTCTTATTTACAGCCCAGCTGGCGACTGGTATGATTTCACAGAAGTTTGTAAAGGCAGCTTGTCTGTTAGTGAGGTCAACAATTCAGGGGCTGGTGTTTGTGTTTATGAATGTGTATGCACATAGTACAGGCAAGGAAAGGGTGGTGCTGTTTGAGGCTTTGAAACAGGAATTGTATCCAGTTGAGCTGGACAATATCGTAGTGCAACGAGGGGGGGATTTCAACTCTACTATTGATCCGCATCTAGACAGAATGGATCAAGAGCCACATGTGGGTTCAACCAGTGTATTGAGCAGGGTTTTAAAAGATTATGATCTGGTGGATACATGGAGGGTGAAATCACCAGACAAGAGGGGCTTCACATGGGTACAAGCATGGCCTGATAGGGTTAGTGCAGCGAGGTTGGACAGGATATATGTTTTCAGTAGACCGAACAATATATTGGTTAGGACACACTTGTTCAGTGCAGTGTTTTCAGACCACCGTATGGGCCAGTGCCACTTGAATGTTGAAATTCACTGTGATTTCTGGGTGGTGTGGAGGGAAAGAAAGCAGGAGTTTGAGTCACTCAGGTTATGGTAGTGTGTGAGAAAGTGCCAAATCAGACATTTTTGTCAGCTATCTACACCGTCTGCTGCTGCAGAGATGAAGAGAGCAATTGGAAGGATGAGAGTAGCATAGAGGATTTGAGGACGGTCTTTGTGGAGCAAAACACTGCAGAACAGAGACACAAATAGGAGATATTGGGGCTCCATTCTCCAGGATAGAGAGCAGGGGCTAGATTTTCAATGCTGAATGAAATGAATGCACCTATCTTCTTTTTTTTTCTGACTGGAAAAATGACAGGGGAAGAATACGCGCATGCACTGTTTGTATCTGCCTGATGGCTGGGTTACGTGTGAACTGTATGAAAAGAGGGAGGTGGCTGTGGACTTTTATGATACACTCTATTTAGCAGAGGACTGTGATCCAGTTGCTGAGGTATTTCTGGAGGGTTTACCACAACTCTCCTCAATCTGAAGGAGTGAGCTGAACTCCCCTGTCACGTCCCAGGAGGTGAGTGAGACCGTGGCACAGATTCGTCTGGGCATTCCCCAGCTAAAAGCTTCTGGTCAGCTCTGGGCCCAGACTGGTATGAGGCATGATGGAGTGCCTCAGTGTAGAGGAGCTACCACTCAGCTGTCACAGGGCAGTCCTTACTCTGCTACCTAAGAAAGGGGATCTAAGTGACTTGAAGAGCTGGTGGACAGTGGTGCTGCTCTGTGTTGATTTCACAATTTTCCCAAGAGTCTGGCAAACCAGCTGAAGCGATGTTTAGAGACGATGATACACCATAACTACACTTACTGTGTACCAGGCCGTTCAATACATGACAACCTGCATCTCATGCATGACATGATGGACTTGGCAAAACTTTCAAATGTGAACTTTGGTCTTCTTAGTTTGGATAAGGAGAAGGCCTTTGACAGGGTGGACCATTGGTAAGTGTTTAACGCTTTATATGCTTTGGTGGGAGTTTTTCCTAGCCTTGCTATGTTGGAAAGTTCAGGGTGGAGTAGGGTTAGAGTTTTGGTTTAGTTTGAGACCCCTGTTGCAGTCTAAAGCCTATGCAGACAATGTTAGACCTGCAGGCATTAGTGGGTACACTTAAGTTTTACCAAAGAGCCTGGTCTGCAAAAGTGAACTGGGGGACGAGTGGGGTGTTGTTTTGTTGGGGGTGGTGGTCCCACAGCTACCAGGGGTTATGGAGTGGAACACAGAGGGGCTGAAGGTGTTAGGGGTGTACCTGGTCGTGGAGGGCTGGGTCAGGCTGGCAAAGTGGGGGGAATCCTCTCTCATGCCTCCTACAGAGGTCTGACACTGATAATTAAAAATTTGGTGGCTTCTTCACTGTGGCACAAGTTGGCGGTTCTTAATCCACCCGTGGGCCTGTTTGAGAAGCTACAACTAAGGGGCTGTATCTGCAGGTACATGAGGGTGGTCATGGACTGGCTTACTTGAAGAGCCAGTCCAATGAGCAGACCATAGGCTGCTGTTTCACAAAGATTTTTACTGGGGAGACCCAGCATGGTCGCTGTTTCAAAGGGCTAGTGGCACTGGGCAGGACCAACATCTCTTCCTTTTGAGTCTGGGGGCTATGGACGTCATTAGACTGCTGTCGTTTTACAGTGCGGTCCTAAAGAAAGGTAGTTAAAAGTCTTCGCCGCCGCCTTCTTCATCATCTTCTTCTCCCTCTTCTTCATCTTTTATTTCTTTGTCTTCGTCAGCTTCTTCTTCTCTTTATTCTTCTGTGTCATCTCCTACAAATCGTACTCATCACACTTTAAAATGAATATTTCTCACAGAGAGCAGAAGGAAGTATCTCTGTACTCGTCTCCAGAGAGTTTTAAAAGTTAATTATTATCTGCACATTTTCTCTGAGACATTATCTCCAGAGCTCCAAAATTACAGAAAAATTGTCAGATCGGTGCAGCGGTTCCACATACTTCAGCTTCGGCTCTCCTCCTCCTCTGCAGCATTTGAACCATTATGTGAGCTCTCGGGGCGCTGCTAGGTGCTGGTCCTCATGCATGCAGCACCTCATTATGGCAGGCCTGTTTCATGTGTATAACATAACTAATGAGGGACAGACAAGTCATCCGTATCTTTGCCACTGAAAGAAAAGAAAAGGTGGGAGAAAAGAGATGAAAGTCAGGAAGTGAAGCAGAAAATCATCTGCACAGAGCAGAGGTGCACATCTATAAAAGGCCCTTCATCACAGACAAATGTTTATTATAACTTCAACATGTTAAGTTTAAAATTTTGCTTTTTAATAAGTTGTCATGGCTCAGTGGTCAAGACTTTTATTCTGCAGGTGGAGAACTGTATTAACTTTTAACGCAGGTGAAGAAAACACGCAGAAATGTTGCCACTCCTGACAAAGACCTGATATATTACTTACTATATAACTTAATATTTTTTTGGTTGCCCAATCTACTGTCTATAGAATGACACCATCAGCATTTAGATTGGTTACCTATAAACCAAACATTGACTTTGCTGTTTTGTCTGCCACCATTTGTCTCCTTGGAAAACAAAGTCAGGCTTGCTTTCACTTCTCCATTTTAGACAAAATGAATGAATAAACTCCTCTTTGTGGTTGAGGCAACGTTTTTTTGGTGACAATAAGACAACCCGGAAACAATTAATTGTTTTTTAAAATAATACCGAAACCTTCATTGTTCATATGTAACATCCCAGTATTTTTAACTTCTTTTTGCAAGAGAATAGAGCAACGTGCTGTAGAACTGAGAAGTCGACATGAACACCTATTCAATCTTATAAGGGCCTTTATCAAAAGGCAGTCAGGTGCGTTTTGGGCCGAACAAATTAAACTAGTCAGAGCCATCTCGCATTCTA
Organism: Acanthopagrus latus; assembly: GCF_904848185.1. Lineage (NCBI taxonomy): Eukaryota > Metazoa > Chordata > Actinopteri > Spariformes > Sparidae > Acanthopagrus > Acanthopagrus latus. The sequence continues at coordinate 4,819,809 of NC_051060.1, read as the reverse complement.
TTTGCCATTTAATCAGTGATATTTGTCCTTGCTGAAGGACATAGATTAGTCCGTTGAGAGTTGGACCCTCTGCCTCCACTGTATCCCAGTCCTCTGTCGCATCAACAACTTTGTTTGACTGCTATAAGCAAGTGCACCCATACTTTTCTGAGGAGGAGGACCGCTGCTGTGCATCCCTCTTTGTTTCATAGAGATATCTCACTCTGTGGATCAGATGGGGTGTGTTATAAAAATGATCATTCTGATTAAGTGCAGTAGGGGAGTGAAATAAAGTATCTTTAATGAGGAGCACACTAATCACTAAACCCACAGCGATCCCCCAGCAGCAACCGATAATGAGTCTCCCTATTAAGAGAGCCAGTGCGCACATTTACACAGGAGGCACAGCAGCTTAACTTAATTGATTATTACCCCCATATTAGTCCTGACTTGCCAGGATTTTGACTGGATTTCATATTACCTAATGTTCTGTGTGCTTCTACATGTCAAAGGTTTGTGCTGTGAAAAAGTCTGGAGTAAAGCAGCTGTTCTCCTGATAAATCCAGAGCTCCATCAGAGCAGTCTAACCCTGTTTCCTCTGTGGAGCTTCCTCTGTCCTGTCGAGTGTACATCTACTAGTTTGCTGCTTAAATGCATCCTGATATTTGTACCAGTGAGATGCAACCTCTTATTATCTGAATATTGCACCCTTTAAATAGCTGCAAGATACTGTGCCCTTGACTTTAGACCAGGTTTGTTGTTGGTCGATGGTGTAGTTGCTTTCTGCTGCCTCAAAATAGCAGTGCTCCATCAATGCACCTGACCAACCTCACTTTTAGACAACACGGCCATGAGTGCACAGCAGGGTGCAAGTAGATTTTCTATTTACACAACCAGCAGTGACACTGCACTGGGTGAAAGAATGAGTCCCCTTAAACTTGTCTTGATTAGGCTGTGGTCCATGATGAGTTTGACCCATTGAGAATAAAATCATTCAGCTTCATCCCTCTGTTGTTTATGGCTTTGAGTCCAAACTGCACAGAAGAGTTTCTTCATCTCCAAGGCAACTAGCTGTGTGTGTGTGTGTGTGTGTGTGTGTGTGTGTGTGTGTGTGTGTGTGTGTGTGTGTGTGTGTGTGTGTGTGTGTGTGTGTGTGTGTGTGTGTGTGTGTGTGTGTGTGTGTGTGTGTGTGTGTGTGCGCGCGCGCACGCAGTAGCGTGTGTGTGTGCGCAGTAGCGTGTGTGTGTGGCAGAAAGAGCGTGTCAAATCCACACTTGCTGCTGTAATATTTCCTCCTTTGGAAAATCTCAGCTTTCAATTAGTGGTTTGGATGAGATGCTCCCCGAGGCTTCATCTTGTTTTTGTTTTTCTAAATCTTGCTCATTGATTCTCCGCTAATTGGAACAAATTATTCTAATCGAGATTTACCCTAGTTAGAGGAGAGGCGGGAGAAGGGAGAAACCTGTTAACAAGAGAATTAGCACAAAATTAGACAAGTAATCTCATCCTGCGTTGGTGTTTTTTGTCTTCTCTGGCGCAGCTGCAGGAGGTTGCTGGTGGGAATTCTGTGTGTTGCTAAAGGACTCCTCAGCAGGATTAGTGGATTGTCTTTTCCAAGTCGGCCCCCAGACTTCTTTTCTAGCAATTTAATTTTTCAAATTTTCATATTAACAGTGGATGAAATTTATAATGTGAACGTTGTTGCTTGTGCAGCCCTGGGTAGTTTGATTTATCCCTAAATATTTCAATTACAAGTTTTCTTGACTATTGAGAGGTTCATGTAAGTTTTGATGTTATTAACATGGTTCATTTGCTATGCTAACTTTATACTGCCACTTTAAGTAGGTTGTTTGCAGTGTACCTGGTGTACCTATGTTGTCTAATTTTGTGATTCGCTGTGTAAATGTCATGCCAGTTTCCCTGATGGTGATTGGCTGTGGGGTGCAAGCTAGCGGAGCAGACTGAACTGTGTGAAAAAAGAAACAAGGAGAAGTCCATGGCAGCAACAGCAGGGAAAATGTTCACCCCAGAGAAACGACAGCATCAGTCCTGTCTGTAATAAGGGAATAATCATAAGAGGGCATCTAACTCTAAGTTGTCAGTATTGGGTGGTATTTCACACAAATCTGTCTTCCATAACACTGAAAACATGACAGCTAGCGAAGTTTTTCAAAAGGAAATAAAATCACCAGCCAACTGATCCAAAGTGCTGGTTGTCTTGCAGGTGAAGAGACTATTTTCTCTGCAGTTTGGACTCTAAAGCTCAGACAACAGAGGGATAAAAGCGAATGACCAAAGTCTCAATAGGTCAAACTCGGTCCGCAGTTTAAGAGCGCGACCAAAAATGCATTTTTTTTCTTCAACTCATTGCAAATCCTTGTATACTGTCTGGCCCAATAGAAGGTCACCTCTCTAAAATGATACTGAACCACCTTTAGCTTTAAATACTGCATGAATTCCCTGTCGCATCGTTTTGATAATCTTATGTAATGTCACACAGTTTATTTCTGTCCAGAGTTGTATTCATTTTCTGCCACTCCTCCAGTGCACCCCAAAGATTCTCAAGGTCTCGACTGTGTGATGGCCAATCCGGGTGTGAAAATGATGTCTCATGCTCCCTGAACCACTATGTCACAATTTGAGCCTGATGAATCGTGGCATTGTCATCTTGGAATATGTCTGTGCCATCAGGGAAGAAAAAAATCCATTGATGGAAAAACCTGGTCATTCAGTATATTCAGCTGTATTCTTATCCTGAATAAGTTGACTTTACTAGAAAACTGTGTGGAAACCTGTTAAGTTTAAACCACTTAAGTTTAACACAAGGTGAAACTAAACAGTTCTAGTTGTACAAACTTAGACTTAGACATGATTAAGTGTAGAAGACATATATTAGTTTATTTATTAGCAGGCTTTACTCATAACCATTAGTTTGCATAAATTATTTATTTTCAGGAGTTTAAGTTTTACAAAATAACCGTCTCAAGTTAAATAAACAATACATTAAAAAAGATTTATCGATAAAGAACTATCCTTTAATTTACAAATCTTAACCATCAAGTTCCTATGAACGTCTCTTGAAGAGTCAGTAAAATATTTCTATTTGCTGATAGTTACTTTATAAACTGAAGTTTGAGGAAATATACCATGGGAGACAGTTGTTGTCTGTCATCTGTTAAAGTTCATGTATTTTAGTTCAGTGCTGCAGAGAAACACATGTGCAGCAGCAGCACTGTGATGTCAGTCCTCTTGTCTCATGGACGTTATTGACATCCTCTTGTTTACCTGTAGTTCATCCATCTGCACCAGCGAGTGCTGTGGACTCTTATTTCGCCCGTCACAGCCTACTAGTCTGGACCGCCTGTCATCGGTGGGGCAGAAACGATCTCAGCGGGGGCTGATTGACACAAATACCCACTGAGCTGCTGCACAGCTGTACAGTCAGCAGCCAGGAAATTGCAGTCAATCAGAGCGTAGCCTTGGTGTTGATCTTAATGAGTGTAAGACTGTCACGTCTGCACCAAGTCACCGGCGTGTCCTGTAGGACCTGCACCGCTGTCAACAGCCAGAAAGGCAGACAGGAAGTCAGTGAGTAAGGAGGATAAGAAAGAGGAACTAACCTTTATCTCAGACTGTAGTTTGTTCTTCTTAATTATTGTGCCTGATAAATGGTTTAAAGGTTGGCCTGATTATGTGTTCAGTCCATAAAAAGACCCAAATTACATCAACTTCAGGCTGTGAAATGGCTTCAGCACAGTTAAGAAGGTTTTGATGAAGCAATTTTAAAAAATCACTTACCTTCATCAAGGTTCAAATGAAGAGACGACACCTGAGACCAACCTCTGTGTGCTTTCACTCAGGACTGTGAACTAATTGGGAATACAAGTTGGAGATAATGAGTGTTTGGGACTTTAATTTACAAGAATTCTAGAAGAAAACTTTAAAAACAGTGAATAATAAGTGAGTGACTGATGTTTGTTCTTTGGATGTTTGGAAATTGGTGTGTTTGGGTGTTTGACTTGAGGGCACATCACGCTCTTTGTAGAAATATGTTGACAGATGTTATAATGCATAAGGTTTTATCTAAATAGAAAGGAGCCATCATTAGTTGTTGGACTAAACTATAATAAAAACAAATAACATCCTCATATGGCTGTGTTCATGCTGCTCCACCTGCAAATGCTGATGTATTCATTAACATCAATCAGGACTCTGCACTCTCGCTCCGCATGGAGCTAAAAACGCTGTTTAGTACGATGAGTAGTTTAATTCAGATGGTAGATTTCCACCACGCATGCCAAACAATATTTAAAACACCTCCTCAAGCGCACTCGGTCCCTCCACTCAAGGAAGAAGCCTCTTAGTATTCTGTCGGCGTCCCAGCCGAGGAGGAAACGTCTGCTGCTGGTTGGCAGGGCAGGACTTCTGACGAGCATCTGAACTCTGAGATCCGGGCTAAATCTCCGACCTCCTCCGCGGGTCAAACCCTGGCCCGCGGCAGAGTGGAACGCAGCTGTGAGAGGAAAAAGGAAAAAGACTTTTGAAGTTCACGTTGAGCGTTGGAAAGCACTGAAAATCGTTGCGATGTGTATTTCCTGCGGCTGAGAGCTGCGGCGGGATGGAAGGACCCGTGGCTCTGCGCACACCTCCAAGCTCATCTCCAACTCTGACCTGCCAGTCCGGAGTCGCCCTCTGATGATGCCGCCAGTGGACTGGTTTATTTTCAGAGCCTCTTTGCAGACAGGAAGCTTTCACTCGCTGTATTCATGCTCATACTCTCACTTTAAAGTCTGTTTAAAGGATTAGTTTCAAACCCAAGACTTGTGTGTTGTCTTCCAGGTGGTCTAGCTGCAATTTTAGGCCAATAAAGGAAGAAACACCAGTACAGAAATGTTGAAGATACGTGAGGAAACGTGTGTCTCTGTTCCCACGTTTGACCACCAGAGGGCGCAGACAAGCTAACTCTTACACTTTTGTTGACACATCCCATCCTCATGCAAGAGTCACCGATCTTTAATGAATGAATTTAAGTGATCCCACATTTTGTATGATTTTTATGCTAAAATATATATTCACAGACACATTATGAGATTGTAAGACTCTTAAATACGGACATCGGTAACTTCCATTCGACTACCCCTATGCACAAATGCCTTGTAAACAGTACAAAAAAATGCAAATCAAAATTTCCCAAAGTGACATCTGTATGCACTCAGCTTATTATCAAATGAAACAGTAATCAGAGTTGAGACGCGTGATGAGCTGAAGGAGATTTTTGTTTGAACTGATGGAACATTAGACGGACTCAGCTCTTCATCTCGCTGTGTATGAGTGTCTGTATGCATATGAGTGCGTCTGACTCCATATGTGTGACTGTGCGACAGTCTGTGTCTAATGGAGTCAGTTTGTGTCCCCTTGCATGTTAATGTCCACATGAATATGCATGACAGTGACATTTATTAGTGACTGCATGTCTGTTTGGAGTTTTTTTTAAGCCTAATCACACACATTCAAATTAAAATCAAGTCTTTGTCTGCGTTTTAAAGGAGCAGTTCACCCAGATGATGTAAATCCATCATCTCCTTCCACTCGTGAAGATGGAACGTCCACAAAACATTTCTGGAGCTTCACAGAAAAAACAACGTTACGGCATTCTCCCCAACAACTGAAGTAGCCAGCTGAGCTCGTACTTTTAGCTAACCTTCTACAATGTAGAGTTAAGCTTCTGGAGGTTGGATTACACCAGGCGAGCTGTAAGGAACCATTTTATGTATTTTTTGGTTGCTAAACAAGTTCCTGGTTACTTCAGTTGTTGAGGGAAATACTGCAACACTGTTTCACTGTGAAGCTCTGACAGTGTTTTGTGGACTAAGAAAACTTCACCTGATTTCCATCAGTCTGTCACATCAAGTAATGTTTGCAGGACTTTTACCTACAGCAGTGTATTTTCACAGTGTGGTATCAGTGCTTGTCCTTAAGTAAAGCCACAGCTGTTAATCTTTTGCAATGATGGTTAAACCAAATGTCACGTCCATCTTAAAGTCTTGAAGTGTTCGTATTTAGAGCGTCATCAATCTCTGCTGCATTTCAAAGTGATGCAGCTCTCGATCTCAAGTCAAATGTTAGATCATTAATCTGTTTAAAACAATCACGCTGACAGGAAGGTTTCTACACCCTGCACGGAGGGTGCAGATTTGAAAAGTAAGGGACGGAACAGGAGAGATGCAGATTAAGACGTTAACGTAAACACATAAAACAAATGTCTTTTTTGGTGAGGAGTGGTTTATTAACACAGAAGCAAACTTTTAGATTGAATTCCATGTTTGCTTCCTGTTCTCTGTAGCTGGGAACCAGGGAGTTAACCAGCCTTCTGCACTGACTCCTCCTGCTTTCTATTGAGGAAAAAAAAAATTCAGAGAATACTTATGACTCATATGTTTTTAATACTTAATATCCTGCTCAGTTTGAGGCGGGAGTCGTCCCTGAAGCCTCATGTGTCCCTGACATGATTCAGTCAGCCTTGATCAGCACAGAAAGACAGATCTCCTGTAGCGTTGAAGCCCACCACCATCTCCTTCATCTTGCCAGTTAATCTGCAGGTGATCCAGCCCACATCACTCAGCCAGGGAGTCCATACCGCCCCTACACTCACAGCCTCTTTCCCCTCACTGACACACTTCACAAATGCAGAGTCCTTGGAGAACTTCTGGAGGCGGCAGGACTTGAGGGTTGCATCAGGACCGTCCTCAGTGGGGGGTGTCGGGGCTTTGACAGCCCCGTCGGCCATCAGAGAGCTTCTGTGCCTCTTGATTTTTGTGGTTAGTTCAGCGTCATTGGCGCGTTGAGTCCGCTTCGAAGCAGAAAGACATCTGGAATGGAATACAGACTACCACCACCTGCTGGTATGGAGAGCGCTTTTCTTGTCCGGGAGGCACAGAACATGCAAGGTAGCTGGCTGTCAGCTGGAGTCTTTACAGTTCCTTGAGACACAAGTGACATGAGACGACGCAGAAGATGACTTGTCGCCGGCTATATTTGTGATATCAGTTTGATGCGTGCGGGCTCTTTCTCACAATCTCGAAAACCGAGGGATAAAATGATCATCCTTCTGCCTGCACTGCCACCTGTGTTTTTATTTTGCGTACACATCTCAAGTGTTCAGAGCACGCCGACATTTAAGGAAAAAGTAATTTTATCTCAGGACTGTTGTTTGTACATCCCCCACTGAGCTGTTGCTAGGGAACCAGATAAACACACTGTTGGTTAGTAGATACAGTATGTGTCACGCTCAACAAGGTTATTAAAGGTAGCTAAAAAAAATAAATAAATTGTAAAACACAAAACTATTATAAGCCTCACAGCTCAGCAGTGGAGGAGACTAAAATCTCAAACTGTTTCATTCAAGTAGCTGGACAAACACTACTGTCCTCTCCAGAAGCAGCTGCATGCTTTACCTCCCAGCATTCGATCGATAGCCAGATTGCGCTCAAAATGCAATTTAATTTGTACTCCAAGTGCAACCTAAGCTTTCATCGATACTTTCAGTGGCGGCTCACACAATTCTTGACCCAGAAAATACACCTTAAAAAAAACAAGTTATTGCAAAGCTGATTCATACAGGACTTATAAAGTCAGATGAGCTCAGAGAGAGAGAATAGAGACTTCCTCTGCAGTTATAATAAATCACGGGAGGACTCGTCCAGTGAGGAAAGCGCAACTTTAATATTTCAACAAATAGAATGTCAGTGGGTGTGTACGAGTGCACCAATCCAGGGGATGCATTACAAAAACTGAGTCTGAAGTCTAACCCAGATCAAGGATGACATTTAAATCCTATCTATCCTTTCCCTAATGGCATTTAGAAAACTCCTATCTTAGGATATGAATTTAGCTGTTACAGAACCATCTGAACTGAAGAATTCCTCATGTCAGGGATATCCAGGATGTCCTAGATTTAGAATAACAGCCAAAAATGTCAGCACCGCTGTTGTTAGGTCCACATGTGATGACTGAGAGGCTAATCAAACTGTAACTGTTTGGGAAACTAATACTTGAACCATTTTTCAACGGGTGTACTGTCTATCCCCTCCACTAACCTCTGACTCATCAAAGTTACAATCCAGCCGTCTTCTGGTTGTCATGATTTCGATTCAAATTCCAAAAAATGATTAAAAATCTGATAACATTTCTGTCATGGAAGTCAAAAGCAGGATCTGCGATTCTCTCAGGATTGTTATTTCTCTCCATCCCCGCCTACCAGCCCTGCCAGAGAGAAAGACACTGACAGCGCCTCCGACAGCGTCGCGGATGTTGGTTTCTTTTCTTTGTCGGGGATCTCTTATTGATTTGTTTGCGAAAGAGGGTTTATTCTGGACAGGTCTGAGAAAGAGAACGTTGTATCGAACAGAATTTCTATCTTTTTTTCTTTTTTTTTTTTTTGGACTTGAACTTGTCTAACCCTAACGCAGGAAGCAGGTTGTCAAGCTGTTGTCAGGACATAAGACCGCTGGTTTTAACAAATCCACATGTGATAGTCAGACAGATGCAACTGTTACAAAGTTGGAAAAAAAAGGTTTAGATTTTAAGTTGAATTGAATTTTTTTTACCTTGAAATCAAAAATCAAATCAAATGGTGGACAGCCCTATTAATTTCCATTTCTGACAGTATTTACCAGTGATGCACGATAACAGACCCTATAATTGTAAACGGATGGCCCTGAGGTGGAATCTGCATGTTCACTCAGTCTTAAGAGGGGCTCACATCTAATGGGGAAACGATGATTGTTGAAACTTCTGCTGCTCTGCGGAACTAATGATGCGGCCATAACCCTTTTTTTTTTTTTTTTTTTTGAGTTGATCTTGTTGTTTACTACTTTTGTTGATAGATGGGTTAAGGTATATTCCCCATCCAGTACCTCCAGGTGTCTGTTGTATTCTGATGATCTTGTGAGGGGCTGTTCGAGTTTCATTCCATGTGAATATTTCATCAATAATTGACTGCACCAGATTGGTTGAGGTGTAATTTGTCTCAGCTTTTACTCCGTGTTCTGCAGCCTGCCGCTTGGTTATAAAAATATGATCATATTCTCATATTGAGAGTTTAACTTTATTATAAATCTGATCAAAGCTTCATTTTAATCTAGGGCCTGCAGTCAGCAGAGTAGCACTGGTTATGAAAGAGAGGTATTAGATCAACTCACCTTCAGTATTTCCAGTAAAAAAAAATGTCATTTAAGATATTTTGTCACATTTCTGCCCATCAATTTGTTCTTGACCCGACAGCCCTGCTCTCAGGTCCTTGAGTTGAGGTTTTTAACCATGAAAGCATTCAGTCGATGATCAAACCAGCTCCATAATAGTGTTCGTCTGCTTCCTGTAAAGCGCTTTTAGGGAGTCCGGACTGATGGAAGCTGCTTCCCAACAGCAGCAACATCAAACGTGACTCCGGAACTGATGGCGGAAATTGACTTTTTGATGTCACTTTTTTTTTTTTGTACCTTTGGACTTGCGGCTGAGTGACTTCTCCCCAGTGAGTCCTGGCGGTGTCAGATCCAGACTCCCAGCAGCACTTTGACTTTATTGTTGCCTGTCCCTGCACTTATCCCACCAACACATCTCCATCCACGTCCTCTGTGCTCTGTAATTAAAGCGATTCTGATTCAGAAACTGCACTTCCCCCATCCATCTCCTATAATTATTTTTGAAGCCTATTTAAGTGCAGGGTTATTAATCATGTCATGGTTGAAGTGCCCCTGGGTCTCCGAGCACGCTGGGAGAGATTTCCTTTCATAAGCAGCAGGCCGCCGTTCATATCGAGTCATCTCGAATCCACTTCACACAAAGTTAACCATCTGGCTTTTGTTGTCTTCACCAATGATCAAATCCTGCAAACAAAACTGTTGTCGTACTTTGCCTGAAAAGGGTCTGTTGAGTCTGCGTTACCTATTTTATGATAACTTGACTTTTTCGTCTGCGGCCTCTTCCTGTCGCCTCTACAAACCCTCCGGCGTGTCTCCTGTTCACGGAGAGAAGAAGTGATTTCTCCTCCTCCTGCTTGTAACTCTCTGCCGTCATTCGCAGCCCGGCCTCAAGGTTAGGAAAGTGGGCGTGTGAGCAGCAAATCATTAGTGCAAACATTTCAGACCATCTGGGAAAAAATATGGGTGGGGAAATTAGTGATGAATGTCCTCTCCTCCTCCTCCTTCTCCTCCTCCTCGCCAACATGTTCATCCAAGACACTTTCGTGATGTCTGATGTCTCATTTCTCCCCCAAAAAACGAGGACCGGCATTTTAAAGATCCATGGGACCTGGGACTAACTACTACCAAGAAGGCCCAAATAATGAAAGTTTATACATTTTCTCCTAATGCAACAACTGCCCAAATGTATTTGCCTTTGCTTTTGGTTTGTTTTCTACATTCTCCACATCCTCTGCTTAAATTCAGTTTTTGCATTAAAAGGCCTTCAGACAAGTGTCTCACTTTGTGTTGAAAAGAGGTGCGGACGTCAGCGCTCAGATGAAGTGAAACGTTTTTTTTCCAGTGGCTGTCAGTATTTGCGATTTTGGGCACCGTGACGATGGGATCAATTGAGGTGAGAGTGGATCATTGCAGCAGCTGAAAAATTGCGTAACGATGTATTAAAATTCATGTAAATACAGTTGTTAGGTAACATTTTTAGCACATTTTGAGCAATTATACCTTCAGGAGTGATGGGGGGAAAGCTGCTAATTTGATAAAGTGCTGTCCACAGTGTAAACGACACCTCTGCCTCAAAGGTTTTAAGGAAGTCGTTAACCTGAAGTGTATTAAAGCAGTCTGATGACGTGCAGGAGAAGAAGGGGGGGCAGGAAGGGAAGAACACCGGCTGGGAACATTGGGAATAAAGGAAAGTTAATACACTAAAGCCTTAGATGGACCTGGTATGATCAGAACATTTGGACATGCTCTCTACATTTTACAGAAAAGTCATTTGTTTTCATGACTGAATAAACAAACTGACCTTAAAGGACAACACAGTACTGTTTTACTTTGTTTATATGTGGCGGACCCTGCCATTTCTAGCTTCAAACAGTGTTCTGGAGACCTTGGTTTTCCCTCTGAGAACAGCTTGTTGGTTCAGTTATGGAAAAAATACATATTTCCAACCATGATTACTTCATTAATATAGTAAATTTTAAAATTCTTAGTTTTGCTCCAAAACTGCACAGTGCCCCTTTAATCATTTTCCATCGGTTAATCCACCAGTCTTCTGCTGAAAGTCCCGTTATTTTCATTAATTACATCATCAGGAAACTATTATTATAGACTGCTGGGAAGCACTGAAAAAAAATGACAATAATGATGAATGATTCTAGTCTACTGCATCCTGACTGACCTTTCATCACGCTTTTCTGACTGTTATAGTCTTAAAACAGGTATTATTATTCATTCTGCAGAAACACCAATTTCACAGCTAAACACAACAGCTAACAGGTTGGAAAGAATGTACATGATTCAAACGACAAAATGCCGATTTCATCCTCCAAAACTTGGCCGTTGGGCTCGCGGTGATCATCTTTAAAACGATGACACGTTCAGGTCGACTGTCGTCGTGAGCAGGGATCCATCTGGAGACATAAAAGCTTTTAAAGAATTTAATCGAGCCTGATTCAGTGACAGAAAGTACAAAATGGAACCAGGCAGAGATGAAAGAGAACAAACAGACTGAAGTTTGTTCTGTCGCTGGGTCGCTCTCGCTCTGTTTTCTTTCTGTTTTAGCTGTCGTACTCTGTTTCCCCCTCAGAGCTCCCATTAAATCATTCTGATTTATGCACCAAAAGCCTCCATTATTCAGACAGCCTCCCTCCTCTTCTTCCTCTCTGATCTGTAAAATGAGTTATAAAAATAAAACCTCCTCTCCAGCAGGAACACCGCGCCTCCTTGTCTCTTTTTCAACCATATTGATTCGGAAACAGTCCACCTGTGGCTGAGGAAACAAAGCCCACTCCATCATTTATGACACCTTGTTGTGGACTGAAACCTCCTTCCCGTTGTTTCCCGTCTCTCCGTTTGATTTTTCCCCTTCTCGTCCTCGTCCGTGTCGAGGACGTGGATGGGATGACGGACTTAATTGTGGCTGAGGTGTTTTCCTGCTGACAGGCCGCGCTGCCCTCCAGACAGATCGCGCCTCATCGGCCGACCTCCGCCAGTGTTCGCTGTGGGAGAGCGCACGTCTGGAGGCTGACGTGCGCTGATGGCCGGAGAGAGGGCGATCAGTGACGCCAATCACCACACGTGGGCGGGCGTGAGGTTTGGCGCCTCTTTCTTGTCCATGAGAGGGAGGACTTGAAGGATCATGTCGGAGTGGTTAGTCTGGGAAACACCCAAAATGGATCATGGTTTTACACTGCATCTCATTCAAGCAGTATAGGAAGACGTGTTGGCTTTGGTTTGAGTCAATGGGTAGCGAAAAATTGTTGAAATTTTCACGTGTTCGTCTTCACATCATATCACGGGGGAGCCAAGACTAAAAGAAGATGAGAAGGGAGAGCGTGGACCTGCTGAAGCCTGGCGACACAAGCCCTGCTGACGAGTCCTCGAGGAAGACGCCGGATCCCCAGCAGGTCCTGGGAACGCCGCTGAGTGGCCCGACCGTTGACCTCTGACCCACCGCCGGCACAGCGAGCGACGTCCTCAGGAGAGCAGACGGGTGGACGCTGGGCCGTTACCAGCAGCCGCCATGTCAGCTGCTTCGCTCGCTGACTGATCGTCTCATTATCATCCGGATCGTTAGAAGGTCGACGCCCTGAGGGGGCGTTCTTATCGATTAGCGGAGACGTTCGCCCGCAGCTCAGCAGAGGACGGCTTAAAACGTCAACATCAGCCCTCCTTTTCATCACCAGCTGCTGACGGAGTGCTCCTGAGCAGGGCGGTGACCTTCACTTGGACCAGTGGAACTGGATAACATCACGTTCATCAACATCAGAACATTTTTATTGATAATTAATCATCTAAAGCCGCATTCGGATCATTTGTAAGAGCATTTTTAACCTTCATGAAATGACTGGATGTGTTCTGACATTCAGCAGGAGAGTTGGTGTGATAATAACCAGGAAGCAGAGTGTTTCCTGTTCTCTGTCAGGACGCATCACTGATGGACTTTAAAACACACTTTGCTGTTGAGACCTTGATGACCATTATGAGCGAGAGAGACGCTTCCCACAGAGACGTATTCACATGTAGTTCATCATTATCAGCAAAATCTGCTGCCTATGTGCAAGATGTGACAGAGCACTGAGTGACATCATGTTGATAACTGTTAGCTGCTGAATCGTATGGAAAGGGTTTTACCAAGTGAAGACATTGTTTTTTCCAGTTGAAACAGTTTTCTCTCCTGTGTTAAAACATTTTATTTTTCACTTGGTTCCACACAGGGAAAGTAAAACCCCCTGGAAAAAGTTTTTAAAAAAATAATAACTTTGCTCCACTCCACAGACATCTTTTTTTGTTCATCTGAGTCTTCGACGAACTCACCTTAGTTTGATTTTCCTCTTTTTTTTTTTGTCACTCAGTATCATACATGACAAAAAAAAAGAAATTCTACTGGGGAAAAAGTATTTGTCCGTTCTGCTCACACATATGGGGAAGGAAAAAAAAAACTCCTGAAATGTTCATCTTTTGTGTTTTTTTTTCACAGATGGGGAAAAAAAATAGAAGGAACTTTTTGGATCACCAGAATAAAAAGTCTTCATCTCCTGCTCAGGGCTTCTGTATTTATCCCAGAACCATCACCAAACCCAAAGTCAAACTGTTTCTTTTAGTTAAAAACTTCTTACAAATCCCCATCACTTTTCACCGTGAAGCTCCTGAAATGTTTTGTGAATTTCGAGGCTACAACCGACCGTCACCAGCGCGAGTAGATGATGACCGAATGTGTGAAAAAACTGTATGGAAAAATGTGCTTAAACCAATGAAATGGTTAGCAAAAGTGTTGGCGATTATTGCCAGTGTTTCACGTCCAACCTGTAAGCGGGTGCTTACTCAGACGTGAGACAGACGCCGGCGGTGTCTGACCAGGAATTCCCTCCGGCGCTGAGCTGGGTTCAGATGTAGTGACTTGTGAAGGCCACAGCACACCATTTTCCCCAAAACCCCTCAGCGAACACATTCCGTTCCGTGTGGAAACACCTGCTCATGACTTCAGTTTGTCACCTGTCTGTTTGTCAGTCTCCCTCCGAACAAACTAAAAGGTGAAACAAGTTCAGAGAGGGATGAATCCATCAGGGAGCTCTGTCACTGTGTGGAGTATTAATGTGGGGCGGAGGACAGGATGAAACCGCAACAAGAAAAAAAAAGGAGGAGTTTTATTGTTCGCGGTGCTGCCGGCTACGTTTCCATCCTCCAGACAGGATGCGGCTGCTCTCTGGAGAGCCGGTGTTATCCATCAGCTGGAGGAAGAAGGGCTGAGAAAAGGCTGCGTCACTCTGCAGCTCTTCACTCTCTGATCCGCTTCTTTCATCCCCTCACAGCGGCTGACAAAACAACCAAACCACTGCTCGTGTTGCGACGCTACAGTTTAATTTGCCACCTAGAAATGTTAACATATAGAGAAAATGTGGCTTTGTGAGGTGTTTGCTGTTCAGTGTGAGGGATGTCACTCCCCTGAGACTCATCTCTTGCGCTCTACTGCCCTCTGCCGCGACAGGGATTCAGATTTAGGAGAATTTCAGAAGCTACCAACAAAAATGCTGATAAATCTTCCCTGAGGCTGAGGAGGCGGGTGCAGTGAGAGAAGGTGTGGCTGGATGTTTCCAAAGACTGCAGCAGGGTCGAGAAGTCTGAGAGCACCA